>NW_026575126.1:31950416-32573333 GCF_905146905.1 Nyctereutes procyonoides | reverse complement strand
ATCTTGAAAACAACAAGGAAAAAAGACTCATCACATAGAAGGGATCTTTCATAAGATTAACAAATGACTTAACCAGAAACCATAGTGGCCAGAAGGTGGTGGAATAAGAGAACTAAAGTGCTGAAATAAAAAGGTCAAATAAGAATTTGATATGCCACAAAACTATCCATAAATATGAAGGAGAAATTAAGACATTTCCAGTCAAACAAAGGCTGAGGTAAATTGTCACTAGAAGACATGCCCTACAAGAAATACTAAAAGGAGTCCCTAGGTTAAAATGATATGAATATACACAGCAATTCAGATCTACACAGACGCATAAACACATACATACAATAAAGAGTAGCAATAAAGGTAACTACAATTTTTTTTGTAACTACAATGTTAAATATAAAAGACACTGAATACATTTTTGTTTATGATTATTTTCTTTGTCTATATGATTTAAAAGGCAAATTCAAAAAGAAATAATTATTAAACAATTTTGATGGATTTGTAATGTATAAGGATGTAATTTAGATGACAGTACTAGCACAAAGAAGGTCGAGGGACCAGAGAGCTATATTGGAAAATAGTTTTTATGTATTATTGAAATTAAATTGGTATTAACCCAAACTAGATCATTCTAGGTTAAGATGTTGTCTTACTTCTTATCAGGCTGCCCCAAAAATACCACAGGGTATCAGTATTGCTTAAACAGTTGGGCTGCTTAAACAACAGACATTTATTTTTCACAGTTCTAGAGGCTGAGAAGTCAAGATTAAGGTGCTGGCACAACAGGTTTTAGTCTGAAGTCTTTCATCTTGGCTAGTAGATGGCTAACAGCTCGCTTACATGATCTCTTCTACATGCACACCCAAAAGGAATAAGCTCTGGTCTCTCTTGTTTTTCTTATAAGGACACTAATCCCACTATGGGAGCCCTACTCTTATGACCTAATCTAAAGCTAATTATCTCCCAAATACCAACCTCCAAATACCATCATGTTGGGGGACAGGACTTCAACATATGAGATTGGGGCAAGATATAAATACAGTCCATAACAACTATTAATTTAATCCCTGGGGCAACCAATAAAAGAAAAAAAAGGAAGAAAAATAATTCAAATAGGTTGTAAAACATGAAGGAATTTTAAATAGAAAATATTTAACTAGGAATATTTAATTTACTAGTAAATATTTAACACCAAAGAAGGCAGTAATAGAAGAAGGTAATGAGAACATAAGACATACAGAAATCAAATAGAATATGGCAAATATTAATCCTGCATTACTAGTTTTTACAGTAAACTTAATCAAAATGAAGTTTTGCAGACTTCATTTTATTTTTTTTTCAGAATTCATTTTAAAAGTGAAGAAACTCAATGATGTCTATAAAACACATACTTTAGACATAAATACACAAATAGGTTGAAAATAAAAGGACAGAAAAATATGTATCAATATCATGCAAAACAGAGTTGGAGTGGCTACAACTATATACAAAGATAGACTTCCAGGCAAATATCTTTTCTAGATACAAGGGAGGTCATTTCATAATGATAAAAGGGGATAGTCCTTCAGAAATACATAACAATTACCATACACACACCTACTAACAAAGTCCTATACTCAACATAATCCCTACCAACTTTCAAGCTGGCTTTTTTTTTTTTTTCCCAGAAACTGACAATTTGACTTAAAATTTATATGGATCAGGAATAGCCAAAATAATCTTGGAAAGGAAGAACAAATTTGGAAGACACCTCTCACTTCCAAGACTTACTAGAAAGTAAATGTAATAAAGACAACATTGTATTGGCACAAGAACAGACATAGAATATAGATCAGTACTTATCGCATCTTGATTCTAGAATCAGATAATTTTAGGGCTCTTATGGTCTTGAGACATATAGTTTTCATAGATAACATGTTATAATTAGAAAAACACACGATTTTTAATTAAGGAGCGAAGGTTCTGAATCCCGCCTTTGCTGCTTACTATCAAGTAGAAACTGTTTCATTGACAGTGACATTGACAATATCAAGACGAAATTGCAAAGAGAGGCTTAAAGCCAAACATACCCAAAGGCATACACAGCCATTAACAAGAGCCTTACATACCTTTTCAAGGGTTTCTGGGGGATATTAGCACACTGTATTGCTATGCAGCTGCTTATTTTAATAACGATTTCCAGAAAAACCAACTAGATTATGTTTAATAATCTATTTATGAGGAAAAGATGAGATAGTTTATTTCAGAAATATGTGTTAAAATGATTAAATAATTTCAAGCAGTGATATCCAGGGGTATGATTCACTTATCTAGAAAATGCACTTGTGTGTTTTCTCCCTGAAGCCAGGAAAAATGTAAGATTGCTTTATAGGTGTCATCTAAAATTTTAAAGTATCCAAACTGTCATGTCAGAGGCAGCACTACATATGGAGACTAAGTTGGGAAATTAATCAGGTATAATTAAGATAAGATTTTGTTTTTTTTTTTAAGTGATATATTTTTTTTAATTTTTATTTATTTATGATAGTCACAGAGAGAGAGAGAGAGAGGCAGAGACACAGGCAGAGGGAGAAGCAGGCTCCATGCACCGGGAGCCCGACGTGGGATTCGATCCGGGGTCTCCAGGATCGCGCCCTGGGCCAAAGGCAGGCGCCAAACCGCTGCGCCACCCAGGGATCCCAAGATAAGATTTTGAAACTATTGAATAAACAAGTATGCTTTTTATTCTTCTTCCTTTTTTTTCCCTTTTTTCTTCTTCCTCTTCAATCAGTTTGGGAAATCATACTGATAGTAAAGCCCCAGGAAAGAGGAAAGGATGAACGCCCCTTGAGCAAGAAGAACCTACTGGTTGAGATACTGAAGAGAAGACAGGCATGTGTTCTGTAACATGGACACTATAATCTCTTTTCAAGAGGTGATACTCGAATGGATAAGGAATGCTAGACTGGGTCATGGAAATTAAAAGTGGAATGTTGGCTTCTCACACCCCACAGGGATCTCTGAGGAGGCAATTCAATAATGCTACTCAGGGACAGGCTATCACCACATGTAAAGCAGAGTGTCCAGCACAGTGATGGCAGTGCTGTGGTGAGGAGGCAGAGAGGGAGAACCTGAGTTTCTACTTTTAAGGTTCCTCTTGTCGGAATATGAATAATAGGAATCCAGAATTTGCCATCTGCCCCATGGGGAACTTAAACTGGAGCTTTTGATGCTAAATGGGAACTCCTCTTTCAGTGTTACCTCTAAATGGACATGTAGGCTTGTGTATGGGATCAGGGAGGTTGGGGAAGGATTCTGTGGTGTATGGCTTCAAGACAGACAACCAGAGGCCAACTTGAGGCTACAGGCAGCCTTCAGTGGGATCTCCAGCACCAGAAGAAGCCACATCAGTTAAAAGTGATAGGGGAGGATCTCCAAGTATTGAAGGACCCAGAGAAAATGGTTCACGACCTGAGAAGCAGTTATTAAAAATACAATATCATTCTTTTCTTTGTATTTCTGAGTTTAAGCTTCATATTTATAATTTCACTATACATGGATTCTTAGCATACAGAAATATATGTGTGTGTGTGTGTGTGTGTGTGTGTCTGTATATATATATATATCAAAGTTATTCTCAAGCATTTAAAGCATGTTTTATAGCTGATAATTGAGTCCTTGGAACTTCAGTTGCCCACATCTAGAGAGCCCTGCTTATCAACCCTTTGCTTTCACCCTTAGCCCTGTAAGGCTATATATAACATCACAATTATTTCACTGTCCTGCAGACATCTGGTTGTTGACTTAACCATAGAGGGGCTCATTAACTAGGCCAGGCCTTTAAGGACCAATGCCGAAAAACTGCTGTTTAAGACACTGTCAATTATGTGACTCTGTTCCTGATTTAAAGCACCACATGATAGAACTCTCCTGGAAATCAGTTTAAAAAAAAATAGAAATAAAAAATTACTCTTGAATAACGGACATCTTTTTGTTTTGTTTTAAAAATAATGAAATTTTTAAGCTTTATATCATTAGTATCTAAGAGAGTTGGTGGTAAATTTAATCCTTACTTCAGGTTTCCAGAAAACTACTTATTGCCTTACTCATCGTGATTCTTATTACTCTCCATTTCTTACCCCTTTAATATAGACAATATCTCCAGCTAAGTTTTGACATTTAAACCTATACCTACACTCACTTCTGTTTTCACATCTGCACATTCTCCTATCTCCATTGCTCATCTACATCTGCTCTTGTTATTATTGCTTTTACTATTTCTGTATCTATGTTCAGGTCTATTAATTTTGTACCTGTTTTGAGACTAAAATGGTTTGACTGCATTTTGTCTTCAATCTAAGAATTAATATGGTAGTAACAACTGGCATATATTATAACAACATAATGTTTTACCCACAGGTTTACCTACATTTTACAACAGACAATGGATTTTATATTTTTTAATTAATTCTCAGTCCAAATTCCCTTTTGTGAAATTTCTTCTGTTTCATCTGGCTTACATACAAAACTTGGAAAACCCACTAGAAATGTCTTAAGAAATGAAGGATCCTTAGGACCCAGCAAATAGAACATATGTTGAAAGCTGGGAACAAATGTGTAGTAGGAAATAGTTTCCTGAGATGGGAATATTTTTCTTCTCTCTGATGTTTGTGCACGATTTCTACCCCAGTAGCTACATGTGTACATTTGAGCGGTATTTATTTTATTTTAATTTCATTTTTCTTCCTTCTATATTTTCTTTAGATTTCTTAACTCCCAGTAGCACAACTGAAAGGTGCATTATCGAAGGAGGTTTAATGAATAAGTTTACTGAATTTAATTAATTTGGGTGCATAAATAAGCATTTTTGTCTTTGAGGAACACATTACTGAACTAAAGAATGACAAGCCTGCACACTATTTCTAATCAGATCCTTGGTGAGTAATTTGAAAGTAATAAACTTTGCATAAACAAAGGTGATTATAATTACAACTAAAACCAGAAGAAAACTCTTCTTGTTTCCCATTTATAGAATTTTGGAACACACATGTGTAAGATTCAATTCATTTAATGTCATTGAATTTGACTTAGAAGTTTGGTTTTGCAGATTTCAAAATATCGGTTATAATCATAATAATCACATTGATTGGTAATGGCCACCAAACTTGTATTTTTGTTCTATTTTATTTATAAATTTGGAGGTAAAATTAGGTATGGTAATATGCACAGATCTTATTTTTACAATTCAATGAATGTTAACAAATGTCTCACCACAATATGGAATGGTTCCAACCCTTTAGAGAGAGGTACCCCATTTCCCATTACAATAATTCACTACAATCTCCCCTTCTGCCATAGCTACAGGAACATACTTTTCTTATTGGTTTCACCATGAATTAGTTTTTCCTATTCTTAAGCTTCATATAAATGAAATCACGCAGTATGCACTCACTTGTGGTCAGCTTCTTTTATTCCAGCATAATGTCTATGAGATCCACCCAGTTGACCAATCAGGTTATCAAGGTGATCAATTAGGACAATGAACCAAGTTGAAAGTAACAATCAAACATTTGTTCATGTATTGTGACAATGAATACAAGAGGCAAAAAGCAGTCTCAACTTCCTAGTATTTCATTTTCCATTTTCCACTGCCAAGGAACTCTGAACAAAAATCTTCTGCCTCTTTATGGATCATGGTCCAAAGGGAGGAAAAAGGAAAGCTTGAAGTAGAAAGGTAGAGCACTAATGGAGAAGAATATCTCAGTCAAGGCTCCCATAATGAAGCTCTGAATGGAGGCACCTGGACCAGGAATACAGTTATACTGGGCATGGCTGGCCCAGGGGTACCTGAGTCCTTAACTGCAATTCCCTCAAAACGGCTGTTCACCAAGTCTGGTGTAGGGAGGACAGTCCTCCCCGATCCTACCACCCCTTGGAGGCCTGTTAAGCTAAGCAAAGCCTTATAATTTCTAGCATTCTGGCCTGAAAGATCACACATAAGATTTTGGCCTAAAGCCAGATTCCTCACACTCATGTTGTTGCATCTATCAGGATCTTCACCGAATAATGTTCCAATGTAGAATGTTATCTCAATTTTGCTTATACATTTTCTTATTGAGAAGCACTGGTAGCTGTCTCCATTTTGGACAATTATGAATAAAGGTATAGAGAACTTTCTTGTACAAGACTTGTCAAGATATGTTTTTATTTCTCTCAGATAAATGTCTGAAGGCAGAATTGCTGGCCATGGGGTAAGTGTATGTTTGACTTTATAAGAAGGATGTTATAAAAAATTGCCAAATGCTTTTTCAAGTGGCCATTCTACTGTGCACACCAAAAACCAATCTATGTGAGTTCCAGCTGCCAAGTTAGTGTTTAGTGACATTTATTATTTATTTTAGCCATTTTTGTCCAGTATGTAGTAGTATCTCAACATGGTTTTAATTTACTTTTCACAGATAACTAATGATACTGAATACTTTTACATTTTTTTTAAATGGGCTAATAGCCATTTCAATATTTGCTTGTGAAATGTCTGCTTTCCTCTTTTTTTTTTTTTTTTTTTTTTTTTACTCAGAAGCTCTTCTTTTCAGTAATGAGTCCAAATTTTCTTTCCCTTCTCTGTGAGCTTATAATTTCTAGATAAAATTACATTGCTACATTTTGGCCACTCGGATACTGAATTGTTTTTACCTCCCAGGAAACACACAAGCAATCCTGGGATGCCATGTCAGCAAGAGAGCTTGAACTTCCAGCACTATAAGGATTTTGCAGCCTTATAAAGATTCACCCGTGAGCTCCTCTCCCTCTCTATGCTCCAATGGAAATCCTTATCACCTCTGACCTGTGCCCTTGTAGTGGCCTCCCACCTGGTCCTGCTACCTTGTCCTTTGCTCTTCCCGGTCCATCCTTCTCATCTACACTGGAGTGATTTATTAAAAAATAAATCTCACTGTGCCATTCCCCTTCTCACAATCCTGCCGCTGCTCCCAGGGAACTGTCTTAAAGCTCTCCAACGACTCATTTCACTCCCAACATTCCACTGGTACTAACCAGTTAAAATGCTGATATTGGGATCCCTGGGTGGCTCAGTGGTTGGGCGCCTGCCTTTGGCTCAGGGTATGATCCTTGAGTCCCAGGATCAAATCCCACATCAGGCTCCCTGCATGGAGTCTGCTTCTCCCTCTGCCTGTGTCTCTGCCTCTCTCTCCCTCTCTGTATCTCTCATAAATAAATAAATAAATAAAATCTTAAAAAAATAAAATGCTAATATTTCTCTACTCTGTTCATTTCTAGTCTCTGGAAGGCTACTTATCTGTTCATTTAACATACATTTATATCATGCCTACTATGTAAGACCCAATTTTCAGTACTTAGAATACATTAATGAATAAAAGGGAAAAAAAAAATCTCTAAGTAGGCTATTTTGTCTGTAATGCTGGTATTTGTCACCTTACTTCGCTAACTCTTATTTAACCTTGTGGTCTTATTTCGAGTTGCAGGACTAATTTTTTCCAAGAAGTCTCCTTTGATCAATTTTCTTTTCCTAGTCATGCTTCAAACCAGCATGTGGTAAATGTCTTCATGTGTCCTTTACTTTTTCATTATACTTACCTTAGTTTATTCAAACTAGATGTGTAACTATGTTTTCACTAAGATATAAATTCCTTGAGTGCTAAAATCACGCGTCATATATCCTTATAACCAGACCACCTAACACAATAGTCACCTAATAAATACATCTACATCATGGGAACTACCCACAGAAAAGAGATGAGTCCAGAAAATAACTGAATTTGGATTCTTAGGGAACCAAGTCTCACACCTGTGAATGAAAGGAGTTGATTGCAGGAGGAGCATTCACATGGCTGCCTTCTCCTGCATTCTCACTGAGAGAATAGTGGCCTAGAAGTGGCTCGAGGCCACAGCTCTCTGACCACTTAATTCCCCCCACTACTCCTCTATCTCCTACAAAGTCCCAATCATTACTGATATACTTCTAATATTTGATTTCAGAATTGAGGAAACTTAACTATTTTTTAACTTTAGAATATATCATTTCAAGAAAAACCATTGAGTGCCCCTTTTGCATGAAGCATAAGGGTTAGAAAATTTAGAGAAAACTAAGATTATAGTGATTCAAATTCAAATTCAATGAAGAGTGTTAAATAAACATGTAAGAACATGTCTAGTATGTTTAAGGAAAAAACTAATAGGATTTTAAGCACGCCCAGACTTCTTTCACTCTGAAACTGGACCACTTGACATTCCTGTCTCTGATTTTTACATCTACCTAAATTTCTCTCTTACAGTAGCCTCTGTCAAAACTAACCTCCTTATGACACTTTCCCTGATTCTGTCCCCTGCTAAAAGTTATTTATGATAACCTCTTAGACATTATTGAAGTTTATTTTTGTATTTCCCTTTTGGTATTATTTTCTTTCTACCATGGTTTAAACTATTCTGTGCTCTTTTAGACTCCCTCACTTTGGAGAAGAGTAAGGTATGTCTGAACCCCATATACTTTTATAGCATAGGAACTCAATAAATGTTATAAATTGGTTGACCATGAACTAGAATATTTGTACTATTCTGTGAAGTGAAGAATAAAATGGACATTTTCATAACAGAAATGTTATATATATATATAGAAAGGCTCTTTAGGAGGACTAACAGGTTAATCATTTTGATAGAAAACTGATTTATAATATTGTAGTACATAGGCACTTAAGCAAAGAAAGATTCCAGTCATTCGTTTATATTTTAATTCAATAAATAATTATCAAGAGCCTACTATGTTCTACACTGTTTAGGACCTGGGCTACAGTGATGCTATGGACTACACCATGTCCTCCAAAAATCTGGGTATTGAAGCCTTAACCCCCTATGTAACTATTTAGAATAAAGAAGCACTTAAGGTCAGAAGGATGGCAGCCTGATCCAAAAGAATTAATGTCCTTATAAGAGGAGACACCAGAAAGTTCTCTCTCTCTCTTTATTCTGTGAAGACACAGGAAGGAGGCAGCGATCTACCAGGAAGAGAACAATCACCAGGAACTGAATCAACTAAAACCTTGGTCTTTAATTTCCCAACTTCCAAACTATGAGAAAATATTTTTCTGTTGTGTAAGTCACTCAGTCTATAGCATTATGTTATAGCAGTCTGAGCAGACTAATACAAGAGTAAGCAAGACGAGGTCTGATCCACATTCTAGTTTGAGAGACTAGACTGAATTTTATTAAAATAAATGATACATGAGTGCTAGGTCCCCAACATATAATACCATAATAAAAACAAAGAAAAGGAACAGGGAGTCCACTAGAAAAAAATAAATATATTAAATGTTTATAGACTCCTAAGAAAAATGAGTCAAGGTAGCTAACTACTTTCTATGTGGAGAAGGAAGGAGAAATAAAAAGAGACATATCACAGCAACTTCTTGAAGGAGACATGAATAAAGAGGAGATTGGGATGACCCTGGGTGGCTCAGTCAGTTAAGTATCTGTCTTCTGCTCAGGTCATGATCCCAGGGTCCGGGGATAGATCCCCCCTTTGGGCTCCCTGCTCAGTGGGGAGTCTTCTTATCCTGCTCCCTTTGCCCCTCAACATATCTCATTGTCTCTTTCTCTCAAATAAATAAATAAAATATTAAATTAAAAAAAAAGAGGAGACTGGTATTTGGAGAGGTCTGGGAACCACTGTCTGCTGTGAGAAGATGAAACTGAGGGACAGAACCAAATCACTTTTTGGGTGAGTATTAAGTCAGGGACAAATACAAAGGAATCATAAGAGGCCCATGCTTAGGCTACATGAATGACTTGCCTTGGAGTCCTGAGCTCCCCAGAAAGGGTTTCTCCAAAAGGTGAAGGGAAGAAAGAAATCTGGGAAGGCTACCCTAGGATGGATAAGATGGTCCAGGTAGAGAAGAAATCTGTTCAATTCCTGTCTCTGGAAGAACAGGACCTAAATTCTCAACATTCAAGGACGATAGAAGAGATGGTAGAGAAAGTAATTTTCAGATAGCATATGTGTGGGAGTTGACAGGATCCTAGTATTTCTCAGAGAGTAGCAGCAACTTTGTGCAAACTTAAAAGCTAGAAATAGTTGACTATTATCCTGAACCTTTATCCTATACTCAGGATAGTACATACTAGAGAAATCATTTTTCAATTATTTCAAGAAAATTAATGAATTGTCAAAGCCTATATAGTAAATGCTGTTTGAGTATTTGGTGTGATAGAGAGTTCAGAGGACAGATGGGTAGATGAGAGAACACATGAGAAATTTATAATACTAACAATTGTTAACTTAGGTATCTTCGGAAACATTATTATTTGTTGTTATCATAATAATAGAAATAGCTAACATTTGTTGCATGTTTACCATGTGTCAGATCCCAGGTATTATGTAAATTACTTCATGTTATTCATTCCTTTAGAGTTCTCATGTGATATTTGCCTTTTAAGTATCTGCTATTCTAATAACCTAGAATGCTTAATGAATACATTATGAATGACTATTTTTACCAGTAGGAAATTCTTTCATGGAAGGACTTGCACTTTCTTACTGGCTCTCTAGTTTTCAACAGTTTTACCATTTATTTAAATAAAGGTGCAATCATCAGATTCTTGATTAAGTAGGTCTCAGTAGAAGAGCTAATGCTGTAATTGACAGGTGGTCTTTAAGATGATCTACCTAGCTCATGACAATGAGTTTAAATCAGTATGTATAAAATTAAGTACATTTTATTATGACTTACTTTAACATCCTTTTCACTTGTAGGGCAACTGCCTATCACAAATTTTGTCATTTACCACATACAAAAAGATGCTAATTTGGCAATTATAATTGAGGAGCCTGAAGACCACAGGTATGATATTTATGAAACTCTAAACTGAGATGTCAGACTAAGATGAATATTTCAAAGGGAAAAAAAATCTGGATACACAATTCTTAATTCTTCACCTACATCCAGGCTCTTAAAGAATCACATTGTTGGTGATCAATAAAGATTTGAAAGCTATATTTCAGAGATAACTGTTGATGAACTATGGGTCTAACCATTCCCACACATAAAGGGTAATTAACAGATGCCTGACCTCTATCTCAAGCTTGATGAGGCTAGCTTCAACAGAAGTGTGTAAGAGTTGATATGAATTTCCTAAAGTTGGGTGATACAGTGGATACTGCTGGACTCCTGCTGGTAAATCTGAAAGGGGAGGAGTGGGATGGCTAGGTCTTTCAAATGTGGAAGCAAATCAGAGGGAACTGACTTGGGCTCAGTCTTTACTTTCCAGAGTTTTTCTGGACAAAGAATATGAATGTTTCCCAGAGATCAGCTCAGCGATGTTGGTAAGAGAGGTGGTCAACGTTTTCTTGTCCAAGAAGACTTTCTATATACTGGAAACCTCTGTAAACAAAAGCCTTGGGTATCAGTGGGTTTGGGGGGGCTACCAAATAAGTAGTAGGCAGCAAGACACAGCAGCAATAAGGTAAAAATACATGACAGATCACAAGGGATTGAATCACTGAAGGGCGCATACATGATAAATTATTGATGAGGATCTGACATGTGTCCTTGAAACCACACCCTAGGGTGGTCCCTTCCCATGCTGACTTTGTGTTTTATCACATAATTTATTTCTGTCAATGGGATATAAGCAACAATGCCACAAGCAGCAATTTGAAAAGTACTCGTACATCAGAGATCGCCCTCTCTTTTACTGTTCTTTGTACCTTGTCATGTGAAGATGGCATGATATCCTCTTAAAAGATGAGACTATGACCTAAACTTTCTGTCTCTCATAACAGTAATACCACCTCCAAACATATGACGAAGCCTTTGTGAGACCATCTAGCCCCAAGTTAGACATTTTTTGACATATAAGTCAACTAAATCAAGATAAAACCAGCCTGGCCCAAACAGCAGAAGTACACTGCTGACCAATGGGCTACTGAGAAATAATAAATAGCTGCTGTTTTAGTTACTAAGTATTGTGATAGTTTGCTCACAGAAAAAGTTAACTGACCCACCATAAAAGTCCCCTTTGAGAGAAAGGAATCTTTAGATATTAGCCAGGTCTAAGAAACTTAATGTTAAGTTTTTGGCAGTAGTAGTCAAGTAAGAACTTTGTTGCCCCTCTTTACCTCTCTTCATTTTGCACTTTTCATTCCAGAGTGTTCATAAATACCAAAACCAAGCTGAGTGAAAACTGGAGAGAGAAGGGACAACCCCTGGTATTCCTATGTAGGTGGAATTTTTCATTATTTCAATAACTACAAGGCTTACTTTTTCCTCTACATTTGAAGCCTTTTGTAATTATATGAAATCTAAGAATCTGTATATCTCTAAAAAGTACAATCACTATGTCTTCACCTCTGATAAGGTTAGAAGTTGTCATTTTTACTGATAAAGGAAATCCTTAAACCAGATGTGTTTTGAATGAATTCTTAATTCACAATGGAAGTTACAGCTAAAATGAAATATGTTCTGTATTCACTGCTGTTTGTTCTCTTAGACTTCTATACAAAGATGAAAAGGATTAAAAAAAAACCCCCACAACTTTATATTTGATATAACCTTGAGAATCAATCCTTAAGAGTTAAATGTCAAATTGAGTTACTTGTTCTTATTATCTTTCCACTATTCCACATTCTTTTAATTGATTCAATGCTGTAAAGATAAATGCCTTAGGTTATGTAGAACATAGAACATAGCAAAACATAATGCAATTTCATAAAGGATCTTCTGTAATTGCTTAACACACATGGCTGTGCATGACAGATAGAAACAATAAAGGGATAAGTGAAAAAAAAAATTAGACCAGACCTTATTTTGAAATGATTTTGTGAATGATCCTGAAATACTTTTTGATATACTTTGACCAAATGTAAGCACTGAGAATGATTAAATTTCTCAGATGTTCCCGGTTGTGCATTGGAAATGGTGGAGAATAACTGACAGGCTTAACTTACAAATAATTAGGATGAATAGCATGAATTTTAAGAAGGCAAATAACTGATTCAAAGTAAAAGCTGGTACCTAAGGAGTAAGAAATCAATTAATTGTCTATGTATATGTCATCATATGATATAAGCAAACTATCATATTTGTTTTGCTATTAACATAAGGCACAAGAAAACCTTGGGCGTGAAAAGGATGCCAATCTTTCTAAATGCAGACAGGTGTACAGGTAACTTAACATCATTTAGCCAGAACTAAAGTTTAGTGGAAACGTTTAAATGGGGAAATGTAAATCCATTTACACCGATTTGAAAAAGTAAAATGTGGAGCACCTGGGTGACTCAGCCATTTAAGTGTCTGCCTTAGGCTCAGGTCATGATTCCAAGGTCCTGGAATCCAGCCTGAACACTGGGCTCCCTGCTCAGTGGGGAATCTGCTTCTTCCTCACTCCACTGCTTATGTTCTCTCTTCCTATCTTTCTCTCTCTCTCAAATAAATAAAATCTTAAAAAAAAAAGAAAATGTAAAAAGTTAAGTTGTTCACTTATCAACTAAAATTTTTCTGAAAGACACACAATTCCAGAAGAAATATGGTATACTCATTGATATTTTCATTATTAGTGTTTTCATTACATTGTCTTCTGAGGATTCTCAATTCTTTAGATACCATGTGAAGCATTTTATTAATAATTTAATTAACTCTCCTAAATTGACAAATTATGAGAGTAGGATCAGAGAAGTTAAGAGATTTACATAAAACTGATGATATGATGAGTTCATGACATGGTTAATATACAACCAAGAATTTTGTTCCTAACTTAGAATTTTCAAATGTTTCCTAGTGGTAAGAAAGTTGGAGGACGTGCCTCCAAAGACTATAGGTGTATGATTTTAATAACACTTCCAGGAATATGAATCTTTAATTTCTATTTATAATAAAAATATTAAAATTTTACATTCTAATCAGTAATCTTTGTTTTTACTAAAATTTGTTATAAACCCCCTTAAAAAAATCTCACACAAACATAAAAAATACTTATCTGTTTCATTAAGTAGTCTTTCAATCAAGCTATCAAGATCAGAACACCAACCTAAATTGAAGTTGATATTGAGTATCTTTTTTATTTTTACCAGCTTTACTGAAGTACAATTGACACATAATATTGTGTAAATGTAAGGTATACAATATGATGATTTGACGTCTGTCTATATTGTGAACTACTTACTACAGTATGGTTCCATAACACATTCCTCAAATCATGGAGTTACCTTTGTGTATGTGTGTGTGCTGAGAACACTTAAAATCTACTCTCTTAGCAACATTAAAGTATACAATGTTAATTATCATTCACAGATATCACATTCACATAAAGTTCTGTACACTAGATTGCCAGAATTTATATATCTTGTAATTAGAAGTTTGTACACTTTGACCACCTCCTTCCATATTCTCTACCCCTCCACTGCTGGAAATTACCATTATATACTCTGATTCGATAATTTTTTTTTTAATTCCACATATAAGTGAGATCACACATTTCTCTGTGTCTAATTTATTTCTTTTAGCATGATGTCCTAAAGTTTCTTCTTGTTGTCACAAATGGGATAATTTCCTCTTTTTATGACTCAATAATATTAAACTGTGTGTGTGTGTATATATATATATATATATATGTATATGTGTATGTGTGTGTGTGTGTGTGTGTGATATCCTCTTTATTCATTCAACCATCCATGGACATTTAGGTTGTTTCAATATCTTTGCCATTGTTAATAATGCTGCAGTAAACATAAAAGTCCAGATACCTCTTTGCAATGACATGGATGGAGCTACAGTATTATTTATGTTGTCAAAAAATTCAGAGAAAGACAAATATCATATGATTTCACTCACGTGTGGAGTTTAAGAAATAAAACAAATGAGCAAAGGGAAAAAAGAGAAAGGCAAACCAAGAAACAGACTTTTAACTATAGAGAGAAAATTGATAGGTAACAGAGGGGAAGTGGGTGGACGGATGGGGAAAATAGGTGATGGGGATTAAGGAATGCACTTGCTATGATGAGCAGTAGGTGTTGTATGGAAGTGTTGAATCACTATATTGTACCCCTGAAACTAAAATTATATTGTATATTAACTAACTGGGATTAAAAAAAAAGTTTTTTTTTTTAAAGTTCAGATATCTCTTTGATATTGTTTTCATTTTCTTCAGAATTATCCAGAAGTGGGACTGCTGGATATAATAGCCCTCTTTTTAATTTTAGAGGAAGCTCCATGGTATTATCCATGGTGACTGTACCAATTCACATCCCAACAACAGTACACAAGGATTCCTTTTTTTCCCACATCCTCACCTAGTTATTTCTTGTTTTTGTTCTTGTTTTTGATAATAGTCATTCTAATGGATGGATGTGAGGTGATATCTTTTGTGCTTTTAATTTGCATTTCCCTGATAATTACTGATGTTGAATACATTTTCGTGTATCTCTTAGCCATCTGTGTATCTTCTTTGGAAACATGCCTCCTAAGGTATTTGTCCATTTTTTAAGTTGGATTATTTGTTTTTTGTTTGTTCTGCTTATTGAGTTGTATGAGGTTTTTTAAAAATATAATCTGTGTATTAATCCCTTCCCAGATGTGTTGTTTGCAAATATTTTCTACCATTCCATAAGCTGTTTTCAATTTGTTGATCATTTTCTTGCTGTGCAGAAGCTTTTTACTTTGATCTAATATTTCCTATTTATTTTTGCTTTTGTTCTTGATACACTTGGTGCCATTTCCACAAAATCATTGCTAAGACCAATGTCAAGGAATGTATCCTTCTATTTTCTTTTAGGAGTTTTAAGATTTCAGGTCTTACATTTAAGTCTTTTATCAGTTTCAAGCTAAATTTTTTAAGTGGCACAAGAAAGTGGTCCAGTTTCATCCTTTTGCATGTGAATATATCCTGTTTTACAACAATATTTTTTTGAAGAGACAACCTTTTTCCCATTGAGTGTTCTTGGCTTCCCTGTCAAATATATATTGATTGTCTATGTAGGAGTTTATTTCTGGGTTTCCAATTCTGTTCTATTGTTCTATGTGTCTATATTTTATTTTATGCCATTACTATACTGTTTTAATTATAATAGTTTTGTAATATAGTTTGAAATCAGGAAGTGTGATGCTCCCAGATTTGTTATTTCTCAAGACTGCTCTGGCTATTTAGGGTCTTTTGTGTTTCCAAACAAATTTTAGGACGGATTTTTCTATTTCAGTAAAAGGTGCCATTGGAATTTTGATAAAGATTTCATTAAATACATAGATGACTTCAGATAATACTGACATTTTAACAATATTAATTCTTTTGATCCATAAATATGAGATATCGTCCCATTTATTTGGGTCTTCAATTACTTTCATTAGTATTCTGTAGTTTTCAATGTATATATTTTCATCTCTGAGGTTAAATTTCTTCCTAAGTTATATATTGTCTTTGATGCTACTGTAAATAAGATTGCTTCCTTTCTTTTTTCATGTAGTTTGTTGTTAGTGCATGGAAACACAATTGATTTTTGTATGTTTATTTTGTATCCAGAAACATTACTAAATCCATCTATTAGTTCTACTGTTTATGGTGGAGTTTAGAGTTTTCTGCATATAAATCTATGTCATCTGCACACAAAGATAATTTTACTTCTTCCTTTCCAATTTAGATGACTTTTTTTTCTTCCTTTTTCTTGCCTGATTGCTCTGGCTAGGACTTCCAATACTATGTTGAATAGGTTTAATGAAAGCAGGCACTCTTGTTACTGATCATAAGGGAAAATCTTTCAAACATTCACCATTGAGTATGATATTAGCTGTGTGATGTTACATACCATTGATCATGTTATCAGATTGTCATGCTGAGGTATGCTCCTACACCTAATTTGTTGAGAGTTTTTCATCATAAAAGGATGTTGACTTTGTCAAATGATTTCTCTGCAACTATTGAGACGATCATTTAATTTGTATGTTTCATCCTATAATGTGATGCATCACTTATTTACTTGTATATTTTATAATATTTTTACATCCTACAGTTGAATCCTACTTGATCATAGTGTATTATACATTTATTTTGCCATTGAACTCAGTTTGCAAGTATTTTGTTGAGAATTTTGCATTTACATTCATCACTGATATTGGCCTTTAGTTTTGATATGAGGGGTTTCCATTTTTGTTTATCTCAAGACTTTTTGAATTTTACCTTTTGATTTCTTCTTTTGATCTATTGGTTTTTAAGGAGTGTGTTGTTTAATTTCTGCTCTTTTTTATCACTTGTTCATTTTTTAGTTGTTACTGAATTCTAGTTTTCATACTATTGTGATTGGAAAAGACACTTAATATAATTTCCATCTCCATGAACTTTTTGAGACTTGTTTTGTGACCTTACAAATGATCTAGAAAATGTTCCATGTGCACTTAAGAAAAATGTGTATCCTGTCGCTCTTGGGTGGAATGTTTTGTACATGTATATTAGGTCCATTTGGTCTGTAGTACTTTTCTAAACACTGATTCCTTAGTATGTATGATCTACCCATTGTTGAGAGTGGGGCACTAAACTCCTTATTATTGTATTGCTATTTATTTCTCCTTTTAGTTCTATTAGTGTTTGCTTTATATATTTAATGCTCCAAAGTTGGGTGCATAAATATTTATGATTGTGATAGCTTCTTGATGAAATGACTCCTTTTATCATTCTACAATGATATTCTATGTCTTGTGACCATTTTTAGCTTAAAGTCTATTTTTTTCTGATGTAAGTATAGCTACCTCTGCTTACTTACTTTTGCTTACTTTTTTACTTTTTCTGTTTGTTTCCATTTCTTTACTCAGCCTATGTGTGTCCTTAAAGCTAAAGTAAGTCTCTATAGCTAACATAGCAACAGAACTTTTTTATTCTATATAGCTTTTTATATCTTTTCATCAGATAAGTTAATCTATTTACCTTTGAAGCAGTTACAATAGGCAAAGACTTACTGTTGCCGTTTCATTTATTGTTTTCTGGCTATTTCAAGTGATTTGTATTTGAGTTTATTGATTCATCCATCTGCTGTGAACTTCTCTGTTGAATTCTTCAGCTCTAGGATTTCTGTTTGGATTTCTTGGGGGGCTTCTGAGGGTTTTTTGTTGTTTTTATTTTTGTTTTCTTAAACTTGTTCATTTTATTTTACCTTTTTCTAAATTTGTTTAGTTGTGTCTCCATGTGCTCTTGTAGTTCACTGAACATCTTTAAAATTATTATTCTGAACCCTCTGTCAGGCAGGTCATAGATCTCCATTTCCTTAGGAGCAGATATTGGACCTTTATTAGTTTCTTTTGGTAGTTTCATGTTTGCATGATTCTTCATCATGCTTGTATCTTTGTGTTGACATCTGCACATTTGAGTAAGTGGTCTCTTCTTCCAGACATTTTGATCCTGAATTTCAAGTTCATATTTGAGATAATCCATCCCTCTTTTCATTTCCAAATCCAAATTAATACATGTAAAATATAGAGCAACAGTTTTTTTTCACTGCTTTATATGTTGTATCAGTGTAATTATTAAATAAAAATGTCCAAATTGCTTCCATCAAATATACCACTATTAAGCTATATATTTGGTGGAAATTCAATATACTCGATGACAAAAATAGATGATGTGCATCATGTGGATGCACAAAATGATCCCTGATAGAACTGTCAATATCATTTACTGCCTCAGTAAAATATGTGAAAATAAACTTTACAATAAAGAAAACTGTGATCTTTCCACCTCATAGGTTGTGGATAAACTTAGTTTCCAAAAAACTCACTGACCTGACAATATATTCTTTTTATTTTTTATTTCCAAGATGTTTTTCATATTGATTGCCAGCACCTGTTTTCAGAGCCTTATTTTCCTTTTATGATTGACTTTTGCAATTGTCACTTTACCTGACATCACCAACTTTTTATGGACTATCAAATGAGCATTCTCAATATGCCTTTCCTATAACTGCAAATAAATTCTAAATTTCTAAATTCCCTTGACTGACATTCAGATACTGCTCTAATGAGATTTGCTGTACCAATATTTCCTCATAGTATCCTCTACCAATATATACTCTAATCACCGATTTCCTAAGGAAAACAAAAGTCTGTTTTCTGTCATTTTATGATCTTCTACAGCAATGCTTTTTCTCCCTCCACACATTATAAAGATCTAGCTGTCTGCAATGATTCAACTAAGTTCCCACTTACTCTCCAAAGCTTTCCTTAGTTATTTCAGTTTATGCAACTCCTTCCCTCTGAAGAGCATTTATATATTCAGTATCTACTAAATACCAGGCTCAGCCTTAGTTATTGTGGTTTCCTTCTTCATGGAGATTTTTGGTTGAAATGTGGGAAGAGACACACAAGTAAAGATAGAATATAAGAGTAGGCTATGGTAGAAGTCTGGGCTGGTGTTAGAGTATAAAAAGGGGCTGCTGGCCTAACAATATGAGAGAAATGACATCCTGGAAATAGGGATATGTTCTGAGTCTTGAAAGACTTGAGTTGGTCAAGTGGGGATAAGAAAAATATTCAAGGCTGAGGAAATATCATTGCCAAAGCTTGGAAACATGTCCATGTACTATATGCATTGTTTATTAGGCTCTAAGTATATATACCTTTCATTCTTTCTTTTTTTAAGATTTTATTTATTTATTCATGAGAGACAGAGAGAGAGAGAGAGAGGCAGAGACACAGGCAGAGAGAGAAGCAGGCTCCTTGCAGGGAGCCCAACGTGAGACTCAATCCCGGGTCTCCAGGATCACGCCCTGGGCTGAAGGCGGCATTAAACCACTGAGCCACCCAGGCTGGCCCCTTTCATTCTTTCAATAAGTATTTGGTAAGTACATATAACACTATGTTAGAAAACATAGCTTCCTGAAAAATAAAATAAAAATAAAATGTTAGGAAAAGTATTTCACTGATGGATTTAAATATTTTAATATCAAATAAGATTTTTAATGTAATGTAGCTTTGAAGTGGATAAATTTGGTGTCTTTACCAATGTTAAATACCAGGATTTGTTCCATTGCTCTGCCTTGCCATCTCTGCTTTCCTTACCTCATGAACTCAAGAAGGATTCAGAAGAGGTACTGTTTCTTCTTATGTATCAAATTTTAAGAGCAAGAAAAACTTTCCTTGAAATCTCCACATAGATTTTGCCTCTGACCTCAGGGAGCTTAGAAAATATTGAGTTAATTATTAAATAATCACAAGTAATTACAAATAACAATGAGCTTTTAAAGAAAATGTACAGAGGGATACTAAGAGCATTTAATGGTAGACTTTATTTAACATGGCATGTCAAGTAAGGTCTCCATGAGGAAATGTATTTGAGCTATAATCTGAATTATAAGTCAGAGTAAATCAAGTCCTTTTCTTGATTTGTAGACAATTTAATGGGAAGTACATTCCTGGCAAAAGGAAATAACATGTGTATAGGCTATGAGGCTAGTTGCAGTATACTACCTTTGAGTAATGAAAAGAATTCCAGTGTGAATTTTTTAGAGTTAGAGAACAGGGAGCATGAAGAAGTAGCATAGGAGAAAAAGCTCGGCAGGATAGAGTCTATTCTAGTAGCACATTTTAAATTGGTCTTCAGAGAAATGAAAAAGACAAAAAACTGAAAGCTCAGGATAAGTGAGTTTTCCAGAATGCTGTAAAGTATTAAGATAATATTCAGGAAAACTTTGGAACTCACATTGTTTGTAGTCCACACTCAGTGAGGAATCTGCTAGAGGATTCCCTCTCCCTCTTCCTCTGTCCCACCCCCTTCCCTACTCACCCATGGATTCAGTCTTTCCTAAAATAAATAAATAAATCTTTTTTTTTATTTTTTTAAATTTATTTATTTATGATAGTCACAGAGAGAGAGAGAGAGAGAGGCAGAGACACAGGCAGAGGGCGAAGCAGGCTCCATGCACCGGGAGCCCGATATGGGACTCGATCCCGGGTCTCCAGGATCGCGCCCTGAGCCAAAGGCAGGCGCCAAACCGCTGCGCCACCCAGGGATCCCATAAATAAATCTTAAAAAAAAAAAAAAACCTGTAAATTAAATCACAGAAAAATATTAGTGTAAAATCTTCTGGAGCTATGACATAATTCCCAAATATAAAAGGGAGGATGAAGATACAGAACTTTTTTGATCTATCAGAAGCATACTTTTTCAGGATAATTGAATAAATGTATTAATCTAATCTCTCAGTTGAAGGATGAAATGAGGTATGTATGGTCTCTTGAAGTTTATATGCAAACCCTTTGTCATATGTATCCTTGATTTATTCTCTTTCTTCTTCTTTTCAATGCCTATTAACCATGAAGTAACGTTGTGCAATCTTCTAAATATTTGTTAATTCATCCATATCTCTGCATCTCAACTACTACCAACTGTCCCTCATCTCACATTTGGACTATTGTAACTAATCTCTGCCTATATTGGTTAGGATATGCCTAGCTGCAAAAAAAGGGGGAGAGGTGAGATAGGGCTTCTCTCCTTATGCCCCAAAGTACAATGGCTCAAGCACAATAAAAGTATCATGTTTTTCATATAATAGTCCAAATTGAGTGGTTTTGGCCTGCACACAGCTATTTTTAATGCAGATTTCAGAGACTGCACCTCCTTCCAACTCATGACTCCTTAATTGTATCTACATCAGCTAGCAAGAGGAAAAAGAAAGAACTCAGAGGCTCTGTAATAGCCTTAATCCAGGGATTGCTCACATAGCTTCCACTTACATTCTCTTGGCAAGAATTTGGTTATTTGCCTCAACCAAATGAAAGAAGTCTGGAAAATATGATGTAGCTTTGTGCCAAGATGGAAGGTGACTCATTTTTTGGTTATCACCTGATAAACTGTGCCGTACCTGCCTCTAATCTTCTGGTAACCCAAACTGTCTTCCAAACTATTATAAGAATAATCTTTAAAAGAGTTTATTTGAATGTTTCTTTGTTTGTAGCCTACAAAGGTGTCTACTGAAATTTTGAGCAAAGTTCATGGATGCTGATGTGCAACATTTATTTTATTGTGGTCCTAGTTATTGGCTTCATTTCTTGGCAAACTCTCCCTTACGAATTATGCTACAGACTTAACTAAACTTTTACCTGTTCTTTAGACATGCTGTATTACCTTGTCTCTAGGCTCTGAAACTTGGATCCTCTTTTTTAAATATTTTATTTATTTATTCATGAAAAACACAGAAAGAGAGGTAGAGACACAGGCAGAGGGAGAGGTAAGCTCCCTGCTGGGAGCTGGATGTGGGACTAGATTCCAGGACCGGGATCATGACCTGAGCCAAAGGCAGACGCTCAAACACTGAGCCATCCAGGTGCCCCTTGGATGTTCTTTTTCCCAATAAAATTATCTCTGCCAATTCACTTTCCTCTTCCACATATACTTACAGTCTTAGCTTAAATTTCACAGACCCGCAATAGCCATCTCAGTCTCAAACCAGGAGAGGTACTCCTGCAGGTATTCCCATAGTGCTCTGTAATCTCTTTTATTTTAATAAAATCCCATCACACTCAAAATGGGGTCTTAATAAATATCTCCCTGATGTAGTTTATACCTCTTGAAGCCAAATTTGTAACTCCTGCATACTATACATAGCAATGCTGAAGAATTTTAAATTACAAATAGTACTGTCATGCTTGTTTTTAAAATACATATTGGTTCCAACACAACTGATATTTTAAGAAAAATTGAGCATAATGCAAATTTTTCATTTCCTTATGTGTACTTTTGTACCCTAGAAACATTAGGTGAATGAAGAAAACTGTACCCAGCTGAACTGTGTTATGTAGGAATAGGCAAAATACACACACACACACACACACACACACACACACACACATCAAATATCTCCTAGATAATGTAAGTCACCTGTGTGTGGTATGTGCCACATCCAACCATATTTGGTATTACAACTGTCTATCTAATGTCTAATAATCTTTCTTTTATCATTTCACATAAATGCCCAAAAAGCAATCCTTCTAACATACACTTCCATGAGAAAATGCTGGGTCTTTTTAAGACGAGATTATATTTATTCTAGTCTTTATTATTCTTAACCATTTAACATGTGAAAAATGGTACTACCATTTTCATAGGTTTCTATTGTACTTGTAGTGAGTGTGTTTTTAATGGTTTATCTTGCTCAGAAATTTAAAGTTCATTTTTTTAAAGATTTTATTTATTTCTTTGACAGAGATCCAGAGCATGAGCAGAGAGTGGGAGAGGGAGAAGCAGGCTCCCCACAGAGCAGGAAGCCCAACTTGGGGCTTGATCTCGAGACTTGGGATCATGACCTGAACCGAAGGCAGACGCTGAACGGACTGAGCCACCCAGACGCCCCTCCTTGTGTGTTTTGATAGCTGTGCTCCTAATCTCATTTTTCCTTTGCAAGTAGAGGTTGGAGGGGTTCGTTGTGTATATGAAGGGTTGAAATGGCTGCAGTCTCCTATTTTAGATAGTATCTGAGTTCACAGGGCTGCCAGATTATACTTACCCCCAGGCCTTCATGTAGTGTAGTTGTCACAATATCATCTGAGGGACTAACTCTTCTTCTCCATGTCCCAGTGCCAGGAGGAGAGAGCAAGTGAAAGTAAAGCACCTGTGTGGTTAGAAGCTCTTTCAGGGTCACCTTTGCCACTGAAGGAAGAGAGAGTGCATCTGAGCATGTCTGTAGCTGTGAACATTTCACGCATGCTCTACTTCATGTGTCTGCCAGACTACACTCCTGAGATTACCCAACCCACTCTGTGCTTTACTTTCCATATGAGCTTTTTAGTTGCCATTCTTTTTCTCTGAGACTTTGCCAGTCACTTCACTTCCACTGGCCTTAGTTTTTTCATCTATCAAAATAAGTGATTGAAACAGCTCATCAATAAGATTTCCTCTTTTTGTTATAAAAGACTTTTTCATCTGCGGTCTCACTCTCATTTTCCCTGCGCCATATCCAAGCATCAAGGCAATAAGGAAACGGAGGTGTGAATTGAAGAAACTCTGCTGGCAGCATATCAGATTCCTAACCATAAAAGTTATTATACCTTGTGCTCTGTGTCAGCTTTTCACTGATCATTACTCATCTATAGATCAATCTTTGCAGTGATGCTTCTTGGAACATAAAATACCACAAAACATCTGTTAATCTAAAAAATGTAGAGTAGGATTCCAAAACTCGGAATTCAAACTGGGAATAGATGACCCCCCCACCAAATGTTGCTTGGTGTGATGAAGCAGCAGGAACATTTCCTGGTCTCAGTGCTGAATGTGGGGGTTGGGCACAGGAGTGCTGTTTTCCACTGTGGATGGTGATCAGGTGTGAGCAAAAAGGGGAGTTTTAATGTATTTTCAGTTAAAAAATATAAAATGAGATGAAAATTTGATGGCAAAACATTTAGAATATATCACAAAGGCTACATTTTAAGAAAAAACCCTGTTGCAAGAGAAAAAAAATTCCGATTTAAAAATAATGTAAAACTGCTTGAATATAAAAATAACACACACACATACACACACACACACTTTACTTTAAACTTAATGTGGGTGAGAGTGCATTGATATATTCCAATTCTTGATGATTAAATGTAATACTCCTGGCAGAAATAAATGTGTGTAGAGATTATTTAAAAAAATGGAATTTTTCTCAGATTATTTTTATCTTCTGTTTGCTTAAGTTTTCTCACCTCATACATGAAGACTTGCAGTTCAAATTATGATACCAACTATGAACATCAGAATACAAGATTTCAAGTAATTTAAAATGAAATACAAAGAACAGAATGAAATCCTCTTTAGTATTATTAGAAACCTACAATATAAGACCCAACAAAAGAGAACGAAGAGCAAAGGAGATAGAGATGGGATTAAACAAAAAATCCACAGATGAAGACACATAATGTCAAGCTTACCCCTGAAATGAGAACTGACACATCAATATCGCTGGAAAAGGTAAAGGTAATTTCAGTGTCTCTAAACATATAGAGGCACCGCTAGAAAAAAGTCAGAAAGATCTTTATCAACAGTAGTTCCAGTACTTTGTATGCATTGTGGGACTTTTTTTTTTTTTTAAAGTAAGGCCTGCCAGCTATTCACAGTCTCTGTGACATGAGTATCATTTAGAAAAGTATAATAGGCCTTGGAAGTGCTGGTTTCAGAAGACAGTTTATACACAGATTATCATTTAAATGTTTTTTTTTTCCTCTGCTCTCAAAAAAAAAAAAGTGGTGCACAGTAGGTGGCTGAAGGAAAAAAAAAAGAATAAAGATGAAATGTTACCATCTTTCAGAGGATAGATATAGTCAATATTTAGTGAGTCCCATTATTTAATCTTTGATTTTTCTCTCTACTCTTAACTTTTCCCCTCTGTTTCATTATTAGTTTCTAAAAAGATTATGATAAACCAACTCTGATTTTGTTTCTCCACTTGCTATTTTGTCAGAGGAAGCGATACTTTTTAAGTAGGTTTATGGTTATCCTGGTCACTTTTAAGCTTTCTTCATGTTGAACAAACACTTCACACAACTCACATTTCTAAGGTTCAGGACTTCAGAATTCATTACCTTCACTTAATATTTATATCAGTCGAGGTACAAAGACAAGCAGCATCAAGATGAGTGATGTAGAATAAGTGATTTAATTTAGTACAGAGGTTGGATCTTAAGCAACTGTGTGAGTTGATGGAAAAATTCCTGCAGGTTAATGTCTCTGTGACCAGTGTTAAACCTAAGTCATTGTGGCTTAGGCCGACAGTAATAAAAAAGAAAACTTGAATATAGAAAAGAGTAAGGGCAAAATGGAACCCAAAAGAACGAAACAGAATTCACACCTGTCTTGTACTATCTCCAACTCTGATGTGATGTGTGACCTGTTAAGAAAGCTTCTGTTCCTCATCTCAGAGCTACACATGCACTTGGCATAGGACTCAGAGAAGTTGGCAGGAACTGAAGGTCCAGGTGCTTCCTTACACCAAGAAGATGAGCCATAGAATTAGTGACAACACATCAGAGCTATTGTAGCTCCCCACATAGGACTTCAGAGTATGAAAAGATACAGTTCCTACCTCTCTTTGCTTTCCAGATAATTTTTTAATGCTTCTTATGACAATGCTAACACAGAACCACACAGTGAAGGGAATTTGGGGTAACACAGTCCCGGATTAGCCAAATTAATACAGTGTGAATTCACTCAAGTCCACTCCTTGGTGAATTTCCATCTACAGATTCTTTTAACCAAATGACTTCCAAATAAAGACAAGAACAAGCCATGACTTTGCCTAACATGCTGAAAGCACTCCTTCCACAACTGAAAATATGCTAACAATGTCTGCCAAAAGTCAATTTTTTTTCCAAAAGAAAGTTCTTCTAGATGAGTCATAGTCTTATGTATCTTATAACTTAAAACACTGTGATTACAAGAAAACCTACTATTAACACGACTTATGTTAGATGGAAGGGGGATGGGAGACGGGAAGAAAAAATTGATTCATAAATGCATAGACATAATATCACATTGAGGATGAAATACTCATAATTATTGCAATGCATGCAACTAATCAAGATTTCTTGCAGGTGGGTTGTACCAAATCCTCACTCTTGAAGGATCTAGGTCATTAGAAATCTGTAAGATTAGATTGTGATAGTTTTCTATTAACTTTGATCAGAAGACATGGGAATTCTAAGATGCACCTGGGGCAATCAGCTGCCTTCCAGATATATCCCTTCTGCCCCATATTGTACAGCAGCCACCCAATACTCCTTTGTAGTCAGGGTAAATTACTCCAACCCTGACTTTCTTTACCTGATTGTTTTTTCTCTCTCTCCCTCTCTCAGCATTAAGACACAAAGCAACTATTTGAAGTTTCAATTCTAAGTTTAATGAAACTATTGGTTTATCCCCTAATGGAATTATTTCCCCTTGGGAACTAGAACCTCTAAGACCCATTAGAGTTCAGAGTTGCATGGATAGGAAACAAACATTTTTACAGGGTCTGAGAGTAAGAAAGACACCTTTAACTCTTGGACTGGTGAATCATGGTTATGGAAAGAAAAAAAAACATCATAAATTAGTCTCTGATCTAAGACATATCCTGGACAACATTACCACAGTGCACCAACATAACATATTCTGATAAGACAGTTCATTGTTCTACCAGACAACCTGTTTCAAGATGGGTAAAATGAAGTGAATTCCATGAATATGGCCACATTACTGCCCTTCAGTTGCTATAAAATTCTGTTTGAGTATCATGTATTAAGCTTCTGTAAGTCCATGGACTTAGCAAAAGTATCATGTGCAAGGATGGCAAATCCAGATCCCGAGTAAGTGCCTATTCAAGTGAAACAAAACAAAGCAAAACAAAAAGCCTGATGATTTTTCCGTGATAGAAGTAATCCAAATATAATCAATACAATACATGAGGCTTGGCTATTTCTTTTAGGGAATGGAGCCACAATGGATCTCAGTGTTGGCCTCTATTTGGCAAGTTAGCCACTTAGTGATAGTTTTAGTCTGGTTGCCTTTAGCAAGTGTAAGACCATGGTGCTGAGCCTATATTTGCACTCTATCCCTGATACCAAGACCACTTTATTCATGAGCTCACTGGGGAATGACCAGGTTGTCTGAAGTAACAGGCTGACTGGTATCCAAAGAATGGGTCTTGCTATGCACAAAATTATATGAATTCTTCTCTGCAAAGAGATTTCTATTTGGTGAGCATTCACATGAAGCACAAATATCCTCATGCTCTTTGATCATTCAAAGAGGTCTAGCTACATAAATATTCCCCAGTCATCCATCTCACCAATTTTCAATTACCTTCCTTAAAATCTATGACCATTTAGCCAAACTACTAGCCTTGCTTATGAATATCTGTTGATCTCTAACTCTGGCATCTCTTCTTCCAGGAAAAATGAATCAAGCACACTGCTTTAAGCTCTGTCTACTGAAAGGATCTTCCATCATTATTGTCTTCAAGGCCATCCTGTAACTGGGCTTCGGGATAGCAGACAGCAGACATCTATTTTTGTGTAATACATATTGTCCAGTATCATTTATAAACCAAGATTTAATTTTTTTTCTTCCTCAATCAACTGATAATATGGAACTTCACAAAACACCAGAGTATAGCCTAAGAGGTAGAAAGCAATATAGCAGAGCTATTGGCCTATGTGAAGTGGACTTAAACAAAAACTCTCTTAATCATGACCTCCATATAACCTTACTAAGACTAATGGACCATAGTGAATTTTAGATCTTCAAGTATTAGTGTCAGTCCAAACTTAAATTTTAACTTTAAATTATAACTTCTCTACTCAAAGCGAAGACACCGAGAAATGGCTTGGGTGTCATAGGAAAAGGCTAGGAAAGAGGTAACAAAGTCTTGGCTCTGTACCATGATATTTCTTCTAAGGATTTGATTCTTCATTCTATTTAAATGGTTCTGTGCCCATGAAATGGCATAACCAAGGAATTGGTTAAGTAATCAAAATCCTGTGTAGTAGTGACTCAAGTCAGATTTCTATTCACCAGACCTAAACTTTTCAACTCATACAAATCAGTGATATATTTAGTAGTCTGTCCATCTGTGGAAACATGACCCATTAGTCAATGCCAAATATATCTGCAGATAAGATTATTAGATTACTGCTTTATCTCTATTTCCCATTAAGTTAACAGCACCTACATCTTTGATAATTTACAGCCTCAACTTGGTTACAGCCACTTTGGGATCTCATCATCCCTACTGCATTAAGGGACCTTGGTTTGATAATCGCAATTCTCATTTTTCATTTCTAGGCTAAAATGAATAAAAACAACAGCTCTTTGGGGTGCCTGGGTGGCTCAGTTGGTTAAGCACTGGACTCTTGATTTCAGCTCAAGTCATGATCTCGTGGGTCATAGGATAGAGTCCTACATTGAGCTCTGAACTCATGGAAGAGCCTGCTTGAAGATTCTCTCTCTCTGCCCCTTCCCACCTTGTGTGCACACTTGTAAGTGCTGTCTCTCTCAAATAAATAAATAGGTCTCCAAAAAACAAAAACAAAACAGCTCTTCAATAATAAAGAGCTATAACATAGCTCTTCAAAGCTTTCCTCATGAAATAGTAGATTCTGGACCCTTCTAGGCGATATACTAAAGAATAGTAGGCAACTTTTACTTCATAAGTCATATCTAACATTCTAATCTCTCTAAGCCTTTGGATAACTCCCTCTACAATATACTCAGAAAGCTCTGGTATTTAAATTTTCTCTAGCGTAGGTGTAGGCCACATTTGGGTCCATATGTCCGTCATCATCAAACTATTAGAGCTAATTCCTTTCTATTTGAACTAATAATTCAACTAAGAATCTTACATCAATAGATTCAGCCCAATCAAATATTATACTCTTTCCAACTGAACTCAAGACCCTTGGGACCCATTTTATCATATTTTCCCCCAGATTCCTGTCTATATAGATTAGGAAAGTAATGCAATTATCTTGGTGTATGTCATAGTATTAACTGTTCATACTTTTCAATTCATCTTCTGGAACCAATTGGAACTTAAGTCTAGTTGTATATCTACAAGCTATCTTCTGAGGAGGATAGACAGTCCCTTAGAAAGACACATTATGAGATTCAGGCAAAGACAGATTCACTTCCTAAAATAGAGGGGATGTCTACTCTTACTATCAAATGAGGCTCAGTAAAATTTAGGGGACTAAGGTCCCCTGTTTCATAAAAATCTGCCTTCATGTTCCATTCCAATTTTCAGAAACTAAGTCTTTCCAAACCAATGCCCTTTATCTAATATAAGAGATCCTATAAGCAGAGGAATTCAAGTTGCATTGTAATTCCCCTATCTGCAGGAACAGACTTTGGTTTAGTTTTCAGAAATCTCAACCATGTAGCTATAAGAAATGAGAATTTCTTACAGGGTAGTCTTTGAGTTCTTCTAATCCCTTGAACTGGAGTGAAAGATTTATGACCCTGAGCTCATGATTTTATTTCTACAAGTTCTCCACTGTATTTATAAGTTAACAACCAACTCAATTTTACTGTTTATTTTCACTGAAGTGTTTCATAGTAGCAACTACTTATCATGCATTCTTTCTCCTTTCTCTTCCTAGGTGCTTAAATACAGTTGTCTACAGGTGATAATTTTAAGTAACCGTGTCACCACTGTATGCCAAGACTACTAGTGCTTGCTTTACAAAAGGAAACAATAAAAGATAGAAACTGAAGTAGTTTGGAAAAATCATACTTTAATGTTTTTATTCCTACCGTTAAGTGAACCACAGGAGGTAGGGAGCCTCCTAAAAAAGCAAAATAGAATTCTTAAGATTATTCATCCCAATGGACAACTGACTTATTTCTCATGAAAACAAAACATTCAGATAGACTACTGATTAGTTTAGCTTGCTTTATCAACTAGAGAGATCAACCTCCTGACACTTATTTTTACCCCCAAATAAAATAATCTCTTTCATGTGTTAATTTTTGTGTCAGCTTAGTCTAAACATATCATGAAAAGTAGACCTTGCATCCTTTACCAGTTAAGAAAAAAAAAAAAAAAAAGCCATGTGGTCCCAACTGAATCTAACTAGAAAGAAGCTGCTAGGAAAGTCATAGGGTATTTCCTGTTAAGTAAAACTGGTATCCCTATTGCCTGGAGTCATAGAGTCAGTAAGCACTTGCATTTTCAAATATAGTATTTAGGGAGACCATGGATTTTCAAACTTTGAAATGGCCATAAATTTAAAAAAAAAAAAAAAGAAAAGAAAAGAAGAAAAAGAAAGAAGAAAGAAAGAAGAAAGAAAGAAAGAAAGAAAGAAGAAAGAAGAAGAAAGAAAGAAAGAAAGAAGAAAGAAAGAAAGAAAGAAAGAAAGAAAGAAAGAAAGAAAGAAAGAAAAGAAAGAAAGAAAGAAAGAAAAAGAAAAGAAGCAAAACAAAACAGTAACAAGATTGACACCAGTCAGGAAAGTCTTCAAAACAGAATGATCTTTTGGCAGCACTGTCAGTTTCACTGTTCTGAAATAAATAGGGGTCTACTGCTAAGATGCCAGAGAAACACTTCATTACCCCCATGAGTCCTGGATGAGTGAGGTTTGTGTGCAAGAATTGATGGGTGGAGTACACTGGATATTGCTCTGTTTACTGTTAAATTTCTAGCAGCATAGTAAAATGCCGGCTACAGAGTCTTTGATGCAGCCAGCAGAATAAGGAAGGATAGTTTGGGACACAGAGAAATTCTATTGCCTGTTGTTATTCTCCACTGGCTCAGAACAGAAGAAATCAGTTAGAAGTCAGAGGGGAATTGAAGTACTAAATTTCATTTGGTTTCAAAGTTGGGGAAAAAAATAGTGTTAGTCACACAGAGAGGAAGAACATGTAGAATCCAAAGTGGTCACACACAAAAGACTCTTGGGAGATTAGTGAGGCCAATGGAGATGAGGGCCACTAGGCACCATTAAGAGGATATTTTGTCTGAAAGTACAGGTATATAATTTCAAGTGTTCTAAGCATGAAAATAAACAAGTTTTATTCATATGAAGTCAAATTCAACTACTGGATAAAAAACAAAACAAAACAAAACAAAACAAAACAAACCTTCAATATGACATCTCCAAAGAATACGTATACCAAGAATAACTGAAGAAGCAGGTGGTTCCATGGAAGAAACAATTTCATATTTTTTGACAGGTATTATAGATGTTAAGGTCCCTGATTCTAGAGTCAGGTTTTAATCCTGAGTTTTAATCCTGACTATAACTCCTATTAGCTACATGACCTGGGCAATTACCTTAACTTCCCTATACCTCCAGTTTCCCATAAGAAATACTGGTGGTTGATGGTTATATGGTCCTTTAAGAGTTATTCTCAAGGTTAAATAAGCGAATACATATAAATTACTTAACTCTGTTTATAGTAAATATATTCTAACTCTTGCCTCTGTTTAGACCCAAATGTTAGTATTTATGTAAATAGATAGGATTGATTTTCTTGCACTCCATTTGCTACTAAATCAGAAGATTTCTTGGTTAAATATTTTAGTGAAGTATAGATTGATGTTTTCCTGCATCTTAGTAACATTCGTATAAACCTCAGGAGGCACAGGCAGTTGATAAGCAGCAAAAGAGTAGACGTAAACTTTTTAAGAAGTCATTGCCCAGTTACCAGTATCGAAATTCCTTCTACTACTACCTTAAAAATCTTGCATCTCTCACTCAGAACATTCAATGTCCTCCTAGTTAAGAAATACCTGACACTTCAACAAAATATCTTCAATTTTGATCTTCCCTTTTGAGAAGTATTTTATACTATCTAAGCTAGGGTACAAAATAACTTTTTAAATTAGTTTTTTGGAATAAATGCTTGCTATGCCCACAGTGAATAAGTCTCAGGGAAGGTATTTGTATAACAATACTACTGTGTACCTGAGTATTTACTGGATTGAGAAGTGAGGCTTCAAACATTTCAGATATAATAGTACCTGAAGAGAATTCTTCAATCCAGGACTTTAAATATAACACAAAGGTTTACTGACAAATACTGAGTTCATACTCAGTAGTAGAATCCTATGCTGGGGGGGGGGGGGGGGGCTATGGGTAGTCCAGTGGTTGAGCGTCTGCCTCCTGCTCAGGTCGGGATCCCTGAAGTCCTGGAATCAAGTCCTGGGATCTAATCTCACATCAGGCTCCCCATAGGGAGCCTGCTTCTGCCTCTGCCTATGTTTCTGCCTCTCTCTGTGTCTCTTGTGAATAAATAAATAAAATATTTATTTAAAAAATCCTATGATGAGTACTATTTATACATACATATTACAGAGCTGCACTGCCCAATATAGCAGCCACTAGTCCTATGGGGCTACTGAATACTCCTAAAAGTGGTTAGTCCAGTTAAAATGTGTTCTAGAGGCACCTGGGTGCCTCAGGAGGTTAAGTATCCAACTGTTGGATTTAGCTCAGGTCATGATTTCATGCTTGTGGGATTGAGCATCAGGACTCTGAGCTCAGTGTGGAGTCAGCTTCACATTCTTTCTCCCTCTTTCTCTGCCCCTCCCCAATTGCACTCTCTGTCTCCTCTAAAATAAATAGAAACTTTTTAAAAGTGCATTAAGTGTAAAATACAATTCAGATTTTGAAGACTTCTTCCAAAAAATGGAAGTAAGAAATCTTGGGTGCCTGTGTGGCTCAGTGGGTTAGGGGTCTGCCTTTGGCTCAGGTCACGATTCCCAGATCCTGGGATTGAATTCCACATTGGGCTTCCTGCTCAGGGGGAGCCTCCCTCTCCCTTAGCCCTTCCCCCCAGCTCATGATCTCTGTCTCTCTCTCTCTCTCAAATAAATAATAAATATTATTTTTTTTTAAAAAATCTCAATTTTTACTATTTATTGCATATTGAAATAATATTTTCTTCATGTTGGGTTAAAATATGTTGTTAAAATTAACTTCTTTTTACATTTTCTATAATGTGGCTAGTATTAAATTTAATAGCATGTATATAGTCATCACTATATTTCCATTGTGCAGTGCTGTTCTGAAGGATAAAAAGCAGATTTTGACAGCAATTATAATTTCTCTTTCACTTAAGGATTTAAAAAAAAAACAATACTTAAATATTACAGCTAAGAATGTGATTCTTCCATTCTCTCTAACCTGAAAAATCTTTTCTTCAATTATTTCTATATTTACATTATCTTTAAAAGACCAGTTTACTATCTGAAAAATAGGTAGAAAAGAAGTGTTTTAAATCTTTACTGATGGAAAGGCAAAACAACTTTATTGGCAGGATAGGCTATTTTCCACTTGAAGTTGGAGCTGAACACCTAATTCCTCCATTCATGAATACTAGAATTCATGAATCAATTCATAATCTGTAAAACAAGTTAGTTCTTCCCAGTAGATAAAGCCTAGGAAGCCTTCTATTTACTATTTCTGTCATCATGGTTACAGTTTTATCATTACAGCTTAATCATCTCCTACGAATGGAAATCCACCCTCCCTACTCCCGTCCCCTCCCAGGGGCATTATTTTAGTTTGCTTTCTTCATTTCCATTTTACAAAGTAGTCTAATCTGGTCCTCCTGGAAATCTCCCTTTATATTTCTAGATGTTTGCTTTTACTTTTGTTTTCAAACAACTAAAAAGTTACAGAAAATTTGTAAGAATAGAACATTTCAATTAGATATTTTTCTGGAACATACATACATACATACACAAATTAATATTTTTCTGAAACCATGTGTGGATACATTGCCAACATAATGTCTCATCACTCTTGAATATTTAACTATGATTTTCTATATATAAGGTGACAGCCTTATAAGACTGCAGCAACACTATCAAAATCAGTTAATTATCATTACACATGAGACAGGCTTTATTTTCTAAAGATGACTAAAACCTAATCTCTCTTCCATCTCCCATGTTCTTTTTATAAAGTGAGCTTCACATTTCTCCCATCAAATTTGTGGTTTCAGCCTAAAAAAAGGAGAAAGTGGAAAGTCTATATTTCCTGTCCTTGCATCTGAGTAACTTCTGAGGCTAAGTCATAAATGATGATAGAACTTCCGTATTATTCTCTCCGGATACTCACTATTGGAACCCAGCTACCATAGTGTGCCGAAACACAAGCCTAACATGGTGGTCTGGGTTCTGAGCCAACAGCCAGAATCAACCACCAGGCAAGTGAATAACATAACAAATGATTCTTGCTTCCAGCCAACAAGTGTTTTCAGCTAGACTCTCTGGTTTCATGGAGTAGAAAGAAATTATCTTCACTGGGCCCTTTCTAAATTCCTAACCCACAGAATCTGTAAGCATAATACAATCATTATTATTATAATTTACACCATTAAATTGAGAATGTTTTCATATACAATAGATAACTAGAATAATACATCATCATCATCCAATCCTCAAACCCCATTCAAGTTAGCCAATCATTGTCCTAAACAAATCTGTTCTAACAAAGAATTCAGTTCAGAAGTAGTGTTACGTTCATTTATTAACCTCCTTCAATCTGGAACAATTTCTCAGTGTCTCTTTTCATGATCTTAATGTTTTTAAAGATTATAGGCCCAGGGGTGCCTGGGTAGCTCAGTTGGTTAAAGGTCTTACTCAGTTTCAGCTTATGTTATGATCTCAGGTCCTGGGATCAAGCCCCTCACTGTGCAGGCTCAGCCCAGAATCTGCTTGCCCCTCTTCCTCTGCTCCGCCTTCACATCCCCCTCCCACACCCCACTCACATTTTCTCTCTCACACTCAAATAAAAATAAATAAATAAATAAATAAATAAATAAATAAATAAATAAATAAAATCTTAAAAAAAAAAAAAAGATTACAGGACCCACTATTTTACAGAATGCCCTTACACTTAGGTTTGTCTGAGATTTCCTTTTGATATGATTCACATTTTGTATCTTTGGCATGAATACTGCAGGAGTGATGCTGTGTTTTTCTTTTGCATTCATATCATCTAGTACATAAATTCAATTTGTTCTAATACTAGTTATATTTACTTAGATGCTCAGTTAAGGTGTTGTCAGTAAGGTTTACTCCTTTTTTTTTTGTAATTGTGTTTTGTTGGAAGATAATTTGAGATCATATGAATATCCTTTTTCTTTCTTTTTAAGATTTTATTTATTTATTCATGGTAGACAGAGAGAGAGAGAGAGAGAGAGAGAGAGAGAGAGAGAGAAGCAGAGACACAGGCAGAGGGAGAAGCAGGCTCCATCCTGGGAGCCCAACGCGGGACTCGATCCGGGGTCTTCAGGACCATGTCCTGGGCTGAAGGCAGACGCCAAAACGCTGAGCCACTCAGGGATCCCCAAATATCCTTTTTCTTATCAAATATTTATTTATCCATTTAGTTTTTACATAAGTATGGATCATGGATTCTTCCTTTATGCTATAGTATGATCCATTATTATTTTATTTATTTTGATGTCCAAATTCTCCTAGATTTGATCAATGTGATCCCCTTAACTGGTAATAATTATCTGATAAAATAATTTTATTTCTAGAAAATAAAAAATTTTCTACTTTCTGATACAATAAGATATTTAGGCTCACCTTGTACTTCCCTGCCCTAGCCTTAGGATCAATCATTTCTCCAAGGAGTCCTAAGTCATTTTTAGTGGAGAACGGTGTTTAAAACACAATGTCTGGTCAATAAAGGTGTTTATGTTTTGTTTTGTTTTTTAAGGTGTTTGTGTTTTATGCTAACCCATATGCACAGTATCTTTCCTGGCTTTGGCAGTTCTAGTGCCCTTCTGCTGGACCCTAATGCATCTATCCAAGGCTAAAACAATAGGTATTTATGATAGTATCTTTACTTTTTACCCCCTAGTATAAACAAATAGTCCTTTGATAAATGAGCACTTCCAATATTTTCTCCCAACTCTGTTATTTTAAATGAATAACACTATTTGTTCACTAATTTATAGACACTATAAATCTGTTCAGACCAAAATACACACATACATACTCATTTTATACCCTAGATCGTTTCACTGGCAAACTAAAAACTAAACTGAATTAATGTTTGATTAAACACATTTTGAGAATTGAAATCCCAAGAGAATTGTGCAAATCCGTTTTATGTGATAATTAACAATGTAAAACCTGAGCCACATAGAATAGTTTGGAATTTTATTTAGATAGTCCCCAGTGTCAAACAAGAGGGAATTAGGTTTATTCAGAGGAATGTTAATTTTCATAAAAGTGCATTTCCACAATTAAGCCATGTTTTCTAACACAATTCAAGATAGGGTTATAGATATAGATAAAATGGTGAAAATTAGATAAATAGTCAAAGATACATTGAATAAAATTTGGTATCAAAGATACATTGAATAAAATTTGATATCAAAAATTTGGTCTCCAAAAAAATTTGGAGACACATAGATTTAAGACACATTCTCTATTCTCAAAGAGTGTATTGTCTACTGGGAAAGGTAACCATATAAATAATTATAATAATTAAGTGTGGTAAGGGTGACAATAGTGATAAGCACATGGTGGGGAGACACACAAAAAAGGCTTCCCTACCAATCAGAAAGAGAGGCATTTGGTAAGAAAGGACTATCGCCATCTTCCTCCTTGAATCAGGCCAACCAACGTAGGAAATCACCTACAGAATATGCTCTTGCGGGATCCCTGGGTGGCGCAGCAGTTTGGCGCCTGCCTTTGGCCCGGGGCACGATCCTGGAGACCCGGGATCGAATCCCACGTCAGGCTCCCTGCATGGAGCCTGCTTCTCCCTCTGCCTGTGTCTCTGCCTCTCTGTCTCTCTCTGTGTGACTATCATGAATAAATAAATAAAATCTTTAAAAAAAAAAGAATATGCTCTTGCAAGCAACTTTCCTAATATGGGAACTGATGGAAACATAGCTAGCAAGTTGGAGAACCAGAAATGTTTTCAAGAGTAGACAAGTTCACAGCAAGGAGAATAATGTCAATGTCTGAGCAGGTCTCCAAAGAGCTACTATTTTCCAATATTAAAAAAAAAAAAACAAAACTGATCTTTTAATCCCTTCAAATTAGGACTGTGAATTTTAAATAAATAAATTGATAGAAAAAATAGAGAAAGCAAAATGAAATTATTTTCTTATTCTCAAAAGTGGCTATTCTACAATACTTACTCTTACCTTCTGCTAACATGACAAATCTTCAGAAAATAACATTTAAAGTTAATTTACTTATATTTCTACACTGGTAGAGTCTATAACATATTGTGTTAAAATAAAAGTTAAATTTATCCTGCTGGCTTTCCATGTTTATGATATAAGGTAGAAAATTATAATTAACTAGTTTTCCAGTTTTCCACTTAAAAATGTATTTCTTTAAGCTACTTACAGATTACTTATAATCTCAATTTTAAGTTTTTCCATCTTTAAAAAGTGTTGGCTATACTGGCACTGATTATGTTTTAGTGCATTCTAAGATAGTAGGAAGCCATAATGTCTTCCACATTGTGTTAAGTCACAAATTTATTCAAGGCTGTGGATAACTTGTTTTAAACAGTTGTTTCATTTGATTATTCTGAGTCCCAGGACAAACATCATGGGATAAATATACTGTAAATATTTACATTTCTTCACAATAATGGGAATCACAAGGCTAAATCCCTATGTATTGCTCTAAATATTTACCCTCCTATGTTAGTAAATGCACTCAAGGACAAGAGCAATCATTCTCAGTGTTCACAAATAAGAACTGCTTAACTTAGAAAAGTAGATATTTCCTGCATATAACAGAAAAAGGCAGAAAAAGAAACTATGAGTTCCATCAGGTTTTTTCCCATATACATATATGTACATTTGTAATTAATTCTATACATAATTATATGCTAATAATATAATTAATTTCATATATACATTTATACTTTAAAATCACAAGTACTCGAGGATATCAAAGGACATCAAACTTCTGCTGCTTGTAAAAGATGTGGCATATAGGAAGTCAGGATAAAGTATATACAGTCCTTAAAAATGAGAATAGAGAGACTTAAGTCATCCTCAGAAAGTATCTCTCACTCCAAGAAATGTCCTGGCAGCAAAGCAAAAAAAAAAAAAAAAAAAATTTCCTTCTTTTATTCAGACAGGTGATTAACACTGAAATCACAAAGTCTCTCTCTGATTATATTTAGTTACAGCTCTTTCTCTGGTTAGTCCCAGTATATTTGACCAACTCCTTTCTTTTCTTTTTTTTTTTTTTCTTACTTTCTTTTGTTTAAATTCAATTTGCTAGCCAAACTGTGGAAGGAGCCATGATGTCCTTCGACAGATGAATGGATAAAGGAGATATGGTCTATATATAAAATGGAATATTACTCAGCCATCAGAAAAGACCAACACTCACCATTTGCTTTGACGTGGATGGGCCTACTCCTTTAATAAGAAGGTTCTCCATTGTTAAGCCACTTTTTTATTTTTTCCTCCAATTCATTTAGCTCTATTAATTTTCACTTCCTTTCCTATATAGAGTAATCTTTATGGACTACCACTTCAAATATGTGTTCACATTAATTTTCCCAAGTTTTTATGAAGTTTCAACTTAAGACTAAACATAAACAGAACTATTTGGCAGGAAAAAGAAAATATAGTGTTGAAAACTCTGTACCTTAAAAATATACTTAAACAATTAAAAGCAGACACAGCTTTGGTGCAAGAATATATCCAAATAATAGGGAAGAATTTGTGAAACTGAGTATCACAGATATGTAATTTCCAGCAAATGACAGAAAACAAATTAAGAGAAGGAAATTTTGAATCAGGCTGTAATAGAGACTATATATGTGCATGTCATATTTCATATATGTCACATCTGGCTTAAGTTTTCATCAAATGTTTACAAAGAAAAATCATATTTTAATCACATAATCTCATATAGTTATAGTGTTTGTAGTTGTTCCCAGGTGGGTATGTTTGTGTGGGTGAATGTGTGAATGTGTCTGTGTATGAATATGTTTTTTTCTGACTATATAATACACATTATATAAATATGCAGTAAAAGGAACACGTGAGTGAATAAATACAGATAATTTAGAAAACAACAGATATGCTCAAAATCTCCTGAATTACTGTCTGGTATTGCTGGGTAGTGTTTTTTACTCTGGTATACTTTTTGGCTTTTTGCACTCGAGGCTTTGAGCCCAGGGCTCACAGGCCAATGAAGCAGCACTTCTTAAAAGCTATCTATCACTTGCCCAAGAGCACACCTGTTTGAGTGGTTCACCCATTATTTTCATATAATATTTTGACATTATTTCATGATATAGCTTGACCTTACTATGTTACAGTCATTTGGCAGAACCTTTGTTTCCCAATGCTGTGCCATCGCATAATCCAAATGGTGAACATATTTTTTCCTTAGCTGGCCTGCAGACCTGTTACAAATTGACCAAAATGTTTAACCTTAATTTTAAGGATTAAAGCTATTTTTTTTATATACTTTTATCTGTACTGGTCTTTTAAGGGCTTAGACTAGTCCTTTGGTATTTTTATGCTCAGCACTGGACATAATACAAGAAATATATTAGTTTCCTAAAACATGACTGCTGAATTGAACGTCCCTGAGAACTAAGTTGTTGGTTCACTCTTCTCCATATGTCATTTTAAAATCAATACTATATTGATGTGAAATTGAATAAAATAATATACGGTATAGATATTACCATAGTAAATAATTAATTTTTCATTGATTTTTCCCTACCATTATTATAATAAAGCCACACATTTCTATTGAGTATCTATCTGCTTTCTGGCAATTCCCACCTGGCATACTGGGTTATAATGTCAACAAAATCTTGGATCTGTGGCCAAGGAGCTCACAAGTCTTGTGAGGGAGTATAGTCAGAAGGTGACCATAACTCAGTGTTTTATCTGAAACAGAGTTAAGTACAAAAGCATACAGAATGTACTCTGATTCATTTCTATAAAGAGGAATAAAGACTTGTTTCCAAAAGAAGATATACCTAAAAAAAACATGAGCTTTCTGTGCTTACAGTCTAAGAAAATGGCCTGCAATAAAGATATGTTTAATTAATTGTTGACTTTTAGCTAAACTTTAAAAAAAAAAAAACATTTAACTCTTTTTTTTTATTTTTTTTATTTTATTTATTTATGATAGTCACACAGAGAGAGAGAGAAAGAGGCAGAGACATAGGCAGAGGGAGAAGCAGGCTCCATGCACCGGGAGCCCGATGTGGGATTCGATCCCGGGTCTCCAGGATTGCACCCTGGGCCAAAGGCAGGCGCCAAACCGCTGCGCCATCCAGGGATCCCCTTAGCTAAACTTTTTACAATATATTATGATTCCACTATTTTTTTTTCATTCATGTTCTTCTGGACTGAAAAACAAGACCAAAAACAAAAATCATCTTCCTTTATATTTAAATTAACCAGGAATGGTTTAAATTCAAAACAGCATGTTCTGTCTCTAAACAATGAATGTCTTCTTTTAAATGTGTAAAATAATTTGTGAAGTAGGATGGAATGAGATTCTTTTAAAGGACAGCTCAAGAAAACATTAGAATGAAGTTAATCTGAAACTTCTATCATATAGAAATTGCTTGACAAAATATAAGTATGATGCCATTAGTTTGTTAATCTCATAGTTACCACATCAATTTAGGTAAAACTGAGAAATAATCCTGCCCTCTAGTGGTGCTTAATAAATGTCAAAATATACTGAAAACACCATTTTCTTGGTACAGCCAATTCCGAATTTACACATATTTGAGTAGAAAACACTAAAACCTTATATTTTGTATTAACAAATAGGTGTGCTAACTGTTTTGAATGTTGTGTGGGACATTTCATTTCCTAGGAATTAAGCAAAACAAATTTTGTTACATAAGAAATATTCCACCCTGCCTGTGCTCGTGAATGGTATTACCAATATTAAATTAGATTATTTAAATAAATAAATGAATAAATAAATAAATAAATAATAAATAAATAAATAAATTAGATTATTTGATGGATTCTCTTTCCATTTGAATTTTGACAAAAAATTTAGCATCTAGGGAAAATTTACAAAGTCTGAACATTTCCTTATTCAACCACCTACCAATTTATATCACCATCCAGTTTTCCCCATGCCCTCAACAAGTTCTCATCATGTTGTTTATCTCTGTTTAAAGGTTAGAGAACCCACATCTCTCTTGCTGACATAGGACTCTAAAGGAATGCAATTATCACAACTAACTAGTTTATTCTTGTAATGTCTTATTCTTGATTATATGTTAGATGACATTTAAAATACATTTATTCCGGGGATCCCTGGGTGGCTCAGCGGTTGACTGTCTGCCTTTGGCTCAAGGCGCCATCCTGGGGTCCTGGGATCGAGTCCCACATCAGGCTCCCTGCCTGGAGCCTGCTTCTCCCTCTGCCTGTGTCTCTGCCTCTCTCTCTGTGTCTCTCAAAATAAATAAATACAATCTTAAAAAAATAAATAAATAAAATACATTTGTTCCAGACTTCTACTATAAGAAAAACAGTATTTTCTACAAGTAAACATAGCATAATTGTACACACAGAAATTATAACACAAAAGAAGATACACGGGTATTGAAATATAAAGACATAAATCCTAAAATTTAGACTACTTGCATTTTTTTAAATTTGCACTTATTTTTACATATGATTGATATTAAAAAAATCAAAACTAGCTTATAGTTATAGAAACATAGCATTAAAAACTATTAGGTGTTTCAGAAACAACTATTTAAACAATGAATGAATGTTTGAAAGAGATTTATTGACTTAATCAAGGTTGTACAGTTGGTTGGTTGGTTGGTTTACTGAAAGCCAGAACTCCATGGCAAAATATGTTTTTACTTATTGTTCAACACTACTTCTAATTTACCACCATACCTATAAATATGATTTTCTATGGTTCAGAGTCTTGTCATGCCCGCATCCTAATCCTGAGAATCTCTAACTATGCTACTTTACGAGAGCAAAAACTGAGAGTCTTTGAGATAGGAAGATTATCCTGGATTATCTAGGTAGGCCCAACATAATCACAGTGTTCCTTATCAGAGAAAGTCAGGAGTGTCAAAGTCAGAGAGGGAGATGTGATGACAAAGCAGAGAAGAAAGAGAGAGATTTGAAGACACTGTCCTTGAAGATGGGGTCACAAGTCAAAGAATGCAGGTGGTCTCTATAAAGTGGAAAAGGAAGGAAACATTCTCCCCTAGAGTCCCCAAAAGATTCAGTCCTGAAAACCATTGTATACTTCTGACCTCAAGAACTGCAATAGATCTGTGTCATTTTAAGCAACTAATTTTATAGTAATTTGTTATAGCAACAATAAGAAGCTTAATACAACCCAATTAGATTCTAAATTCCATGAAGTCTGGGGGTATTTCTTCTCTTTTCCTTGTCCCATTGACTATCAAAGTATGGTGCCTGAAATCACAATTTCAGAATCATCTGAGGCTTTAACAACAATGCACATTAACCCATTCTAACCTCAAAAGGCTTATCATAGCCACCATGGGAGGGGTTCAGAAATATCTGTTTTCAGAAGCCCTGTAAGTGATAAGTGCAAAGTTTGTGAACCACTGACTTATATAAAGCATATCTTTCTCCTAGTACAGGGAGGAACACAGACTGGAGAAATAAACATACACTTTACACTTTGACAAATGTAACTGAATTATAAAACTGACAACACCTTGACTCTCACTCCACAATATGATTGATAGACTTTTACAATTTAAGTGTTTCAAAGACTTCTTCAAGGAAGAAATAGGGAACATAACCCCTCCCTACAACCATGCACTTCCCCCTTCAAACAAGATATGGTGTAAGAATGAGGTTGAGTCTAGAATTGGCAAAGTAGTCTAAATACTTCCTAATCTGCCAAAAAAGATTTGAAGCAAGAACAGATAATTTATTTCATTAATAACATATTAGTTTATTAAGTCAAAAATTAATATTCTAAAGAATAATACCAATCTGGTTCTCTCTTTTTTTTTTTTTACTACATAGATATATGTGAAAATATTCTCTGTAAAACATTCAACCAAAATAAATAGGGCAAACTAAAAATAACTCTTTTATTACTCATCATTTCCCAGAATCCTCACCCTGGATGTAACCATCCCTAACAGTTTTACAGTTTTGAGTGCACACTTAGGCTTATGGATTTACATAAAAGTTCACTCATACATCCATCCAATGACTCTCCCACCCAAATGAACACACTCATATTTGTGAGTCTATTATCTCTACATATGTAACATAGAGATTATATATGAAGAAAAATAATTTTAGAAGTAAATAGAATATGTATATATGTATATTATATCTGCATATGCACATACCAGTCATACACAGAAATAAGATATATATATCTTTTGTCTTGGTGTTTTTCTATTTTAGAACACTTATGTGTATTTTATTTGTTTTACAGACTATATATTATTAAAAAAGAGTGGGCACTCTAAAGTTTGTTTTACCTATCACCAATGATACACATTTACATTTTCCAAGTTCTCATAGCTTTGTAAACACATACACACATATTTACATATACATAAACACATATACATTGTACCAATGGAATGTAACATGTCAGTGAATTGCTGTGATCAGAATTATGTCATCAAGTCCTAACACACAATACCTGTTACTAAATGTCTTAAATAAATGAAGGGCTGTATGATCCAACAGTAACAGAGTATAGTAGTGTCACCACATTCTTACCGGTATTATTATTTAGCAAATGGGACATTAACCTAATATATGGTTTAAATGGATTACTGGTGAGAGTTGAACAAGTTTCCTTATTTTTATGTGTAAATATATTTTTCACGTCAAATTGTTCATACATTTTGTTCTTATATCTACTAAGAGTTTATTTATTTTAGTTTTCAGATAGATTGATTCTTGTATGTAATAAGCAAATTGGTCACTTGATGTTTTGAACAGTACACAGTCCCTTCAGGAAGCATACGGTTTTTCTTTTGGAAGTGTTTTCAGTAATTGCTGTGTTACTTTCCACCTGTCACAATAACTTGGAAGATACTTAACATGACCAAGTTTAAGAAAAGAAATACCGAAGACTAGGTGGATATTCAAGCCTCTTTTCTCCACATATTCCAAAATGAGGACAAATAATTTACTCTTTTTGATTTGGGGAATCAGTCAAAGGCCCAATGAAATAAATACAAATCTGCACAACAAAGGAAACAGTCAACAAAACTAAAAAGCAACCTAGGGAATGGGACATTTTTGCAAGTGACTTTATCAATAAACAGCTAGTATCCAAGATCTACAAAGAACTTTTTCAAACTCAACACCCAAAAAACAATCCAGTCAAGAAATGGGCAGACATGAAAACACATTTCTCTAAAGAAGACATACACATGCCCAACAGATTCATGGAAAAAATGTTCCACATCACTTGGAATCAGGGAAATACAAATCAAAACCACAATGAGATACTACCTCACACCACTCAGAATGGTAAAATTAACAAGCCAGGAAATGACATTTGCTGGCAAGGATGTGGAAAAAGAGGAACCCTCTTACACTGTTGGTGAGAATGCAAGCTGGTACAGCCACTCTGGAAAACGGTACAGGGGTTCCTCAAGAAGTTAGAAATAGAGCTAACCTACAATCCAGGAATAGCACTACCACTTTATCCCAAAGATATGACTGTAGTGATCTGAAAGGGCACCTGCACCCCAATGTTTATAGCAGCAATGTCCACAATAGCCAAACTGCAATGGAATATCAGCCATCAGAAAGGATAGATACTTCCATTTACAGCGACCTGTATAGAACTGGAGGGTATAATGCTGGAGCGAAATAAGTCAGTTGGAGAAAGACATTTATCATATAGTTTCACTAATACGTGGAATATAAGGTACAGTGCAGAGGATCATAGAGAAAGGGAGAGAAAATGGAATGGGAAATCATCAGAGAGGAAAAAACACATGAGAGACTCTTAACTATAGGACACAAACTGCGGGTTGCTGGAATGGAAGGAGAGGTTATGGGGTAATTGAGTAATAGGCACTAAGGCGGGCACATGATGTGATGAGTACTAGGTGTTATATGCAACTGATAAATTATTGAACGCTACATCTGAAACTGTTTAAATAAAAAAAAGAAAGAAATATAAAGCTGGAAATGTAAAACCTATTCAGCAAATGCGAAAATTTCTACTAGGATATTTTAATCTGTAAGAAAATTGAAAGCATTACTTTTCAGTCAGATAAAAACACCTTCAGAAAGATTAAATGAAACTGAGGGAAAAAACGCATTTTAATTACTTGGATTCTGCTAAACAGAGAAAAAGAGTTTCACTTGGGGAAGTCAGCCAATATTTTACAGAATATAGAAAAGTAATGCAATTCATACTGCCATAGATATGATTTAAAACTGTTAAGAGTCTAAATATGAAACCAAACTAGATGCTATTTGGAAGATGGGCTAATTCAGGAAGGTCTTTTGGCATAATTAGGAGCCATTATTTCTTATTTCTTCAGATTTGATTCCATTAGTAAAGTGAAATTCACATTGTGTTAACACATTCAGAAAAGCAGGGAACCACTGAGGGGAGTGAGAAGTAAATACAAACCATCTGGGCATAGTCATATTTTCTAAATAATTATATCCATAATAAGAATTACTAAGAAATTATACAGATCTTCCTTGACTTACAAGGGGGTTATGTCCCAATAAACTCATCATAAGTGGGAAATATCAGAAGTCAAAAGTGCATTTATATACCTAATATACTGAACATCATAGCCTAACCTACTTTAAATGTGCTCAAAACCTTTACATTAGCCCACAACTGGGCAAAAACATCTGACACAAAGCCTATTTTATAATAAAGTGATGAAAAGCTCACGCAACTTAATGAATACTGTATTGACAGTGAGAAACAGAATGGCTGTGGGGGTCCAGAACGGTTGCAAGTGTGTCGGTTGTTTACCTCATGATTGCATGGCTGACTGGGAGCTACAGCTGCTGCTGCCCAGCATCACAAGAGAGTATTACACTACATATAGCTAACCTGGGAAAATATCAATATTCAAAATTCAAAGTATGGTTTTTACTGAGTGCTTACCACTCTCATGTCATTGTAAAGTTGTAAAATTTAAGTCAAACCATCGTAAGTTGGGAACCATCTGTATTTATCTTAATTGTATCTTTAAAATCTCTCCTCTTTCCAAACAGGAGAAGGAGGACAAAACCCACACAAATTAGTGTTTTCTATTTTTCAGTATCTTCACGTATCTATATGCTTAAAACCTGTTAACTACTGTGATGTGTTGATGAACTAAGTAAGTGATACTTAGGATATTAAAATTTCTCTTAAATGACATGGCAGTACCAGTTTCTAGAAGGAAAAGCAAAGAAAGGAAGAAGAGAGACTGTATTCAGTCCAGGAGTGAGGGAGGAAGGGGTAAGTAAGAAATAAACTGAAAATTAACACAGGTATAAATAAAATATACCAACCCATTCTCCTAATTGTGTCTATGGAAACTAGAAATTTAAAATTTTGATAAAATCCAATCAGTTTGCTCCTCTATGGATTGTGCTTCTGAGGTTATATTTTAAATATGCTTTGCCTAAGTCAAAGTCACAAATCTTCTTTAATTATATTATATTATATTATATTATATTATATTAATTATATATTATATTATATTATTAATATATTAATAATTATATAAAATAATACACTGGTTAGTCAGGGTGCTGCAGTTCAATCACTGACCAAGGTCCGTTTTTGCCGATGTGTTGAGTGGCCAATGCTAATGTCTGTCCCTTGTTGTGTTCAATTTATTTATTCAGTAATTCTTACATGAGCCAATAATTCTGGGTTTTATTTGGTCAGGCGGTGGGTACTGAAAAGACTAGACACCCATTCACTTTCAGATGCTTTGATTTTGAACTAAACATTTTACCTAATCCCTCAAATCTCTTTACTCATGTGTGAAATGAAGAAAATTATACCTTTCTTACAGGATTTTCAGATGATTTAATTAAATAAGTAATGTAAAACATTTAGCACAGTGTCAGGCATATCGTAAGAAATAAGCAAATAAATAATTGATTCTGGATGATGATGATGATGATGATGATGATGATGATGATGATTCTATACTATGTGCATGGAAAAATAATTAACGTTCTTGTAGTCTGTAATTTGTCTATCCACTTATGTACACTTTGTTCTAGTATCCAATGTCTATTTTATGCCAGTAACACTGTCTTGGTTAAGTTTAAATACATTTTGGAATCAGGAAGTGTTTAAATAAATTCCTAATTCAGGTAGTGTTAGTTCTTCATCTTAAAAGTAGTTTTAGCTATTTTAGGTTCTTTTTATCGACATATGTATTTTAGAATCCATTTGTCATTTCCAAAATAATTCTAAAAATAGACTTCGATAAGAGCAGTTTTAGTTTCATAGTAAAATTTAGAGGAAGGTATAGAGATTTACTGTCTACCATTTGTCCCTACACATGCACAGCCTCATACGTTATCAGCATGCCCCATCAGACTGAAGTGTTTGTAATAACTGATGAACTAAGGTTGACATATATCACCCAAATTCCATAGTTTACATTAGGGTTCGCCGTTGACATTATATAGTCCATGGGTTTTGACAAATGTATAACGGTATGTATCCTCCATTGTACATCATACAGAATAGTTTCACTGCCCTAAAAATCTTTTGTGCTTTACCTATTTACCCCTCACTTCCTTCCTTGTCCCCCCTGGGAACCACTGATCTTTTTCTTGTCTCCACAGTTTTGCCTTTTTTAGAATGTCATATAGTTGGACTCATGCCATTTGTAGCTTTTTTGACTGGTTTCTTTCATTAAATAACATGTTTTAAGTTTCCTCTACAACTCGGAGTAAATACTAAATAAAGCATGATTTCTGGATCATATGGTAAGAGCATATTCAGTTTTGTAAGAAACTGACAAACTCCCTTCCAAAGTGGTTCCACCAGTTTGCATTCCCCCCAGGAATCAATGGGATATCCTGTTGCTCCACATCCCCACCCAACAGCATATGGTGCCAGTGTTAGGCATTTTGGCCATTCTGTAATAGGTATGTACTAGTATCTTGTAATTTGTTTTCATGATGACTTTATGATGTGGAATGTCTTTTATGTGCTTATTTTCCATCTCTATATATTTGCCAAGGTATCTGTTAAGGTCTTTGGCCCAATTATTAATTATGTTTTTTTTTATTGTTGAGATATATGTTTTTAAGTTTTTAATTTTCATTCCATTAGTTAACATAGTGTTGTGTTAGTTTCAGTTGTACAATATAGTGATTCAACAATTCTTTACATCAGGGACGCCTGAGTGGCTTAGTGGTTAAGTGTCTGCCTTTGGCTCAGAGCGTGAGCTCGAGTCTGGGGATTGAATCCCACATTGGGCTCCCTGTGGGGAGCCTGCTTCTCCCTCGGCCTGTGTCTCTGCCTCTCTATGTGTGTCTCTGCCTCACTATGTGTGTAAATAAAATATTTATTTATTCATGAGAGACACAGGGAGAGAGAGAGAGGCAGAGACACAGGCCGAGGGAGAAGCAGGCTCCATACAGGGAGCCTGACATGGGACTCGATCCCAGGACTCCAGGATCATACCCTGGGCTAAAGGCAGGCGCTAAACCGCTGAGCCACCCGGGCTACCCAAATAAAATATATATATAAAAAAAAAAAACAATTTCTTATATCACCCAGTGTTCATTGAAAATGCACTCCTTAATCCTCATCACCTATTTAACCCATCCCACCACCTTTGTGGTAACTATCAGTTTGTTTTCTATAGTAACAGTCACTTTCTTGGTTGTCTCTTTTTTTTTTCCTTTGCTCATTTGTTTTGTTTCTTAAATTCCACGTATGAGTGAAATCATATGGTATTTGTTTTTCTCAGGCTGACTTCATTTAGCATTATACTCTCCAATTCCAACCATGGTATTGGAAATAGCAAAATTTCATTCTTTATGATTGAATAATATTCCATTATTTATATATGTGTATATATAGATATACACACAAACACATACATGTACCACCTCTGCTTTATCCATTCATCTATGGATAGACACTTAGGCTACTTCCATATCTTGGCTATTGTAAATAATCCTGCTATAAATACAGAGGTGCATGTATGCCTTTGAATTAGTGTATTTGTATTCCTTGGGTATATACTCAGTAGTGCGATTGCTAGGTAATAAGGTAGTTTTATTTTTAATCTTTTGAGGAACTTCCATACTGTTTTCTATAGTGGCTGCACCTGTTTGCATTCCTAACAACAGTTGCAAGAGGGTTCCTTTTCCTCCACATCCTTGTCAACATCTGTTGTTTCTTGCGTTGTTGATTTTAGCCATTTTGAAGATGTGAGGTGATACTGCATTGTTGAGTTTTAAGATTTCCCCCTTACATTTTGGTTAACAATCCTTCATCAGATGTGTCTTTTGCAAATAATTTTCCCAGTTTTTGATTCATCTTCTAATATACTTGATAATGTCTTTCATGTAGAACAAAATTTTAAATATTACTAAAGTCCAGCTTATCAATTTTTTCTTTCATCCCTTTGGTGTTGTAGTTAAAAAGTTACTGCCAAGCCCAACATCATCTAGATTCTCCTATGTTATCTTCTAGGAGTTTTATAATTTTGTATTTTACATTTAAGTCTATGTTCTATTTTGAATAAAATTTTTTCAAGCATATAAGGCCTGTCTAGATTCATATTCTTTGCATATGGATGTCCAGTTGTTCCAGCACAATTTGTTGAAAAGACTTTCTTTGATCCATTGTATTGCCTTTGCTCCTTTATCAAAGATCACTGGACTATATTAATGGAGTGTCTATTCCTGTACCTTCTGTCTTATTCTATTGATCTATTTGTTTACTCTTTCTCCAATACCACATTGACTTGATTACTGTAGCTTTATAATAAGTCTTGGAGTTCCCACTAGGATTTTTATTAGAATTGACTTGTATCTGTTGATCAATTTGGAGAGAAGTGACATCTTGACAATATTGAGTCTTTGAACATTTGAACTCATTATAGCCCTATCTATTTAGATCTTTTAAAAATTTTCAATGATATTTTGTAGTTTTCAGTATACAGGTCTTGCACAGCTTTTGTTGGATTTACAAATATGAAATATGTTGAGATTAATCTGATGAGAAACATGCAAGACCTGTACATAAAAAGCTGCAAAACATTTCTCAGAGAATTTAAAGAGGATCTAAATAAATGGTGGCATTCTTCTATGTTCCTGGTTTAGAAGACTCGGTAAGTACTTTTTTTTTTTTACTATCCTAAATTATTTTTATTTTAGTTTCTGGTCATTTAATGCTTGTATATAGACATACATTTTTGTATATTTATCTTATATCTTTATTATTTCTAGGAACTTTTTTGTAGTTTCTATCAGATTTTATACTTAGACAATAATGAAAAAAATTAATTCTTAAACCAAACAGCTCTGTCATGGATTTGATATATTAATATAAGATTATATCATTTTGGAATTAGCAAAAATTTACTATAATGAGCAGCAAAAGCATTCAGGTCACTAATTTTGTCTGGAACAAAGCTTTACTATGACATATTTGTGTATATGCATTTGTGTGTGTGTTTAACTTTACATTTTAACAATCTTTCATTAATAATAATAATTATTTTATTAAATGAATTAAATCACTAGAGTAGAAGTTGCTCAAAAAATAGTTTTATTATAATATTAGTATTGTAGAGAGTGACATAGTTTACAAAGACCTATCACATATACCATCACTTGTTATTATTACAAAAATCAAAGTTATTGTTTATCCCCTTGTGTAGAAGAGAAAACTGTGCTTATGTTATCTGTTATAATACTACACATATCACTGGGAGCATATCCAGTACTCAAACTCAGATACATTTAAGGAATTTTTAAAAATCATGATGTCAATAGTAATTGCCTTAAAACAAGTAGGAAACAAATAAAAAGTGCATATAAATAATATTTTCATTAAAGTGCATCTTTCAAATAACACACATGCTTTCCTAAACCAATGTGAAGGTTTTTGGTACCAACAGCCCAAATACAGGCTTTAAAGAAAAGTGTTTGTTTTACTGGCAAAGATTTTGTAATAGCAAGGTTTGTTCCAGTATTTTATTTGAAGTAAATAGTTATAGCTAGCTAAGATGGCCCACAATTTCACAGCACAAATGGAATGTTTTCACTGGATAACTGCCATCGATGCCCTTTTTGACTGCTTTTTGCACTATGGCACTCCAAGTATTTTCAGTTAAATATTACTGACAAAATGTGTTGTGTCAATTTTTCCCTTCTTTTGGCCACTATAAAATGTAGGGACTGACATCCATGTAAAGTATCAGCTCTATCTTGTCTCCAAGTAAATCTTTATCAGGTAAGGCATTTTATTTGTCCATTCAGACTTAATAGCCAGTGTGATGTGTAATTAGTCTCTGGCCATACATTTAGTACTTGTTGTGGCTGAAGTAGGTCCTAGTCTGTATACCCTGTATATATACTAGTCTGTATATATATACTAGTATATAGCTATACTAGAATGTCCTAGTCTGTAGGTGTTTTAATCCTCTTTTCCTGTTGGTCTGATTTTATTTCTTCTGCTTCAGTGTATATTCACCTAATTTGATATTTATGTTGGAAGTCAAATCTACAAAGTTAAAGAGAAAGAGAATTCTCAAGAGACTCATAATTCTATTTGTTGAACATTTGTGTATACTGAGGCATAAGCACCATGAAAGCAAGGGCTTTGTCTTTTTTAAAGCTATTATGTAGAGCTAAATCAGTGCTTTTTTTTTTTTTAATATAGCAGGCATTGAATTAATACTTATTTAATGAGTGAACCAAGTGGTAGCACTTACTGAGATAATGACAACAACTATGGGTTGGGGGCTTTGTGTAGAATATCACAAGCTGAGATTTGGATACATTAATTTGAAAATGCTTTTGAATCTTCAAAGTGGAGATGTGAATTAATCAGAGTTGAGAAATAGAAGAGGGAAGCAGTCTGGATAAAAGATAAATATTTAGAATCTTCTGCATATAGATGAAACCTAAAACCATGAATAAAAATGAGTCTACACTCTCCCTGAATAAAAGAAGGGGACCTATGACATAGCCTGAGAAACTCTACCACCTATAAAGAGGTTGAAGGAGAAAAGTCTAAAGGATAAGATTATCAAGAAGCTGTTTCCTATACATTTCCTCAACATGCTAGGGCTATCCACCTTGGAATTAAAGACCATGTAAGCCATCAAGAGAACTTCAGAGCGGCATGATAACAGAAAACAACAAAAAGAAGGAAAGTACGAGCTTTCTTTTCTAAGTCGTGAGTAGCTGACTGTGTTTCCTGAGCAACATATTATGATGTCTGAACACATATGAGCAGGATTTAGGGTTTTAATCAAATAAAATTTACAACAAAATTATCTAGCATATTTAATAATATGACTAATCCTTATTGTGCTTCATGGTAATTAGGCACAATGTTAAGCAGCTTGCAGAAATGAATGTGATTAGCATAATGTTTATATAGCTAAACTCAATTGTTTTTTTATTGTCAAGTGAAGAATAGGGAGGCAAAATATGTGTAAGAAGGATGCTTTTTTGAGGTCTCTTCAAAACTCTTTGATAAATAACCTGGTAATAGCTTTCTTTGCAAAGTAAAGAAGCTCCTCAGTCAAAATACTTGTTAATTGCTTTACAAGAAAAGCCAGTAAAGAATAGATTCTGAGTTTCATTTCCCATCTTGATTTAAAAATCTGTCATCTCATTGACAATTTAAGGTGTTTAAAAGATGAGAAGAAAGTAGCTTAGTAGAATTTAAACAAATTGGCATCTAATAAGAGGAAAGTCAGATCAAGGTAGCCTAGGAAAAAGCCAAAGACAAATTGGAAAGACATCATGATAAAGTTAATGTTAGGTTAAACAAGCAATATTATGAGAGAAAGTCAGAAATTACCATCTTTTTATCTTTCACAGTGCAATTTCTGACTTTTTAGGCAAATCAGAGAAAGTTCTGTGGCTTCTGTCCATACTTTAGTAACAATTCTTATAATTATTTCCAGTCATAAAAGTTGTATCAAGTCAATAATTAATGCCAGTCCAAATTAATAATTAAAATTTATAAGCTAAGATAAAGCTTAGCTTTTACTCTTATCTCAACTTGGTCTCTGGCAGGGTACATACCTTCAGTGGAAAAAGGAGTTATGGTAGGTGTCTTCCTTTCCCAACCTTGCTCTTCTATATTCCCATTCTTGTATGCTAACTCTGTTTTCTATTCCTTCAGGGGTCAAAAAAAAAATAATAGAAAAAAAAAAAAAAAGAAATTTATCAAAGGCCAGAAAAGTTCTTACTTGACTAACATAGTCATAGTCTAATAGTTATTTTGTTCTCTGGGCTTGGCACTGTATTTAGAGTAAAATCTATATTTGTTTTACATTCTTCTCCTAGTCTTCCTCTTCCTTCTCCTTTTCCTCTACCTCTTCTCCTTCTTCTTCTCTCTCTCTTTTTCTCTTTATTTCCTTCCTTTTTCTTTTCCCCCCCTCCTCCTTCATCTTTTTTTTTTCTATTTCCATTTCAGAAATGTTAGCAACTGTTTTAATTCAAATGTCATTTTCATTTAGATCTCTCTCTTTAGTGGATGATTTCATAAGGACAAAAAGGGGTCATTTAATTCAGGGATAGGGTAACACTAAATGGTTGTGCCTAATAACAACTTTGAAATACATGAAACAAAAACTGATGTCACTGTAAATCACCAAATATTGCTGGGTAGTTTAATATTCCCCTCTCAATAATTGATGGGATATTTTTTTTTTTAAAGGAAAGCTTTTTTTTTTTAATTTTTATTTATTTATGATAGTCACACAGAGAGAGAGAGAGAGAGAGAGAGAGAGAGAGAGGCAGAGACACAGGCAGAGGGAGAAGCAGGCTCCATGCACCGGGAGCCCGACGTGGGATTCGATCCTGGGTCTCCAGGATCGCGCCCTGGGCCAAAGACCGGCGCCAAACCACTGCGCCACCCAGGGATCCCAATTGATGGGATATTTGACAGAAAATCAGTAGGTATAGAAGACAAAAACAAACAACAACAAAATTATTAACCAACATGACCTGAAAAACATTTTTTTTTTACCTGAAAAACATTTATACAGCAAATGAAATTTCCAACTTCTTTTTAGGGGTACCTAGAATATCTTTCCAGAAAGATTCTCAACTATGAAAAGAGTTTCCAATGAACAATCCAAAAGGGAAATTAAGAAAACAATTTCATTTACAATAGCATCACAAAGAATAAAATACTTAGGATTAATCTTAATTAAGGAAGTGAAACATCTGTACAACTGAAGGTTACAAAAAATTGACAAAAGAATTAAAAACAAATAAAGAGAAACACACCTCATGTTTACAGATCAGAAGGCTTAATATTGTTAACTGTTAATACTACACAAAGTTAACTATAAATTTAATGTAATTCTTATCAAAATCCCAATATTTTTTTTATAAAAACAGAAAAAAATTCCAACTTAAAATTCATATGGAGTCTCAAGCGATCCTGAACAGCCAAAACAATCATGAAAAGGAAGAATATAATTGGAGGAGTCATACTTCCTAACTTCAAAACTAATTAAAAAGCTATGGTAATCAAAATTGTGTGGTACTGGCATGAAGACAGACATACAGACAAATGGAAAAATAGTAAACCCAGAAGTAAATTCTTGCATATGTTATCAAATGTTTTTTGACAAAGGTGCTAAGGGCATTCAATGGAGAGAGAAGTCTTTCTAACAAATGGTGTTCGAAAAACTGGGTATCTCTACACAAAAAAAATTAAGTTGGACCCTTCTCTTATATCACACAAAAAATAATTCAAAATAGAGCAAAGACCTAAAAATAAGAGTCAAACTTACGAAACTTAGAAGAAAACAAGGGAGAAAGTTTCATAACATGAATGTTGCAGTGACTATATGAATATGATACCAAAGTAGAGGCAATTAAATAAAATAGATAAACTGGACTACACTAAAATTAAAACATTTTGTACATCAAAGGGTACAATTAATAAAGCCATCAATGGAATGGGAAAAACACAAGCAACTCACTTTTTTGATAAGGGATTAATAACCAAAAGATATAAAGAATTCCTATAAAAAATGAAAATCAAAGGGCATCTGGGTGACTCAGTTGGTTAAGTGTCCAACTTTTGGTTTTGGATCAGGTCCTACCTACTCTCAGGGGTCATGAGATCAAGTCCCATGTCAGACTCTGTGCTCAGTGGGGAGTCTCCCTGAGATTCACTCCCTCTGCCCTTCCCTACTTGCTCACACTCTTTCTCTCTCTCTTTTTCAAATAAATAAATCTTAAAAAAAAATTTTTTTTAAACCTCCAATCATGAGATCATCTCACACTGATTAGGATGACTACTCTCAAAAAAAACCAGGAAAACAAAACAAAACAAATATTGGTGAGAATGTGGAGAAACTAGCATACTTGCACACTTCCGATGTGAATGTAAAATGGTACAGCCATTTTTACTTTTTTTGTTCTCAAGTTGGAAGATAACTTGATTTGGGGGCATATACTTCATGTAGAACTACATGCAGCACGAAAGGAACCACCTTCTTTCCTCATCATTTTGCAGAGCCCAAAGAAAAGAGTACTCTATGGAAAAGAGTATGGCAATTCCTCAAAAAATTAAGTATAGAATTATCATATGATCCAGAAATTCCACTTCTGGGTATATAAATGAAAATAATTGGTATCAAGGGTCATAAAGACATATTTGTATACCCACATTCAAAGTACCATTATTCAAAATAGCCGTGAAATAGAAGGAACCCCCGTGTTCATCCATGGATGAATGGATAAACAAAATGTGGTATATACATAAAATGGAATGCTATGCAGCCTTTAAAAAGGTAGAGAAGTATATGATATTCAAGAACATTGATGAAACCTGAGGACACTATACTAAGGTAAATAAACCAGTCAGTCACAGAAAGACAAATACTGCATAGTTTTATTTATATGAGGCACCTAGAGTAATCAAATTCATAAAGACAGAAAATAGAATAGCAGTTACCAAAGGCTGGAAGGAGGATATGGTATTACTGCTTAATGGGTATAGAGTTCCAGTTCTGTGGGATGAAAAGTTCTAGACATTGGCTGCACTATAGTGTGAATGTACTTAACACTACTGAACAGTACAATTAAAAGTGGTTGAGATGATAAAGGTTGTGTGATAAATACTTTTTAAAAAGAGAGATAGATAAAATGAAACATAGATAAAAATGAAAATCTAAAAGGTATTTTCTCCAACCAAACTGGAGTTAAATTGGAAATAAACAACTGAAAGATTTCTGAACTGTCTGCCACATATTTGCAATTGAAATAACATACACCAATTAACCATGGGTCAATGACAAACTTAAAATTAAAAAAAAAAAAGCAAAGTAATTTTAACTGAATGGAAATAAAAACAAAATGCCAAATTCAAGGGGTACAGCTGAAGCAGTGTTTATAGAAAATATACAGCATCAAATACATACATTAGAGGGGAACAAAGGACAAAAATCCATATCAGTTTCTACTTTAAGAGATTATAAAAACAAAAGACTATAAATAAAACCACATTGAGAGAAAAATAAAATAATAAAGATCAGAGTAAAAATTAATAAAATAAAAAATAAAGTTACTAAAAGAAAATGCTACTTATTTGAGAATATTGATAAAAATAATGTCTCTAGCCAGAGTGATCATGAATAGAGGGAAAACATAAATTATTAATATCAGAAAAGAGAGATACCATCACTATACATATTTTTAAAAGAGAAGTATTTTGAAAACTACTTTATGCAAATATACTGAACACTTTAGAAAACAATAGATATCTTGAAACATACAAATTACATAGCTCACTGATGAAAAACAGATTACTTGAATAGCCCTATATCTATCAAAAAATCAAATTTATAAGTAAAAATCATTCAACAAAGAAAACTACAAGCACAATCAGCTTCATTGGTGAATTATATTCATTATTTGGGAAAAAGTCATACAGATTTTACACAAAACCCTTCAAGAAACTAAGTTAGAAGGCAGAGGAAGACTTTACAACTAACTTTGTGAGGCCAGAATTATAATGGTACAAAACAGACAATGAGATTGCAAGAAAAAAAATCGGAAATATCCCACATGGACCATCAGTGCAAATATTCTAAACTATATTTTAATGAAATTAAATTAAAAAATATATACAAAGGCTCAAATATCATGAACTATTTGGTTTGATCCATGAGCTGAAGGTTGGCTTAATATTAAAAAATAAATCAATGGAATTCATTATATTAAACAGAAAATCATCTCAGTACATATAGAAATAGACTTTGACAATAACTGGCATCTATTCCTTCCTGATTAAAAAAAAAAACTCAATAAACTAGAATTACAAAGAAATTTCTTCAACTAGCTAAAAGGCTCCTTTGGAATAACTACAGTTAACATCATATTCGACTGCAAGAACAGAAATTGCCCCAAGACCAGGAAAAAAAATTAAGGTATCCACTGTCACAACCCCTAATCAATATTAAACAAAAATTTCTAGCTAGAGGAATAGGACAAATAAAGAAATCAGAGATCTTCACATTGAGAAAGAAGTAGACTGTCTCTCATTCATGGATGGAAGATCATCTATGTAAAACATCATTTGGTTAGTTACAAAAAGCTATTGGAACAAATAAGAGATTAGCATAGCAGTAGAATAAAAATGACTATACAGATTATATGATATTTCTATATCCTATCAACAGTCATCAGAAATTGAAATATAAAAAAAAGGTATACTGAACAGTAGCATCAGATATATGGAATATTTTGGGAGAAATTCAACTGTGCAAGTTTTATACACTAAAAACTACAAAATATGTGGAATTCCTAAAAGATCTATTTAAATAGAGAAATATATTTATAGATCAGAAAACTCAACATTTTTAAGCTATCAATTATTCCTAGATACATTCGAATTCAGATCAAAATCTCAGGAGATTTTTCTTTTTGGGTAGAAATAAACAAGTTATTTCTAAATTCAAAGGACCTAGAATAGAATTTTTCTCTTAAAAGAAGAAAAAGTGGAAAGATTACCCATATTCTAAGTACAGCAACCATGGCAATGTAGTATATGTATCAAAGAGATAAATGTAATGTAATAAAGAGTACAGAAATAGAAGTACAAATATAGAGTCATTTGATTTTTAACAAAGGTACAAAAGCAGATCAGTGGAAAAACAATTGTCTTTTCATAAGTTTTAGTTTCTGAATTTTAGAAATGTATATGCAAAAATAAATGAACTTGTACCTATATTTCACAACATTTACATAAATTACATCAAATGGATAATATATTTAAATATAAAACCAAAAATTCTAGAAAACATTTGAGAAAGTCTTTGTAAACTTGATTAGGCAAAGATTTCTTAGATGCAGCACCAAAGCATAACTCATAAAAGACAAAATCAATACACTGAAATCCATCTGAGTTAAGAATTTCTACTTTAAAAGACACTGGTAAGAGAATGAAAAGAGAAGGCACAGACTTGGAGAAAATATGTTCTAGTCACATTAAAGAACAAAACATACAGAACCCAAAACTCAATAAATAGCATAAAAGCCAATTAATTTTTTTTAAATTAACACTCAAAGAAAATATATGGACGACAAATAACACTAAAAGATATTCCACATTATTAGCTGTAAAGGAAAGTAAAACTCTAGTGAGATATCACTGCAAACCTATTAGGTCTAAAACTAAAAAGACTAACAATGTCAAGTGCTGCCAAGATGGTGGGGAAACTGAAAGTCTCATACCCTTCTGGGAAAGTGGTAAATAATTTGACAGTTTCTAAACGTTAAACACATGCCGACTCCATCATTTATTCCTTGCTCTCCCTGATGGAATGAAATATTCAGCAATTAAAAAGAATGAACTATTCTTGTATGCAACCAAATGGATGATTCTCAAAATGATTATGCTTAGTTGAAGGTGCCAGACAAATCGAGTATGTACTGTAAGATTCTATTTATATAAAATCATAGGAAATGCAAACTAATCTACAGCAACTGAAGGCATCTCAGTAGTTGCCAGTTATCAGAGTGGGTGGTAAGAGGCAGAAGGGAAGAATTTGAGAAAATTTGGGGTTGATGCAAAATCCATTATCTAGATTGTATATATATGTCAATACCCATCAAACTATGTACTTATGTGCAGATTATTTTATACCATTTATAAGTCAATATTTTTTAGGAAGGAGAAATAAAGACCTTTTCAGATAATCAAACACTGACAGAATTTATCACTAGCAAATCTACACTACAAAACATTGAAGATGTTAGTAGAAGAAAAATGATACCAGGATTTTGGTTCTAAATGTAGTGAATAATACTGGAACTGATAAATATGTGATACATATATTTTTCTCAGTTTAAAATCTCTCTAAAAGAGAACTGACTGGATAAAGTACTGACAATAGAGTGTATTGGGGGCATATGGCATATGTGGAAATAAAATATATAAGAAAAATAGCATGAAGAATGGGAGGTAGGAATGAAATTACAGTGTTATAATAAGTCCTTCCACTATAACTGAAGCAATATAGTATCATTTAAAAGTAGATGTGATAAGTTCATTATGCACACTGTAGATTCTGAAGCAACCACCAAAAACAAAATAAAACGAAATTAACAAGTAAACAAACAAGTAAAAAAGAAGTTGTAACTTATAAGCAATGGTTGAAATAAAATGGAAGCATAAAAATAGTCTCAATGAAGGCAAGAAAGGAATAGAAAAACACTAAAAATAAATAGGAAAATAACCATATTTAGCTAGATGTAGAATTAAACCCAACCAAATCAATCACTAGATTAGTGTATAAAAATTTCAATTTGGAAGTAGAGATTGAAAATTTTGATTAAAAAAATGAAGATCCCAGGGCACCTGGGTGGCTCAGTGGTTGAGCGGCTGCCTTCAGCTCAGGGCGAGATCCCAGATCATGGGATCCAGTCCCACATCAGGTTGCCTGCATGGAGCCTGCTTCTCCCTCTGCCTGTGTTTCTGCCTCTCTCTCTGTGTCTCTCGTGAATAAATAAATAGAACCTTAAAAAAAAAAGAAAAAAGAAAAAAATCTCACTATATACTGTCTATAGTAAGTCCATATTAAATATAAGAAAATAGTTAAACAAACTAAAAGTTCAAAGATATAAAAAACTATAATGTGAAAATACTTAATAAAAAATACAAAATAAGCTGATGTGGCTATGTCCCTGTAAGGCAAAGGAGATTCAAGAACAAGGATTGTAACAAAGATGTGAGGTTCCTGCTTGTAGTTTGTGGAGTTTCCAACAATTGGAATGAGTGGAATCGAACTGAGTTTTAAGGGAGTCATACTTTCAGAGATACCTTAATCTGACAACGTGGGCATTGCCCAGCCCTAAGCAAATCCCCAGTTCTTAAATAGACAAGAATAAGAAGAGTTCTGATAAAGCTTTAAGGACCCCACCTCACTTCTCTGAGATCTGGCCATAAATAAACTGATCAAAATAGATCCTTTCAGAGAACAGAAAGAGAGATAAACATATACAAAATGCAGAATTCATGTCCTGGCCAGCTAGGGCAGAGAATTTTTGATATCGCAGTCCAGATAAATAGGACATATGCAGTTCAACACTGAAATTTGCATGTTGTGTATCTTCTATTCACCTCCAAATGGTGTTTAATACTGCAATTATCCTGCCTGTCTCTGTTTTGTTGTTGTTGTTGCTGTTTCTACATGATCATATATTGAAGGTATTGTGACTGGTTGTTGACTACTAAGCCACAGGTTTCTGGACCATGATAAACTACATCTATTGCTCATTCAAGGAAAACATACTGAGTATTCTTGACTCAGGGAACTCTTGCCCCATGATATTATTTGAGATTTAGCAGATGAGATTTAGGGTTGTCTAACTTTGGAAGCTAGTAAGGACATTTTTTACCGTATGTAGAACAATCATAATAGCCACAATATTAATAGCAGCTATCATTTACTGAATAACCACTATTTGTCAAACATGATACTGGCCCTTTCAAGTTGGATCATTCCATTCAATCCTTTAGATAATTCCATGAGAAGGACATCACTATTATTGACACTTTTACAGATATTTAAATGAAACACTAGATTTAAAAAGGGGAAGGCATGGCACCTGGGCGGCTCAGATGGTTAAGCATCTGCCTTTGGCTCAGGTCATGATCCTGGTGTCCTGGGATACAATCCTGCATTGGGCTCCCTGCTCAGTGGAGAGCTCTCCCTCCCTCTGCCCCTCCCCCTTGCTCATGCACTCATGTTTTCTCTCTCTTTCTCTCTCTCTCTCTTATTCTTACTCTATCTCAAATAAAGTATTTTTTTAAATTAAAAATTAAAAAAATTAAAAACTAAAAAAAAACAAAACAAAAAAATGAGCTCAGGATTCTACAGTGATGGAAATGTCACACCTGGAATATGAAGCCAAGTACTTCAATTCTCAAATATCATATTATAAATAAATTAGGCATGGATGTTCTTGTTATGTATGCCTAGAAAGAAGGGTGTGTGTATGTGTGTGTGTGTGTGTGCACTTGTAACAAGAAGATGCCTAATCAATCCAGAGTCAGAGTCTGATGAACAAATTTGAAAATTAAGATCATCTGTGCCTAAATTCTGATGAACTTTTTGCTTTTCAATACTAATCAGGTAATTTCATTTAAATTACCTTTAACAAGGTAATGTGCAAGGTCTTCAGTTGTTTCCTAATTACAATGAAGATATTACATAACATCTTTTATCATTTAATTGATTCACATATGTATCCAGGATCCCTTTCTACTAAGATAAGGTACTGAAGGTCCAATTAAGGTGAAATAGATTTTAGTTCCACTTTCAAGTCTTATGTGGAGTAAAGCTTTGATACAGAATCAATAAATGATTAAGTAAATGAATTAAATATAAATTTCAAAATTTCTTGACTGAAATACAGTTGGACACATGGCTATAAACTTTGTGTGCAACAGACACTAGAAAAATGATAGATTTGAGGGCAAAACTCCCCGAATATTTATTACTTTGTGTCCTCATTTGTAGCCCAAAAACTGATATGAAGAAAAGCTATTTTATTTGAAATTTTACTTAAGTTTAGGCCAATAATCAAATAAATGAGCAATGAAATGTTTGAAGCCAAAGTGGTCCAGATTTTTTTTCTTTCAAGAAATATCTCTTTCTCTTTTCTTTGGTTGGTGTTTTTTTGTTGTTGTTGGTGGTGGTGGTGGTGGTTTGTTTGCTTTGTTGGACTTAAAACTCACAGCTTCCACATCCAGAATAGATAAAATAGTATGAAATAGACATTTACTTATGAAATATTTCCACACAAGTCACGATTAACCTCAACTACAGATTTCATTTCTAAATTATGCCCTTTCTTTTTTGTGCCCAATCAAAATGAACATTTCTGAAATTTTGTTCACTGAGGGCTTATAATTTGTAGTGTTTTAAAATAAGTATCAGTTGACTCGATTTGTCAAGATATATGAAATTCAGGCAGGTTATGCTATGTGTACTTACATTAAGTCATGGTATTTAAAATATATAAGATCATTTGTTTGCATCCATTTCATTACCTAAGATGACCTAGAATGACTAAGTAGTCACAAATAGTGAGGTTATTTTTTTTTTGATTGTTCATTAAGTACCTACTAGGTATATAATAGGATTCATGTTTACAAAAGAAATAAAGAGATCCCAGTTTCTATGAGCTTGAACTTTAAGTGGAGACAAGACACATGGTGTTTTTTACAAAAACAGTGGCCCACCCAGAGAGATATCAGAAATGGAATGAGATTAGTACTGGCTAATAGAAGGAGAATGCAAGTGCAAAACCGTAAGTTCTAATTGTAGAGTGAAATGTATCACGGAAAATTATTTGACTGTAGAGTTTAAATGAACAAAAGAATGTTTCCTCCACACTTTAATGTTTCTAAAGATCTTCATCATCATCATACCCACCATCATCTTCATAACGAACATTTATTGACTTCTTGGAATATTCCAGGCACAGCTCCAAGAACTTCTCACATATTAATTCATTAATTTTTACCAAACCCCTGTAGCTTAATGTAAACACCATTTTGATTTTAGAGATGAGGAAGTTGAAGCAGAAGAACTTGTCCAAAGCTATGAGGCATGTAGCCAGTCATAGGGCTGGGTTTATATACATTGTGGCAGGCAAGCAGACCACTGAGCCCAGATTTTCATCTTCTTTTGAACAATGCAGTCAGCTTGACAATTTGTTTACACTGTGTCTGGTTTTATTTTTTTTTTAGATTTTATTTAATTATTATTTATTTTATTTATTTATTTTGTATGAGAGACACAGAGAGAGAGAGATTGGCAGAGACACAGTCAGAGGGAGAAGCAGGCTCCATGCAGGGAGCCTGATGTGGGACTTGATCCTGGGTCTACAGGATCAGGCCCTGGGCTGAAGGTGGTGCTAAACTGCTGAGCCACCCAGAGATCACCCCCTGTACTGAGTTTTATAAAAATATATTCTTTTTTTAATATAAATTATTCTTGTTAGAATATTTGTTCTAAAAATACTATTAAAATATAATATTTTTGTTGTTTCAGGGTTTTTATTTATTTTCATTTTTTATTTTTTATTTTTTTTCAGGTTTTTTATTTAAACTCTGGTTAGTTAACATGTAATATAATATTGGTTTGGGGAGTAGAATTTAGTAATTCATCACTTCTATATCAATACTCCATACATATCACAAGTGCCCTCCTTAACACCCATCACTCGTTTAGCCCATCCCCCACCCACCTCTCCTCCAGCAACTTTCAATGTGTTCTATATAGTTAAAAGTCTCTTATGATTTGTCTCCTTCTCTTTTTTTCTTCCCCTTTCCCACTTGTCCATCTGTTTTGTTTCTTAAATTCCACATGAGTGAAATCATATATTTGTCTTTCTCTGACTGGTTTCACTTAGCATAATACTAGCTTAAGATTCACATCACTGCAAATGGCAAGATTTCTTTCTTTTTGATGGCTGAGTAATATTCCATCACATACATATACTACTACTTTAACCATTCATCAGTCAATGGACATTTGGGCTCTTTCCATAATTTGGCTATTGTTAATACTGCTGCTATAAACATTGGGATGCATGTGCCCCTTTTGAATCACTATTTTTGTATCCTTTGGGTAAATACCTAGTAGTGCACTTGCTGGGTTGTAGAGTAGCTCTATTTTTAACTTTTTGAGGAACCTCCATACTGTTTTCCAGAGTGGCTACACCAGTTTTCATTCCCACAACAATGTGAGAGGGTTCCCCTTTCTCCACATCTTTGCCAACATCTGTTGTTTCTTACATTGTTAAATTTAGCCATTTTGACAGTTGTGAGGTGGTACATAATTGTGATTTTGATTTGTGTTTCCTGATGATGAGTGATGTTGAGCATCTTTTCATGTGTCTGTTAGACATCTGTATGTGTTCTTTGGAAAAATGTCTGTTCATGTCTTTTGCCCATTTCTTAACTGATTATTTATTTTTGGGGGGTGTTTAGTTTGAAAGTTCTTTATAGATTTTGGATACTAACCTTTTATCAGATATGTCACTTGAAAATACCTTCTCCCCATCTGTAGATTTCCTTATAGTTTTGTTGACTGTTCCCTTCATTGTGCAGAAGCTTTTTATGTTGATGAAGTACTGATAGTTCATTTTTACATTTGCTTCCCTAGACTTGGGAGACATGTCTAGAAAGAAGTCAGTATGGCTGATATAAATAAAGTTACTGCTTGTGCTCTCCTCTAGGATTTTTATGGTTTCAAGTCTCACATTTAGGTCTTTCATCCATTTCGACTTTTTTTTTAGGTATGGTACAAAAAATTGGTCCAGTTTCATTCTTTTTTGTACTGCTATTCAGTTTTCTCAATACCATTTGTTAAAGAGACTTTTTCCCACTGAATATTCCTTTCTGATTTATTGAAGATTAATTGGCCATATAATTGTGGGTTCATTTCTGGGTTTTCTATTCTGTTCTATTGTTTTGCCAGTACCATACTGTCTTGATCACTACAGCTTTGTAACATAACTTCAAGTCCAGAGTTGTGCTGCCTTCAGCTTTGTTTTTCTTTTTCATTACTGCTTTGGTGATTTTAAATCTTTTGTGATTCCACACAAACTTTAGGATTGTTTGCTGTTGCTCTATGAAAAATCTTTTTGGTGTTTTGCCAGGGATTGCAACAAACAAAAGTTCAGAATTAATCGCTTCACAGGCAAATTCTACCAAACATCTGAAGAATAGTTAATATCTATTCTCTTTAAACTATTCCAAAAAATAGAAAGGGAAGGAAAACTTCAAATTCCATTCTATGAGGCCAGCATTGCCCTGATACCAAAACCAGACAAAGACTCCATTAAAAAGAACTATAAGCCAATATCCCTGATGAACACAGACGTAAAAATTCTCAATAAAATACTATAAATCAAATTCAATAGTGCATTAGAGGAATCATTTACCACAATCAAGTGAGATTTATTCCTGGGCTGTAAGTGTTGTCCAATATTTACAAATCAATGTGATACATCACATTAATGAGAGAGAATAAGAACCATATGATCTTTTCAATAGATGCAAAAAAAAAATCATTGACAAGGCACAGCATCCATTCATGATAAAAACCCTTAACAAAGTAGAGATAGAGGGAACAAACCTCAACATCATAAAGGTCATATATGAAAACCCACAGCTAATATGATCTGCAATGGGGACAAACTGAGAAGCTTTCCTCTCTGGTCAGGAACAAGACAGGGATGTCTACTCTTACCACTGCTATTTAACATAGTAATAGAAAGTCTAACTACAGCAATTGGACAATGAAAAGAAATAGAAGGAATCTAAATTGTCAAGGGAAAAGCCAGACTTTCAATATTTGCAGATGACATGATACTGTACATGGAAAACCTGAAAGATTACAGCCAAAAATTGCTAAAACTGATAAACAAATTCAGTAAAGTTGCTAAATACAAAATCAATGTACAGAAATCTGTTGCATTTCTATACACCAATAATGAAGCAGCAGAAAGAAAAATTAAGGAATCAATCTCATTTACACCTGCACCAAAAAAACATAGGATGACCTAGGAATAAATCTAATCAAAGAAGTCAAAGAAACTCTGAAAACTATAAAACACTGAAGAAAGAAATGAAGATGACACAAAGAAATGAAAAGTCATTCCATGCTAATGGATTAGAAGAATATTGTTAAAATGTCTATACTACCCAAAGCAATCTACACATTTAATGCAATCCCTATCAAGATGCTTCTTTATTTTTTTAGCACCCAGTTCAAATACTGAGACTTTGGACAGTTTTTTGAGAACTCAATGGAAAGATGACTTTTTGTTCAATTTTATTTAAAGTCTTATAATCATGTATAGAAGTAACTGGATTGAATAGTTGACCTAATGAATTGACTTTTTCTCAAATATTGGATGTACTATCAGAAACATTTTGGTCACACAAATCTAACATTCAACATGTCACATAAAGGACTAATGAAGCCGTACATCATAAAATTCTCTGTCTTTTTGATAATACCTAACAATCAGTCTTTAAAATCTTAACAAGTCAAAAAAATTTTTTTAAAAATCTTAACAAGTCAACTTGTGCATATGGGATCTCATTATTGTTACATTTAACCTCACTGCTTCTCTACTTTTTCAAGTCTTTTTTTTTTTATATATATATGAGAATAACCATTGTAGAGAAAAGGGAAACTGGGAGTAAACCTTTATCCATTATTTACATGAATAGATTCTTCTATATAAATATAATTAATGCTGAGATCTATATATAGCATATTCCCCTAAACACACATAAAGAATACCCCTGAATGAAACCTGAGTAAGAGTATGAAATACTCTTAATAATACTCTTAGTAATAGTGTGGTCTTAGATGGGAAATAATTGTACAACTGAGTTACATTTGGGAATGTTTAGAAATTATTCATTGAGCATCTAACATATGCAAAGAGCAGAGCAAAGTAAACATACAAATTAGTTTATAATCTAGTGGGGATTCAAATGGTATGGAGAAAATAAGCAATATAAATTGATTGAGGAAATGGTGATTTCCATGCATTTATGGAATGCATGGAATATGGACTTAGCTAAAATACATAAGTTTAAAGTCCCATTTAAGATAAATGAGATGCAGATCTCCACTGAGTCTAGATGTAAAAGAGAAGTCTATTGTGATGTACATCTTTAAATCCCATATCAAATTTGTGGTTATTATAAATAGATAGTGAACCAAAAAAAAAATCTGAATTGAGGCTATTGTATTCTATCCTAGCATAGGGAATCATCATGTTATAGCAGAAAAAAGAAAAAAAAAAAAAACAAGTAGGTTTATTTATTATAAAGTAGTCTAAATTTGATTTTTTTTTAATGTCAGGATGAGAAATTTAACTCTCATATAGAGGAAATCTCCACCTTCAGCTTTCTTCTGCCTGTGTTTCTATGTAATGTGGAAGAGAAAAAGGCAGCATCTAAGAAATAGTCAGAGGCTTCTGTTTCCCCAAATCCTGCATGTGTGGACATGTGCATATGTGTTCTGTGCCTGTACACATGTGCATGCATGCACACACATGCAAACATACACTCACAGTTCTACTTAGAATATATACATCTAAGTAGAAACTTGGAATTAAATATTTGTTTGTTTATTTTCCCCACCAGTTGAAGACATCTACATGGTCATAAGCAGCCTGTTCTGAAAGAGAAATGAGTCCATTAGCTCTTGTTACTTCATGGGTTGAGATGGGGTAGAAAGGTACCTAATGCTTAGTAAGTAATTATTTTTCTCATGCAACTTTTCTCATTCCCAGCATGAAAGGATAGCATTCTGAATTTCTTTGGAGTACCTATTTACAAATTCCACTTCTTTTTCTCCCCATTTACTAATAAGGTAAGCAGAGTTTTCTACAACACTGTCATGATTTATTTCATTTCCAAAAACATGCTGGTTTCTTTTCCTGGTATACTCCACATTTTTTTTAATCAAAAAAGTCCACAGTCAGATTTCCAGCATAAACGAAATTTCTCTTAAAGAAATATTTAACGTGGGAATTTCCTTTCATATGCCTCCCAGTACCTTATCACAATTAAATATAAATTTGTGTGATGATGGTGATGATGATGATGATGAAGATGATGATGATGATGATGATTGCAATTGTGTATTTCCTCAATCAGACTGTAAGGTCTTTGTCTTTCTTGATAACGATTTTCCTGGAATCCAGGCTCCATGTCTTTCTTGTTGAGAATGATTTTCCTAGCTGGCATGGTGCCCTAGTCTCAATAAGCAATTTTTGAATGGATAAGTTAATTGACATACCTTAATTCTGTTTCTGAACTCCCAAAAATATAATAGTATACTTAAATTTACAAATTAGGAGAAGGCCTTCAAATAAAATTAAAAAGAATGATTTAATGTAGCTAAAAGTATTTTTGAATTATTGGATAAACATTCTGGCAAGTTTAGCCCCAGAGAGAGCCTAACATGTATACCTGACAGGCTATTGTCCTGAACACATACAACCTTGATCAGCCCGATAAAAACAGGTAAATATAGTCTTTGCCCACAAAGACTATAAATTTAGTTCTTTACATATTTGTAAAGAATTATTTCCTGGAGAAATTAAGTATAAAAAATAAGTATCCCAGATAATTTATCAATTGATATTTTATCAGTATCTGATATGTTAAGCTGAATAACATATATAAGATACAATCCATAAGATCATACATACCTATTTTTAATCAAAGAATCAAAATAAATCATAAAATGTCACTATATTCAGTAGAATACACTTCAGAAGAATTTTCTCAGACAATGCAATACATTAATTTCTTACCCAGGTAGTTAGGAGATCTGGAAATCAAAGGTTATATTTCATCTTTGCGTTAAAAGCCAAATTATTTCAATGCTAAACCAAGTACTTTTGTTTTTTCTAAAGAGGAATCATGACTCTAGAGACAATCTTGCTGACTGTTTCTCCTACCAATGTTTTTACTTTTTACTTTGTTTTTGTTATTAAAATTTAAGTAAGTTCCACACGTGCAATATTTGTTCTTCAGAGTTTTAAATTATTTTCAGGTACCAAAACTCATTTTTTTTCTCCCCACCTGAATTATTGCTGGTTCTGAATACAAGCAGTGTGCCTTTATCATTTCTGCTTTGAATTTTATCCTTTTATAGCCTGGAAGGATGATTTTATTTATTTATCTATCTGGAAAACCTAACAAACAGAAATCTTGGTAGTGTATACAAGTAATCTCCTTCCTTGCAGAAATTGCTCTTGAGTAACTGCCATCATTAGAGCTTCCACCAAACACTACACAGAAAAACCTCCTGACCCTTTCACATTTCTTCTTTTATTTGGCAAAATCTGATTTGCTCATGTAAACATGGGATAACATTGGGGTTAGCTAACAGTTTTATTCTATTGCCCTAAAATTTAGTTTAAAATAATGATTTTGTAATTTTGTGAATTCCTGTCAAATTCATGAATCATATTGTTATGTTATGTAAAACATGTAGGAGTTTATAGAAACTATTACTGAAAGGAGGTTAAAAATTCTTCAGCTTAAGAGTACTTGTTATCCACTTCCTCTCCCAGCATTGTTGTAGTAATGACGGCCCAGTTGGGAGTGAACATCATTAGCCTAAACTGGCCCAGCACTAGGGACAATGACCTAACAAGAAATGATGTTTCCTCAAGCAAAAATGGCAGAAAAAAACAAACTGATATTCTGCTCTTTCAAAATGTTCCAAAATGTTCCAGCATCCTATCCTTCTCACTCTGCAATTGCAACTTCTTATCAAATTATCCCTTAAGTAGGGTGAAGAGTGAAATTGAAATAGGTTACTTTTCTAATCAGACTCAGATTTGTTTTCCTTTTTTAATCTTATTTTATTTTTAAATGTGTTGCAAAAAAAGGTCATACCAAGAGTACGAATGTTGTTTAATTTGGCCAAACTTCTATAATTTCCTGTTAGTCTGAGGATTTTTTTTAATCTACTAGAATTCCTAAATTATACTTGAGACGTAGGAAACTTTTCTCGTAGATATACCTATAGGTTTGGAACATTTTTCTTGCACTTAAATTTATTCTATAACTTAAAAGTTTTTATTAAAGATCTTATTAAAGACTACCTGGTTGGTGTACTTTTAGATCTATAGTTAATCTTACCTAGGTGTTTGACAGTCCTAAGATTATACTCTGTAATCTACTAAATACTTAGGGAAGAAAGTAACTCAACCTCTAATCATAAAATGAGAAGCCTCAACTTATAGATGACAAGTCATAATGACTAAACCAGGAGGTTATTGGTCAGAATCTGTCACAAATACTATGAGGATCCTGGTTTTCCCAGTTCATAAATTCTGGAGTTTACTAAAACTTTCCTTCATAGTAATACCAGTCATAATAAGCCACCGAACCACATATGGGAACACAACATAAGGAAACCTGGTATTCTCACCCATTTCCTCTTCAATAATACAGGACATACTGAAATTGTGTCATACTACATGCAGCCTTAATTTTCATGGTTTAGGTGGGCCTTTGAGAGGTTGACTCCACTGAGAATGGATAATTCACCAAACTTACATACGTCCCTGTGTATGATCAAGGATTGATCATGTGTCAGTCATAAAAACTTCCAAATCTCAACAAAACAACAAAAGTATATTTCTTCCTTGTGCTACATGTGTATTATAAGTCAGTAATGGGTAGAGAAGGGACAGTCCCCTAATCAGCCAACCTAGTTCTCTAGGTTGATAGAGAAGCTTCAATCAAATTTTGTATGCCATTCCAGAAAAAATGTTATTCCTGAGGTTTTGAATAGCCAAGTAAATGCCTAGCATGGGAATGTCATGCATCACTTATGCTTATATATAATTCACAGGCCAGAACTATTCAAATATTCCCATTCAACCATAAGCAAAACCAGAAACAAAATCCCACCATTTCACCCAAAAGGGGAGGGGAATAGAGATATTTGGCAAACAGCAGCAATGAACTACTAATCCTCCTTTCTATCTTTCAAAAACTCACCCTCCTTCCCACCCTAAAAATGTGTTACCTCCCTCACTGCTTTCAACACTAACCCAGAGTCCAGGAGGTCAGAAAGAGATGATAGTCTTTACATGAATTCTGGGTATGGCTCCATATCCAGAAAGTTGAGCAGATGGTTGTTTTAAGTCACAAAAATTATCATTTATTGGGGTGCATTCCACAAACTTAGCCTCCTTATTCTACCTTCTAGCAAGATCCATGTAATAATAATTTCACAGAGTATTTTCGTTTGTTATTTGTTCAGATACACGTTTCTCTATAACTTGAAAACTTTACATTGTGTTGGGCTTACCAGTTTTCAGAAGAAAAGTCATGCACATACACAGTGATGATTACTTTAATTGATGTTAAGAAAAACAGGTGATAAATTACATTTATCTTGGCAATGAGTATATGAGTGAGTGTAACTACTATACTTCTGATTTCAACCATGCAAAAGGATAAGTGCTAAGCAGACTTTGTTGCTCAAAATCTTGTATTTTATATTGTACACTATTTACATTAGAGATGAGTGGCAGTTGCCTATTCTAACTCACCTACTCCCCCAATCTCTAGACTCTCTATTTCTTTTCATTGTTCTTTGTTCATCTCTTCCTTGTAGTGTTTTGTAAATACAGACAATAGCAATGAACAGATTGCTTATATTTTGACCTCTCCTTTTGGAATATAACTCCTTAGGTACATTTGTTTTAACACCATTGCAGGCAAAAGTTTACCCAATGTTTTGCCACTGCATTACAAATTCCATTCTCCAACCCTTTAATTATAGTTTTTGCTTTGCTTGCCAAATCATCTGTAATTGATTGTTACAGTAGCATCTCTGATCCAGGTACCGATTTCTACATCAGTAAGGATAGGCTGAATTATGCTACTGTAACAAAAAAAACAATTGCAAAATCTTAGTGGCTTACCATAGCAAAAATTTATTTCTTGGTCACACTATACTTATCAAAGATAGAAAGAGAATTCTCTCAGGATGATGGAGTAGGCACAGCCTTAAACATTGCTAGTTGCCATGGCAAAGATGTTTTAGAAGGACTCAAAAAAGTAATTAAATGTTCAGTTAACGAGAAGTAACATTCTCGTTAACCATTATTAATCACATAGTTACAATAATCTATGAGAAAGCCAGAAAATACAAGTCTAACATGTAAATAGAAGGGAGAAGAATTAAAAATATTTGGTGAATAATCACAATCACCAAAGAAAAGGGCTCCTCAAAATGACCTAAACCAGATCTCGGGGAAACCTATATACTCCAGGTGCAAGATACATAATTGAAGGGCATACATTTTAAGTTATAGCCAAATACATAATGAGTCAGCAACATCAGGCTACTAACTCTTACTAAAGCTAAAATAGATTTTTTAAAATAGATTTAAATACTGACTTTAGGCTTTAATTGAAATTTCTCATTTGAATAATGACAAATTACATACTTCCTCCATTTAATGAAATTTTATTGAATTGTAAAAACATTTCCTCTAGAAAATGATTATGGAGTAATAAGCAATTTTTATATTTAGAAAAAATTAAATATGCATTGCATATATATCACTTACATTCCATTTTAATCATTACTTTTCATATATAATTTTTTATACATATTATAGATTATAAATGCTTCTCTGAGTTATATTTTATATTATTTGATTATTTACAAAAAAACTTCAATAGATGTTAAGAAGACGGTGAAATATTACATAGAGCAAAACAATTGTATTAGTTCTCATGCAATGCATAAATCATATTAATGTGTTTATTAATTTTTATAAGAGGAATACTTTGAAGTGTTTGTTGTTTCTGTACATGCATAAAAATATTCTTAATCTTATCATTACAAATCATAAATATGTATTTAATATCAGCATTCATCTTTATATAAAATAAACAATTATTTTTGAGGATGGAATTGTGATTTGACCAAATGTATATACGATTTTGTTTTTTTCCGAGTCTTTATTTGACACTTTAAAAAAAAACTGAAGTAGAGTTTACACAATGTTACATTAGTTTCAAATGTACAACAGCATTTCAACTTCTCTATACCTTATGCTATGCTCACCACAAGTGTAGCTACTATCTGTCACCATACAACACTATTATTATACCTTTGACCATATTCTCTATGCTGTACCTTCTACCCGCATGACTTATTCATTCCATAACTGGAAGTCTGTATCTCCCATTCCCCTTCACCCATTTTGTCTATCCCCTCCCCCCCCTCTCCACGTATGAAAGAATTTTGTCAGTAATTTAACATGACTGATTCAGTTCATCCTGGTCATTCCATGCTAAGGTCCCTAACCTTTCTGTTCTTGGCTTGCTCTCCTCTAGCTATACACAATCTGGGAAATCATTCTCATTCACCTGTGAAGGCTCCTGACTAGTTATTTTCAATCAAATCTTCCTTTAGATTTTCAAATACAGCTATCCCATATTGGTGTTTTATCTTGATGCAGAGTTAACACTTTAAATTGAGGGGGAAAAATATTCCAGTTTAATGAAATTTTAGATCTCTGTCACAAGTTGCAGAAGTTTTTACTTCAGAGGAGTAAAGTTTTTTGTTTTTTTTTCCGAAAGCATTATTTAGATTATGACCTACTTTTAAATAAAGTATTTTCTAATTTTTTGGATAATTCTGGGTTTTGTAAATCCTTAAAAAACAGGCATATAGTTCAAAGAAAACTATTAAACTAGCCATGAAAATGACTTCTGGCTCCATGAATTCAATGGATTCTTGAATGTCAAATAATTCATTACTATGGATTGAAGTCCCAGTACATGCTTGCTCTTCTTGCTCTATTCAGGATTTCAAGATTGGGTTAAACTCTTATTAAATTCTTACCTTTGCTAGGTCTTTTTTTGTGTGACATTAGCATCTTCATGTACAAATGAATAACTCACTGATATTTAATAAGCTGATGTCAAAGATGGAATACCTACTTATTTTTTTAATGATGAGTAAAGATCACCATTTGGAAACATAAAACTCTTCTTCATTCAGTGTTCAAAATTAAATTGTATCCAGTTCATGAAAAGGTATATTTACTTAGTAATTTAATTGATGATATTCTCTGCCTCTATTTCAATCAACAGCGTAATCCATAGCGAATAAAAAAAGAAACATGTCTTCAGTCACTATTAGTTTACTAATGACTTAGAGGGCAAAACATCATGATCATTTGTTTTTTTCAGGAACATAACTGGTAAAAATTCTTGTCCTTAGATAGTTTTGCTCTTCAATGATATGTATAAATAACTTTCGAATATGTATAAATATGTATACAATGTATACATATTTATACAATTGTATTGTATAAATATGAATACAATGAATATGTATTCAATGATATGTATAAATAACTTTCGAATATGTATAGGTAACTTTCGAATCTAGAGGGTTTTTTTAGTAATTTATCCCCCCCCCCCTTTCTGGTCAAACATGAACTTCTATGGTAAAATAATAAAAATTGAATTTAACTATAAATGACATTAAGGATGGAGTAAGCAAGCAAATTTATCATCTTGTTTATTTTCCTAATGCCCCCCACAGATTGACAGACATTGAAACTACTCTGTCTTTTGCCTCTTTTGCCCACGCTTTGCATTTGTCTCAGTGTCAAGTTTGTTACTTCACTTTACACACAAATAGCACCAGAGGCTTATTTCCCATTTGTTTATATGTCATGACTTTAGAAAAGGCATCTCTGTGAGACTCTGAAATGACTGTCTGCTTCTAATCAAATGCTGCATTTAAACATTTTGTATTCCGAGTTTCTTGCAGAAAAGCATTTGCACAAGGAATTCTCAATAAAACTATTAATGTAATACCATGTACCTATATTTGTTTTCTTTTCATATTTTATATAAATGCTCAGGATTTGTATTGGCTACATTTTATTTTACAAACATAATAAAAGTATTCATTTTAAAATTCATTGACTGAATGTCTATTGAGTTCCTTTTGTGAACTCAGACATGTTAAGTACAGCGCATTAAATTGTGACTAAATTTGTGAAGGTTTTTGTCCTGGTAAAATCTTAAATGTGATGTTGGAAAGACAGAAATACATAAAATAACAAGTAACTCAATTAATCTGCATACCATCTGACCTTTAATTACATTTAAAGATAATATCAGAGAGTGATGGGCACACTGGTTGCTGGAGTTTTTTATAAACAGTAAATCTTAGCTTTAACAATTAGGTTCCTTATACATCAATATGTATTATTATATTACACTGTATATAAGGTATATATAACTTATAATTTTACTTTAATATAATATACATATAATATTGCATAAACTAAACTATCTGAATTTCTTTTTAAACATGAAAAGTTATAAATTTCACTAATACACTTTTGATAGTTCTGCTTAAAATATTCAATATCTATTTTGAGAAGTGTAAAGGGCTAATTTTTTTCTTTTAAGCATAGTAGGGTTATACATTATTTCATGGTTTTAGTGAGATGATTTCAGAAATGTATGTGTTTCAAACCTTTCTATAGTTGTATGTCTGGGAACTCCAATATTAATTTTCCAGAGTGATTGATTTTAATTTCATTTTTCAGTGAATAAACACAAATTATATTGGACAAGATTCCAATCTGAAGATCAATAAGTCTTAGTTCCACACTACTGGAAGCTAAGAAGAGAGTTTTGAGAGTCTAAACATCATTTTGAGAAGAATGACAACCTATAAGTCAATTGAAAGAGACTTTTTTGAAGGTAAGTGAATGTTAATAATGTTGAAGGGCAATGGGAAAGCAATGGCTTTTTAAGGACAACTAAACTGATGTCACTGTGAAAGAATCTTAGGGACCCAAGAACATGGACACAGTCCTCCCTCAGAGCAGTAGAGCACCGCCGTTGAGGTATGACAAGATAACTACAATACAGATTGAGAAAGGCACATGCTGCAAACAAAGCAAGAAAACAGTAGTTTAAAATATGCTCTAGAATTTATTACATATTCCAAAATGTGCTGTTGAAATATTAATAATGAAACAACCTCAAGAAATTGAATATTAATTCCTTCCCTCTCTTTCTCTTTCTGTGTGTAGAGTTTTACCCTCCCCCCAAACACACCAACATACTGTAGGAAGAACATAAGGCAAATCAATTTCTTCCATTTAACACAATATATATTCTATGAGAACAGAGCTATTGCATGCCTCATATCTCTCCAGCTCCCCATTAGTCCAAACAGTGTCTAGTTCACAATAAGCGGCCAAAATATTTTTTTAAAATATTTTTCATAAATAAATGAACCACTCTTGTGTCAAAAGTTAGGAGATCCTAATGAGTATAGCTATAGTTCTTACTATAAGATACAAAGACAGGTGCTCAGAATCCAAAACAGAGAAACATTGATTTATAACTAAACTGCTTATTTGTAAGCAACACAAGTAATAGCAAGGATTTTTTTGTATGCACACTATACAGTAGGTCATAAAGTGTAAATATAGATAAAAAATATACAAAGCTTGAAGTTATAACTAATCTATTAATTTAAAATTGTATTACATTTTTAAATAGTTCTAATTCTCTCAAGCAAAATCATATAATTAGGAGATTATAAAATATAGCCAGTAATGTTTGACAAGAAAAGTCTATCTAAAAATTCAGTAAGGCAGGACTGAATATAATGTCAGAAAAGGAATCAAACATTATACTTTTATCAGTTTCTTCAGTAGAAAATGAGGTGATGCCTTGGAGAATTCTGATTCCCATTTAAAATTGCACCAAAAACCATTACGATATCTAGGAATAAACCTAAACAAAGGGGTAAAAGATCTGTACTCTAAAAGTTATAGAAAATTTATGAAAGATATCAAAGATGACACCAAAAAAATGGAAAAACATTCCATGCTCTTGGAATGGAAAAACAAATAGTGTTAAAATGTCTACACTACCCCTAAAACAATCTACACATTTGTGCAATCCTTATCAAAATACCACCAGCATTTTCACAAAGCTAGAACCAACACACCTAAACTTTGTATGGAACCACAAAATACTCCGAATAGCCAAAGCAATCTTGAGAAAGAAAAACAAAGCTGTAGGTATTACAATTTCAAACTTCAAGCTATATTACAAAGTTGTAGTCCTCAAGACAGTATGGTACTGGCACAAAAACGACACACAGATCAATGGAACATGACAGAGAACCCAGAAATGAACCCACAACTATATGGTAACAATATCCAATGAGAAAAAGACAGCCTCTTCAACAATTTCTGTTAGGAAAACTGGACAGCAACATGCAGAAGAATAAAACTGGACCACTTTCTGATGCCATACACAAAAATAAATTCAAAATGGGTGGAAGACCTAAATATGAGAGAGGAAACCATCAAAATCCTAGAGAAGACAGGCAGTAACCTCTCTGACATCAGCTGCAGCAACTTCTTGCTAGACATATCTCTGGAGGCAAGGGAAACAAAAGCAAAAATGAGCTCCTGGAATCTCATCAACATAAAAAGCTTCTGCACAGTGAAGGAAACAGTCAACAAAACTAAAAAGAAATCTACAGATGGGGAGAAGGTATTTGCAAATGACATGTCTGATAAAGGGCTAGTATCCAAAATCTATAAAGAACTTCTCAAATTCAACAGCCAAAAAGTAAATAATCAGTTAAGAAATGGGCAGAAGACATGAACAGACATTTTTCCAAAGTACACATACAGATGTCTAACAGACACATGAAAAGATGCTCAACATCACTCATCATCAGGGAAACACAAATCAAAATCACAATTATGTACCACCTCACAACTGTCAAAATGGCTAAATTTAACAATGTAAGAAACAACAGATGTTGGCAAAGATGTGGAGAAAGGGGAACCCTCTCACACTGTTGTGGGAATGAAAACTGGTGCAGCCACTCTGGAAAACAGTATGGAGGTTCCTCATAAAGATAAAAATAGAACTACCCTATGACCCAGCGATTGTACTACTAGGTATTTACCCAAAGGATACAAAAATAGTGATTCAAAAGGGGCACATGCATCCCAATGTTTATAGCAGCAGTATTAATAGCCAAATTAGGGAAAGAGCCCAAATGTCCATCAACTTATGAATGGATAAGGAAGAAGTGATGTACACATACACAGAGAAACACACAATGGAATGAAGTCTTGTCATTTGCAATGACATGGGTGGAGCTAGAGTGTATTATGCTAAGTGAAATAAGGCAGAGAAAGACAAATATCACAATTTCATTCATATGTGGAATTTAAGAAACAAAACAGATGAACACAGGGGAAGGAAGAGAACAAAGAAGAGAAAGATGAAGGCAAACTATTAACTAGAGAAAACAAACAGGGTTGCTGGAGGGGAGGGGGTTGGGAGGTGGGCTAAATGGGTGATAGGTTTTAAGGAGGGCACTTGTGATGAGCACTGGGTGCTGCTATATGTAAGAGATGAATCACTAAATTCTATTCCTGAAATCAATAACTAACTAGAATTTAAATGAAAACAAAAAACATGAAAAAAACACAAAAACTAATTTCAAACTAATTTTCTATAAACTTAAGTGTTTTTAATCCGTATTTCCTAAATCAAAAACAAGCAAACTTAAATCCCATAAATCCTGTAATATACTAAATTAATTCTATCAGTAACCAGATAAATAGTTGCTATTTAAGAAATTTAGTTTTTAGAATTTTATATCACAATAGACATATAAAGTTATCTAGTTTTCTATTTCAAATAGCACAGCCTTATTTCATCTAATTCCCCTTAACAACTGTCTGAATGTCTGTCAGTTGGTAAACATGAGAAGCTCTGGACTTGGCCCTAACACATAGAGACAGATGACTTAAATAGATTTACAGAACAAAAAAGAGGGACCTATTGTTCTACTTTGTTTGTCTCTTGTCTGTACACAAATTACTTATGACACCTTTGGATGGATTGCTCAGTTACAGCTTCTGAGAAACTAGAGGAACTTTAGCATCCGCTGTTCAATGTGGTTTTGTAAACTCACAGAAGTAATGGAGGTGGCAACTTGGTGTGCTTTTTGTAGGAACTGGTTTATAGAAAGTCCCATAACTTCAATTATTTTTTTTTAAATCTAAGCTCATTACAACTCCACTTCCATAAACACAGATGAGCTTATTTGCCTATATACAGACACCAACACAAACTCACACTCTAGTCTCCAGACACTCTTGAATCTAGGACGTAGGAATTACTTACTTTTTTCTGTGCAGCATTCCCTCTGCCTGGAATTCCACTCACCATTACTGTTAATACCTTGTTTATATCTTCCTGATACCAATTATCTGACCTTGTAGATCACTGTGTGTAAATCTTTCTATGCCACTATATTTTAAATTTGTTGAATGGAATATCTTACTTTCTATCATCCTATGACATTCACATATACCTGGCACATGCTTTCTCAGTAGTTATGAATGATAAACTATGTTTCTAAAATTGTTTAATAAGAGATTTTTATCATTGGAAGTATATGTCACATAGAAAGTGATACTCTAGAGGGCAGCCCTGGTGGCCCAGTGGTTTAGCGCCACCTTTGGCCTGGGGTGTAATCCTGAAGATCTTGGATTGAGTCCCAGGTCGGGCTCTCTGCATGGAGCCTGCTTCTCCCTCTGCCTGTGTCTCTGCCTGTGTCTCTGCCTCTCTCTCTGTGTGTGTTTCTTATGAATAAATGAATAAAATCTTAAAAAAAAAGTGATACTCTAGAAAAAAAAGAAGTATAAAATCATTGTGTTTACATATTATATATTTGGAGTTATACTAATCTATTCATATGCCAAGATTTTTCAATATTCAACTGTTTTTTCATTTATGTAATTCATATTTTAACTTTATATAAAAGTTATCATTTTATAAAATCAGATGTTTATCTGTATCTACGTATTATGTATATTAAATAGATACCATATAACTATATTATAGACCCATCACAAAAGAAGTTTCATTTAATGAAATCATAAATTTCACATTGCAGTGATATATTGTTACTGGTTTTTCATTGTTTTATTAAGAAGAATTTTTCCCTATGTGATTTTTTTTAAGATTTTATTTATTTGGTACACAGAGAGAGAGACAGAGACAGAGACAGAGAGAGAACAAGCAGGGGGAGCAGTAGAGGGAGAGGGAGAAGCAGGTTTCCCACTGAGCAGGGAGCCCAAAGCAAAGCTCAATCCCAGGACCCTGGGATCACGACCTGAGCTGAAGGCAGACATTTAACTAACTGAGCCACCCAGGTGCCCCCACCCCATATGATATTTTAAACATAAACTTTGCAGTTTTAAAATAAATGTATAACCTAATTATAAACATTAAATATTAGGCAGCCTTAAAGTCAGTGACTATGACCAGAAAATATTAATTTAATAGCCAAAAATTTCCATGTTATCATGAGAATGATGTATTCTTTTAAGTCATGATTTATAAGGAGTCAACAGTAACATATTTTAACCAGTTTCTATTAAGTTTTATTTCTTTTTTTTTTTTTTTAGTTTTATTTCTAAAAGTAGCTAACTCAGTGACAGTTTTGTCATTTCCATTTCTGCTCTCGGTTTCATCACTTGGCAATTTGTATGGATTACCCAGCCTTTCCCCAAAGAACAGTGAGGCTTGAATATAAATTAAGTCCTAGAGCATTCTCTTTCAAGTGTAGGATCACTGGGTTAATCTCTACATGAAATAGGCTGGTTGCAGAATGGAAGATCTGCCATGTGGACTAACGCTGGCAAAGTCAATATATTTTAGGGGATTTATCATGACACACTTTTCAAAAGTTTCTTCATAAGAACGCTGTGTGGTCTACACTAATCTAATGACTTTGATTTTGTTTGATATTTAATTGAAACACAGCTTTATCTTGTATCTTTATGTTTTCGGGCAAACAAAGAACCAAAGGGACTGATCCCTTTGGACTACTGCTTTTGGCAATAGATCCGACTCAAAGCATGCACACTATTTCATTATAGTGTTTGTTTTATTTTAGGTAATAATTCCAAGATGATAACAGATGGGATATTAGGATGGCAGCAGATTAAAGGTTAAAGGAATGATGGTTAGACATTTTCAAAATAATGCCCACACTAAAAGTATCTAATGAATGATGCAGGATACATCAATCCCTCCTTTTAAAATCTCTATCCCTAGATATGAATATTTAAAGAAGCAGAAAGATTATGTATAGCATAACAATAGGATGTAGCTTGAGGAATATATTGGTATATTTAGAAATCCCTATTTGAATGAGATGCTCACTATTTTTCCACATTCATTTGGGCAATATGGTTTACAGAAAAGATTAGTGGTTGCACAATTTCTAGTGCTCTGTTAATGTTACCAGGTAGAAGGGAAAAAACGGTAACTTAAGAAGCAATTTATAATACAGTAGATAAATCTTCTAGCCAAGGTTGCTTTACTAACACTTAAGGTATTATTTCTTCACCTATTATCACTGCAGCTCAAGGAATAATATCTCTCACTAGCATCTTATTTTATTATGTAAAAGAGCTGTTTTGCCAGAAAAGAAAATCAGAACTGTGAGAAATTTTGCTACCAATGGCTAAACACTGATCAATGGGATACTTCAGATGTGAGGCAACCAGGAAGAAAATTCCATCTCTTTTATCTCCTACGTAGATGCTTCAAGACATACTTCCAGTTGCAAAGTTTCTACAAAATTCCTCCATGTGAACAGACTCATTCATCCAATGAGGAAATGCTCTTTTTGTTAGTTCTTATGAAGCAATAACTCAAAAGCAATGATTCATATTATTTCTTGCGCCACTTGCATTTCTCATCATGTTTGCTTCCCTGGGCTGTACCTCCCAGATCAAGCAATGTCTTTTATTCACGTGTCAAACTTTGGTAGCTAGATATTATCATCAAATTTGGAAAACATACAGAAATCTTTTATTGATTTATAAGTCTGTTATTTCTCTCTTGCCTTTAATGTGCATTAAAGTGAATGATACTTTCCAAATTTATAGCATTGTTATGGGTTGAACTGTGACACCCCCTCCCCTGCAAAAGTCTATGTTCAAGTCTTAACCCTCAGCATCTCAGAATCTGACCTTATTTGGAAATGGGGTCTTTTCAGATGTAATTAGTTAAAGTGGGGGTCATTAGGCCCTAATCCAAACTGATGTTGTTCTTGGAAAAAGGGGACATTTGGAGACACACAGAGTTAACACTATGAAGGGTGATAAAGGCAGAAGGGTGATATTTCTACAAGCCAAAAATGCCAACAACTGCCAGTGATTCACCAGAAGCTGGGCAGGAAAATGGGAGAGTTTCTCCCTCACTGCCCTCAGAAGAAACTACCTTCCAGCTTCCAGAACTGTGAGACAGTAACTTTCTGTTGTTTAAGCCGCTGTCCTGGTGGTAATTCCTTATGGCAGCCCAAGCAAACTAATGTAATCATTTACATTTCTCTTTACTTAAAGTATTAAACAGAACATCCAATACGATAAAGGACAGCAAAAATGACAGTAGCAATCCATGTTTTATTTCTGACCTTAAATGTCTGTTAAATGTCTTAAGTGTCTGTAACCCTCTTAATTTAGTTTTCCTATAGGAGGGAATTTTATTCTCCTCCTAGTGTTTTTAGAATTTTAATCTTACTTACATTGTGAAATTTTTCAGATACATTTTTTACAAATATTGAAACCATGATATAATTTTCCCCTTTTTAGGGTATTGATATACTTACATTAGTGATATAGACATATAAAATCATATATAACCATTTTTATATAAACAATTTATAAAACTATTTTTTCAGTTCTTGGGAAAAATCCTATGTGATCACAATGTAAAATTTTTAAAAAATTTATATTTGGATTTTGGCCATTTATATTAATAAATAAAATCAATATTTTTTCCCTAGTACAATCTTTGTCTGGTATAGTGCCAAGATTATACTTACTGTATCAAATGAAAACTTGAGTTTCCTGATGTTTATACTTCCTGGAACAAATTTACTTGAAAATTTCATAGAGCTCGTATTTATAATCATCTTGCCCTGGGTTGATTTATATTTATTTACTCATCATAGGTCTTTTAAAGTTTTGTATTTTCTTTTATTACATTTTCACACTCTATATTTTCTGGGAATGTTTCCATTCTAGCTATGCCTTCAAATTTATCAGTCCATAATTGTTTGTGAACTTTACGATTTGATTAAAGTTTATTATAATTCTTGTTATTTCTGTTTTCAATCTAAATTATATCAATTAATATTTATTATATAAAAAGATCCCCCAAAACTTACTGACATACAACAAGGCACCATTTATTCCTCTCTCAAATTTGTTGATCAGCTGTGGGTTCTCAGGTCTGGTTAGCCTGGGTGATGTGTCTTTTGATTTCAAGCATTTGGGGTCAAGTGGTAGGTCAGCCCTCTCCTTGGTTTGCTGATGGCTGCCTTTTCATTGTGTCCTCACGTGGTGGTACCTTTGCTCTCTGTGTCCTAATCTTTTTTTTTTTTTTAAGATTTTATTTATTCATGAGAGACAGAGACAGAGAGAGAGAGAGAGAGAGAGAGAGAGGCAGAGACATAGGCAGAGAGAGAAGCAGGCCCTAGGCAGGGAGCCCGATGTGGGACTCGATCCCAGGACTCCAGAATCATGCCCTGGGCCGAAGGCAGGCGCTTAACCGCTGAACTATCCAGGCATCGTTTGGAGTCCTAATCTTATAAGAACACCAGACATTGGACTAGGGCCCACTCATTTTAACTTAATTACTACTTTAAAGGCCCTGACTCCAATACAATGACATTCTAAGATACTAGGGATGAGGGTTTCAATACATGAATTTTGGGGAAACACAATATAGCTCATAATATCTGTATACTGAAAATTATGAAATATTGCTGGAAGAAACATAAAAGACATAAACAAATGGAAAGATCTATCATTCTCACAGCTCAGAATTTGCATCATCTACAGTTATTAACATATTCATTCTCTCCAAATTGATCTATACATTTAACACAATCTCAAAAATTCTATCAAGATATTTTTGTAAATGCTTCAAGCTGATTCTAAAATTTCTATGAGAATGCAATGAATTTAAGATGATTAAATCAATTTTGAAAAAGGACTAGGTTGGTGTATTTACACTCGTATTTTAAGGCTAGCTATCAAGCTATACTGATCAAAAGAATATATTATTGGCATTCAGAATTCATACAGGAATTCTAGAAATAGACTGCATACATGCATGTGTGTGTGTATTTTCTGAAGACATTTTAAAACGTCTTTTCTTTCTAAAAGACAACATTAAGAAAGTGAAAACATGCCACAGATGTGAAAATATGTATGTATCTCTGAAAATGAATTTTATCTTGAATATATAAAGAACACTTACATAATAACGTACCAATAAGAAGTAAAATAACATAAAAGATTAACATCCAAAGGAATGTTTAATGGCAAACAAGCACCTTATCTACACAAATACTTGTGCATGAATATTTATCGCAATTATTAATAACATTTCACCAATTGGAAACAACTCAAATATTCACTAAAGGTGAACGGATAAATATATTGTAGTAATCTATCCAATGAAATGTTTTTTGGCAAAAAAATGAATGAATCATTGATTCTGAACAATAATGATGAGTTTTAAAAAAATATATGCGGAGAAAAAAATGTCATTCACAAAAGACTACATTCTGTATAATTGAATTTATTTTAAGCCCCTGAACAGACAAAACAGACAATCTATGTCAACAGACATCAAAAGGTGGTAGCCAGAAACTGGGAGTGTGTGAGGCAGAAAGAGAGAAACATCACTGGAAAAACAAGAGGGAAACATTAGGGTGACAGAAATGTTACATATCTTGTTTTGGGTTTGGCTACCTACGTTTATAGTTCTCTAAATTCACTGATCTGAATACTTAAGATATGTGCATTTTATTTTGAAGTAAATATAAACCTATTACATATTCATTATCTATAAAAGTTATTATGGATTTGTTGAATACAATAATTATTTTATATTTATTCATACTATAATACTATCTTATTCAAATTATGTTCAACTTTATAAAACTTCACATTATTTTAGGTCCAGCTCAAAATCCAGTTGTTTTGTAACATTTCTAAATATTTGACCTGCTGTGGTCTCTCCTTTCTATAAACTCCTATCGATACCATAAAATTCAGCACTTAAAAGCCTATGTGATATATTAGTTGATTAGATATATGTGATCTAGTAGAGTAAAACTCTACTAGAAATATAATAGCTTACATTTTTTCAGTAAAGTATTAAGTACTGCGTATAGATTACTGTAATATCAGTTTACAATAAAATTTATTAAAGTATTAAAAGTGAATAATTAAAATTATCTCACAAAAAGTAATTGATACACATTTTAAAATTAACACTGATTTTGCAGATTCACCAAATTTTTTACAGATATCCTATATCATTGAGAGTTATAGACCTGAAGAGTATATTCTATATTTCATTTTTTGATATACTAATCAGTGCCTATTTTAAAGTTGATTTTTTTCACTATGTGATTTTAGGTGTATTTTGGTATTAAACATTTGTAGCCTCTTACTTGTGCTAAGAGTTGAGTATAACAGTGCCTCTGACTTAAGAAACCGAAAAAAACATGAGTGACCATACTTGCTTAGCATCTCTTAGTATACACAACACCTTTTTTTATCTTATAATATTTGTGGTAAGCATCTTTAACTAGTACAACTTTTTTTTTCTTTTTTTTTTTTCCTATACTGCAACCAAGTTTATGCCAAGGAGTTTTTCTATAATCCAGGGCTGTTCCTTTAGGTAAACCATTAAGGTGTAGGGCCTGAAATCATATCACATAGAAAGCTATATATAGAGAACATATCCACTGCCATAAAAAAGTTTTATTTTGATTAAAATACTATTGCAGGGAAGCCCTGGTGGCTCAGTGGTTTAGCGCTGCCTTCAGCCCAAGGCGTGATCCTGGAGTTGCGGGATCGAGTCCCACGTCGGGCTCCCTGCATGGAGCCTGCTTCTCCCTCTGCCTGTGTCTCTGCACCCGCCCCCCGTGTCTCTCATGAATAAATAAATAAAATCTTTAAAAAAATAAAATAGAATAAAATAAAATACTACTGCAATAAAACATGGTGAACGCATTGTTTCCACGAAAGAGAAAAATCAGGAAACTGAAACTGTATCATACTTAAAGCCAAGATCCATTTACCTTTTACATTTTAAAAAATGTTCACTAACATATTTACTAATTGTTTCAACATTTCTTTTTACACTATTTAATTCTCCCTAAATCTATCAGTCTTTATGTTTGATATGACATTGTTGTCACAATGTTGAAATTCTGTCCTCACAGCAGATGGCATCAGTTTAGGGTGTTACCAGCTTCTAATATTTAATTCAGTGAAAAGTCAAGGAAAAAGGATGCAGTAAGATGAATTTTATCTCAAATTATGAAGATTTCATATTGATGGTTACAAAGTTTCATGGCTAAAATAAAAACCTATTAATTCCAATTCTAGATAATCACTTGGAAACCGTGTGCTAATCTGACAAAAAATGGCACATAAATAGGATGTTCTTGCTAAATTTTAATCCTGAAACAGACCAGTATTTACCAATAAATAACACTGACAGAAAATGAAATAATGAAAACATGATTCTTTAGGAAAAGGTTTATCTAATAACTGTTTTACCTAATGGATACTGACCTTTAAGAATTTTTGAAAAGTATAACAAAACATCTAAAACTTTCTTGAGGGAAGGAAAATAATTAAAAGTAAAATGAATAACTCAAAGATAAAAATAATAGATTGCTCCATAGTAAGTTGTCCTCTTGAGAGTAATATGCCTACACTACTGATTTAACACTGTAATATGGGGAAAGAATAAAGGCACAATAAACGAATTTGTAGATTATTCATCAATATAATCTTACTCTACTCAACAAACTTTTTACTCTGTAACAGATATGGTGATAAGTCTTAAGAATATAAAGTGAAATAAATAAGATGCTTGTTCTCAAGGTATTTACACTTTAGCAGGAGAAACACTGCAAATATTTAAAATGACTATGATAACACCCTGACAGAGGTATGCATGGAGATATTTTGGATGTTCAACAAAGGAGACTCTATTAACACTCATGAGACATCAAGACAAACATGTGGGGGTGCTTTTGAAGGAACAGTAGGTGTTATTCACACATGAAAATTTAAAATGTATTCCATGTAGAGAGAAAAGCATCATAAAAAAATGTAGAGATGGTAGTGTAATTCTGCATTTGGGACACTGCAGGAGCCATTATAGTCTAGACTGAAGTGTGTAGAAGACAAGAGTAGGACACTGGAGGGTAGGCAGAAATCAGATTATGAAATGCATGATGTACAGAGCCAATATATTTGTGCTTACTAACAAATTTATTCAGAAAGGTTTAAGTAAAAAAGTTACATAATTCTTTCCTTTCTTAGAAATATAAATGGCAATTATGGCAAAGACTGATCAGAAAGGCATCAAATTGGAAGAGAAAAATTCACTGGGAGGTGGCTGTAATGAAGGTACTAAAAAATGAACTTGGACTAAGCTGTAATGGAGGAAAGGGAGACAATTTTAGCAAGGAGAAACTCAGGAATCATTTATAAGTTTCATGTCCAGAGATAAAAGAGATAATGTCCCACCTTCTAGCCTTATGCCACCACAATGGGCACTTTGCAATAGAGATGGAAGAAAAACAAAATTATAGTGGGGATGGAGAAGACTTTGATTATGATACACTGAATGTGACATATTTTTGGAACATCTTCAAATGGTGATATTTGTTAATGTGCTGGATCTTTAATCTTTTTCCAATCATTTTCATACACATACATATGCACATACATGCAGATTTTCATACACATACATACACCCATACATGCATGCATATGTGTATTAAAAAGTCACTACTTTGGGGGCACCTGGCTGGCACAGTTGGTTAAAGCATCACACTCCTGGTTTTGGCTTAGGTTGTGATCTCAGGGTTGTGAGACTGAGTCGTGCATTGGGCTCCATGTTCAGTGTGGAGTTTGCTTGAGATTCTCTCTTGGTCTCCCTCTGCCCCTCCAGCTAATGCTCACTCTCTTTCTCTCTCTCTAAAATAAGTAAATAAATCTTTTTTAAAAATGTTACTGCTTTTGTAATCTTTCTAAAAATTAGATTTCTGAAACAGTACTCTGAGCAGGTAAGGGCTTAATTGGAAGGAGAAGGGAAAAAGAAATCTCTTACACTATACATCTTTATATGGAAGGTATCATTATGGCAAAAGATGGGGAAAATCTTGGCCAAAACTTTTAATGCTGCTGAAGACAGATAAGCTTTAAAACTTTATTTTAAAAACACTGAAGAGGGCAGCCCGGATGGCTCAGCAGTTTAACACCACCTTTGGCCCAGGGCCTGATCCTGGAGACGCAGGATCGAATCCCGCGTTGGGCTCCCTTCATGGAGCCTGCTTCTCCCTCTGCCTGTGTCTCTGCCTCTCTCTCTCTCTGTGTCTCTCATGAATAAATAAATAAAATCTTTAAAATAAAAAATAAATAAAAACACTGACGGACCGTGGAATCAATGAGGATCAGATAAACTTAAAATGCAGAGTTGCTTGCCATTTCTGAGCATAGGCTGAAAATGCTGCTTGGCCCAGGCAGAGAGACTTTATTGTTGGAAAGAAAGCAATGATGTTTTGGCAGTTGGTTAGGGCTGGTATGATGGACTGCAACCAAGAGAGCTTCAAATTCATAGCTGGGCTTAACCATAACTTCTGGGCACAGTGAGGAGATGAATGGGATGAACTGGCAAGGTGGGATGAAATCTCCCAGAGCCTAGTAACACTTAGGAGACAAAGTTCCACTAAAGGAAGGAATCTACCACACACACAAAAATAAATAAATAATAACATTTTCCTTTATGACTTTTGAAGTCATGTAAGACAGAAGGATAAAAAGCTAAGCACAAAATCTTTAAGGGCAGAACTGAAACTCTTGAAGTCCCACAGGTCTAACATGTCAGAGATCCATTAAGGGTCTTAAAAATACCAGGAGGGTCATCCTGAAGAACAAGAATGACTGGGTCTTACTAAACCAGCAACCTAGCTCTGGTTGTGGTGAATAGATTATCAGTCTCAAAGGAAAACCCTCTCCCGTGGAAGATGTCATTTGAAGCTTCTATAATTTTTTGTCTAGCTATATAACAAAAACACATAATGTACATGAAATGTTAAGAAAATATGACCAAAAGTCAAAGGAGAGATAAAAGAAAGCAAATGCAGATAACCTAGTCTCCAGGGATAGCAGACAAGATTTTTTTTTTTTATTTGTGATTACTACTTTGAAAAAATATATAGGAAAAGATCAGAAAAAAACTGATTAAAATTGAGGATTTCAACAGTGAAGTAAAATGGATAAAAAAAAAAAAAAAACCCAAATGGGTATTTTAGAACTGTAAAATACAACTAGGTGCTTAATGAGTTTCACAGCAGAATACAGAATTTGTAAACATAAGCAACTCAATATAAAAATATATAAACAGAATAAGAAAGAAAAGAATGGGGGGAAAAAAGAACAGAGCAAAAATATATACTCTTTGAATACAGAAGTCTGAATAACTGATTAGCTCTGGGGGCATACTGACTCAGAATCAATAGGAAGGGCCTTGTGTGTTGTGGTAAATGTTCTGTATTTCAATTTTGGTAGTTACTATACATATATACCCGTCTATAAAAATTGAGTTGTATATTTAAGATTTTTGCACTTTATGTCTGCTGCTATGGGTGTATTTAGTTTGCAGCAATACGTCAAGTTGAACATTGCATGTGCACTGCCTATATGTATAATGCAATTCCACAAAACACTAAAACATATTTTAAGAATAATTTATTGCTGGGCAGCCCCGGTAGCGCAGCGGTTTGGCGCCGCCTGCAGCCTGGGGTGTGACCCTGGAGACCCGGGATTGAGTCCCATATCGGGCTCCCTGCATGGAGCCTGCTTCTCCCTTTGCCTGTGTCTCTGCCTCTCTCTTTCTATCTATGAATAAATAAATAAAATATTTAAAAAAAAGAATAATTTATTGCTAAAACAAGTATAGTAAGTAAGATTGATTCAATCGACAAATTTCTTAAGTATCTTGTAATTTTGCTGGGGTCAGCTAATTAACAGTTTTAAGATCCAATGAGTAAAATATGTGTGATGATATAAAATAAAGTGACATAATAATTTTTTTTTGACATAATAATTTGTTAAACCATTACAGGTATGATGTGAAGGCAAAAAGAAAAAAGTTACTGATTAAAGGAGAATGAATTTACTTTACCTGCATGGTTTCAAAAAGTATTCTTAATCAGAAATGACTCGGAAGGGCAGCCCGGGTGGCTCAGCTTCTCCCTCTGCCTGTATCTCTGCCTCTCTCTCTCTGTGTCTCTCGTGAATAAATAAATAAAATATTTTTAAAAAAGAAAAGAAATGACTCAGAATTAGCCATTTTCTAAAGCTTTATAGATATGTGTTAATAAACTATTATATGTTTTACATATTTATATAATTCCTTCTAAGTATTTACCATAGATTAAGAAATGCTGCTTTATAACACATCACTTTGAGTTATTTATTTAACATATATAAAAAAAACTGGGTATATAAAATTTTCTGTCACTGTGCATCTTTCAACAAACCCTCAGCAGCCTACAGCACTACACGGATGAGGTGACAGGTTCCGTCTGTCAGCAGTATCTGATATTCATGTCATTTTTTAGTGATAGATTCCCCCCCCCCTCCTCTTTTGGAGGAAGAAGACTACTTCTAAGAATGACAAAATGCAAGGTTTGAAATGTGATAGGCCACTTTATAACGTGGTTTCATGACTGACTGTAACTAGTACTTTTATGTCACTTTCTGACATACTTTAAAAATACAATTGTTGGAAATGCTAAGAATTCAGTTCAGTTGGAGAGTGTTTCCTTCTTTTCAAAGAAGTACTACAAACACTTGATTCAGACACACACACACAAAATACATTATAAAGGGGTTATCTGAGAGAATAATCAGATTTGCTTAAGTGGCTTATTTGTCATTACTTATGAAGAAGAGAAGTAACAATGAACTCTGAGTACATTAGGGAACACAAAGAGTAAGTCAATTTAGAAATATTCAAAAGTAGAATAGACTATTTTTTGGCCTTTTTTTACATACACTTATTCTGAAGTTTTTTAACAAACTACTTGTGTATTTAGATACAGAGTAGATAACTAGCCTTTTGTTGAAGACTAGCCCTATATTGGTGATTTTGGCTTAAAAAATACGCATTTATAAATTTATATAACACTGTCCATTAATTACTCTGTGTTAGGTTCTAATATTTGCATTCTAGTCTTTGAGGTGAGAGCACAGCATTATTTTGCACCCAGTAATCTGTATCTCCTTAATTACCTACCACCTTTTTAACATCCACTTTTCTTCTATGCAACAAAAGTTCTGAGTCATCTTCTCCCACTGGAAACTTATGTAAGAGTTGGAGAAGGGAGCATGAGGCAAGGAAAAACAGGACAAAGATTTAGTCAGTGATATATAACACATCTATGCTGTTTTGTGATCAGTTATGGGTCTTATGTAAAAAGTTAATTCTTCAAATTTTTAAATGGTGGCATTTTATTTGGCACCGCTTGGGAATCAATATATGGAGTACCTCTCAGACCCCATTCTTCCTGCATCATCTTCTGAGCATAGAGGATACAAATAGTCCTTTACCCATTATTGGCCATCTTTGAATCTTGTGACTCCAGTGCCATAGTCACAACATGCTAGATCAACTATTTCCCCTTAGAAATTAAAGGCATTTCGTGATGTTTGGGTGTCCTCTGTAGAGAAACCAACTCACTAATATGTTTATCCATTGAGTAGTGTATCAGGATTTATTCAGCTGAAATTAACAAAAACTGGCCCAAAGTGGCTTGAACCACAGGAAATGTATCATTTACTTAAGTAGCTATTTGAGGAGCAGAGCCACTCAAGAACAACACTGAAGGCATAACTATATCATTACATGAAACCTTTCTCAGCATATTATCTTTAGATCTCAGGCTTCAAACTTCACAGCTCTCGGATGGCTGTCACAGTTTCAGGCATCATGTGGTCCCAAGACAGCATGGGGTATGAAATGGAAGTAAATAGGAGCAAAAGTGTCTTCTCATGACACTCAATTTTTATTAGGAAACAAAAACCTTTCTCAGAAGCTCTCTAATAGGCAACCCCTAATTTCTCACTCACATTCTATTTCACTGGGAGTCAGACAAGCATAACTGAACTAAAGCAATTATGAATAATAACCATAACTGACCACTGGTACCTAAACAAAATAGAGCTTCTGTTAGCAAAAATATATGAGTGATGGCTATTAAGTAGACAACCAAAGATGTCAGCATCTGCCACAGATGATCATTATGTAATCAAATCCATAATAGAGAGTTTAAACGCATGGCTAAATAGATAACACAGTGAAAGGAGAGACATAGTTAAGAAGTGCTGAAAGTAGAAATCATAACAGACAACGGAGGAAAGAGTCATCAGTGTGGCAGGTTACTAGACCAAAAAGCAATAGATGTCTGAGTCAAAGGCAACAACAAAATTACTGGCTCACTATATCTACTGTCTGGGTCATTAGAGTTGCTTATGGGTCACTGGAGCTACTTTTATGGTCTGAATGGTGATAAATGATTTTCTAGTGCTCTTTGATATCTTGCCCTTTTGATAAGGCATTGGGTTTTCTCTCTCCTTGGCTTCCCTGTGTTCTCTTAACATAAGTACCACCACCTGAGTAACATGAGAATACTTGTGCCTCTTGAAAACTAAAAGCACTAATATAGAGCTACTATTTGGACTACAATTCTTAGACAAATCATCCAGTGAATATTTCCTGACTCCTCACTGCATGCCTTACACTATACTTAGTTCTTGTTATAAAGGGTAAATGAGCCAAAGTCTTTCCCCTCATAGAACTTCATTCTATTCTAAGAGAGACAGCATTCAATAATAATACATATAAATTAGTAAAAGATTTTCGTAGATGTGATGTCGAAGATGACAATGATGTTGAATATCATCATGTGCTAAGAAAGATCCTAAGTACCTTTTTTTGTTATTATTGCATTAGTTACCATTTTAATGTAGCCACCCTCTGTGTCTATTTTATCAGTGAGATGATAGAGATAGTGATACAATCTATAAAGTGAATGAAAAAGATGAGGATTTTATGAATGCTGGAATGAAAATTGATGCATAATTGTGTAAAAGAGAAAAAAGATACAAAAAGATGAGAGCTCTGGAGAAATATGTATGGAGAGAAGAGCAAGACTAAAGTCTATACACTTGCAACGAGTGTGGTGTTTTGAAGAATTGTTAGGAGGTCAAACTGGATAAAGTCCAGTGAGCAAGAACAACAATGTAAGAGAGCAGGCCCCACAGTTATGCAGTAAAAGATTATGCAAAGCTTCTTAGACCATTAAATAAGAGGTTTAATTTTATTCTGAGAGCAGTGGGAAGTTATAAAACGGTTCAAAACAGGGAATGATGTGTTTAACTTATTTATTTTTTATTTTTATCTGTGTGTGTGTGTATTTAACTTTTTAAATGATCATTCTGGCTGCTGCCTGGAAAACAGAGTCTAAGGCAACCAACTTGGAAACAAATCAACCAGCTAGTTACTAAGATAGTGCTGACCACAGGTGATGGGTGGTAACAACAAGAAAAAGTGAATGGAACTAGTTAAATTCAGGATATATTTGAAGATTGTACCTAAAGTACTTGTTGATAGATTAAATATGAGATAGAAAAGAAAAGAAGCAAAGATAACACTTAGCTTTGGGCATGACAAATTGCTGAATGGTAGTCCCTTTTACTAACCTGAGAATATGGAAGAATCAGTTTCTTTTCTTTTTTTTTTTTTTTAGTGCAAGGCAGTGGTGCATAGAATGACTAAACCTGAAAATTCCTTTTCAGATATCTATTCAGTGTCTAAGTAAAAGTGTCAAATGAACATATTTTTCTTTATAGAGTCAATAAGATGATTATTAGATCTGTTTTTCTCAATAGGATATTATTCATTTTTATTCACTTATCTATTCAGTCACTCAAGAAAAAAAAATGTACAAATTATTTTAGGCCTTTAGTAATAGCTTCAGATATTTTTAGCCCTCTCCTCCCAACCGAGCTTTATTTCACAAACCATCTACAGTACACATTTATTAAGATAATTTACTAAGAATGTATCAAGCTGGACTTTTTTATCCTAATTTGAACTTTCTCTTCTGTTTGTCCAATGACCATGTTGAACTTTGTTCAACCCCTGTGACGCTGGAAAACAGGAAATGTTAAGAAATTCTCTCACATTGTGTGTCCCAGGAAAGGGCTTACTGCACAGACCACCCCTCCCTGTAAGACTGAGGTGAGACTCAAGAGGCTCCATTGTTTATCTGTGATAGGCCCAGACACAGACCATCCAACTCTCCATTCATTGCTTCACAAATGATTAGTTTAACTACTTGTTCTCCACTAATTAATCAGAACAGAATGCTTATTAACAAAACATTAAGATTCTTGTCCTAGATCCTTAATTTTGGCCCATCCTCACCCTGAGCCAACATATACCACTTCTTTTTTTTTATTATTATTTTAAATTTATTTATGATAGCCACAGAGAGAGAAAGAGGCAGAGACACAGGCAGAGGGAGAAGCAGGTTCCATGCACCGGGAGCCTGACGTGGGATTCGATCCCGGGTCTCCAGGATCGCGCCCTGGGCCAAAGGCAGGCACCAAACCGCTGCGCCACCCAGGGATCCCACATATACCACTTCTTAAAGGCCTCTTCCAAGAACAGACTCACTGCCTGATAAAACATGCTTTGATCTACTATCCAAACATGGCATTTTTCTCATCCCACTTTCCTACACTCAGTTCATCTGGCCTTGTTCAGTTCCCTCCATAAAAGAAAACCCATTTTTTCCCCAACCCATCAGACATTTGCAGAGCTTATTTCAGCATTCTCTCTAGTGCAGCAGTCCTACCCCCACTCCATCTCAACAGTCCTTCCCTTCTCCATTCAATAATGCTTTTGAATATCTCCCCTTACTAAGCCTGGATTTACTTATTTGACACCAGGTACTCGACTTTGGTCTAAAAGATCTACAACCATCTTTGACTTATTATATCAACTGTAATTTCTTACACTAACAAAATTCTACCTCATTCTGTTTCTCCAGAATGTGTTTACCTTCACCTTTCCACTCTCCACAAGAATTAGATAATATTATCACAACACAAAGAGCCACAGAACAGGGAATCAGGGCAGCCTGGGTGGCTCAGCACTTTAGTACCACCTTCCACCCAGGATGTGATCCTGGAGACCCTGGATCAAGTCCCACGTCGGGCTCCCTGCATGGAGCCTGCTTCTCCCTCTGCCTGTCTCTCTCTCTCTCTTTCTCTCTCTGTATCTCTCATGAATAAATAAATAAAATCTTAAAAAAAAAAAAAAGAAGAACGGGGAATCAGCCACTCTAACTAAAGAGTGTAACCATTTTACCCCTTGCTCAACATTGCCAGATGATTTTTCCCTAATGATTTTCCCTAAATCTCTTCTTCTTCTGATCTACATGTCTACATATAAAATATTGAGAAAAGAACCACAACAATTTCCTAGCCTGTCTAAAAAGAAATACAGGGAAGAGAAAGCAGGTGGGATTAGATACCTTAGCCTGGGATCTGGGAAACAGGTGAAGGGAGAAGAACTCAGATATATGTTAGAACATCATTCAAATGCATGGCCATTAAGGGGCACCTGGGCAGCTCAGTCAGTTAAGCATCTTGCCTTCAGCTCAGGTCATGATCTCAGGGTCCTGGGCTGGGGCCTAACTTAGGGGTCCCTGCTCAGTAGGGAGTCTGCTTTTCTCTCTCCCTCTGCCTCTCCCCCTGCTTATGTGTGCTCTCTCTCTCTCTCTCCCTTTCAGATAGATAGATAGATAGATAGATAGATAGATAGATAGATAGATAGATGATAGATGATAGATAGATGATAGATGATAGATAGATAGATGAGTCTATTCTGAATAAAAAAGAAAACTGGAGGAAAAAATGGGAGGATTTCAAAGTACGAAATTTCAGTTGAAGAAGGAACACTAAGAAAATTATTTTGAGGATTTCTTAGAGGGTGATAAAACAAGATGGTGACTTAGGAGTCTCTAAAACCCCCTCCCTCTATGAACACATCAAATATACAGCTACACCTCAGGCAATTACCTCTGAAAGAAATCGAAAAACTCACTGAATGACGACTCCACAGCGGGCAAACAAGAAAATACATCAAAAGGGTGGGAGAGGTGGAGATACATTCTGACTATAAATTCCACCCCTGGAGCCAGGTATTATGTCTGCTTCCCAAGGGATGGGTTCCCACACTGTCCAGCTCTGACAGTTAATCAGGGTTTACATTCATGAGACCCAAAGGACTGTGGCAAACTAAGGTGTTCTTAACTGGTTATCTTTTCAGGGTTCAACTAAGAGAGAACAGACAATAATGCCCACCTCTTAGCCTTTTCCTGAAAGAGGTCCATCCACATACTTTTTCCCCTCATTTTTATTTAAATTCTAGTTAGTTAACATATAATGTAAGATTGGTTTCAGGAGTAGAATTTGGTGATTCAACACTTACATAACAACACCCAGTGCTCAACACAAGTGCCCTCCTTAATATCCATCATTCATGTAGCCCATCCCCCCCCATGTGTTCTCTGTAGTTAAGAGTCTCTACAGTTTGCTTCCTTTTTTAACTCCTTTCCCCAATGTTCACCTATTGTGTTTCTTAAATTCCATGTTGAGTGAAATCATGCAGTATTTGTTTTTCTCTGACTTACTTCACTTACCATAATTACACTCTAGCTCCATCCATGTCACTGCAAATGGCAAGATTTCATCTTTTTGATGGCTGAGTCATATTCTACTCTGTATATATTCCATCTGCATACTTTAAATATTACTGCCTAAGGGTCAGGTTTCTAATTTATCATGAATCCAGGGTCTGTCTCTGATCCTCTCAGGGAATGAGGAAACCAAGAGACACCTTCTCAACCATCTCCCTATACCACACCATAAGACACCAGTATTTCCCTGAAAGGAGCTTGTAACACCTCTGTGCCATAGCTTTTGTAGCTGCTGCCAAGAGATGGGTCTCCAGATTAGCTGGCTCTGAAAGCCAATGGAGGTTTCCATTCGTAAATTCCACAGGATTACAGCTAACAAAGAAGCAGCTCCTAATTGGCACAGGTACACTGCCCTCTCTCCCTCCCAACCACCAGCTACACACCTCGGCCCAGGGCAGAAGTGGCAACAGTGCCCGTCTCCCAGTTTCTCCATGGAAGGGATGAACTGCATACTTTCCCAACTGTTGCCCGAGGATCTGACTTCCATTTAGTCTGAACTGAGCTGCAGTCTCCCCCTTTGGGACGCTAAGGGTCTTAGCATATCCTCAATTACTGTAAACCACTAAGAACAAAGAATGTGGTTTGGGCAATTATAAAGGTTGAGAGACAAGCCCAAGCTCAGGCCAGGTTGATTGATGAGGTTCATTTACTATAGAAGATCACTCTGTCAAGACTGAGAAAGGGGACTCTTATTTATTTTTGACAAAGGAGCCAAGAATATACAATGCAGAAAGGATAATCTTTTCAATAAACAGTGTTGGGAAAACTGGACTGCCATACACAAAAGAATGAAACAACCCCTTTTCTTACACCATACACAAAAATCAACTCAAAATGGATTAAAGACTTAAATGTAACACCTGAAACCTTAAATATCCTAGAAGAAAACACAGAGAATAAGCTTTTCAACATTGATCTTGGCAATGATTTTCTGGATCTGACATCAAAAGAAAAGATAATAAAAGCAGAAACAAACAAGTGGGACTACATCAAACTAAAAAAGTTTCTGCACAGTAAGGGAAATCATCAACAAAATGAAAAGGGAACCTACTGAGGGGGAGAAAATATTTGCAAACCACATATCTGATAAGGGATTATATCCAAAATATTCAAGGAACTCATGAAACCCAATAGCAAAAAAAAAAAAATTAAAAAATAAAGATAAAAAATGGGCAAAGGATATGAATAGATGTTTTTCCAAAGAAGACATACAAATGACCAACAGGTATATGAAAAAATACCCAACATCACTAATCATGTAAATGCAAATCAGAACCACAATGAAATATCACCTCACATCTTTTAGGATGATTTTATCAAGAAGACAAGAGATAACAAATGCTGATAAGAATATGGGGAAAAAATAAACAAACACTTGTACATCGTTGGTGGGAATGTAAACTGGTACAGCAACAATGAAAACAGTATGGAGGTTCCTCAAAAAATTAATAATAGAACTATGATATGATTCAGCAGTCTTATTTCTGGGTATATGTCAAAAAAAAAAAACCCTATTATCTCAAAGAAATGTCTGTACTTCATTGATGCATCATTCACAATAGCCAAAATATGGAAATAGCTTAAGAGTCTGTCAACAGATGAAAGGATGGAGTATGAGACACAGATAGATGATGATAGATAGATAGATAGATAGATAGATGATAGATAGATGATAGATTATGATTATGATAGATGATAGATAGATAGATAGATAGATGATAGATAGATGATAGATAGATAGATAGATAGATAGATAGATAGATAGATAATCCAATCTTAAACAAGAAGGAAATCCTGTCATTTATGACAACATGGATAAACCTGGAGGATTCACAAAAACAAGCAAAACCCCACAAATTATAACTAGCATTACGCAAACTGAAATAAGCCAGACAGAAAGAGACAAACACTATATGGGATCACTTATACACGGACTCTACAAAAAAAGTCAGACTTATAGAAACAAAGAGTAGAAAAGTGGTTGCCAAGGGCTGGGGTGGTAAGGAAAATAAGGAGAGGTGAGTAAAAGGGTAAAACTTTCAGCTATAACATAAATAAGGTCTGAAGATCTCATGTATGATATAGTTACTGCAGTTTACAACACTGTAAACTGGAATTGACTGAGAGTAGAACTTGAACATTCTTATCAACAAGTAAAAAGGGTAAGTAAGGCACTAATTAAGTTACTATAATCCATAAGCTTGGAGGACACAGATATGAGAACTGATAAGCCGGCAGAGTTGAGAGAACTTTTTCACAAGTTCACACTTGTTTACGTGGATAAAGGGAAGATCTGAAGGATTTTTTACATCTCACATTTTTGTAACTAAGCCCAGAAACACAAGGTGGTGCAATTTATTAAATGGACATTGAAGAAAAGGGCAAGCTTTGGATAACTGAAAATGTGTTCGGTTTTAAACATACTTAATTTGAGGTGCCTGTGGAATAACTAGTCTAAAAGGAAGTTTCCTATACGGTTCAGAGAAGCAGTTAAGGCTGGAGAATTAGGTATATGATTTTTCAGCATATATAAAGTTACAATATAGAAGTTAAAATTCTGAGAATGGATAAGAAAAGTGTGAGATGAGACTGAAAAGTTGTGTGTGATATCTCACTAGGACTGATCATTAATCTCCTACATTATCCTGCCTATTTCTGAAGTCAGTTAAATTAACTCCAAGTCAGCAAATATATTATGCAGCCACTCTGTGCCAAGATACCATTCTAGATTTTCAGGATACAATAGTAAAAAATAGAGACTCACTGCCTTTCCTTTAAGAAACTATAGAATTCTTTGAGAATAGATCTTTATATCCATGATTAATGGTTTCCTAACATCTAGAACGTTATTATTCCAGCTCCTATACTGGGCATTTAATTATTTCCATGACTTGAATGGATGCTTATTTACCTCTAGTAGGCATATACTTCTTCTTTGCTTAGTGCAGTTTCACCCTTCCTCTGGCAGCAGCACATGTTTTACTTAAAATCTGTCTATTTCCAGCCCTCAATCCAGGGGTTTACCTGGAGAGGAGAGGGAATAATTGACCACACCTGTAGTTCACAGCAGACATTGTGATGGGGACCTGACCCATTGGAGCCTTTTATATCAGAAACCACAGGGCAGACAGGGACAACTGGCCATCACACCATCCAGAGCTAACAGGGCTTTCTGGAGAAGTATGGTAATTCTTGGAAAAGATTATTTCCCTCTTATGAGTGCTGCTGCTAAGGCTGAAGCTGCTGGAAGCTAAATACACAATATAAAGAATCTGCCTGAGAGTAAAGCCCGAGGAAATTAGCATCAACACAGACAGACTACTGTGATTCCATAGTATTTTTTGACTGAATCCAGCTCTACCTGAAACCAACTTTTTTTTTTTTTGATATTTCTAAGTAAGTTGGAATAGAGATTTTGTTACTTGTAAGCAAAATGTTCCACCCTATTTTAGCATAGATTTATAAATACAGGTTATGAAATCAGATGTTATAGGATCTAAATTCTCTTGTTATTAGATGGATGCAGTTAGTAAGTTGCTTAGCTTCTCTATGCCAAAGTGTCCTCATCTGTAAAATAGGGATGATGAAAGTGCCAATATCCTAAGGTTGGTATGAGGACTAAAGGAGACAACGGGTCCTTTCATCAAAGTTGGCACAAAGCAAAACAAAGTAGGACAATGATCATTATTATAGCCATTCACAATGTTTTAACCTTTAGCTCAAATGGAACAACTCAGTTTCTGAGAGTTACTTTGTACAGGCCTATCCCAATGCTTTTATCATGTTTAACTTAGCATCATTATTTCAAGTAACAAATATTTATTGCGCTTGTAGGTAATATTGCATATGTTTGCATATTATCAAGCATATACAGATGAAAATAAGTGATTCTTGCTTTTGGCATGTTCAAACCAAGTTGAAATGCAGAATAAAATATAATAGTATTTATATAAGTGTATATATGCATGTGAACATACAAATGCCAAGACAACAGAGAAAATAACAGAATACAGAAACAAAGCAGAAGGAAAAATGGACGAAGCACTGAAGGAAGAGGATTGGGCTGATGAGGAGGTTTGTTTGGATTTGGCCTGGGGATGCCTGGGTGGCTCAGTGGTTGAGTGTCTGCCCTCATCTTAGGGCATAATCCCAGGTTGCAGGATCGAGTCCCACATCAGGGTCCCTGTGAGGAGCCTGCTTCTCCCTCTGTTTGTGTCTCTCGTGAATGAATGAATGAATGAATGAATACACACATACATACATACATACATCTTTTATAAAAAAGAAGTATTTGGATTTGATCTGAAATAATTATGCCATAATCTGGTCATTAAACATATATCTCTAACAATTATTCATGTTATGAAGGAGGAGAAAGACAACTGTGAGGAATTTGTGATAACGTAGAAATGCCAAATTTCCCAATTGCTATTCTGTAGCACTTCTCAAATCCCTGCCATCTGATGATTGTACATTATGAGCTCCATATTATAAAACAGTGAATTTTCACCTTCTGTGCATCCTTATAATTTAGATTGTTCTATTAGTCAAAAGTCCTATGGCCACAGACAGATGCAATGTAAGAGTGGGAAAAATTCATGTATTTTGCTGATAGAAGCTGTGCTTCTCCAGCCCCAACATCCAAAGTCTATCTGGAGCTTTCCAGACTTGCAACTGTCAGTTTCTATTCCTGAAATATTCTCCCTGAGATATCCCAGATGCTCTCTCTTCTAAAATAACTTCTAAGAGATGATGTCTATCATCATGTTATCAAAAGTGCCTCACCTACCAATAAATACTTGACCCTTTATCCCATTTTATTTTCTTCTAGAATTGTCTTCATAATCTCATTTATTTATTTTATCCCTCCCAATGTCTAAGACAACTTGGAGCAGAGACTTTGTTTTTCTTTTCACAATTGTAACACAATGATCCAAATGTCACACTTACCCTAAACACTTGAGGAATATGTGTGAAACACAAGAGACACTTATAAACTAGTGTCTAAATCACTAAATTTGTAATTAAAAATGAAATAAAATTTACTTTGAAAACTTTTTATCTTGAGACAATTATACATTCACATGAAGCTGTAAGAAATAATTTAAAAATTATTATTTTTTTATTTTCTCATTATGGAAATTAGTCAGTTTTTATAGTCAGCTATTATTTATTCCCTTTAAGCTACTCTGAAAATAATGCTCTACTATTCAAGTTGAATATGTTGCTCTATTTTTTCCTATGTCACATTCCATACTCTTCATAGGATTCATCGACCATAACAGTTTAACAAAATCACAGGAAATAGAAATTACATGCCAGATCACAAAAAAGAAAAAGATTTTCTCCTATTCTTGTATTTTTACATACATGAGGATATTGTTTTTTTTTTTTTTTTTTTAAGAGAGAGAGAGAGAGAGTGGTGAGGAGGGGCAGAGGGAGAGGGAAAGAGAGAATCTTAAACAGACTCTATGCTCAGCAAGGAGCCCAATTTGGGGCTTCATATCACAACCCTGAGATCAGGACCTGAGCGGAAATCAAGAGTTGGATGCTTAACTCACTGAGCTACCCAGGCACCCACGCAAGGGATCTTTAAGATCTTTTAGAAAGACATAAACCATGGCAGTCAGTTAAGCACCTGACTCATGGTTGCAGCTCAGGTCATGATCTCAAGGCCATGAGGACTTTGTGCTTAGTGTGGAGTCTGCTAGAGAGTCTCTCTGCCCCTCCTTCCCCCTCATGCTTTCTCTCTAAAATAAATAAATCTTAAAACAAAACAAAACAAAGAAAACCATAAGTATTATAAAATTATGAGATCACTCAATTTTCACATTTCTTTTCATTATATGACTATTAGACTCTATGATAATTCAAGAAACAGAAAAGGAAACAGAAACTATAGAGAAAAAAACCTCAGCATTTTCTGTTAAAACTCTGTAAATATGAATCTCAAGGATTAGATTTGTTTTTAAGATTATTTATTTATTTATTTGAGAGAGAGAAAGAGAAAGTAAGCTCGAGTGGAGGTCAGAGGCAGAGGGAAAGGGAGAAGCAGACTCCTGCTGAGCAGGGCGCCCTACACGGGGCTCGTCCCAGGACCCTGAGATCATGATCTGAGCCTTCGGCAGATACATAATGGCTGAGACACCCAGGCGCATCCGTGTTAGATTTGTTCAAAGTGAAACTGTACCACCTAGTAATTCAAATCAGCTTCTTTCTAGGATCATGTGCTTGTTTACTCGTCAAATATTCATTCACTGCATGTATATTGAGCACTTAAAATGTGCCAGGAACTATTATTATAGAGGTTGTATGGTTCAGACAACAAAATAAAGATCCTGTTTTCATGAATCTTAATTTGTACCTGGAGAATATAGACTCATACACAACATACATACAGGTGCATACGCACTCGGTCAAATCACTAAAATATGTACTCTCCTGGTGGTAAGTCTGTGGAGGGATATAAAGCAGGGAAGACAGTAGAGAAGGACTGGACAGTGAAGAATGGGCAGCTTTAATTTTAATAGTTAAATAGAATGGTTAGAGAAAGCCTCTTTGAGGTGACATTTGTTCAAGGACCTGAAGACATAATCAATGAACCACACTCAGTCTGTAGGAAAAGCAGGCCAGGCAGTCATAACCCGCAACCAGTTATGCGCCTACCTGGTTCGAAAGAGCAGAGTGGGATGGGGGTAGAGAAGATGGTGCTTTGGTTAGAAAGGAAACAGGAGATGAATAATTTAGGGCTCTGCAGGCCAGTGTGAGGCCTTTGGACTTTATCTTGAATCTAATAGAATTTGAGTATTCTGAGCAGAGGAGTATCCTGCCCTTACTTTTGTCTCTGGATCACTCTAGCTGCCAATAAGGACACAAGAGACCAGTCAGAAGTTTTAAGCTGCAAACTATTCCATTAGTCTGTAAGAGTGGGAAATGGAAAAACAACAACAACAAAACCAAACCAAACCCTTCTCATTACTATATATATGAACAGTGAGTACCACAGAAAACTTTCAGTAAGTATTAAGCAGCTGAAAAAAAAAAAAAATTTCCCTGGAAGAAAGCTCCAGGCTGCCCCTTTCATCACTACCCTCTTTCACTATATAAAACTTCACACACCTTCTCCTTGACTCTATGTAAAACACACGTACTTCTCCCTCTCCATTGTATTCACCTTTTTGTTTAAGGAAGCGGAAGTGTTAAGCTTCAGTTATTCTCTTTTCATCTATTAAAGCTTTATGCATTACGTGTAATCCATACTTTGTATCATACATCAAAACAATTAATGTACAGTACAGAATTTATAGAGTTGAACATAAAAAGGGCTTTATCTCCACTTGATGTACAATGTATGCAAAATTTCCTTTTGAATTAATGGAAGTCATCCATGGGCTTTGTGAAGAGAACATTTTCAAGAGCTTTTTAGAAGATTTATCAGAATATGTGTATAGCTCAATTTCTCGATATGTCTGTTGACTTTGTTGTTTAATTGGTTTATAAAAAGTGTTTAAAATTGGCCTGATCAGAAAGCTCTTTATTACTCCAATATAAAAGGGTATCATCAGATACAGTATCTGTACAACTAATTGTTAAATGTCTTACTTTTACAGAAATGATTTACCTCTGTTCTTGGGATTTTTTTTCCACTTATCTTCCACTTAGTGCTCATAGTCCTCAAATATTTATATTCTTTAATACTATTCAATTTCAACACCCTCCTTCTAATGCCAGCCCATTTGGATGGCCATCTACATAGAAGGGAACTTAGCAGATACTGTGAGACACTTAAAAAAATAAAGTAACAGATTTTGCAGTTACTTTAATTCAAATCTAGGATATAGTAACTGCTATATTCCAAGTACAGGCTTAGAAATTTTTTCTAGGGATCCCTGGGTGGCGCAGCGGTTTGGCGCCTGCCTTTGGCCCAGGGCACGATCCTGGAGACCCAGGATCGAATCCCACGTCAGGCTCCCGGTGCATGCAGCCTGCTTCTCCCTCTGCCTATGTCTCTGCCTCTCTGTCTCTCTCTGTATGACTATCATAAATAAATTTAAGCAAAAAAAAAAAAAATAATAATTCTAAAAAAAAAAAGAAACTTTTTCTAAAACAGATAATTACAGAACTGGGACTACAGAACGAATAATAATCGGATAGGATGTGCTCATTCTCTACCCTAAAGATAACCAGCCCCATGGATATTCTGTTGGAAATTGTTTTGTTCTGTTTTTAAGCAATCACAAGCACCTTTGCATTCGTAATTCTGAAAACAACTCTGAATAAACCCTTATCTATGTTTTAATTCCTTTAACACACCTTTGTAGTGCCTATTACATACCAGGTACTACTCTAAGAGCCGTACATACATCCACTCATTACGTACTGGTAACAATTTCCTGAGGTGGGTCCTACCTTGATACCATTTTACTGAGGAGTGTCTTCTACTGCACATTCTCCACGCGGCGGGCCAGCTACTCAGAGCGTATGCCTCCCAGGTCTTTTTTTTTTAATTTTTTTATGATAGAGAGAGAGAGAGAGAGAGAGAGAGAGAGAGAGGCAGAGACATAGGCAGATGGAGAAGCAGGCTCCATGCACCGGGAGCCCGACGTGGGATTCGATCCCGGGTCTCCAGGATCGCGCCCCGGGCCAAAGGCAGGCGCCAAACCGCTGCGCCACCCAGGGATCCCTGCCTCCCGGGTCTTAAACTCTCCAACAGCTCCCCAGACCAACTGAAAGAAAATCCGAATTCCTTACAGAGTGGGCTATAGAGTATGACATAATCTGGCCCCTGCCTGATTCTCCCTACATTTCTTCCAGCCTCCCTTTCATCCCCGAACTCGTCCACACTGGCGTGCCTCCTGCACCTGAGCACGTCAGTCCCGTTGTCCCTCGGGGCTTCCTACTCACCGTTTCCTCTTCCTGCAGGGCAGTGTCGTCGCGTTCCCACCTGGCGGCGGCAGCAGCCCCGGAGGTCCTTGGGGCCTGTGGCTGCCAGGCGCGGCCGTGACCCCTTGACCTGCGGCTGCCAGCGCCCAGGTGACCTGCCTGGCAACCAAAGTCTGACTTTATTTACTTATTTGTTTTTAGATTATTTATTAATCATGAGAGACACACACCGAGAGGCAGAGGACCCGGGCAGAGGCAGAAGCAGGCTCCCTGCGGGGACCGGGGTCACGCCGGGGGTCACGCTGCTCCGCCGAGCCGCCGGGCCCCAAAATCGGCTTTAGAGGCTGGGCCTGCTCGACGCCTGGGACGCTCGGGCTGCCGCGGGATCCCGGCCCCGCCCAGGCCGCGCGGTCCGCAGCCCGCTGCCCCCCTCCCGCGTCGGGCCCTGGGGCCTGGGGGAAGGTGCTCTCCGCGGCCCGCCGCTCTTCCCCGCACCTGGCCTCGCGCCCCGGGCGGCCCACCGGGCACAGCCGCTCGCGCATGCGCACACGCGTCGCCCCGCGCGCGCCACCTGCCGGCAGCCGCCCGCTTCTGCCCCGCGTCGGGGAGGAAGAGGCGCCTGTGGAGCCGAGCCGGCCCTGCCCCCCCGCCGGCACCTGCACTCCCGCGGGCACCTGCACCCCCGCGGGCACCTGCGCCACAGGTGACCATTCGCCAGCCCCGCCTGAAGGTCAAAAGCCACAGCAAGAATCCCTTTGCTCAGCCCCTTTTGAGACGGGGACGTGTGCCCGGCTGCGCCTCTGCGGCTGAGCGGCCGAGGCCTCCGACCCGGCGCTGACCCGCTGCAGGACCGCCTGTTTGCGGCCATGGAGTCGTCCCACTTTGGGGGCAGCGGGGGGATTTGCATTTAAAACAGCTGATGCGCCGTGAAACAACAACATGCGATCTCAGGAAACGGGGTGAGGCACGGAGGAGCCCGTGACCGCACCCACGCACCTGCTCCGAGTCCTGGTCCCTTTCCGTTCCACCCTCCTACATACAAGGCTCAGCGCCTCCGCAGACTCCTGGAGAGCCGCGCTCCCGAGGCCTGTTTCCCTGACTCGAGCCTGACCCGCCCCCCTCAGCGTCTTGAACTCCCGGCGAGCACAGGCCTTGCGGATTTCTGCCGCAGGATCCCGGTGGCCCTGAGAGCCCCGGCGTAGCAGGATCTGGCTAAGTGGCTGCTGCGTGACCCAGCCGGAGAGTAGCCTCATCCATCTTTTTTTAAAGATTTTATTTATTTATTTATTCATGAGAAACACAGAGAGAAAGAGAGAGGCAGAGACACAGGCAGAGGGAGAAGCAGGCTCCCTGCAGGGAGCCCGACGTGGGACTCGATCCCAGGTCTCCAGGGTCACGACCTGGGCTGAAGCTGCACCAAACCACTGAACCACCCGGGCTGCCCAGCCTCATTTTTTTTTTTTTTTTTTTTTTTTTAGCTTCATCCATTTTTAAAGCTTTTCCGACTTTCATACTCGACAGTTCATAAACTTAGTTTTAAAATGTTTACTTGATTTTGAACCACTGTTATGAGTTAACATGTTTACCATTTAATAGTATTATACCAATTACGATTTTATATCTAATAATTATTAAATGGCTGTTACTTCCATGTACAGCCCCAGGGTCATGTGTCACTTATTTCTTAGAACAATAATATTAATTAGATATTATTGTAGATGAAGAAATGCCATCTAAGAGACGTAAAGTATTGTCCAAGAGACCACAGCCATGTAAGCAGAGTTGATGATATTTAACGCATTGAGTCTAACTTTTGAGCCAATGGTCTAGATGACTCCACCTGACTTTCTCTTTAATGCAAATATTCAGAGTCAAGAGTTCCTGAAATAATTTGCTTTTATGACCGGTATAGGTAGTCTAGGGAGAGGCCCCCAAATATCAAACATACCTGTGAGGGGCAGGCGTGCCTACCTTCCACACTGAGGAACTCACGAGTTACCCGTGTTTTCTGACAGAGAGCCTTGGAGATCACATTTTTCAGATGGAGTAGCCTCAAGGAGAAAAGCTGCAACACCGCATCTGACTTCACACTGGCAAGAAACAAACCAGCATTTTGTTCCGTGACTGGAATCTCTTGGTTAGTTTATTACCACAAAACCACAGTATAAAATCAGTCTAGTCTAACAGTACTAGTAAATTACAATTTGGGAAAATACACAATTATTTTCTAAAATCTGTTATATCTATTTATCTAATAGAGCCACATAATAGCATCCACAGATTATAGTTTTTAAAAATATGTAGTTATTTTCTATTATGTGCTGCCCATCTAATAGAGCCACATACGAAGCAGACAAGTTATTAAGCAACAGTACTATATATATTTCCATCCTTCCACTCATAGTCTCACAGTCTCTTGGCCAAAATTAGTAACATGACTCCAAACTACATGTAAGTGAAATATAAGCCAACACATCAAATATTCATAAGTGAGAAAAACTTTTCCCTTCTTCCCTTCTAGGTTCTTTGGCTGGTCTAATACTTAAATTGACATGAGATGGATTAACAGGGGGAAAAATTAATTTTGTATAAACAGAAGCCACACAAAGACATAAGAGGCTCCCTGGTAGTTGGGTAATTGTAGTTTATATCATTCTGAGCTAAAGAGAAGGGGATAGGGGCCTGAGGTCTCAAAGAGGAGGAAGAGAAATCTCAGGAAAATGAGAAAATTAGTAGAGAGAAAATGAGAAAAACAGATGTTTGGTAAATGTATGTTTGCTAGGCCATACAAAAAAGTCTTTCTGATATAAAAAACGATCTTTGGTATTAGCTCTTTTTTGGTACAGACCCTCTATCTAAATTTTTTTAGGCAGTTAAGGGGTAGATAAAAAGCTCTTCTTGAGTCTGTTGGGTTTTGTCTTCAGCTTGAAATAGTCCACCTGCTAAAGTGGCACATTCTGGAGTCATGTATTCGGCTCTCCCTTGCTGGTGATGGTAAGCTCTGTCTTTAACATTTGTAACAGAGTGTTGTATTCTCAGGAGAAATACTACGAAACAAACAGATCACTTGTATTTCACTAAACATAAAGCCTTCATGTCAAATCCTAAAATATATTTTAAATCATTTACTAGAAAAACATTTCAGGTAAAAATCCACTTCAGCACTTTAATAGCTAAAGATTATCTTTAACAAGCATTTTAACTATCACAGTTAATAATGTGATGATGTAGATAATGAATTAAATACATATACTTCAGTAATGAGATTTCCAGTAAGAAGTAATTGGAAGATTGCAAAGAAACAGTACTTATAATGACACAATAATAATTATAAGTCAATTTGGCTTGGAATGTGTACAACTAAAATAATAATTCTATGAATTTAATTATTACCAAATGAAAGTGTACAAAATTGTCATGCCTTACTAAAATGCTATTTTTACCAATTTGATATTTTTGTGACCATTTAACATATATTGAGCTGCTACAATGTAACAGATGCCATTTAAAAAAAATTAACAATTTGTTCCTGGAGTAAAGACAATTTAACACACTATGTAAAAAAAGAATGGATAATTCTCTTCACCAGTTAGGGCTGCTATAACAAAAATACCATAGCCTAGGTGGTTTAAGCAAAAAACATTTATTTCTCACAGTGCCAGAGGCTGAGAAGCCTAAGATCAAGGTGCCAGCAGTTTTAATATCTGATGAAAGCCTTCTTCCTGGTTCATAGATGGTAATCTTCCTATGTGTCCTCACATGGTAGAGGAAGAAAGTTCTGGGCCCTTGATTATAGTTCCATTATAATCCCCAACCTGTTATGAGGGTCCTCGCCCCACCCATGATCACCTCCAAAGGCAATTACCTGCTAAAGGCCAGACCTCCAAATAGCATCGCGTTGCAGATTAGGGTACAACAGAAGAATTTTGGGGAGACAAATGCATTCAGTTCATAGCAATGATGCAGTAGTATGGGACAAGACCTTATTTTTATAAGGACAAAATGAAAATGATTCTACAATTTTATTTATTTTAAAAACATACAAAAAGCAACAAACTTAAATCATTGTCATAGCTAAAAGTTGCCTGAGGAGATAGGACAACTAAGGTTTATGTGATATCCTAGATCAGAAAAAAGACATTAGGTATAATCTAAGAATTCCTAAAGAAAGTAAGGACTTACTTAAAAATAATGTATCACTGTTGGTACACTAGTTATGACAAATATATAATAATACAATAATAGAGGAAGCTGGGTGTGTGTTATGTGGACACTCTCTGTATTACCTTCAAATTTTTTTTTTCTGAACTAATAGTAAGTCAAACTATCCTAAGATGAAAGTTTTTTTGAAAAAGTAATTCATAACCCTGAAAACTATATATTTTTTCAAAGTAACATAATTACTTCTACCTGAAGGCAAAGTTTCCCTTTTTCTAACTGAATATCATGTTAATGATGTCCTTGATACCAATACTACAGTGTTTCATAATTCAACAGTTCATAAAGTCAAACAAAATTTGAAATATCATAGAATATAGTGAAAATAACAGTTATGAATATAACATTGCTTGTATCCTTCAAAGTGATGTACTTGAAAAAGTAATATGCTATAACTTTCAATATATCTGTAGCATTTGACCATCGATATTAGGCTGATATTTGCCTCCCCCCTCAAAAAAGAATAATTATTTCACATTGGTTGATGGTATAAAATAAAGGACAAATTGTTTTCAAGAGAATGATCTGATTGAAAAGTGTTGTTTGGTAAAGAAAATTAAAAACTAAATCTTCTCACTTGATAACCTCTGCTAAAGTAGAAGAGAAAGAAACAGTTATATCATTGAATGAACATTAAACTAGAATGTGATCTACATCACAGGCAATCTGCTAGAGGTTGCAAAGACAAATAAATCTCACCCTTTAAATAGGTAAGCATATGCAGCCCATCACATACATGTTTTCAAAATAAATTACAACTAGTCCTTAAGTAAGAGGACTTGCCAGCATCACTTGTCACACATAGCTCATCCTAAATTCACCAGGTAATTGGATGACGATCTGTGTCCACTAATAGGCTTTACCCAAAAGAAAAATAAATTCATATCTTTATGACAGGAACTAGTTTTAGAGTGAGGTACCCATAAATTTAACCTCCTGTCCTCTCATGGAAACACAGAGAAGGGACAGTATCTTCCTTGATCACCTTGAAGGACATGGTTCTGAAGGATTTGAAAAAGACATCCCAAGGTCACAAAGCTGGTAAACGTCTTAGCTTTTAAAGGGATTTACATCGATTTCCAAAAGACAAAAGATAACACAATTATAGGATTCCAAAATAAATGCTCTACGGAAAGGGCAGGAGGGAAGTCTCTTCCCTTATTTTCAACAGGGAGAATTAAGCATCTTATTTTTAATTTGTATTTGCCCTGATGGTATCCATCCACATGCACTTGAATCATTCAAACTATCACTGTCAGAAATATCAGAGGAGGGCACCTGGGTGGCTCAGTGGGTTAAGCGTCTGCCTTTGGCTCAGGTCATGATCTCTGAGTCCTGGGATTAAGGCCTGAATCAGGGCTTAGTCAGCAGGAAGCCTGCTTCTGCCTCTCCCCACCTTTTGTGCACACACATGCTCTCTCTCTCTTTCTCAGTTTGTCTCAAATAAATAAATAAATAAAATCCTAAAAAAAAAAAAAAGAAAAGAAATATCAGAGGAAACTTAGATGTAGGCACAAGAGATGGGTGCAGCTAAATTGGCTTTGAAGAAGAAATAAGAGTGAGTGAGAGACCAATTATCTAAATGTTTAACTTAGAGTGATATGGCTATTGTAACAACAGATTGAAAACAAAAATAATTACCTCTCCTAAGTACCGTGTTCTTGGAAATAAGTAATTATTATGGCAATAATTATTGCCCTAGGGTTCTAATTATAAGCAAATGAGTTAAGTGAGATTTCAATACCAGAAGTCCTTTACTGAGAAGTTCCACTCTTGTTATTTTTTTGTACACTTCGCACATTACTATAATGTTATTTTACTTATGTAACTAACAACCAGGTTAACATATGGAACATTATCAGCACCCTTTTCCAAACTCTTTACTCATCCTAGGTTCATGATATCCTTCTAGAAACTTCCTTATTTTACATTTAGATCTATAACTCCTTGGAATCTGAACAAGATTTTATTTTCCCTATATAGGTGTCTGAATGACCCATGACCACATATTGAAAAAAACATTTTTTTTCTTCCACTCACGACTTTACAGTGATGGTTTTGTCATTAATCAGTAGTATAGCCAGATGTGTTTCTGGGCTGAGTATGAAGTTTGGTTTTTGTTTTCCTTTTTTTTTTTTTTTTGTCTATTCATTTAAAATTGTGCCCATAGCACAAGTTCTAAAATACTGCAGTTTTATAATGAGTCTTGTCATCTGGCAGTGCAAGTCCTCCAAGTTAGTTCTTCTTTTTCAAAATAGATATGATTCCACCTTAGGTATATTCTGTGTTATATCAGGTACCATATTTTCCACTTCTGTGTATGTCCTTTTCTTCAGTAGGTTGATGCTATGGAAAAGATGCTGGCAATAGGAATAAGGGCATGGTGAATGTTGAAGGTTGTTGATAAATGTTTACTCATGCCTCCTATGCATGCATAAAGTATTATTTGATTTAGTAAAGTATTATGGAGAACGAGGCATTTTTTAAAAAATGGTTTTATGGCTAGTTAGAGATGTAATATGATCCCTCTCTGAGTTTAGCCAGGCTCCTTTGAAAGTTTTCAGGTCTGACCTGGTTACCCGTGCTCCTCAGATCTATCTGCATTGATTGCCCTATTTTAGCAAGAATCCTGCTAAGACAGGTTAGCCAGAGTCCCCCACCCTTGATATCTTGTCTGATCAAGTTCCTCATTTATCCAATCCTCTAGGTGTTAGTTGATAATCCTGGCCTACCTTTAGCAAAAATCCTGTTAGGCCTATTTAAACAGGATCCTCACTCCACTCCTGATGTTTTCTCTTAATAATTTTCTATCCCCTGACTCCCATTCTCTCCCCTGTAAATAAATCTCTTCTTGTCTATGTTTCATTCAAAATTGAGCCAAGTTCTGTACTGAGATCTCTTTTGCCCTATTACAATAAGATCCTGAATAATCCATATTTACCATCTTACTGTCCAGCTCTGGTTTTCTTGAACAGTTTCAGTGCTGTTACTCTGACAGGATCAGATTTACCACTGGACCCCTGGACTTCTCGCCAGTACCCCAAGTGCACACTTTGGAAGCCTCTGTCTTCATTACTGTCCAGTCGATCAAGGACCCACTAGTGAGTCTGACTCCTAAGCAGTGCTCTGGATGACAGTCCACTGAAGCACAGTAAGGACAGATTTTGATTTTTTGAATATACTTTCTGAAGATGAATTAGAAGATCAGGTTTCTTTATTTGAAAGGCATCTACTGGGCTGGAAGCTTTTCTTCCTGGCTGTTTATTTCCTGTGGAGTTTACTCCCTCACTCCTGGGCTGGCAACATTTTTTCAGTCTTTGGCTCAAGTTGGAATTCACTTCCTCACTCCCCGGGCTAGAAAATTCTTCTTGACTCATTGCTTCATCTCATGTGGGAATTCACTCTCCAACTCCTGGTCTTGAACAATTTTCCTCACTCTTTTTAGGCTTCTCTGTTCTCTATATTCAATCCTGATTCCTCATGGGAACTGCTCAGCTAAGTGAAACCTCATTCTTGAAACCATGCTGATTTTATGTTCCATCAACTCCATTTTGTTCCTTATTTGACGGCATAACTTTATGAATAACAACATTGTACTCTATTGGCTTCTTTGGGAAACCCAAGATCTTCTCAAACAGGCTCCTCTAAGACCTTCCTTTATTCCTATTGCTTTGGCTCTTCCTTCCTTATTTCGCCACCTTTGATCTTCCACTCAGTTCCCTTGTGTCCTTTCATATGTCCTCCTCCATCCTTCTGTCTACCCCCGCCAGACTTTCCCCTCCCACTCCAGCCCCTCAATTTTCAGACTCCTGTCCCAATCAGTCTCTCAAGGAACTCAGGAACCTCCAAAAGCAACTGCCTGTACAATTGACTCCAAGCTCATGCTGCTCAGAGGTAAAATCGAGAGGCAAGATGTCAGAGCGAAGAAAGTGACTATTTGGAGGGTGAGCAAACTGAGGAGATGATGGACTATTGTTCTATAGAACCATCTCTCCTTGGCATGAAATTTGAACTTCTATGTTGGCAAAGGAAGAAGTGGGAGGAGGTTGGAGCCAAAAGATGACTGGCATCTGTAGACATCTGAGGAAGGCCATGTAACTCTTTGTCCTTGGTCAGTTGATTTTCATGAAGGCATCTGGTCACATTGTTCCTGTAAATCTTAAACATAGCATAATCCTTTCTGTAGGCTCTTCCTCATTTCTTCAGGTTACATAGGATTTGAGTAAAAAATGGTTTTTGCAAGTCTTCGCTTAGCTATGAGCAAAATTCCTCCAATGATTAACATGCCTATCTGCAGGGCTGAGTAGAAATTTTTAAGCTACAGGTCACAGCAGCAAGGGAAATAGAAGTAACATGGTATCAGACATGCTAAGTTTTTTCCCTTATTAAACCTGAGGCTGAATTGAAATAAGCAAAGTACTGGAGGATAGTTAGAAGAAAGGTAGACAGGGTCAAGGGGCCCTGGCCTACGAGGAAACTACCCTTAAAAGGAAAAAGACCCCATTCTGATATTCTACACCACCCTTGAAGGAGCCCTCCACCCTTTCTTATGTGAACAACTACCCGATAGGTAGGTGAGCGCATGGACAAAAACCTGATTGGGTGACAGGTGCATGGAGGGTTAATCAGCTTAAAATAGCCCACCAACATTCTCATAAAAAACTGCTAGACTTAGAAATTCTGAAGGCAGTCCTCTTGGGTCTCCTTCAGCTTCAGAAGCTTTGTATTATCACTCAATAAACTTTGTTTTCCTGCCCACCACTCTTCTTCTGGTATACCTCTTTATTCTTCAAAGTGGCATGACCAAGAACCATGAGCACTAAAGGAAGAGGAATACAGAGACAAATAAATAAACAAATAAATAAATAAATAAATAAATAAAGCTAATTAGAAACATATTGAATATTTCATTCACTCATATGGTCTTTGGAAATACCCAGACAACCCTTTAAGGTCCCTTCAGTCTCCCACCTAAAACATAAACCATACCGTATATCAGTTTACATATTAGAGCAAATGAAAATTTTGAAAGTCTCTTCCATAAATATTGATAAAAAGCTTTAGCATTCATATTGAACAGATCATCTTAACACACAATTTTCTCTGAACCCAATTCAGATACACATAGAAAGAAGGCATAAATGAGAGTATATTACTATGTTTATCTGACATATGACTAAAAATTTAGAAAAAAAAGTATCATTTCTGTGCCTGTATGTCTGTTTACACATATTTATGTGTGTATGTTATATATATATATATGTGTAGTATTTTTCTACTTCTGGAATGTATTACCAAATTAAATTATAAAATCCTTTAATGTAGTGAATTCAAATTAGCTTAGAGATAAATGAGCACTAATATTAAATATATCTAAAACTCCCAGAAATATAGAATCTATCTCAAAGCTTTTAAAGTTCATGTAACTTGGGTAAATATTTGCAAATAAGATTAGTTTAGTATTGTTGGTTTAATAAAAAGAGCTGTGTCTTCTGAGTTATCAGCTAGTTTTAAGTATAATGTAAACACGCATTCTGTAACTAATTTTTTAGGTTTTTTGCTTTTGTAATACTAGTCTAAAGGTCATGGTCTATAAAAATAGTTAACAAGGAAATAACTTGAGATCATGCCTACCTTTTTAAGTATTATAATATGTGTGTGTTAGAATAGTTTCCAAAGTCTTTTTTTTTTTTTTGGTAATTTGAAACATTAGACCTCTGCCAAATTAAGATAAGAAATATTCACTAAATATTTAGACAGTTCTAAGTGAGATGAACTACTTAAATACTTACTGCTAAGCAAAAGTTTAAGTTTCTCTGCTTTTGTTTTTTTATTTTTATATGATATAGAGAAGCTGAATATATTTGGTCTTGTTAATGAATATGTTCCTTTTGCCACCTTGAGAAATAGTATCATGAGGAAGCATACACCTATAAGAATTGTGAGATGGGTATATGCATAAAATTTACTAGTTTGCTACAGAATCCTAGTACATGATGACACTGCACAATTTTCTGCTTCTGGGAGTTCTTTGTAAAGGAAAAAAACAACAACAAAAAAAAACAAAAAAACAAACAAACAAACAAAAAAAAAAAAAACCCAGCTACTAATGGTTTGTTCCAGAATGAGAAAGAGGAAAATACAGGAAAAGAAAATCAAATCCAAACAGTAATGAATGTTAAAAAAAAAAAAAAAAAAAAGTGTAGGAGGTTTGTGGGAAAAAGATCTTAGAAAAGTAATCTTACCTTATATAGCCAAAGCTGGCTAAGATTGGATGGATTTATGTATAAGTTTTTTTTTAATGAGTTCAATAGCATAATGATGCAAAATTAGAGTTCTTTCTCTTTTTTTTTGTAAGTTTTTTAAATTTATTTATGAGAGAGAGAGAGAGAGAGAGAGAGAGAGAGAGACAGGCAGAGGGAGAAGCAGGCTCCATGGCAGGAGCCCAACATGGGACTCGATCCGGAGACTCCAGGATCATGCCCTGAGCCAAAGGCAGGCGCTAAAACACTGAGCCACCCTTTTTCTCTCTTTTAAACCAAAAAAGTTTTCTTGTATTATTGGCCTGCTCTTAATAGATTAAAAAAACGTTTTTCTTTACCTTTTAAGGAACTGCCTGGAATCTAAGATGTTATCTTATCCAAATAATCTCCTGTAGTACATGTTAATCTTTATCATGTCCTCAAATATTTAAGAGAATCTAAGTACTGACTCATAGTGATCTGTGATCCTATTTAATCAAGTATTCAAACCTTTTGACATTTTTGACAGTTTCCCAAAATCAAACCCTAAATTAAATCTTCTTGTTCTCAAACTGACCTTGAGATTTCACAAGGGTTCTTTGAAAATCTCATAGGATTTGTTCTCTCACACCGTAAAAGGGTGCTAAATGGATTCATTTTTTTGATATGCTGAATTACATAAAAAGCTTATGAAATAAGCAGAAATGTCTTAACCCACACCAGGTTATATTTGCATGGGTAAATATTATTAATATAAGTATTTTAGAAACTTATATGAACTTCATAGAAACTTGTCATTACCTTCACTGTTCATGATAGGTCTTGCATAATATTGTAAGTTATAATTCCAGTTATGATTTTAAAATGTTTGTGCCACAAAAATAAACAGAGTTGTCAAGTGAACTCTCAGCTCTTTTGCCATGCTCTTTTGTCATCCACAGTTAGTTTTTCTTTTATTCCAATTCTTCCTTGGCTGCATTTGTAGTTGGTTACAGGCCAGAATGCTTCATCTTCAACCAAAACATGACTAAGAGACCTACGAAAAGGACTATGACAGGGTTTTGAAAGCATTGCCTAAATAACGTGAAGAACACACACTGCTGGACTGAATAAAGATTTTCAGAACTCTAGGGGAGAGACTAATGAGTTCATAAAACTGCTAACTCAAGATCAAACAGAACAAAAGCAACTTCCATGGGACTCAATGGGTTAATAAGGAATAATTGCAATTTCTGTCTGGAATGCTGCTAGTTCTTTAATGTTCTATATTCTTTATATTGGGAACTCTTTTCTCTCAAGCTTTCGGTAAACTAACAATATGACAGTAGATATACTTTCATAAACAAAAATGAAACATCTTTCTCCCTACCTTATCCCTCCAGAATTTGGGAACTATTGTGGAGTATTCTTATTTTCATAGCAATATAATTATTTGCAGAAGTTCTGTAAGAATTTATTCTCCTTGTAACAAAACACAATCAGAAACATCAGTTACATTTTACCAGGCTCCAAATGGAATGTCATATTTGAGAATGATGCATAGAATCAAATATGACCAGACAGTTTTAAAGAACTAAGGTTGACTTTATGGAGCCAATGTTTACAAAGTTCTCTTGGAACAATTTGGTTTATAGGTTTCCTAGTCTCACAGGTGAGTAAGGAAGTTTACTTCCCGGACAGCCTGGAACCTTTAATACACCTAGCAACTTCAAGAAGAGAGAACTCCAAATCTATAAGTAATACAGGAAACATCTGATGAAAAGTCTCTGGCTTGGTGTCCCAGGGCCCAAGAAACTTAAAATAATCAAAGCAAACTGATAAAGGTCGATGTGATCAATTACCACTCTTGTTGTGCTTATGTATATAATAAAACCAAATCTACTAAGACTGCACTTATGTTTTAATTTATCTTGTAATGGCAAATTAAAGCAGGGGTGACTGGAGAGAAGAAGTTTGTGTTTCTAAGAAGAGCAGTATACATCTTGTTTACTGTCTTTGAGCTATTTTTCACCTGTAGGAAAACTCCATTTTACTTTCTTTCTTTTTTTTTTTTTTTTTTTATCAGCCAGTATACCGGACTAGATACTGCTTTTTATGTGTCTTGTTAGCAATTAACATTTCCAATTTTTCACCTACCCTCATGATTCAGCATCCCTAAGAACTAAAATTGGCCTTTTCCTTAAATCTTGAGAGCTGAAGCTGGATTACTTGAAATAGCTTAAAAAAACTAGCACAACATAACACGTATGGGCAACCTTTATGCCTGTTACTGTGTGGGACATTTAGGAAGTTCACTGATGTAATGCCATCATCAAATACATTTGCACTGCAAACCAGGAACTCCATGGGACTGCCACTGCTGTCCTCACATGATTATCCAAAGGTGTTTCCAGCCTGACATCTAGAAATCTTCCCAATTGATCTTCCTATGGAATCAGACACTACATACTCAACTACTAGTCGGATTTTCTTTAATTTTCATAGAAACTCTCCTAATTAAATGCCTGACTCTGCACCATCCAGCAAATAACTTTTAATGCGAAGTCCCAGTAGAAGGTTCAGCTGATCTTTAATGAATAGATGAGAGATGGACTTATATCATTCAAAGGAAGGAAGAATGCCTCTACTTTACTTAACAAGAGGAGACACAGACAAGACATTGTCCTTGACCTAACTTTAGTCAGGCTTAAGCCTTAACTTTGGCATCTATTCTTGTGCAACATGTGTCACCCAAATTTAGCATGAATCCTGCTAAGTCAGTTAAACCAGAATTGGCCACCTTGATGTCTGTTCAACTTCTCATCTCCTACCATCTCCTAAGTATTATCTGACCACTCCGGCCTGACTTCAACAAGAATCCTATTAGGTTTGATTAATCAGAATCTCCCCTACTCTTGCTATTTCTTCTTAATAATTTTCTAATCACCGGTCCTCATATTGCTTGGCTGTCTTCCCATTTGTCCATGCTGTATTTGGAATTGAGCCTACTTCTACACTGAGGTCTCCTTCTCTCATTATAATAGTTCCTGAATAAAATCTGCTTTCTACTACTTTAAAGTACTGTTGAGCTCTGGTTTTCTTTAACAGATATCAGCCATGTATACATAAATCACGTTAGCAGTAATTAATTAATTAATTAATCAATAATTATAAGTAAATATATGTACATAATTAAGATGCCAAATGAGTAATATAACTGCTAATTAGTTGAATTCAACTAATTTATTTAGATCTAGAAAGTTAAATATGATTTTATTTAAGACATAGATTGTAAAAATACATATAAATGTGGAGATAAAAGTGAAATGATATATTCAGGTGAAAGTTAAAGGACTGATCTAGCTGATTCTGCAGCTTTTATAATAGATGGAATCCTATTAATGCTAATAAGAGTTAAGATTTATTGAGTGTACTGTTCTAAGTGTTTTGCAGTTTACATCTTTTAATCCTTACAAGCATCTTATGCAGAAGAGATTATTATCTCCATTTTAGATACGCTTTTAGATATAGATTTAGAAATAAGACTCAAAAGGGAAAATGAAAAAACAATTTCTAAACCAAGTATCTTCTGTAAGTTGAGGTTGGGGCAGGTCTGTAATGAAAAAGAAACCAAGTGCTGAATGCAGAGGTGATATATTCTAATGTAATTACAATTTCCACAATCAAATAATTCATATCAAAATATCTCATTACTAGCTTGTCTAGCTTGCTGTAAGCCAGCTCACTTAAAAAATAAAAAGTCTTCATTTTGTGCTTTACATCTCATTATTTAATTCTTATTTCATAGAAATACATTTTCCTGTGGCCCTAGAGGGGCCTTGTTACCACCAGCAGGATATTGCAAAATCCCCTAGACTTTCCCTTGACCTTAAAAATAGTTTTGTAAATAGCCCCTCCATAACCTCCAAGTGGGAGTAGAATAATGCTTAAGGGGTAGTTGGTCCTAGTTCCTTGGGCCCCTTCCCAGAGCTCTCTGCTATTGTATGCCAGGAGAGCTGTAAGTTTTTACCTTATCAACTATGTCATTAGTTGGCAGACCTTGATTAACTAACATAGTAGACTAATTATTTCTATTCCAGGTGTTCAGGACAACCCATTAAATCCAAAACCCTGGATAAGGTATACCCATGGCTAGGAATATGGCCAACTGAGTCTGATATTTTGGTCCAACTTGCTCTATTATCCTAATCATACTCCTCACTTAAGCACCTCACACCGCTGAGAAATAGATTTGTGAGGCATATAGGCTGTCTTCACTGTGACTTTTACGTCTTATGCCAGGCCATGCCATGGTGACTATCAGTAAGGTTCATAGGTAACAAGAAGTATGATGCTACTATCACATTATGGTCAGAGGAAAATAAGCTTGGACTTTTGGAGTACCTTCTTCAGATGAAGTTACAGAAAAGTTTTTTAATGCAGAAGAAGATGGATATCTGCCTCCAGGGGCAAGAGATTTATGGGAATTAGTAAGTTCCATATTCTTGGCCTTATGTATGTCTGCCTTAATTTCCTTATCCCATGTTTGAGCATCTTATTCCTTCTCCACGATGTCATTATTTTAGCAGAGATTTGAAGTGAGGAGTGTGGGGCATTTCACTGGCAGTCAACTCTCTTACTTTCAGATTGCATCTGACATTCCCAGCTGTTTCAGGAGACAGAACTCCTTTTAACATTTTTATGGGGGGTTCCTAATTGTATACCCATGACTTTTAATTTCCCTATTGCCTAGGTATAGATTTTAGTACCTTCCTAAGAGGCCAGGAGACATTATAAACTTCATTAACAATATTTTAACATAAAATCTAAGTATCATAGTTACTTGTTCTCACAATGCGTTGACCTCAACTTGCTACCATGCTACCAGCATTGATCATTTTATTGATCATGATCATAGTGCATAGCATATTCAGCTTATATCCATATATGCCATTTTTCCAGTCAAGTAATTATCTCTGAGCTCCTCTAATATATGATCATCCTGATCCACAAATTCTATTTGGAGAATTTGCTACCTGGGCCTCATTCAGTATCAATAACTGTATCAAATGAGTCTACTCATAATTTAGATAGTGCTCCCTAAAATTTGGATAATTTGAGGATTTGTTGAAATGGAAATGGAAAATATGGAAATACAAAGGAAAATGCAGCACATCAAGGTTAAACCCAGAAGCTATACATATCCCTACACACAAAGAATTTAAGACCAGGAGTAGTGTCCAAACCCAAGAAGAAGGAAGTCATGTAGAAGATCAACCTGATAAAAGCAGTGACCTTAATACAAGAAACACTGATAGCCCTGAAAGCCTAATATGATCTCAGTGGGTTGGAGTAGAAAAAATAAATGCCCATTATTGCTCTGCTTCTTCCTTCTCTTCTCTTGCTGAGTCTCCCCACGGGCTAAACCAATGAGAATGGTCCTGCGGTTCTGGAATAAAGTCCCAGGTAAGGCTTCCCACAGGGAGCCTGCCTCTCCTGCTGCCTATGTCTCTGCCTCTCTCCCTGTGTCTCTCATGAATAAATAAATAAAATCTTAAAAAAAAGAGTGGGGTTCAGAGGAACCCGACTAAAGTTTGGTCAAGGAGTCTTTTTCATGGTGTCTCTTTCATGAATATTTTTGCTCAGATGTATAATTGTTTTTTTCAAGCTTAGTAGATTCCAAACAAAAATCTGCTCTTCCTTGAGTTCTGCTTCCCAAGTCAATAAAATAAAACAAACAAAAAACAACAACAACAACAAAAAAAATGAACTTGGTCTCATCTTTGACTCTTAAACCTCCACCACAGATGGTATCAGCAAAACATGTGATTATACCCTCTGAATGAAATACCTGAAAGAAAACATGCTGACTCTGATCACTTACTAAGTTCTCCACTGCTACCACTCTAGTCAAAGTCATCACTGAGATAGCTCTCATACTATTCTCCTTGCTTTCAGTACTAAAAACTTGTAGGATATTTTATAATTGCTGTGATCCTTTAAATATATAATTCAAATATGTCATTCCATCGTTTCTATACTGAAAATACTATGAAGACTTCCATCACATGTAAAATAAAATCCAAAGTCCTTATTATAGCCTATAAGGCCCTAAACATCTAAAATATGATTATCTTTATAACCTGCATTCCTACTTTTCTCATTTCATGAATTTTGCTTTAGTCACACTGGCCTTCTTCCTTTTCCTTTACCACTACCAAACTGACTTCTGCTTCTGAGCTCTTCCTGTCTTTTTTTTTTTCCCTCTGAGCTCTTCCTAATTGTTCTGAGATTCTCTTTTCCCCATTATTCAGAGGCTTACTAAGTCTCTGCTGAAATACTGCCTTCTCAGATACCCCATACCTAATCAATATCTATCATACATAATTTTGAATTATCTATCAATTTTCTCTCATATATAATTATGAATTATAATTTTATATGTGTACATAAACATAAATTATGTATATTTATAAATAATAATTATGATATAACATATAGCTATTAAGATAGTGTGATGTGACCAACTAATCTGAACAGTAATTCTCAAAATTTATTAGGATTTAATTCAGTTAGAGGGGCACCTGGAGAGTTCAGGCAGTTAAGCCTCTAGCTCTTGGTTTTGGCTCAGGCCATGATCTTCTGGTTGTGGCATTGAGCCCTGTGTCAGGCTCTGTGCTCAGTGTGGAGTCGGCTTCAGATTCTCTCTCCTTCTCCCTCCTACTCACTTATTCTCTCTCTCTCTCTCTCTTTCTATCTTTCTCTCAAATAAACAAAGTCTTTATAAAAAGGATATAATTCAGTTAGAAAAAAATAGTTTTATCAAAACATTTTCATTAAACATAAATATAAAGCATATTTTTCTTTTACAGCAAATTTTAAAGTAACTAGTGTAAGTGAAGGAGTTTATGGACTGTAATTTTGATAACTTGGAAACAATTTGAAAGATATAGCTAAATTATATTCTAATTATTTTTTCTCTGACAATTCATCCCTACTTTTGAGAGTTGAAAGCTCAGACATTTTTTTGAAGCACTAGGATAGTACTAAAATTTATATTGGAATTGAGGTGGAGATAGAACCTTATTGGCATTAAATTATATCCATTCTTTTTCTTTGGCCAAATGTTTCACGTAACTTCTTAAAGTTGTGTAAGGCAATTAGAGACAACATTACTTTATTCACTCAGCTTTTCTATTCTAGTATATAGTTTGTTTTGACTCTAAATATAGGAGAAAATAAACAAGAAGAAACACATATGGTAAAATACAGCAGTAATTATATATAACTTTATTTAAACCAGTAAATATTTAGACTTACCTTTCTAGACTTTTCTTAAATCTTTATAGTCCCAATTGCTGTGAACTTTGATTCTACAAACATATTTTATCATAAAATGTATAACACTTCAAAGTGTCTTATCTAAGACTTAATATTTGTTTATTATGTAAAATATATCACTTCAGGGGTGCCTGGGTGGCACAAAGGGTTAAGTGTCTGACACTTGGTTTCCACTGGATGGAAAATAATTGGGTCAAGAGATCGAGTCCAGCATCAGGCTCCATGTCCAGCATGGGGTTTGCATGAGATTCTCTCTTCCTCTCCCTCTGCCCCTCCCACTCATGTTCTCTCTTAAATAAATAAATAAATAAATAAATAAATAAATAAATAAATAAATAAATAAATAAACCTTTAAATATATATCATTTCAAAGCTTCAGAAATGAAATATTTCAGAAACTCTTCTACAAAGGGCTTGTATTACCTTTAAAAAAGGAAAGAGGGATATAATATCATATTTATTCAAAATTTTTTAGCAGAAACATAAATTGGTTTCATCATCGTTGCAAACTTACCTCTCTAAGGTGGTGACTATTAGGGAAGATAATGGCACTTCTTCTTATGGGGTTAAATTGATTTCCAAATTGAGAAACCAGGTGGAATTGTAATACTATTGCTGCCTTCTAAATGAAGATGGCATAGATGCTGAATTACCTTTTACCTTTGAGGCAGCAGTTAAAAACTAACAGATTCAAATAAAACGTTAACGGAAGCTCTGCAGTTTCATCAGTGCCCACGTCTTCTTTCTATTGTTCTAATTATGAAACAGCAAACACCAAGTAAAACTTGGTCTGCCTGGGTGGTGGTGTGACTCAGCCTTGACTAGTTCATATGAAGGAGGCATTCAGCTCGCTTACTTTTTTCATCACACCTTGGGCTTAGTGCTCTGACTCACAATGTCTTTTTGTAAGAGTAAAATAAAGGCAGTTGTACTCACAGTTCCCACCATCTCTAATTCCATCAGCATTCATAGTATTTGCTTAGTTCCTTATTAGTATGAAATATCTGGCCTCCATACTATTTACAAAGAAAATAACAGAAATGCAGACAGGTGTAGTCATAAAAAGGCTGATTTAGGAAAAATACATAATAATGACAGCTAATTTAATCAAATGGAAAAGGATGTCCTTATCCATGTTCTTTTAGTGATTTGCAAATAAGATTGTAGAGTTGAAAGGCCTGTTAACCATGTAAAAAGAAACAACTTTTTTATGTAAACATTTTATCCATTTGTTCTCACTTCCTATTATTTTCTTTTGCAGATGAAACAGATAATATTTTTTCTCGGAATAATGTACTTACAGACTTTTTTTTCTTTTCCAACCCAAAAGACATTTAAGAAAACACTTGCAAACCCTAATTTCTCATCCTTAGAACATGTATAACAAACAATAAATATGAATCTACTCTATGGCATACTGTTACCCAGATTTAGACTTTTAACTCACTTAAAATCATTGCATGTGCCAAAAAATAATTTGTCCAAATTATTAGCAGATTATAATTTTGAGTCAATAATGTTAATAATCTGAGTCACTGGTTTTGAAAAGAATGAAGTTTTCCAATTTATTGATCCAGTGTTACACACATAACACTATAATAAAATAGCAACTGTTTAAATGGCCTACCATCTTCCTTACTAGCCTTCTTAAAGTTCTTTATTTTAGCCCTTTCATTAGTTATTCAAATCTAACAATTGTGTATACAATAATAGAATAATATATACAAGATATTCTGGGGCATGAATATATATCTCAGCAAGATTTTTGTGTTTAGATTAAAAGTGATCAAATCATAGGAATTATTTATTGCAAAAATCTATCACTAGGAAAAATTCATCTCTTCATTGTTCCACCTTTAGTGGTTTCCCAAATAAAATCTTATTGCCAGAAATTATGTACATTTCATAAGCCGGTGTATCTGCTGTATAAATCGTGTCCTCTCTAGCTGTTGTCTTCTGTATTATTTTAGGATGTACCATGCTTTTTTATAAATATCTAAAATATGTAAATTTTTTCGCTGAATGTGTGATTCGCTCCTTCCTAGCCAAGGGAGATTTCCCCCATGATCAGATTCAATCATTTTTCTATGTTTTGGAATTCTGCCCGAAAATGCTTATTTTTATTTATGAAAAATGTGCCAGAAGATCTGCAAGAGCAATTTTGTAACACTTATAAGCATATTTTTTTCCAATTTAAAATCGAGCTTACAGCTAGAAATAGCAGAACAAATGTAAGAAATAACATTACGAATTTGTAAATGCTGTGAATTCAGTAGCTTGGTTAGAAAATGAATGACAATACTTTGGCAATATTTCATTTTAATATCACACTAAGAGTGGACAGAAGGTGTTTATTAAATAAAACGGAAATATATCTGGAATATATCATTCTAAAAGTTTTTCACTGGGCACGCAAGACTTTGTATTGAAAAATATTGGAAACTGAGGCTGAATAAACTTCATATATGGAGATGATCCTATAGATTTTTATTTTTCATTTTTTAATACAGTGTGACAGTCATTTATTCTCTCAGCTATAAATTCATCCTTTTTTGCCTGCTCTGGGAAAATGAATCTGACCCCCCCCCCCAAATATTTTTCGGTTTTTACCTGACACTGAAGCTTTATCAGGAGAGGAGGGCGGAGAGAAGTTTCAGAGCAAAGTTTTGTTTCTTGTTAGTATGGTGCTCCTTTGGCATGACCCACAGCTTGCTGGACTTTCTCCAACACTGGGTTCCTGTATTGCTCACAGATCCTCCACTGCCTGGGTTCTGTTACGGCAGGCCGCAGTATCTACAGACCAAGAGCTTTCTCCTAACACGTTTCCCAAATATATATTTTTTAAATTTATTCATGAGAGACCCAGAGAGAGAGAGAGAGGCAGAGGGAGAAGCAGGCTCCATGCAGGGAGCCCAATGTGGGACTCGAACCCGGGTCTCCAGGATCAGGCCCTGGGCTGAAGGTGGCGCTAAACCATTGAGCCACCCGGGCTGCCCATTTCCCAAATATTTTGTACTGAAGTGCCCCTTATGAGACACTTTCCCAGGAATAGCTTTCATTAGCACCCTAGGGAACAAATTTTCTGGCAAGTTTACCACAGTGACTTCTCTGTCCACAATGCTGCTTCTCCACAACATCTTGATATCAGGCCGATGTGTGTGTTTTGAGAGGAAGGTACTATTTCTTAACTGCTCTCAGTCCTAGGCATGATTCATGTTCTGTTATCTGTTATTCCAATAGTTAGTAAACTTACTGAGGATTCTGGAGTGAATATATTTGCTTGTGTGGCTAGATGTCATTCTATCAGCCAACTTGGTTGGCTGACTGAAACCTGGAACTCAGAAGTAGCTACTGACCCTGAATTGCCGGAGCAGCCCCAGCATAATGCAGAGAATGGAAATGCAAAGGCTTAAAGGAGGTTGGGGACAGTTGAATTGGATTTATCATCTCGTATTCAATTGTGGATGTGATATCTTTTTTGGAACAAATCAACACAACTGTTGTTTTAGTTTCCTTGCTCTGCTTTAACAAATTACCAAAAACGTAATGAATAAAAACAATGTAAATATTTCATCTTCTGTTGCTTGGGATCAGACATCCAAAATCAGTTTCAGTGGGCTAAAATCAAGGTGTCTGCAAGTCTACATCATTTCTAGAGATTCTAGGAGACGACCTTTTCCTTTTCTTTTCCAGCCACTAAAGGCCACCTATATTTTTTTGGCTTGAAGACACTTTCTCTATCCTCAAAGCCAACTGTACTGCATATTTTTTCCTAACTGAACGTCTGTTTCTGTCATCACATCTTCTCTGATTCTGATCATTCTTTCACCTTCCTATAAAAAACCTTGTGATTACATTTTGCCCACATGAATTAACTTAGGATAATTTTTCCATCCCGAAACCTTTAATTTAATCACATTTACTACACCCCTTTTGTGAAGTAACATATTCACAGCCTACAGGATTAAGACTTGAGCATCTTTGAAGGGACTATTATTTAGGTTACCACAATGTCTGAACTTGGTATGTCATTTATTGACCTGACTAATCCTTTTCTCTCTGTATCAATTTGCAAGGATCACCAGAAGCAGTTTGTATTGGCCTGCAGGGCCAATGGTGTAGTTCTACAATGTTCATTCAGGGCTATGTTAATTCTTCTTCTTGCCATAGTACAGTCTATTGATGTTGATCAGCTTGATACTCCACAAACATCTAAGTGGTCCACTACCCTAGTGACATACGCTGATTGGACCTGAGGAGCAGGATGTAGCAAGTCCATTATGCAAAGAGGATAGAAGACATACTCAGATTTCACTAGCCTGCCTCTGCAGAGTAGTTTCTGTTATTTCAATAGTCTAGAGCATGTCAAGAAATCTCCAAAGAGAACAGGTTGCTGCAACTTTCACCGCCTATTATGAGAAAAGAGGCACTATACTTGGCAGGCCATTTTGGAGTTTTGTGGCAACATATACCACAGTGTGTTAATTTGGCTCATCTACACAGTTACCCATAACGTTTCAGTTATAAGTAGGTACCAAAGGAGAGAAGACTCCACATCACATACAGACTTCAGTATAAGGCATTCTACCGCTTGGGCTTCATAATTTAACATATTTAATCATACTTGCACATAGATAGGTTGTATGGACCTCCTGCAAACTAAAAATAGGAAAATTGCAGAGAAGATCTCTAGAAATTTGAGGAAAAGAATCTATGCCATCATCAGCAGATAACTAGTCTCCTTTTGAAAAACAGATTCAGATTTTCTCCTACTCTTGGTAGAGACTGAAAGCCTTACCATGGAACCTCAGGTGACCAAGACACCTAAGACTCATGTCATTTCACACAGCATTAAGACCAAGGAACTCATTTCAGATCAAAGGAAGTATACCAGTATGCTCATATTCATGTATTCCCAATTAACTGAAGAAGTTAGTAACTAATTGAAAGCTACAATTACATATGGAAGATTCTTTTTCTTACCAGTTAAGAGACAATCACCTAAAAGGTTTACAGGACTCAGCATATGCTTTTAATCAGAATTCCACAAGATGTGGAAGTGGGAGTGGCTGCTGCAAGGAAAAAAATAAGTTGTTTAATCAGATAGAGCCAGTGAACTAACACTATGCATTTCTATGCCCTCTTCTTCAGCTAAATTTATATACTCTGTTTTTCTGCAAATATTTAAGATAAAAACATGCCTTAAAAAGTTAAAACAAACCAATGACAATGGATTTTGTCCAGGTAAACCTAATTTGACCTTATTCATTCAAGTGTTTTAGAAAACTGATTTTTATCTACTTGGAACATCTAACTTCTTCAGGAAAAGCTGTTTGTAGGTTTGTTTTTGGTTTTGTTCTCTTATCATACAAGTAGTCACTATGATTCAAAGCACTGAATGGCTAGAAAAAACAATAATTATACAACAAATTGTAAAGCTAGAACAAAAATGTGAAATCATATATCTTATCCTTTAAAAATTTATTTATTTTAAAGAGAGAGAGATAGCAAGTGGGAGGGTCAGATGCTGAGGTATAGAGAATGTCAAGCGGACTCCACACTGAGCATGGAGCCCAAAGTGGGTCTTGATGCTGGGCTTGATCTCACGACCCTGAAATCAAGACCTGAGTAAAAACCAAGAGTTGGATGTTTAACTGCACCACCCAAGCACCCCAACATATGTCTTATCCCTTAAAAGATTCAGGCCTAGGATTCCAAAATAACAGACTCATATAATAAGTATTATCCATACATTTGTTTTTATATTTTGTTGGTATTTGTGTTAATATTTTAAAAATTAATTTCACAAATATTTGTTGAAAATCTATTCATTGGTAATTATTAAAGTTACAAAGTCATGACATCACCCCTAATATCACTTAACTCAGTCTGGTGCAGTAAATAAATTTCAGAGAATTAAGTTCTATTCCAGAACTCTGCAGAAAGTCTAGGGGGTCACAAAGAAAGGAACAACTTAACTTCAAATCAGCACGGAAAACAGTGAGATTGAAAAAAAACTAGAAAATCAATGGCTTTTTGTGAAAAGCAAAAAATTCAAAGTTCATTACACAATAAGGATATGGATAAAGAAGGTAAAGAAAAAGCACAATATCAGGAATGGGATGATAGGTGACACCATTACAGTTTCTATATAGACTAAAAGCATAATAAGGAAATACTGAACAATAATTTTTATTATTTATTATTTATCTCCAATAAATAAGATAATTTAGATGAAATCGAAAAAAAATATTTGAAAGGTACAAATTACCAAAACTCGTTCAAGAAGAAATAGATAATCTGGATGGTTTTATGTCTACAAAAGACATTGAATTTATTTATTTATTTATTTTTAAAGATTTTATTTATTTATTCATGAGAGACAGAGAGAGAGGTAGAGACACAGGCAGAGGGAGAAGCAGGCTCCATGCAGGGAACCCGATGTGGGACTTGATCCCGGGATTCCAGAATCACGCCCTGGGCCAAAGGCAGGTCCAAACCACTGAGCCACCTGGGGATCCCCAAAAGACATTGAATTTATAGTTAAAAATTATATAACACAGGGATCCCTGGGTGGCGCAGTGGTTTGGCGCCTGCCTTTGGCCCAGGGCTCGATCCTGGAGACCCGGGATCGAATCCCACATCGGGCTCCCCGTGCATGGAGCCTGCTTCTCCCTCTGCCTGTGTCTCTGCCTCTCTCTCTCTCTCTCTCTGTGACTATCATAAATAAATAAAAATTAAAAAAAAATTATATAACACATAAAACCTCAAACCCAAATATTTTTATTGGTGAATTTTGCCAAACTTTTAAAAAAATAATACCAATTCTAAAAAATGCTTTAGAAAATTGAAGTAAGTGATACTTCCTAATGTATTTCATGTGGTCAATATTACACTGATACCATTACCATAGATTTTATAATAATTAAAACCTCTTAAGAAAACAAAACCAGAAAAAAAAGAAAGAAAACAAAACCAAAAACAAACATACAAACAACTTTTCCTGAAGAAGTTGGATGTGCAAGTAGATCCAAATCAATTTTCTAAAACACTTGGATAAATAAGGTCAAATTAGGTTTGACCAGGCTTACCTGGTCAAAATCCAGTTGTCATTGGTTTGTTTTAACTTTTTAAGGCATGTTTTTATCTTAAATATTTTCAGAAAAACAGAGTATATAAATTTAGCTGAAGAAGAGGGCATGGAAATGCATAGTGTTAGTTCACTGGCTCTATCTGATTAAACAACTTATTTTTAAGCAGAAATCCTATCTAAAGGAATAACTATAAAATTTCTGATTCTTTTGGTAGTGTTTGGTTGCATTGTATACCAATAAAAGTATTTAGAGAAAATGCTATGCCAGTTATCAAAAAAGATAAGATTAAGTTTATTATATGCTAACCACTCTGAACGTGTGATTCATAAGAATAACTTTAAGCATTTAAAAGAGAATTAGCCTAAGAACTTAATATTAACTCCAAGTTTCACACAAAATTTCTTACAATGATTATCTTTTCTGAATTATTACTGCCTTTTTTCTCAATTGCTAATAAAACATTTGGAGACAAAACAAGTAAAGACCTAAAATAAAAATCTTCTGTAAATAAGGAAAGTGATTACTTGTACTTTCGATATAAATGAATTACATACAATATAATTTATAGTAATAAGCATAAAATATGCAACTGAAACGACTAATCGCTTAAGTAAAATTAATGCTTGCTTAATGTATTTATTTCATGCTGCTATAGCTCTTATTATGGTACAACTTTAATTTGATTATGGTTGTAATTAAGGTAATGCCATTATATGCAATAAATACTGTTAGTGCTAATAGCCGATACCCTATTCTATAATGAGAAACATTTTAGGTACTATTCAGATTTCTATAAACTTTAATAATATTAAAACAGGAGCAACTGCACAGATAAATAATCTTTCTTTAGCAGTGATAGCTATTTTTTTATTTTAGCTTAAATTTTATTTTTCAACTCAAATTGCCTACCAGAAAACTGATAATGTAATTTTGAATAAATAATCCAATTGATATATGCTCACATCTTTGTAAGTAATTATTTTTTAAAAAGATTATTTATTTATTTATTTATTTATTTATTTATTTATTTATTTATTCACGAGAGACACAGAGAGCGAGGCAAAGACACAGGCAGAGGGAGAAGCAGGCTCCATGCAGGCAGCCTGATGTGGGACTCGATCCAGGTCTCCAGGATCACACCCTGAGCCAAAGGCAGATGCTCAACCATTGAGCCACCCAGGCGTCCCTGAATAATTATTGAGGAAAGTTTTAAAACCAAATAGATCTCCATATTTAAGCTTCCTTCATATCAACCAATATGTGGTTTTTGAAAATGGCATAAATAAGTTGCATCTCAAAAGATAGAATGATACTATTCAAGAAAACATTACAGTAACTATCTAGAATGAGAGATGCAAAATAGTGATATACACAAATTAATGTGGAAATAAAGTTCCTTAAGTATCCAATGCTTTACAGTCAATTACAGAGGAGTCCTATCTATAGCAGAATTCAGCGAAGTTAAGCCCGTGGAAACAAACCTGACCAGTGACCTATTTGTGTACATAAAATTTTATTGGAACACAATCTCACTCACTTATTTACAATTAATTATATTGTCTACAGCTGATTTCACACTATAACAGCAGATACCATATGGCCCTCAAAGCTTAAAATATTTTCTATTTGGCTCTTTGCTGATCTCTGATCTAGAGGAATCCTTGAACAAAAAATTTACATGGCAGGTCCTAAGTTGAATATTTCTTTCTCTTTTCCTTTCTCTTTTCTTTTCTTTCTTTCTTTTTTGCCCATTCCTCAACCAATTCTCATTGTACCTTTATCGTCTTGGCTTCATAATTTGTAATTTGGTAGCCCAGTGTCTCAGACTTTAGATTTCCTTATATCTATGAAAATTAACAGGGCTGTGGATCTGGGTAGATCCCATTTAAAGCTGAGTAATGACAAGTCTACTAAGTAGGCAAACACAAATAAAATCCTTAGTGGGTGTTCTGTGATTTTCCTGAGAATGTAGTTCATGAGAACTGAAAAACAAAAATCAGTAACACAGTGGTGGGATATTTAAAAAATAATGGAAATATACATAAGAAGGGTAGATTGTTTTCTTTACTGTAACTCCTTTATTTCTTATTTGTTTTCCAGAGAATAAAATAAAAATTAAAATATTTCATTGCAAACTTTTATTTGGCATTTTAAACAAGAAGTCTGAGAAAATTATTTTTTTCGAAAGGTGCATTGATCAAAATAAACTACATTTTGCTATGGTAATGAACTCTCATCAGCTTTTAAAAAATAATTGTTGCCATTTTATTAAATATTAATTCTGGGTTAGCTTTTGCTCTGTTTTACATCATCCTCATTCAATATCTGCCATGAGCAAAGCAGCCTCTATCTACGACATTGTAGGTCTAGTGGGAAAAGACCCATGACAAACCATCGCTGCTTCTTCAAGCATCAGCTCTGAAATGGCAAAAAAAAAGTTATCTGACCATACTCCTAGATTTAAGAGCAATGGAAAATATAATTCTCCTACAAGCAGAGAAACTAACAAGCCTTCTCAGGGAACACAATGCAAATATTTATATATTCTGAAGAATAGTATTTTAAAACACTGTTTAGATTTTAACCTTAGATTTTTTGGGGTTGTATGTATGGATATTACACAATTCTGTACATGTGTGTGTAATAAGCAATTTAGTAGAAAATCAACTACCTGAAGCCTATAAGAAACAAACAAGTAACCTAGGTCAGAATTTGATGAAAGCTTCTTGAAAAAAAATATATATGTACACATATATAATAATTTACAAATGTCATGAAGAACAAAAGCAGAAATTGGAATATATTTCTGAGCCCAAAAGTTAACATTTCAGATATATTTCTTAGAGTATTCTGTACAGTATAATATGTTATCACCACCTTTCAACTCCAGTGTTCCAAAATTTTTGGACTTTTGATAACACTACATCAAATAGCTAAAGTGACCAAAAAATTACTTTAAATTATATGGGTGAGAAAAAATTTATGACTTCAGTATATAATTTTAACTCTCCACTTTTCTCCTTGGAGAAAGTAAATGTTAGCATACTGATGAAATCATAATTACGTGAATGAAAAAATGATTTTTCTGAGGTCCCTTTGCGAGGGTGGACAGCTTTGTAGCCCTTGGCAGCAGCTAGAATCAGTGGCCGTTCAGAGTATACAATTTGGTTTTCTCTCCTTGAAGCTGGGAGCAAGGCAGATATCACTGGATCCTTTCAAAAGAAGCTCAAAGAAAACATTTGCTGAAATTGGTCCTTGGAGGAGGAGGCAAATTCTCTTGAGTTTGAAATATAGATGAAAGAGACACCATGTGTTAAATTCTGGTGAAGTTGCTAAACTCAGGAACAAAGAAGATATCCTATAAGCTTCCAGAGGGGAACTAACTAACACTGAATCTATCAACAGTACTGAAATATAAAAAATTGTGAAATATCATCATAATATTTTATAATTGTATCTCAGAAGTCTCTCACAAGTGACACATTTGCTGTATTTTATTTTTAAAAGCAGGTCACTAGGTCTGGTCACATAGAAGGAAAGGGAATTACACATGGGCACAAATATTAGGAAGCAAGAATCATTGGGAGTCACTTGAAAATGATTACGAGAAGCACTGATGATAATTAAATTTAGTATATAGTTTCTAGACATTCTTGGGATACTGGGTCCATAGGAAAGGAGGGAAGTCAGCTGTTAAGCAAAAATCTATAGAAATGATATAGACCTACACATAAATCAAGAGAAAAAAATATCCTGGCATACTTCATGGAAGTCAATTTTCACATTGATTGGAAAATCTAGTTTCATTACCTGCATATATATATATAGATCCAATTAATCACTGAAATTTTATCATTAATTGATTTTTTTTGAGATTATTTCAAATATATTTCCATCATGACCTTTCCCAAATCATTTTCTTCTGTATCTATCTACAAGATTTGTACTATGGTTTCTTCTTGAGATCTATGAACTTTTAAAACCCCTATTAGTGCATTTTTATGTTGTACCACTTGTGTTTACAGATAAGTATGTTAAATCAAAAAAGTTACACTTCACTAGTTGCACTTATTCCTGTATGCTATAAGCTTTTAAAATATAATTTAGAATTTGAACATTCGAGAAATGTTACATTAGCACAGTCTGTTTTGTTACTTAAGCTTATTTAGGTTTAGGAAATTAGGTGGAATGTACCAGTTGAAAATAATAATTTAAAGACTAATATGTATATTTAAACTTAATTTCTTAACAACAGTGATAAAAAGTATTCAAGACATTATCTCTTAAATGGATAATGCGGCTGTGTTATACCCACAACATCAATCCAAAAAAGAAATTCTCAGTTTCTTATCACTTCCAAGGGGCGTTATAATTTTCATTGTTAACACTTTAGGAAAAACTTATTATAAAATCCTATTAAGCATTGTAGAATATATATTATGCACCTAGACAATGATTTTACTAAGTCATCTTGGAAACAAACCTCTAAAGAGAATCCCAAAGGAAATTCTTGAGATTTACTCTTCAGTGATCAAAATAAGAAAAGAAACACTGTATACTAATATTAGGAAAGATAGATTAGTACTATTAACTCCTGACAAACCAGTGATCATAAAAGATTCTTTTTAATTTACTTAAAAAAATATTTATAGACCTTGTAAGAAAAAAGTACTTATCTAAGCAACAAATACATATATCAAGATCTATCTATAGCCCAATGAAAATAATAGATAAATAGAAAAAAAACAATTTAAATAAACATGTCTTTAAATGTGCTTCCCTGCATATATCAACTATGGAAAGATTCAAAATGTGGAAAGATTGCAAATTAGAAAAAAGTCTTCAAAAGCCCTTGAGGTTAAAATCATCAATGTTGTCATATGCTTGATGAAGATTTTTAAACAATATTTTATATAATTAAATAAATGTTTTGAAGATAGAAAAAAGGCACTTCAGTAATTCACATTAGGGAAGGAATAGGTTTTTTAAATTATCTTTTATTTACACAGAAGTTTTAGTAGTATTTTTGCATTTTAATTAATTTATTTTTAAAATATTTTAACTCCTTTTTAAAAAATGATTTTATTTATTTATTTTAGAAAGAGTGAGAGTGGGAGCAAAAGAGAAAGAGTACACAGAGGGAGAGGGAAAAGCAGATTTTCCACTGAGCAAGGAGCCCACCTTGGGGCTTCATCCAGGACCTGGAAACCATGGCCTGAGCCAAAGGCAGTTGCTTAACTGACTGAGCCACCCAGGCATCTCCATTTTAATTTAATTTAAATTTTAAATTTTAAAATCTGTTTTTCATACTTAATTTTATAATTATTTAAAATGAAGTGCATTATTGATATAAGTATAATTTTATCGAATTTCATTTTTGTTTCTTAATGGAAATGCTATCTGATTGAATAATAGAAATATTTGATTATGGTCTATCTCGTTTTATCTAAATCCACTAGAAAAATAGATCTAGATTGTCAATTTCAAAAGCATTAGCTGCTATAGCCCTACCACTAGATTAGATCTGGTCATTAAATTGTTTTAAAAAATATTTTTAGGGGTGCCTGGATGGCTCAGTCCATTAAGCATCTGTCTGACTCTTGATTTTGGCTCAGGGCATGATCTCAGGATTGTGAGATCTAGCCCTGAGTCTGGCTCCACACTGGGCACAGAGCCTGCTTAAGATTCTCTCTCTCCCTCTTCTTCTTCCTCTGCCCTTCCCCCTCTATCTCTCTAGAAAAATATACACATATATATGTATATTCTTATGTATATATACATGTATATGTGTATATTTTAAAGCAATAATTCACAGAGGAGATTTGCATATCCTTATGTTTTTTTTTTTTTTTAATTAATAAGAGACACAGAGAGAGAAAGGCAGAGACACAGGCAGAGGGAGAAGCAAGCTCCATGCAGGGAGCCCGATGTGGGACTCGATCCCGGCACTTCAGGATCATTCCCTGAGCCAAAGGCAGATGCTCAACTGTTAAGCCACCCAGGCGTCCCCCTTATAGGTCTTTTGTAGCAAAATATGTTATAATCATTTTGGTGATTTTAGGAAGTCATACACCTACTGACAGATAATATAGTAGGTTAGCCATTTATACATGCATTCTTGCTTTTCTTTGCCCCCAAACCCTAATCCAACTGTTCTACCTCTGTAAAGCCAAAACATGCAAAAGTTTCAGCAGTGCTGCCTGTACCTCAACAGTGAAATTTAGTTCAGGTCTGTGCTCTCTTTTACAAATAATAAGAAACTCTGCACTAAATTCTACCCCTGAAACTAATGTTTAATTGCTTGTTAACTTACTGGAATTTAAATAAAACTTGAAAAAAAGAAAAAGAAACTAATCAGTTGAATATCTGAACAAATGTTTTGGAATACAGAGAAAACTAAGCTTATAGGATGCTGGATGTATGAAAAAAAAATGAGATGAATATATAGCGATGAGTTATCTCAATTATTGGTTATTTTTACTGATAGTCAAGTGCTCAGGAAAAGCTGAATAGCCTAACAATAATTGTTAGTTATTGCTAACATTATATAATATTAATAACAGAATACTTAAAATTTCTCAGATTCAGAAGAGGTGAAAAAGATATATAGTATTTGAGAGGTAACACGATAAATTCCTAAGCAAATTATTTTTCTTAAAATTTAGAAAAAAATATGAGATTAAAATTAAAGTCACTTGCTTAAAAACTAGAAAATATGTGAAATACATTTTAAAGGAAATATGAAGTAAATATTTGATATTAATGAAATGGGAAACAAAAAAATCTTAAAAACATGATTCTTTGAATAGCTCAACAAGCTTAAAGAAAAAAAGGGATAAAAAATATATGTAATTTAGAAATGCAAAGGGAGTAGGCTATAAGAAAGAGAGTAAATATAAATGATAAATTAGAAAACCTAAAGGCAACTGCTTATATTTTAGCAAAATATATACCAAAAATTTGACATAAGACATACTAGTACACTTACATTGGTTAACTACATCTGAAAATAAAAATGTTCAAAATTAGTCTTTTAAAATAAGCATTTGGAACACTTATTTCCAAAACTGAGTTCCAACTATCTGGTAAAGGCCCTATAATTAAACATTATTTCAAGATCCAGAAAGAAACATATGCAAAGCTCTCTATTAAGTATTAGAAAACCAACATATAACTTTAATAGCACAACTGATAATACTAAAAAAGGAAACATGATTACATTTTGCTTATGACTATGAATGTAAATATTTTAATTAAACATTAGCAAATAATTTACAAAACAATATTCTAGTATTTTTTTTTTTTTTTAGGATAAGCTTCTAAGACAAGACCCCAAATAAGTGTTCATTTGTCTTGTATTATATGGTGCAGTACAAATGGGTCCTCTAGTGACACAGGCTAGCAGGACAGTTGTGCCTTCATAATATATGCCTTTCAGGGTTTACCATCAACTGCTATTTGTAGGCAGTGAAACAAAGAGAACTACAAGGACAAGAATCTGGGTTTTTCAATGAGATCAACTAAAAGCTAAACATGTCATTTTTTCATAGTTCATTACCCTGAATTCTGCCATAAAAATACTATTAGCTGAAGGGAGGATAAAAAATTTGCATTGTTTGGCCCAATAGCTAATTGTGCAACTTAAACTATGGATTCTATCACCAAAAAGAACCATGAAAATTATTTTGTTATGAGAACCAACTAAACTTTATTCTTATTCTAAAAATGCAGAGGTGGTTTAAGATCTAGTACAATCATTCATTGCACCCTCAAAGTTTGACTCGGGAAAACATAAGCCATGGTCCTTTCATGAGCAAGCATCTCACATGGACCCTCAGTCCCAAGAGCAATCTTACTATATTTTCCTAAACCATCCATTCTCTGCTCTCTTAGATGACTATTTTGTAGTTTGTACTCTCTTCAACTACCTAAGCACTTTCCTTCCCTTCAAATATCAACAAACTGGGTCTTTATTTCATTGGGAAAACACATGAGAAGAAGAAAATACATTTTCCCATCTTTTGCCAGTAAACCTTCAACTATGTGAAAGTGTAATGTATGGGCTGCACTCTTTTCCCATTACAGTGTATGAACTGACTATATTCCTACCTAAGGACAGCAAATTCTCTTGCCTTGAGGGCTTTGTTCTTTCAAGTATCACCTTATTGGGATGCCTAGATGGCTCAATGGTTGAGTGTCTGCCTTAGGCTCAGGGCTTGATCCCAGGTGGGAGATTGAGCCCCACAGAGTCCCGCATCGGACTTCCTGCTGGGAGCCTGCTTCTCCCTCTGCCATGTCTCTGCCTCTCTCTCTCTTGAATAAGTAAATATTAATTGAAAAAAAACAGGTATCATCTCATTATCCTACATCATCACATCTTACTTCTCTGTAGGATCAGTTCCAATAGTAAGGGAGCAAAGAAGCATAGTTTTTTCATTTTCCAACTAACAAATCTTTTCTTTATCCCAACTACTTTGATTTCATTTTTTCTCTTTTCCTTTAGAGCAAAACTCCTCCACCCTGGTCTGTGCTTCCTCACTTGGCTGGAGCCAACCCAGTCAAGCTCTAGAGTCAACCTTCAATCACTAGTGAGTCACCTATGATCTCATCATTTCAGTCTTCATTTTTTTTTTAAGATTTTATTTATTTATTCATGAGAGACAGAGAGAGAGAGAGAGAAGCAGAGACACAGGCAGAGGGAGAAGCAGGCTCCATGCAGGGAGCCTAATGTGGGACTCGATGGGAGGACCCCAGATCACGTCTTGACCCAAAGTCAGATGCTCAACTGCTGAGCCACCCAGGCATCCCTCAGTCCTCATTTTAATTAAATTCTCAGCAGCATTTGATATAGTGGGTCACTCCTTCAATTTTAAAACACTCTTCATTTGGCTTTTGGATTTCCATTCTTTCCTGATTTTCCTTATAGCCACTTCATATTCCAACTTGTTCTTCTTTGCCTAATTCTGCCTTCACCCACTTTGAAGTGTTTTTCTTTGTAATTCTGTGCCTGCTATCTTTTGTATCTGTATTTACTCCTTGGATAATTTCATTCAGTTTCAAATATTATCTATACAGGATTACCTCAGACCTAAATCTCTCTGAATTCCAGATTTGTACATACAACTGCTTATCTAATAATTCCTCTTGGATTTCTAATATACTTTACATTTTTCTCAAACATTCTTCCTTACCAATGTTCCCCAGGCCAACAAATGACATGGATGGCTATTTGCTTGGGTTTTGACTGAAACAAAAGTTTAGAATCATCCGTCATTCCTTTCTTTCACCTCATCAAATCTATCAGTAAATCTTGTTGGTCCTATTTTCGAAATCCAGTGATTCTCCAATATCTTCACTTCTGCAAACGTAGAATGCATTGATATCAACGTCTTGGAATACTGCAATGGCCTTCCAACATAACTTTTTGCTTCTATTTTTGCCGCTTCATAAGAGAGCAGGCAAATTGATCAAATAAATCAGATACATCAGAATTTTCACTTCCTACAAGCTGGAATACTGGAAAACAGACTAATGTACTATGCCATACTAGAAAGCTAGGCAAAAAAAACAATAACACAATCACTCAGAAGCATCAAAAATATCTTGAAGTAAGGAAGAATAGATAATCTAACATTCCAGAGAAGTGAAGTACTTGTGTCTATAAATTGCACCCACTTTTCACAGGGAAGCAGCTACCAATTTTTGGTATGAGCAAAAAGCTATAGCACAGGGTGGTTTCTGGGAGTTAGAGAAAGGAGTATATTTTTGAATACCATGTAAAATGAAGAGATAAAATTAGGGGCACCTGGGTGGCTCAGTCCATTCAGCGTCTGACTTTAGCTGAAGTGTTGATCTCGGCGTGCTGGAATCAAGCCCTATATTGAGCCCTACATTGGGCTCTGTGCTCAGCTGGGAGTCTGCTTGGCCCTCTGCTCCTGCCCTCACTTGTGCTCACTCCCTCTCAAATAAATAAATCTTTAATTTTTTTAAGTGAAAAAGATAAAATTAGAGACATAAGGGAATGCAAATAAAAATACAAGGTAAATGGAAAAATATTAAAACTGAATACAGACAAAAATTGAAAATGCAGGAGACTACATTAGAGCCAAATATGAAATATTGAAAAATAGCTATCTTATAGTCATAATTTATTCTACTCCTGCTATACTAACCTCCTTGCTTTTTTTGAGGAGCCACCAGATTCCTCACCATAATTTAAAATTTTTGAAAGTTAACTATTTTTATCTTTAATGCCAAGAAAATAACAAGATATTGACTATTGCTAATGTTGTTTATCTGTTTAAGATATAACATTGAATGCAATCAGCCAAATCAAGAAATAATTTGTAAAAATATTAGCATATCAAAAACAAGTTTTTCTCCTTTTGATGATCATATACTTGCATTCCTAGAAAACCTGGAAATCAACACAAAAATTCTATGACTATTAAGAGAATTTGTTAAGGACTGCAATGAAACCAACTATAAGTAAATCAATCACTACTCTTTCAAAGTAGCAAGATTCATACATTATATTTATAGAGAAAACACTAAACAATAGCCCATACTAAGCTGGCTACTTTTCTAGGTACTTGCAAAACATCAGTGAAGAAAACATACAAGGATTCCAGCCTCCTTGCAGTTTAAATTTGAAAGCCTGGAATTAACAGAAATAATAACAAATAATTACAACATATGTGACAAAGTAATAATTGTTAAAGGAAAGGGAAATTTAGAAATGAATTAAAATAAGTGGAATTTAATGCATTATTATAAGTAGAAGTATAACTGTATCTCTTCCCTATAGTTCATCCTCTGCATGCAAATATTAAGAGAACTTTCTGAAATAAAACCTGGCTACATCAATTGTTTGCTCAGAACCCTTCCTCAGCTATCAGGTTGGCATAACATAAATGATGCTTCATGATTTTGTTTCAGTGTATATATTCAGAGTCATCTTAACTACCAACCACAATTGATGAGATACTTTAGAAACACTGAAATGCTTCTTTCTCTATTTAAAATAATCTACTATCTTTAAGACTATTTAGTTCATACCACAACACCCTGCTGAGTCTTATTATCTTTTCTAAAACTTTTTGCAACCTTGCACAGATAGAGTTAATCAATCTCTACTTCACCTATGAGTTTTACATGCATATTCACTTAAATTACTACACAGTAGTCTTAGGTTTACATAATATGTGGCTATGATGACATTGCCATTATTATATACATAGTATATTCTTCTCCTTTCTAGGTAGCGAGCAATTTGAGGACTGGGACATCGTAATTTTTATCATTTTTTAACCTCATAAGAATAGAAGAATATTTGGTATATTACAGTTATTCAGTACATGTTTGAATAAAGGATAAATAAATAAAAATAAAAATAATTTTAACTGTGGACTATGACATTGCCTTTTCAAAGAATAAACTGTATTCAGAGATGGCATGTATAGCTAAGTAATTTTTTTTTAAAATAAATGGATTCTGCAGATCAGACAGTTTACAAGGCTATGGAAGGTATAGCATCAGCAAGTAGGAAAACTTTTAAACCAGCAACTCATATTTATACCATAGATTTTCAATAGCACATGGTATTTATGAGTGTGATATTGGAGAGGATCTTAAATTTTAATGAGGTGTTAATATTAGATGCAGATGAATAATCCCAATCTACATTATATATACAATTTCATTTTGTACAGAAACCAAATGGTTTGATTTGATTAAATATAAATTAATATAAAACTGGGCCATATGATAAAAAACACTCACAGAATGTTTTCAGTATCTAACTAAACTCAAACCTCATACAAGAGAATATTTTATCAAGACCATGAGTATTATATTTTATCCTATGCAGTATGACATATATTTGCCATGTGAAATTTTGAAGTATATAAACTATCTCATCAGAACTAAATAGAGTTCTTGTATATAATACATAGCAGTATCACTGGTCATAATATTTTATACTTATGATTTTGCTATAATTTAAAAATCATAATTTTCTAAGAGTATTTTGACATAATATATCTTCTAAGGGGGTTTGCCTTCAGAATCAATCTCTTTTGATGGCAATCTTTACAACTGTTAATAATAATTAATAATATCTTTACATTATTATTTAAAGAGGATTTTTTCTTGTCTAATAAAAAGTAAATACCCTGGAGATAATCTATTCAACAGATAATTTTACAGCAGATTTTCTTGATAGCTAACCATGATCAAAGCCCAAGAAAGGTAGACATAGGTTAATTGCATGGAAGAGGAAAGCAATAGCTAAAGGGTACAAAGGAAATTTTTTTTTTCTTTTTAAGAAAGAGAGAACACGTGTGTGAGGGAGGGGCAAAGGGAGAAGGAGAGAGAGAACCTTAAGCAGAGGCCCTCACAAGGCTGGATCTCATGACCTTGAGATCATGACCTCAGCTGAAACCAAAAGTTGAATGCTTAACGGTCTGAGCCAGGCAACCCAGGGTACAAAGGGAATATTAACCAGAAGAATGAAGAGGGTTCTGCAACAGAGGCAGTGCATTTATTCCTTTCCTAAAGCTGTCTCCTTCCTCCAATGTCCATTACAGGCATCCCCTGTTTTTCAAAAGTTCAGGTTTGTCACTTTGCTTTTAAGAAAGACCTAGATTAGTATCTGTTTTCTCTAACTGAAAGAATCTGAAGATAATTTTCATTTTTATGGAAAAAGTGAAAACAGCATTCAACATGTGTTTTTGCAGGAAGCCATTGCAGTGGTATCACACTCCTCAAGCAGCAGAAGTGGCCCTGCTAAGCTGCATTAGCTTTGAACTGTGTCAGTGAGCATCTGTGCTTTATCTCGATTTATTTTGTGCATTCTTTAGCAAGATGTGTTCTAAGGTACCAGAAAAGCCTGATGAAGCAGGAGATCTAGGTTCTTGTCTCATGGAGTCAAGAACAAATCTTGCAGACAAAGAAGAATGAGTAAAACGATAGAAGTTTATTAAGTGAGGGAACAGAGAAAGCTCTCAGAAGTGAGAGGGATCGTGACAGGGTTGCCACTGAAAGGTTTTTAGGCTGGTATTTTATTGAAAACTTGACCAAGGAGTCTGTGGCCTTGAGAATCTTGTGTTGTCTTAGTTTGAGCAAGGACTATTGATAACACCCTTAATGACTTATTTCTCTGTGGTCTGGTCATTTTCTGTGACTACAGTGTAGCTGCCAAAGAAAAACACTCCCTAACATCAGGGGCCAGGGGGTCTGGTTTGTTTCCTTATCTCTGGTTTTCTTGTATCTCAGCACCCTCAAGATTTCTGTGAGCCTGATTTCATGGCTCCCACCTATCTCTCCCTGCCTAACCCTGGCCCTTTTTTTTGGGGGGGGGGTGGTCCTAAGAATGTTCAAAAATTGTTGGTATCAATTATAATGGTAATCACTTCTCTTTGCTTTCCACCATTTCTGCTTACCAAGTGTTTTACAGAAACACTCCACTTTGGATAGTGGGGAAAACCTGTATAAAGAGTCATGTTTCTAACTCTAGGCACAGAATATGGCAGATGTGAAGTTTTTAGTATAGAGAGTATAGGTTGAGAGTATAGGTTGAGTACTTACTGACCTTTATCCTCACTTTGTCACTTTAACGGTAGACAAAGTCATCAGATTTTATGACTTCTCTCCTTGGTTTTTCATTCCTCTTCTCCTCCCTTCCTTCCTCTCTTCTTTCTTTCCCCCAACTTCTGCTATTTCTCCTCCTCCTCTTCCTCTTTCTCTCTCCCTCCAATTTTTTTTCCCTTTTTTTTTCAGATGATTCATCAGTACTCAAAGATGTCTGGATGGCCAAGTGATTCTTTCTACTCAACAGATACATATCTGTATACCTCCATGTTGTATCATCTACTTGAGATACTGTGGTTTATGAGAGGTCAGTAACTGTGAAATGCATATTTTTCTGAACATTTTTAAAATAAAACATTTAGGATTTTTTTTCCATTAGTTTCCATTAGTATAAGTGATAGAAAATCCATTTATTTAAAATTGAGTATCATATTGCAAATTGCAAGTATGTTAAAAATTTTGGTTAAATAAATATTTTGAAATAGATATTTGGGAATTAACTTATATGAAATATGTTACAAGTGAGTAGAGATTAAGTGATATTTAATTATTTATCTAATGGCTATATTTATTAAAACCATTATTAATGTATTTATAAGAAATGACACAGATAAGCATCCTTAAAAATATAGCTGTGAAGATTAAAACTATTTGTAGATAGAGACAAATTTTACTATTTATAAATTCATTCCGTTAGCCCCTTTTAGCAATCTCTTAATTAATTATAGTATGCAAATATATGGAAACTTTTCTGAAACATGAAAGCTACTAATAGCATCACTGCTTTATTATTTTTTTAAATTTTAAAATGAGATAATTATATCATCCTTTGAAATGATGACTTAAGAAATCAGTTTTATCTTGTCACTTTCCTAGGAAAGCTGCAGTAGGAGAAAATTAGTTTATAATAGAAATATTCAGAAATTCTTCCAGGAGAGTGTAGTATGTCACATTTATAGCCCTTTATTTTAGGGCATGTGAAACCTTCCATGTGCTCTGTAAAACATTTTGCACTGTTTAACTTGTGTGACTTGCAATTAATCTCAGTGTAACAGAACAGCAGGAAGTATTTCTGAGGCTTAAGAATGTTTTCTTTTCCCAGTTTTTCATACAATATGTAATCTGGGCATGTCACGAGAAAATTAGTTTTCATAAAATTATAATACAGTTTGTTGCAATTCCTGGCACTTCTGTGGCAAGTTGCTCTTCTATATGTTTCTTTCAAAGTTGTTATTATAGTGAGGTGATCATTTCACTGTGACAGTAAACTATATATTTATTGTTGTCATCAGCTGTACCCTGCTGCCTTATTGGGTATTTCTATCTGCTCTTTTACTGGGCCCTCCAACTCAGCATGTTTCAAAAATTCATTCTTCATTAGTCAACTGATTTAGTTAAATCACTTCTCTGAACTTTGGTTTCTTAATGTGTGAAATATACAATTATCCTAATCTTTCTCCCAGCTCTTAAACAGTAGAAGATTTTGTTTTGTGTCTGGTCTCCCCAGAACAAGATCCTCCTTGTGATTTTCTTTTTGCAAGGACACCATCATATATCCAGTTATTCACATTTAAATTTTCAAAGTATATTCTTTCCTTTATCCTTACTCCTCCACACGCGCACACACACACAACAAACAAAAAACCCACCTCATATATTTTGTTCTTCTTGAAGTTTGTTCTCTTCTCCATTCTCCTCTCATTTTTCTCACATTAATTTGGATTCTCTTAAACTCAATCCCAAATTCCCAGCATTGGTTTCAAATCAACCATCTCTCAAATCTGCCAGAGTAGCTCTATTCATAGTCAAATGAATTCCTGACCCTTTTACCTACCAAGTCAACTGTAAACACAATACAATTCTGACAGTCATGATTCCAACCACTATCTCCAACTCTAGCTCTGTTGCTTATCATCAAACTACATACAAGTCTGCTCCACCTGAACCGAACAATGGACTTTGCTTAAAGGAAAGAGAAAAATTGCTTTTGGGGGCAGTCCCTATGCTGGATGCTGCTTAGTTTTATTTAGTTTGATTTGTTATTTTATTTATTTACTTATCTCTAGAAATTTCATGTATATGTTAGGTTTTCCTCTCTTTGGATTTTTTTTCCTGTCTCATCAAAGGACAGGGTCTTCATGACAGTCACCTAATGATTTTGTCATCAAAAGTTAAAGCTGAAGTGAACCTAGGACGATTCACTAATTTTTCATACAAGAAAATTAGTGTCAAATTGCTCAACAATTTTACAAAGCCATTTATACTAATGGCAAACCTAGGGCTAAAATAGATAGCCCATCTCAAAATATTGGACAAGTTTTATCAAATCATATGCTAATTTATTTCCTTTTGGTACACTATACTACTTCACACCTCTATTATTGTGGTTTTTCTAGTGTTCTTTGAATTACTGTATTTGCATATTTATAGTTTTCTTCTAATAGATTATTATCTACTTATTTGTAGAGAATATGTCTCATTTACCCTTTTTATTACTCTTTAAAATGGGGAAAATATGTATGAAAGGATCTTTGGGTGGTGAAGTCATAACCAAAGATTTCAGTTATATCTATGTCTATATCGATCTATAGCTAAAGCTGTAGCTATATCTGCATCCATACCTACAGCTATACACAGCTGTACTTGTATGTGTTTGCCTATATCTGCAAATAGTCATTTTGAAAAACTAATAGCAGAGTATAGTACCCTTTTTTCCACAAACATACTAAAAAAACATTAAAATGCATGGCTAACAATTACTTCCTACGGTCATATGTAATTGCAGAACTAATTTAACATTTTAAGTTTAAAGAACATGACACACATGATTGGAATGTTTTGATATTTAATTGAATTATTAAACATATTTTTACCAGTTCTGCATGAAATTAGAATTTGCTCATACTTAAACTACCTTCTTAGGCCACCTTTAATGTTCGAATGTTGCTCAGATGTCTAACATCCTATCTGTATTTGAAGAAGAAAAGCTCTTCCCTCTAAATAAAGTTACAATTTAACTCTGACTTTATTGAAACAAAAATAAAATGTAGATGCAGGTATACATAATCTTTCACAAGTATTTCTGGGGAGACATTTAAATTTTCTATTATCTTCCTCTGGGTATACTATAAAACACATAAAATATTTATATGTAACTGATTGCTATACTTTGTTATCTGGCATGCTTAAATTTATCTTTCATTTTCTTAAACATATATACTGGGCATAATTGGTCACTTGGTTGATTTTTGGTTTCATCACTCCAAAGAGAAACCTCACGTCTGTTAGTCATCACTCCTCAATCCACTAACCCCAGCCCTAGGCAACCTTTAATCTCTACTCTCTGGATATAGATTTGTCTCTTCTGGACATTTCATATAAATTAAATCACAAAATACGTGGTCTTTTGTGACTGAATTTTTTCATATAACATACTGTTTTCAAGGTTTATTCATGTTGTATCATGTGTCCAAATTTCATTCCTGTTTTTATGGCTTGATAATATTCAATCATAACGATAGCCTATATTCTGTTCATCCATTCACAAACTGATGGACATTTGGGTTGTTTCTACTTTTTGGCTACTTGATATTTGTGTGCAAGTTATTGTAGACATACATCTTCATTTCTCTTGGGTATATACCTAGAATTGGAATACTAGATTACACAGTAACTCTATGTTTAGCTGTTTTAGGAATTACCAGACTGTTTTCCACAGCAGCTGCATCATTGCACAATCCCACCAGCACTTTATGAACATTCTAATTTATCCACATCTTTGCCAACACTTACTATCTTTTCCCTACAGCCATTCTAATAGGTGTAACTATCTTTTCCCTACAGCCATTCTAATAGGTGTAAAGTGATACCTCATTGTGATTTTAATTTGCATTCCCCTGATAACTGATGAGAAACAACTTTTCATGTTATTCCTGGCCATCAATATAACTTCTTTGGAGAAATGTCTATCCAAATCCTTTCTGCATTTGTTAATTGGGTTGTTTGCTTTGCTACTTCATTGTTCTTGTTGAGTTGCAGGAGTTCTTTATATTTTCTGGATATGGATCCCTTGTCAGATACGTGATTTGAAACATTTTCTCCCGTTCTGTGGGTTATCTCTGTTGATAGTGTTCCTTGATGCACAAAAGTTTTCAATTTAGAATGGGTCATTTTATCTATTCTTTCTTTTGGTGGCTGCGCTTTTGGTATCATATCAAATAAACCATTGTCAAACACAAAATCAAGAAAACTTTCTTCTAAGTTTTCTTCTAGACTTTTATAGTTTTAGCTCTTATTTTTAGGTTTTCAATACATTATGAATTAAATTTTTTATGTAGTATAAGGTAAGTCCTTCATCTATTTTGTAAGTGGTTTATTTGTCTCTTTATTAAAGAGTTGTAAGCTCATTTATTTTTATGCAATTATATAGAATACTCTCCTTTTTTGGTTTGTGACTTTCTTGGGGCAGAACTATCTTCTCAATTTTGGCATCTTCAGTGCCCAGTGTGATGCTAGGCATAAAGTACATGCTGAAAAGTTATTAAATTGAGTTTGCACAAGATCTCTCAACAATATTAATTATGTTGTTACCCAATAAAGTATATGGAAAGTTTTGTATGCTATTTTGTTCATTTAATAACATTCAGGGTTTGAAATCACCTGAAGTGTCTTCCTTTGTATTTCTTTGATGCTCTTTAGTCTCATTTGCCAGGTAAATTTCTCTTGCCGGCCCAATCCAAGCTTAAATCATGTTGGTTCCTCCTGCTTGCCTTAGAGGCCTTTATTGTCAATCTCTTTTCCTTTTCAACCATCCTAAACAAGGATACACGGGTAAAAAAGTCCCTAATTCAGGTGAGGCCAACCTCAGGTATACAAGGATGACATGCCCCATGACAACCTAGAGGACATCTTATCTAATGGATAGTCACACCAGCACCCACACATAGCCTAGGGTGCTTGTCTTTTAAATTTGGATGTTTATGAGAAATGGCTCAACCTTTCATGACATCTGAACAAACACCCCAGAAGGACAACATTTTGCAAATTCGGCCTTATTGGCATTTACTATATATGAGTATGTGTATGTGTGTATAAAATCTTCCATAATCATTTCAGAGAGAGATCTAAGTTTTTTATTATCTTTCTTACTGTAGATTTACAAAATATAGATAAAATCTGTATATGTAACTGGTTGCCATATTTTATTATCTAGCATGCTTAAATATCTTTTATTTTTAAAAATATATATACTCAAACATGATTTTATATTAATCAATTTTTGAGAAAGTGTGTATTATGTAAGATTGCTGAGAATCACTCAGTAGAATTAATACAAAATAAAACACAACAAGAAAAACATTCATCTGAGAAAGGCAATAGATGAAAAGACTGAAGCAGGGAAACATTTTTAAACAATGAACAAAGCTAGGAAAAGATAATTTTCATTAAAGGAGGAATATACATGCTTGGTGGAGACTGATAATGAAAATATCCTTGGCCTATGTTTGAATGTGTCTTGGTATTTTACTTTGTGCACCAGGATGCAGTGCGAAATTAGAGGCTGGCTCTGGACTATGCAACTATGACATCAAAACATTCAGTTAAATGGGGGAAAATCATCTTATTGAGAAAAAAATACCATCATTCAAAATGTTTATTTTTCATTGTATCAGAAAAAGTATTGAGATAATTAGCTGAAATTCCCAAGTAAACAAAATACTCCATCATTGTCAAGGTATCATCAGTGTAAGTAAAATATCAGCTGGACAAATTAGTCTCTTATATGAACACTGGATTTCCCGATTCTATAATTTACAAGATAAGTGACTTGTTTTTAATGATTTTATTTATTTGAGAGAGAGAGAGAGAGAGAGAATAAAGCATGGGAGGGAGGGGCAGAGGGAGAGGGACAAGCAGACTTCCCGATGAGCACGGAGCCCAACACGGGACTTGGTCCCAGGACACCGAGATCATGACCTGAGCCAAAGTCAAACACTTAACCAACTTAATCACCCAGGCACTCCAAGATAAGTGACCTTACCAAGACATTTATTTCTCTGATATTCAGTTATCTCATTTTAAAATGAAATATCTGATTCAAAGAGTGGTTGTATGTTAAAAGTGAAATAGAATGATTTCAAGTGGACACAGAATCTATCATGTAATAGAAACTCTTTCTTCCCTCCTCCAGTCCAGGACCTCTTAGTCAGGTATGGGATTTGATTAAATTATATGATATTCCTAAGACTTTTATATTTTACTCTCTAAGGCAATGGAGAGTATCATAGTGTCTAAGAATCAAGACAAGTAATGCATGATAGAAAGCAACCTAATTTGATGCTGGGATTTAGAGTGAATTAAATACATTTTATATGGTTCATAATTTACATGGTGCATCAAATATCTCATTGTAGTTAACATAAAAAAGTCATATAAGCACACATATTTTTTTAAGTTCTCTATTGAGATTTATATAAATTAAGTTTACCACATTGGAACATACATTCAATAACAACCCAAAGATAATTAGGGAGCATATATTAGGTGTCAGGGATGGTTCTAAGATGTAGGAGATATAATAACAAATCATTATGCTTATGCTATTATATGGCAAGGAATAAGGTCCCAAATTTACAGGGAGTTACATTACCATGCTATACAAAAATTCCACAAGAGAGGTAAACACAGATTACAGCGGGTGGGGGTAGATGTAGCAGGGACCATGGCACAAGTCAGGGTTGTCACTAGCCATGTGGTCTCTTTGTGTAAGTTAAAAAAGGTACCTCTTACTCCATGCAGACACATCCCCAACCCAAGGAGTAAGGCTGATGAGTCGAGTGCCAAGTGGATTTCACATCCTATCTGTCCCCTTGGTTAGGGTCTTTGCACAATACATACAAAGTACAAGAGCTTTGTGGCCCTAGATCAGGGATTATAACTGAGTTTAATTTTGGTAATTGCATTAAAGAGTTTCACACAGTGCTAACCAGCAAACTAGTACATGGAACATTCAAATTATGGATATGAGTGGTGACAAATGCACTGTAAAGAGGCATATGAGTAGTGACAGCAGAGGGGTCACTCTACACTCTCAGTTTTGGTAAAGCCTTGTATTTGTATTTAGTTCCCTCCTCTAAATGGGATAACAGGTCTCCTATCAGCTTAGGTCCAGGAAAATTTTAATGCAGGCAAGCTATTCTCCTGACTCTCTTGGTTGCTGAGTCCACTGATTGTTGATGACTCATATTCTGTTCAAATCTCATTCTCTAAATTTATGGTTTTCAAATATTTTTTCCAGTCTAAATCTTTCCTCAAAATATTTAATATCAATCATCAGTAAAGTAAATGACAAGGGCCATCTGGGTGGCTCCATGGGTGAGCGTCTGCCTTTGACTTAGGGCATGATCCTGGGGTCCTGGAATTGAGTCCCACATCGGGCTCCCTGCGAGGAGCCTGATTCTTCCTCTGCCTGTGTCTCTGCCTCTCTCTCTCTTTGTCTCTCATGAATAAGTAAATAAAATCTTAAAAAAAATAAATAAATGATGAACAACCAGCTGATTGTCCCCCTTATTTTTCTGTTTCTGGGTTCCCAGGTACCTACCTTGGGACATCACCAGGGCACCACAGACCCGACACACCACTCCAGAACTGTCAGGATTATCTTTACTTGTTCCACAAAAGATCCATCTCCCATTTCTCTTGGGAGATCTAAAAATTATATGCAAACACAAGGGTTAATGGCTTCTCCCTACCTATCCACTATTATGAAAAAGTTTCTAATGCCTTACTCCAAAAGAGTAAATCAAATGCAATAAGATAAGGGAAAAAAATCATAATACATCCTTTCATTCACCTGAAGGATCTGATTCTGATAGAAGTGGTTTTCCTTGATCTTGTCCTAAGGACCTTAGTAAGCTGCTCAGGACTTGTAATCAATAAAGTTAGTTAATATCTTCAGGTCTGAATTTCCATATAGACAGGTGGATTTAATGATATTCTAGCAGGGCTATCATAAGGCCCGCATACATTACATGTCAGAGGCCTAGTGCACAGCTATGAAGAAATAGTACCACTAATTATTGTGGGGAAGTAACAACGATGGGCATGTTAACTATCCTTTCCTTTTGAGTTCAAAATTTTCCTGGCAAAATAAAAGCACCTGCATTGGATAGGAAACTCATGAACAGAAGTCAAGATACCCATTAACTTCAAGGCTGCCACTTTACCCAGAATCCATGATGCCTTCTAATTAAGAAAATATTTTTGCTTCTCTCCTAAAAGGTCTCTGCTCAGGAGATACTAGAGGAGGCAGTAATGTGAAGGTATTTTTACAAATATTTAGGCAGCTGTGACATTAGAAGAAATGTAAGTAAAGAAAGTACCTGTATTAGAAGCTAACTTCCAAAATTCACGGCCCTTTCAGAAAGCTGTGGGTTTTCTTTTTACAAGACTGTGTTCTCTCACGGAAAATAAAACTACCTTCACCAGACAAGAGTAAACAATACTTTGGAAATAAGAAGAAACATTAATCACTACTATCTCTTTTCTCTAACCTCATGTTTCTCTAGCATGTTTCCCAAAGTTCAGGTAAAGTACATTTCAAGCAATTAATTCATTCCAGAGCCAAAAATGATGTGAATATTTCACTCTGTCTTTGTGATAGTTCGGAACCAGCCGCTCATCTATAACTTAAATTTGGCAAGTTTTGTTTTATTTTCACTGCCATTATAATGTTGACACAATCAAAATTCATATCTGGGAATGACTGAACTACTTTGCAGGTGTGCAAATATTGTTTTCCAGGAAGCATAAGCAATGGACATTTTATTTTTTAAATCTGTACCAACAGGAAATGAGCCATTACTTTAATTTCTAGTGAAATGTTAGCAAGAAAATCCTGAGTATGGTAATCGAAAACTTCTCTTTGTCTTTGTTTTGAGTGCCTTCCCTTTTTATGTAACTAATAGATGTAACTAATAGGACATATAGATTGGTGTCTATTTGTGTGCTTTAGAATATAAATTACACACACACACACAGAGGGAGGGAGTTTGTTAACCTGTTAACCGTCATTTAATATAGTTATTTGGTACTCTGCAGTTTTATTAGTGTGATGTTCTTTTGGCTGTGGATAGATATGCATTAGTAAATTGAGATCAAAGGCATTTGCAAGGAGACTGTCCAAGAGGGGTTTACTAGCATCCAGCAATCTGAAGCAACTAGGCAATTGGGAAGCAGACCTCTGTGTTGCAGGAACATGGCATAGATCTGAAAAACAGAATTGGAGTTACGAGGCCTAAATTATAGTCTGGTTTTATCACTGACTAAGCTCAAATAGTCTCCTGATATTCCTATTATCCTTATGTCCCACAGTTCTTAGATTTCTACTCTGTTTTTTTCAGTCCTTTTTTCTGCTTGCATTCAATTTTGGAGCTTTCTATTGAGAAATCTCTATTTCTTCCTGAGCCATGTGCAATCTACTAATAAGCCCATCAGACACTCTTCTTCTGTTGCAGTACTTTTTATATTTTTATTTCTTTGTTGCTTTATAATTTATTTTTATTTTTTATTTCCTCTAGCATTTCTTTCTGGTTCTTTCTTAGAGTTTCCATCTCTCTGCATACATTACCAATCCGGTCTTGTATGCAATGTGGTTTCCCCACTAGAGCCCTTCACATATATATTAATCATATTTCCTTTAAACTCTTGGTGTGGTAAGTCTAACATCCATGCCACATCTAAGTCTGCTCCTGATGCTTGCTCTGTCCCTTCCAATGTGTTTTTTTGTTTTGTTTTGTTTTGTCTTGTTTTGTTTGCATTTTAGCATGTCTTGTATTCTTTTTTTTCTTCTTTATATTTGGACCTGATGTACTGGTAGAAGGAACTGCTATAAGCAGACCTTTAGTGAGGACTTTTAGTGTGGTAGTGAGGTCTGGGGAGGGAACACGTCCTATAGACCTATGAGTAGGTGTCATTCTTTTAGTGAGCCTGTGGCTCTGGACCATCACTGTGCTTCTCTGTTCCTTCCCCTACCCCTTTAGGTAGGATCAGATGGCCAGAGGGGCCTGGAGTTCAGTATTCTTTCTCCTTGTAGAAGGCTAGATCCAGGAGAAGTTGGGTAGTGCCCTTTTCTCAGGTCATTAGGTTCTGATAAAACCCCAGCAAATTAGGCTGGGTTAATTAGTTTCTCCTGATGGCAGCCCTTGTTGGAACAGAGTGCTATGGCATTATTTCTAAATGGTTCTCTTCCCCCTCTGCCTGCCAGAAGCAGAGTCTTTTCTCTGATATTTATTGTGAGAACCTAGTTGAGCTCATGGAGGTAAAACTCGCTATAACTGGGTCATGCAGGAGTTTTTAGCTCTTAACACTTGTCCATATTGAGACTCCTTCCATTCAGTCGCCGTTCTGGTTACTCCAGCAGTGGTTCCCACCAAGACTGCAGTTTGTGAGGCTCTGCTCCTGTAAGCTGTGATTCTCTGTGTTCCCTCCAATTTGGGGGATAGATATTTTCCCAAGACCTCACTTCTCTTAAGGCTCTAAGAAGAGTTGATTTTTCAGTTTCCTCAGGTTTTTACTTGTTAGGCCAGGAGGGTGACCTCTAAGCTTCTTAACTACACACAGACCAGAGACTGGAAGCCCAAATATTCTCTAGTGTCTCAACTGCTTCATCAGTAAAATGAAGAAAATGAACCACTTGGTCACTAAAGTTTCTCTTTTTCTTTCTTTTTTTATATTTTTTAAAGATTTTATTTATTTATTCATGAGAGACACAGAGAGAGGCAGAGACACAGGCAGACAGAGAAGCAAGCTCCATGCAGGGAGCTTGATGTGGGACTCGATCCTGGGACTCCAGGATCATGCTCTGGGCCAAAGGCAGGCACCAAACTGCTGAGCTACCCAGGCACCCCAACTAAAGTTTTTCACACTCTGACAGAGGTTAACGGAGATGTAAAGCTACTCATAAAAAGTTAGAGGACTGCTATTTTGTTTATAGTTTTTTCTCTCCTATCCAAAAATTACTCAAAACTTAACAGTTGTTCAAAGTTCATTTCACTTTCAATACGAATTATTTTTTCATTTGTTTCTACAGTTAATATTGTATATTTTTAGGCAAATTTTTGCTTGTCTCTTAAACCAGAGGAGTTTGTAATTCTATTGTTTATATTTATTCAACTTGTTTTATAGCTGTGCGGAGCTAGATATAATAATAATAACTTACATTTGGTTAGCACTTTACAAAGTATGAGGTACTCGCTAAGGGCTAGGGAGTGACAGAAATAATGAAAACCCAACATATTTGGTAAACAATTTTTTAACATACTTCTTTGAGTTAACTATAATTTATAGATTATTTAAATGTAATATTTACATTAAACTGTATGTCAACTACAGTCTTGGAATGTGGGCTATATGCTGATTAGAACAGCTCAGTAGTTCAGATTTTTTTTAAAGCTAATCCTACATGGAATTTATAATAGGGCAAAACTCCTTATTCAAAGAAATATGCTTAAATATACAATTTGAGACACCTTCTATATATTTCTACAGTCTTTGATATGTTGCAAACATTACTGACTCAGTTTCTCAATCTTTGTTCCTTTACTGCTTATCGGTGCATTTTTTTATATTTCTGTGCTCCCCTAATTAAAGCAGGTCATAAAATATATACAAATGTATGCTTCTAATGATGTCCTAACAGTTCTAAGCTAATAACACATGATTGTGTGCCTTCTATATTTGGTTGGATGCCATGAATTTATTCAGGCATTATTAATGAATTTTGTTAAATCTCACAATTTATGGTTTAACAATGTTTCTTTCCTACAAGAGATTTCTACAGTAAAAATATGGAGGTAAAATCATTTATTTTCAATGAGACAGACTGACTTTATAGGTTAATGTGCTTTCATTTTGAGGGTAAACTCTATCATTTTAGTCAATTAACTTTTTGTCCTTTGTTCAAAGTCCAGAAATGATAAGAAGTTACTTTGTAACTTTATCCAATCTGAGAATTTCTCTGAAGTTGTAATTACTATATTGAGAATTTTAGATTTATTGCACTTTGCCAGTCTTGAAGAGGCAACATGTATCTAGTACAAGTGGAATTTTCTGTAATGGATTTTATCTGGTGGTCAAGACCTTTTTAAAGTAATAGAACTAAGGTCTTACTGTTCATCTCATACAAATAACTACACTGAAAGGGAAAGGAGTTTTGATTAATATTCTTTTACAAATGCAGCAAGGTTGTGCTTTTACTCTAAATGTAAAAGCTAAAGATGCAGTCTGGTTACAACTGTAATGAGAATTTAGCACATACTCTAATTCAAGAATTCCACATTTTACACCTATTTCAACTGATTCTAACTGGTTTATTGCCACTAAAATTCATTGTAAATCACATAGATATATTATTTGGTATTACTATTATGCACCTGGAAGACAGATCTGAAAGCTTGCATTGGGACCTAGACTCCTGCACTTGGCATTAATGTATAAAAATCTGTTTTTCAGACTAAACTTTTCTCTTCTGGTCTTTCCAAGATGACCTACTCTGTGATTTGGCTCATTGGAAATGCCATACTTACTCCTCTCTAGTTAAATATTAATCTTCCTTCAAGATTCAGGTTAAATTTGCCCTATCCTCTACAATTTTTTTGGTGACCCCAAACCATTATTTCTTATCCTGATCAATCATTTGGCATTTAATTTAAGCATCCTTAGATTCTTAGGATGCAGCAAAGCCTGTATACACTTGGTAATCTCAGATCTATTGTTAATAATACTAGTGGAGTAAATAAACCACGGTATTAAAAATGCACCAAGCAATAGAATAAATAGTATTTAAGACTCTTGGTCTCTTGCTTAAATTGGAATCTGACTTTTTTTCATAATAGTAACATTATTATAAATTAAGCTAGAGCTTAATTCCCTGTGTTTATTGGAGAAGAGTGTATAGACCAGCTATACAACAAGAGTATTAAATTTATATCTAATGAAGACTTCAGTCTCTGTTAGTTCAATAGCTAACATAAACATTTAAAAAGTGACCCTGAGGAGCACAGTTCCTAAATATAATGAGAATAATAAACTGAAATAAATAAATACTTTAAAATATAGTATGTATAACAGGACTGTCAGCTATTTCAAGAACAGAGATAGAATGATTCAATGTATAGCTAGGTTGTCGTTCATTTATTTCTGTCTTAGTATTTAACAGATCCTTGACTAAATAAAGAGGGAAAAAAGTATATCAGTCTTGCAAAATAATTATTTTCATATAAATAACACTAATTATTAGTTTAGTACAATTTATAAGATAAAATCTTAAATACCAATGTTCCTTGGAAAAAAGCCAAAATGACTTTAATATCAATAATATTTTATTAATCAAAATAGCATAAAAGGGAATGCCTGGGTGGCTCAATGGTTGAGTGTCTGCCTTAGGCTCAGGGCATGATCCTGGGATCCGGGATTGAGTCCCATATCAGGCTCCCTGCGTGGAGCCTGCTTCTCCCTTTGCCTGTGTCTCTGCCTCTCTCTCTCTCTGTTTCTCATGAATAAATAAATAAATCTTCTAAAAAATAGCATAAAGAAAACATATAAATAAATTTAAAATTTTACAATGAAATATAACTTTTAAAACAAAGTATTTTTAGTGGATTTTTTTAAATATTCAGGAACTATTTCATAAATGTTAATAATTCTGCTTTGTTTTATGAAGTACATGAATAAAACAAGTAACATTTCATATAGTCCATCTAATAAAGCTATAGAGATGAACATAACACTTTCATGCAATTACATGATACCTTAGAGATTATGAGGAATGTATTTGAATTTTAAAGGCATGGGTCAAGAGCAGCTGCAGAGAATGATGAAATATGACACAGACTATCAGATGAGAAGAACATTCCAGTTTAAAGGAACAGTTTAATCAAATGCAGATAGGGGAAAGCAAACATATCATGTGTTTGATATGAGATATTAAGAACAATAGCTGTCATAATTAAGAAAGAACCCAAATAGTAAGACTGTTAGCATCCAGCATGCAGTTTTTAACATACTAAAATAAATAGTGGAGAGCTAATGTAGGTTTTGAACACAATGAATGTTAGGAAAGTGATATTTTAGAAAGCTTAGATTAACATGCAAAGTAAATTGGACTATAATGGAAAGGGAATCTCAAAGACAAGGAGATTATAAAGGAAAACCACACAAGATGGAAATGTTGAGGTCTGAGATGGTAGCAATATGATGCAAAAAGTATTCCAAGAATAAAAATATTTCAGGGGCGCCATGGTGGGTCAGTTGGTGAAGAGGCCAATTCCCGGTTTCAACTCAAATTATCTCAGGGTTCTGGATCATGCCCTGAAGCTGACTCCATGATCAACAGGGAGTCTGCTTGTAGATTGTCTTTCTTCCTCTGCTGCTTTCCTTCCCACCACTCATGCCCTCTCTCAAATAAATCTCAAAAAAATATACTTCAAAAAATAAAATGAATGATATTGATGACAAATGTACTGAAGAAGAAGAAGAATTATTTGGCAGTCTAAAGATTTACAAAGATATCAAATGAAAATTGAGTTTACCTTTGGGTGTTTCTTTCTGAAACACTTTCTGAAACAAAAAGATCACCTCAGGGAAGACATTAAATTGAAAAGTTTGAAGTGACTATTGAATATCCAATAAAAATGACATAAAAGAGGTGAATTTTAATGATTGAAGTGCATTTTATACAGCTTAATGGAAATTATGAGAAAGACCTATATGAAACTGGAGTAATCTTGGAGTAATTTTTAGGTGATTTTAGTTAGTGAGAAAAAAATGTATGAAAGAAGATACATAGTACCCTACATTTCCTGTAAGAGGAAGTGAAAATAAGAAGACAGACCTACATCTGCTTACCTTTACAAAAAGTAATAATGGGAAAAATCATAAAGTGACGAAGTTTATACATACAAAGGATAGGGTAGGTGTGAGGGATAGGGGCACGAGGGAGTGATGTGATATTTTTCAAAGTGTACCTTTTTATACAACTGTTGCTTGTAAAAGCATGTTAATACTGTGTCTATAAAAATAAATTTAATCAGTAAGATTTGGAAAGAGGGGAAAAAATTCAAACTAAGAGGAAACTAAAACAAATGATCCTAAATATATTTCAAATGAACTGCAACCACAAAGGAAAAGAAAGAAGGGAAGGAGGAGAGAAGGAAAGAAAATAAGAAAAGAAACAAAACAAAACAAAATCAGCTCATGCAGATAGTTTAGGAACACATACATACTACTCGATTATATACTCTTGAGTCTGGAGTTTGGTGGGCTGTGGGGATTAAAGAACAAAGTGCAAAGAAATTCTGAAGTCTTTTTAGCAGAGATATTTATGGTAGTGGTAAATGGAGATTCAATTCTGACACCAATTTCAGTGAAATGTAGGGTCAATCAAATGAATATATGTGTTGATGGTGGTGGGGGCTGGAATTCTCAATTCTCAGAGTAGAAGAAAGAAGAGGCCTCTTCAAACATCTATACAGTAACTTGGTCCCAAAATGTAGGTTCATAATTTTTGGTCTCTTTCTTCTCTAGGCCTTGGCCCAATAATTCTTTATCTTATCATTAACTCACCAATGCCTTTGAACAGGTCTGGGTTTTTTATCATTTTTATCATTAACTCACCAATGCCTTTGAACAGGTCTGTTTTTTTTTTTTCCTATTTAATCTAAATTTTCCATCATATCCTATAAGAGCTTTTCCCCGTTATTGGAAGGAAATATATAGATATGATTTTATGTATACCAACACATGCATCCTATTCTATTCTCTAGAGAATCCTGACTAATGCACACTCATATATAGTTTATGCAGTATATAATGAAAAGAATATTTGAAAATGCAGAATAGATAAGTTTATCAGAGCCTCTATTTTATTTAGAAGCAAAAATGGAATCATCTGCATTGCAAGAGTACCTCATAACTTTGTACTCATACTAGATCTTCTCATTCTATACTTATTCCTTTAGATCATCTAGTCTTATGGCTTAATATTCTTCCTGACAACTATTAAATTTATGTCTGTAGTCCAGGCCTCTGCTTTGAATTCCAGACATTATAGTCAAAATTATATCACCATCATAAGTTAGGTATCTACTAAGCACTTCAAACACAGTATTTTTAAGTTCTATACCTTGAAAATATAATCTGAAGTAAAATCTTGGGTTTTGCCTCCCTTGTACTTCAGAGCTGTGCTTACATCTAGTCAAGTAGACTCTGAAACCCCAGAAAAAGCACTGAAAAGAAAAGCAGAGAGATGCTCTGATACATTGTTCCACGGGCACTGGCAAGCGCCTGTTCATTCTAGCTGCTCTGGAGTACACTGGGCCCAGCAGAGTTGGAACACAAACACCTGCTGCACTGTCCAAAGCGCAACTCTTGTTTTTCTGAGACTGGATATTTTAGTCATTTCCTGATGCAAAAGAAATTACCCCCAAAACTCAGAAGCTTAAAGCAATAACCATGTACTATCTCATACAGGAATGAATGGCTCAGCCTACATCTCTAGTTCAGGCTTTCTCATGAGTTTACAGTCAAGATCTCACCTAGGGCTGTCTTCATCGGAAGGCTTGACTGGGGCTGGAAGATCCATTTCCAAAAAGGTTCACTCACCTACCTCGCAAGTTATCTCCTGTTGTATGGCCTCAGTTCCTCCTCATGTGTGCCTTTTTATGGGGCTTCATGACTTGGCCTTTAGCTTCCTGCAGAGGGGGTGAGTATAGGGGGAGCAGGAAGATGACCATAATGCCTTTCATGAGCCAGCTTGGAAGCTGTACAATACCCTCTTAGTTACATAAGCCAGCCCTTCCTGACATGGGAGGAGTTTACACATCACATGAGTATCCAGAGTCAGAGATATCTTAGAGTTTGGTACCACACCTCCTTTAACTGCAATTTTCCCAGTCCCACTCAATGGCCGCTCCAGCCATCCTCTTGCTTAAACCAACAAACTTGGATTTATTTTTTACTACATTCTTTATCTTATACTCCTAGATTGAGTAAGATGACGATATGAGAAATTCATTTTGGGGAATATCTTTTCACATGTACACAATTCACTTAAAAAATTAAAAGTTAGAAAATTCATATAATGTTAAGTTTGGAAAAAGAATCTGGCAAGTTACATGAAATTAAACAAGTAATAACATTTATTAACTTATTTGGCCATTATATCATGGCAGACATAAAATATGTGGCTCAGTATTTAAAGTATTACTCTTTATGATTTTTTAAAGATTTTATTTATTTATTCAAGAAAGACACAGAGAGAGGCAGAGACACAGGAAGAGTGAGAAGCAGGCTCCTCACAGGGAGCCCGATGCAGGACTCAGTCCAAGGACCCCGGGATCACACCCTGAGCCAAAGGCAGACGTTCAAGCGCTGAGCCACCCAGGTGCCCCAATCTTTAAGATTCTGATAATGACCATGAGATACATGTATTCATATTTTAAACATGAGCTAGTTCAGTCTTCTAAAAGTTAACTAATTACTCATGGTTATAAAGCCATTAAAATTAATATAGAGGATTCACTTTCAGTAATGGGCAAGATGACCCCCAGGGAATAACTACAAAACTTGCATCAATAGAAAGAAAGAAATAAAAAAATCTGTTTGAAGGCATTGGAGGGCTAATGGCAAGATAAAGAAATATTAGCCCAAAGTCTTAGAGAAGAAAGAAATCTAAAATTGTGAGCCTAGATTTGGGAGTCCCTTTTACTCTACAGCTGTCCAATTTGGAGTATTCTGAGTGATAAGAGATAAATAAGAGGCTGAGCAGTTGAGCAAACTCGTGGCTAAATGCAAATAATAATAATAATAATAATAATAATAATAAGCGATGAGAGTGTAACTAATAGGTAAGGATCCGTGTTTGGTTGGTACCAAAGAGAAATATATTCTAAGAATAATGACAGCTAGACATAAATTTGCCATCACAGTCCCTGAGACTCAGCTTCAAATTACCTCAATGGAAAACAGAATGAATGAATTAGTGCCTTCTCTCAAGGGAAGTTATACCAGACTCAGATTTAAATTAACCCTCAAATTTCTTACTTTGTTTGGCATTTAATCAAAATTCTTCAAGTGCACAGGGAACCAAATCAATGTGATTAAACATATCAAGGAAAGCAACAAACAACCGACTCCGATTTTCAGCTACCTAATGCACTCAAAGTAACTATATTCGAGTCTACAGGAAAAAATATTTCTGCAAAAGAAACTGGGTGTGACTATTGGAAGATGGTATTAGCTGAGGTAAACACATGGAAAAAAACATGAAGTCCAAAACTGTATTGGCAAACAATGACAACAACCACATCAGTCTGTGCTAAAGGAGAACAAGACTATTTCAGAGACAAATAAAGTTCTGAGTCAATAACTGTACAGAAAAGAAGTGGGCTAGGAAAGATTTATTTTTAAAAGAAGTACATTATTCAGTGTCTTTTCTTAGGAAAGAGCAAGAAAAAGAGTAGAAAAGAAAGGAGCATCTTCATTACGAAAGCCTGTCATTGGAGATTTGAGTATGGAGCTGCTTCTAGAGAGCTTATACTCCTAGGTTGAGTAAGATGACGATATGAGAAATTCATCTTGGGGAATATCTTTTCACATGTACACAATTTACTTAAAAAATTAAAACTTTTAAAATACATATAATGTTAAGTTTGGAAAAAGAATCTTAGTTACATAAGCCAGTCTAATGGAGTTTAATTTAGAGTATATGAAAATTTCAAGTTTTCAAGATTGTTTTGAAGCAACAAACAGTCTCTGGTATCCATTGTCCCTTTTGAATGAGAGAATTTATTGTAGTAATTCTGTCCTTGTTCCATCATTGTGCCTGGATATTTGTACTTGTAAGTTGAAAGACAACTTTCTTTTAGACCATAGGTGTCTGTGTTAAGAAAACCTATGTGTGGACCTTATGTATTTCATGAATCTAGAACTTACAGCCTGAAGACATAATTGGGTTGGATTTTTGTTGCTCACAGTAGGGGGAATATATTGTAATGGCGGGGAGAGGCATGAGAAATTGTGATCAAAAGGACAAACTTTATATTTTGAATTATTGATCTTGATTATTTACTCACCCCTATATTCATGCCTGTTGTCACACAAGCTTTGCAATTCTTCTCACAAGGGACAAAGTACTTCACCATCTTTGAGGTTTGCTCTTGGCCACGTAACATGATTCAGTCAAAGGACTATTAGTAACATGGCACAAGGAAAAGCTTGTGTGGTGGTGTGTGCCATCTTGAATTTCTATCATTAGCAAGTAATGAGGGTTCCATCAAAACTGCAACTCCTTCAGCTTCAAGAAGAATGAACTCACATTGGGATATGTGAGCCCAACAAGCATGAAGAGCCAAGATCAGCTAGCTGCATATTTGAAGAAAAGCCAAATAGCCAAACCCTGTCTTTATCAGCCAATACACAGAAGTATATATGAGATTAAATGATTACTGTTTTAAGCCATGTGCTTGAGACAATTTGTTATGCTGTATTATTGTGCCAGTGGCTGGAAAGCATGACTGAAATATCTATTGCATGATTGTGTTAAATAAAGTTTTAAAACAAAACAGACTTAAACTATAATGTTGGAAGTCAAAAGAGTTGGGAGAAGAGAAGTAACTGTTATTGGGAGGGGCATGAGCTTCTAGGGAGCAGGCAATTTTCTCTTTCTTGACCAGGACGATGGTTAGATGAATATTTTAATTTTTGATAATACAGTTATCTGCATTATAATTTGTAAACTTTTCTGTATGTTTATGACATCTCAGTATGTATATATTTTAAAATTCTATACTTTAACTGCTATAAGATATATAGATCAAGCTTTTATGAAATTAGGTTATATAGAAATATCAAAAAATAAATAGAAATTTATGTAGGGTTAATCTAGGTGCCAATCCACCTTGTAAAGCCTAGAAATTTACATGTAGAGTTTACAATATTATAATCCCCGTGAAGAAATATTTTTTATAATTTTTTATTTATTTATTTATGATAGTCACACAGAGAGAGAGAGAGAGAGAGAGAGAGGCAGAGACACAGGCAGAGGGAGAAGCAGGCTCCATGCACCAGGAGCCCGACGTGGGATTAGATCCTGGGTCTCCAGGATCACGCCCTGGGCCAAAGGCAGGCGCTAAACCACTGTGCCACCCAGGGATCCCTGAAGAAATATTTTGACTATTATGTAGCTTGTATGCCTTACTAAGCATACAGGAAAACATAAGTAAGTTTTTTTTTTTTTTTGTAAAAATAAGTACAAGTAATTGATGGAAAGAGTCAATGACTAAAATAAAACTCTTTAGTTTTTGCATGTACAACTAAAAGAAGTAAGCAAACATTTAATAAAGTCTTAGAAAATTGGAGGGTCAGCAGATTCTCTTAGTAGATGCATGTCAAACATCTAAGTTGATTTTTTCAGGCTAGGCAGTTGAGAGTTTGGGAAAGGATAATCATTAAGGCAATCATTAATCTTTGTCCAATGGATTTGCTATTGCTGCAAATTGGTAAGAATAGTTTGGTAGTGTGGTAAGAAAATTATTTGGTATCAAGAGAGTGAGAGAAGTAGAATTGTTTGTAATTGGTTTAGAAAATAATTACGGAGAAATTTATCATAAAGAATAGTACAGAATTGAAGCACTAGTTGGACATCAGTGATAAAGAGAGAAGCAAGAATTGCTCTTGAGATGCCCTTGAGTAGAAAGGAGGGAGATGGGCTCTGTGCAAAAGTGGAACACAGAAGAGTCATCCTTTCTAAGAAAAGAGATATCAGAGTGCGTTTTTAAAGATGTGAATGTGGTGATATAATTTGTGGAGAAGTCTAGTGGAAAGCTTCTCCTGATTACTTCTATTTTTTCGCTGAAAATTGATAGCACCTTTAACACTGGTGAGTTAAGAGAGGGGAGCAGGCATTAAAAGTTTAAAGAGAAAAAAGTTTGTATAAGAGTGAATGTATTCAGTAAATATCATAGAAATGATGGATAGCAGTGGGTGTCTATTTGATGTTGGTGGTCATAAATTTAAAGTGAGAGCAGTTATCAAGCTTGTGCATTTTTCTCCAGCTATGTTTAGTTGTCTGGAGAAGTTGTAGAATAGACAGAAATTTGGATTTAACTAGACTGGTGTTTCTCCAGGCCAGAATAACAGAGATAAAAGGAATAAGGATGTATGCAATGACTTAATTATAATAACAATATATGTAGACTGAATAAGGGGAGGAGTTAAGGAGATGAAGGGCCTGGGGAATCAGGAAAGCGGGAAAGTGGACAAAGTCAGCAGATGAAAATTGCAAGTGGGGTGGGTAAGGAGAGGAGCAAGGAAGGGAGTGTGCCAGAAAGTTTCCAATGTGGTACTTGAGTTTATATTCTGGAGGGAATGCTTTCAATGGAAAGAAAGAAGCCTAAATTCCAACCAGGGACTGGGAAGATAGAGGGCAAGACCAAAGGTGAGAGCTCAAGTTTTTAAGAGGCCAGATTACTGAAAAGTTATTTTACACAGTTTTGACTACCTCAGAGATTACAATATAATTAATCTTGAGGGTACTTTGGAGCTATATTCTTCAAACTTGGTGGATTTTAGAGAAAAGGGTAAAACAATTATCTGGATAAACAAAGAAGATATCTAGCCCAGAGTCAGGACCAATAGCAAGGGAACCTATATAAGCTGAAGGAGAGCTTGCTCAGGAAAATTAAGGTTTCAGCTAGACAAGAAGTTGGAAAAAATTCAGAGATAAGGTTGAGGATATGAGGGATGACATCCCAATGACAGTCTGTGAGATTTGAAGGGCACAACGGGAAAATTTGGGCAATGAGAAAGAGGTGAGAAGTGGAAAAAGACGAGCATGTGCACAGGTCCAGAGTTGACCATTTATTGTAACTTTTTTGAGAACTGTCCCGATAGTGTATTAAATAGATTGGGTTGGTATTGATGTGGATATTGTAAGGATGGACTTATCTCCTGACACAAGGCTGTCTGTGGCTCCCTCTTCATTTGTAAACCATGAAATAAAATGTTTTGTTCTTGACTTTAAATTATGTATTGTTTGGGATAGAGAATATACACATAAAAAGAATACAAATACTATCCACATATTAAACTAGTATGAAGAAGGCTAAATTAAGCCACAAGTAATAAAAATTTAATACTATGTAATTCAGTACCATCATCTTTTTCTGAGACAACTCCACATTTTTCTAAGTGGTCAAATAGTATCAGTTCTCATCTGCTCCCAATTTTTCATCCTCACTGCATCTAGAGAAATCTTTATGGAACATGCATATGATCATATAATTATTTCTTCCTTAAAAGTCTTCCATGGCTTTCCATTTACTTTCAGGACAAAAAAAATATTTCTTTAAACATGACTCAAAAACCTCTGTAAGAGTTTATATTTACTCACTTCTCAAGCCTCATCTCTGTTTTCATTCCAGGTCCCCCTAACGACAGACACTCTGTACTTGTGACAGCTTCTGCATCGGGGTTCATTCACCTAATATGAAATTAACATCTTCGTATCTATACCCAAGTCCAATCATCATTTCCAAGGACAGAACTTTTTTGGCTTCCCTGAGTATATCAATCCCCTAATAGATGCTTGTGCGGGACCAAGTATCTCCCATTTGTGGCACTAGATACCTTGTAATGTTACATTTACTTGAACAGCTATTCGATTAATATCATGAGTCCTCCCTAAACTGGAAGATGACTCTTGTAGGTTATAAGCAAGTCTCAGGCGTGAATTTGGCTTCTAGTTATTTAACCAATTAAATTTTCCCCCGTGGAGATCTCTGAAAATAATGCATTCAGTAAAACCCTAAGCTTTAGACAAAAAGCAGTCAGGACTTGGGTACATTTGCATGATAGCTATTGAAGAGAAGAAAGGGGACAGAGAAATACTCCACCACAGTAGTGGAGGAAAAATATTAGAGAAGGTGATTTTAGGAATAACATGGTAGCTTCTGTATTTGAAACATGGTCAAGGAAGAGAACAGGTAACAACTAGGAAGAATCAATTCTGTTGTGAGTTCTGCTTTTCTCACACGAGTAAACCAAACTCTAACTTTGCCTTCCTCACATTTCACATTTTCCAATGTGTGCTGCGTATGAAGAAAACAACCTGCTTAGTCTGTTCTTAAAGGTCGCCTGCTTAGTGACCAGAAAATTCACTTACAGAAGAGACTTTATGTGGCGATGATTTAAACCTCTTCCGCTTTAAATGGAGCTCTGGCAATGGCCCTGAAGAATGCTGTTCAAAATGCAACCTTTGGGAGCATCAGAGCCAAGGCAAGAGGTCGCATTCTGCTTTCCATTCACAATTCCCTTTGTTGCATGTGTTTCAGATTTTCTTTTTCTCTTTTTCCTAAAATCCCTACGTACTCACATGGCAGTTCTCCTAGAATTTGAAAACACGCCAATAAAAATATAGATCTTTGAGAAAATTTCAAATCATTAGAGGTAAAGTCACATTCAAAAAAGACTATTCTTTCTTATAGCCCTCAGATTAAATTCATCCCCTGCATAATCCTTTATTGGTTATGAAACCAAGCTTTTATAATCTTGTGATAAAGAGAGAGAGAGAGAGAGAGAGAGAGAGAGATCAGAAACCCATGTAATATTAATTTGCAGATATTAGTTTGTATGTCTTTGGAAAATCTTTCTTAGAAATACACAAGTATTCTTGTAAAGGATGATTAAATTTGAGTACATGTTCGGTTTTATGACTGCTGGATAATTTCTTTTTTTTTTTCAAAAGATGAGTTGCACAAGGATGCAACATTGCCATTATCAACTTCTGTACATCTTCTATATTGCCTTATGAAAAATGTTTTTTCATTCTTTGATATGTTTGTTTATAGTAAATCTTTTAGTCTCTCCTTATTTCTAAATAATGCATACTTAGCTCTATTTGTAAAGGAAATTTTAGATAGACTTGGTTTGGTGTATAATTTTTTATTAAGCATGCAAAGGTAAGGAATGTATATTTAAGGCAAAAATTAAATAGCCTTTTGTAAATTGGACTGACATTGAATTATATGTTTTCAAAATTGATGATAATTAAAATACAGCACTGTTCAAATCACCTCACCTAAAGCATGCACTAAGAAATAGAAATTTCAGCATTTAACAATATACTTTTAGGAGTTTGAGTGATTTCAGCTGTCGCCTCCATTTTCACTCACATATTATCCTCCATTTAACATCCAGACAGAGGCTAAAAGCAATGTGCAGGATACTAACAGCAGTTTCATGTATGTTCATTCAGAATGTTTAAAAAATAATTTGTGAAAAATAAGAAAAAAAATACCTGATTCCAATTACTGCCCATCATCCCCACTACTAATCCCACAATACAAATGTATAAATCACTCTTATCTCTCACCTAGATTAGGGTTATTAGGTAATAACCACCTAAACTGATATCCCTGCATTTCTTCCCGCCTCAGAGAACAACCAGAGTCATCATGTTAAGCAGAAATAATATTACTGTTCTGTTCAAAAACACCCAATGGCTTCATAATCCACTGAGAATAAAATCTGAAGTCCTCAAAATGGCCTAAAATATTTTACATAGTCTGATCCCTGATAATTCACTTTGTCTTCTACCATTTATACTTCATTTGTTGTTTTCCAGCTACATGGACCCTCTTGACTATTCTTAAAAAACAACCAGAAGGTTTATGTTTAAATGCTTTTCTCCAAATAGCCCATGACATACTCTCTGGTCTTCTCTTTTTTTCTTTTCTACTCTAATTTCCACCTTCTTGGGGCCTTCTTTAACAACCTTTTGTTAAAAAACTGTAGGCAAACCCAGGCTTCTGTGGGTGTGGTTACAGACCACTGCAATGACCATCACAATAAAACAGGCCAAATGATCTCTTTTGGTTTCCCAGTACATATAAAGTCATGCTTACACTATTCTGTAGTCTTAAGTGTATAATAGCATGCCTTTAAAAATAGTGAAATATCTTAATTAAAAAAAATCCTTTCTTGCTAAAAAATGCTAACCATCATTTGAGCTTTCGGCAAGTGGTAATCTTTTTGCAGGAGGAATGTCTTGCCAGGATATTGATGGCTGCTGACTGATCAGGGTGGTGGTTGCTAAAGATTAGGGGAGCTGTGGAGATTTCTTCAACTAAGACAACAGTGAAGTTTGCTGCATTGATTTGACTCTTCCTTTCACAAACAATTCTCTGTAGCATGTGATGTTGTTTGATAGCATTTTACCCACAGTAGAAGTTCTTTCAAAATCGGAGTCAATCCTGCCAAATCCTGCTTTATCACTAAGTTTATGTAACATTCTAAATGCCTTCTTGTCATTTCAACAATCTTCACAACATCTTTGCCAGGAATAGTTTCCATCTCGAGAAACTACTTCTAAAAAACAAACCAACAAATAAACAAAAAACTCACTTTGCTCATCCATAGAAGTAACTCCTTATCAGTGAAAGTTTTTCCATGAGATTTCAGCAATTCAGTCACATCATCAGGCTCCATTTCTAGTTCTGGTTCACTTGTTATTTCTGTAGTTACTTCCTCTACTGAAGTCTTTAACCCCTAAAAGTAAGCCATGAATTTTGGAATCAACTTCTTCCAAAAGCCTGTTAATATTATCTTGACCTCTTCCCATGAATCACAGTGTTCTTAATGGCATCTAGCATAGTGAATCCTTTCTGGAAAGATTTCAATTTCTTTTGCCCAAATCTATCAGAAGATTCACCATCTATGGCAGCTACAGCTTTACAAGTTGCATTTCTTAAATAATAAGACTTGAAAATAGAAATGACCTCTTGATTAGAATGGATGTTGTGTTAATGGCATTAAAACAATATTAATCTCAATGTACATCATCATCAGAGCTCTTTGGTGACCAGGTGCACTGTCAATAAGCAGTAATATATTTTTTAAAGATATTATATATTTAGTTGACAGAGAGAGGGAGAGAGAGAAGGAGAGAGCACACAGGGAGGGGGAGTTGAAGGCAGAGGGAGAAGGAGAAGCTGGTTTCCCGCAGATTGGGAGCCTAATGCAGGGTTCAATCCAGTGACCCTGGGATCACAGCCTGAACCAAAGGCGGATGCTTAACCAACTGAGCCACCCAGGAGTCCCAATGAGCCCTAATATTTTGAAAAGAACATTTTTCTTTTTCCCCTGAGCAGCAGGTCTCAACAGTAGGCTCAAAATATTCAATAAACTATGTTGTAAACAGATGTGCTATTATCAGATCTGTTTGTTACAACAAACATCCATTTGTCCCATTTGTAGAGTGCAGGCACAGGAGATTTAGCATAATTCTTAGAAGCCCTTAAGATTTTCAAAATGATAAATAAGCACTGGCTTCAACTTAAAGTTATCAGCTAATTTAGTCCTTTAAAGGAGAGTCAGCTTGTCATCTGTAGCTTTGAAACCAGGCACCAATTTCTCCTGTCTAGTATGAAAGTCCTAGATGGCATCTTCTTCCAGTAGAATGCTATTTTATCTGCATTGGAAATTTGTTGTTTATTGTATATACTTTTGTTAATTATCTGAGAGATTTTCTGGATAACTTGCAGCTTCTAAATCAGCATTTGTTGCTTCACCTTGCACTTTTCTGTTACAGAAACAGCTTCTTTCCTTAAATCTTATGAATCAACTTCTGCTAGTTTCAAACTTTTCTTCTGCAGCTTCCTCCCCTCTCTGGACCATTATGGAATTGACAAGAGTTGGGGCCTTGCTCTGGATTAGGCTTTGGTTTAAAGGAATGTAGAGGCTGGTTTGATCTTCTATCTAGACTACTAAAAACTTTCTCTATATCAGCAATAGGCTGTTTTACTTTCTTATTATTTGTGTGTTCCTTGAAGTAGCATTTTTAACTTCTGTCAAAAACTTCTCCTTTGCTTGGACAACTCAGAAAGCTGGTGCAAGAGGCCTGGCTTTTAGCCTGTCTTGACTTTCAGCATGCCTTCTGCACAAGGCTTACTCATTTCTAGCTTTTGATTTCAAGTGAGAGAAGAATGACTCTTCCTTTCATTTAAATACTTAGAAGCCTCTACAGGGCTATTTATTGCCCTAATTTCCATATTGCTGTGTCTCAGGGAATAAGCAGGCCTAAGAAGAGGGAGAGGGGTGGGGGAACAACTGGCTCAATCAGAAGACACACAGGAAGCCTGGCGGGCTAAATGTGGAGCATGTAAATCTTGATCTTGGGGCTATGGGTTTCAGACCCATGTTGGGTGTAGATAATACTTTAAAATAATAAAAAATCTTTAAAAAAACCACAATATTTGTCACTTAAATTCTCTGTCGTATATGGTTGTGGTTCATGATACCCCAAAACAATTACAAGAATAATATAAAAGATCACTCATCACAGATCACCATAACAAATATACTAATAGTGAAAAAGTTTGAAATATTCTGAAAATTACCAAAATGTGACACAGAGATACAAAATGAGCCAATACTTTTGGAAAAATAGCTCATAGACTTGCTCTATACAGAGTTGCCATACATTTTCCATTTGTAAAAAACAAACAAACAAATAAAAAACATGGCAATAGCAACAACAAAAAACTGCTATCTGCAAAATGCGATGAAGCAAAGTGCATTAAAATGCTGTATATCTATACTTGTTAATTCTCTAATAAGTGTTACTACATTTTTATGATTTAATTTATTTTATAACCTTCACAATTATCATCTGGTGACCTATCATATATCTGTTTGCTTGTTCATGGTCTATCTCCCACCTCTACAACTTAATTTCCTTGGTGAGCAACAACCTATCTGTATTGCTCATAGTTATAATTCCAGAATAGTGTTTTGTTGGGGGAACAGAGGGCTAGCTGAGGATGAAGTGCAAGCCCAGGGAAGCACATCAAGTCCTTGAAATAGGCAGAGGGACATCCTTCTAGGGACTCAACTGCCTCGATGTTCATACTTTGCTAAGGGCAAAAGGCAATCTTAGCCCAACTCCCAGGATCCTGTAAGTCTACTTTAACATATAACAATTCCTTTAGAAATTTCCTTTATCTCTAAACCCTTCAGGATACATGTTGGCAATCATCCGCCAAACACATGGCCCACCGATATACATCTGAAAGGTCTCATGACTCAGGTTTTATTAGGCAGTAATAAATGACCTTTTCCGGGATCCCTGGGTGGCGCAGCGGTTTAGCGCCTGCCTTTGGCCTAGGGCGCGATCCTGGAGACCCGGGATCGAATCCCACATCGGGCTCCCGGTGCATGGAGCCTGCTTCTCCCTCTGCCTGTGTCTCTGGCTTTCTCTCTCTGTGTGTGTGTGTGTGACTATCATAAATACATAAATAAAAAAAAATTAAAAAAAAATAAATGACCTTTTCCCAATAATAACCAGCCCCCTCAAGGTCCTGGAAACCTTGTTTCCAAATTCTTTAGAGAGTATGCTATCCTCAAAACCCTCCCAACTCCCTGGTATATAATCAGCCACCCCTCAGAGGCCTGGAGCAGCAGCTCTTCCTGCCCAAGGGTTCTTTCCCTGTGCTTTATTTACTTATTTATTTATTTTTAGATTTTTATCTCTTTATTCATGAAATATACAGAGAGAGAGGCAGAGACACAGGCAGAGAGAGAAGCAGGCTCCCTGCAAGGAGCCCTATGTGGGACTTGGTCCTGTGTCTCCAGGATCATACCCTGAGCTGAAGGCAGACACTCAACTGCTGAGCCACCCAGGCATTCCTGTCCTTGTGCTTTAATAAAACCACCATTTTGACCAAAAACATCTCAAGAATTATTTCTTGGTTGTCGGCTCTGGACCTCCCCTATATTCCAAAACTTCATCAGTTTGACATATATTAGTGCTTCACAAATCATTTCTGAATAGATAAATGTGTCCTTATGGTATAAGTAAGGGAACACATTGAAGATTACATGTTCAGACACCCCATATCCTAGATTTCTTATAATCCAATAAGTAATATAATATGTTATACATTGAAAGACATGGAAAATAAAATAATTCATTGATAAAACACTGAAGGACTTATTTAAAATCTAGACCAGGGTTTGGCAACCTACAGCTCTTGGATTGCATTAGCATCACCTAGAAGCTAAGAGGTTTTGTTTTGTTTTTGTTTTTGTTTTTTAATGTTTTAATGGTTAAAAGACTTCAAAAGGGAGATAATATGTTTTGGCAAGTGAAAACTCTTTAAAATTATAATATTAGTATCCATAAAGTAAATTTTTTTGAAACACAGACGAGCTCATTTGTTTACACATTGTCTTTGTTTGCACCTTAAAACATCTGAGTTAAGAAGTTGCACCTAAAACTAAATGGATCACAAAGTCTAAAATGGTTACTAAGTTGGCACATTAGAGAAAAAGTTTAACAGCTCCCAGTTTGGAGATACTCAGATGATCCACATCTGGTATAATTAAACTCAATTTTTATGTCATGTCTTCAGTTTGGATATTCATCTTTTCTGCCATATTGCTGGAAGCATAAATTTGGATTCTGGTTCAAATATTTTATAGCCAGTTAACTCTCATTAACTTTTAGAAGTATTGCTAATTTTGATCATTATGATCATAATCCATGATTATAGTTAAATAGGTTAAATGAATCAACCTATCATCAATCTATGCGTTGTGGGGGAAAAATAGAAGCAAACATATGATAAAACCAGAGCTTTCTCCTATTTTTCTTTCCATTACTAGGTAAATAATTGTAACCAGCTTTAATGATTTACTCCACAGGAGCAAGTGTTGGGGGGTGAATCAGAGAATAACTTCTGAGATCAAGATTTACAGATCCACTTTTGTAAAAGTATACATCCCACCTTCTATTTTGGCATTATGTCCTATGACACTGTTATAATGTTTGCAATGAGTCATGTTTAAATTTGATATACTGCCTCTGATCCATGACCCACTACTTAGACATTGTGACAAATGCATCGTTTAGCAGAGCCCACGCTGTTCTATTTACTCCTGGAGTACTTTAGTCCTCTTAAAATAATTTTAAAACATTTATTAAAACGTTGTGCATCTTTCTGAAAACTATTATGTTCTTCCAAAAGCACATTTCACATGCATTATTAACATTCTACAATTTAAAATACTTCCCTTTTATTTTTCTCCTATCGTTTCTGAGAACTCTGAGTGAGATTTTTTTTTTTGGGGGGGAGCAGAGTAAGGAATGGGTAATGACCTTTATTGAGATTACTCACCAGAGTAGAAATAATGTCTGTACAAAACTGAATGTTTGTTATCATGACTTCTACATCATAATTAAAATACAAACTTTAAAAATAGTCATTTCAGAATTAGTGTCTTCTTTGAAGCCACAGTAACGGTTAAACATGGTTAAGACTCAAATGCAAAAATTTTGTTGGTTGGAAAGCTAATTAAATTTCCAACTTGCTCAAATAAAATTACAAAAGTGCAAACATGTGTTTTTCACAGAGATAACAATCCCCTGGAATTTCAAAACTGGGCGGTGGTGAGAGTATTAGGATCCTGAGATAATAAGGAATCCAGACATCCTTTAAACAGTCTTCTGTTATCTTATTTTCTCAATCAGAGATCTATGGGTCTGCTGAATCATAACAACTATAGCTTTAATGAGAGAGTACAATTCTTGGTCTGCACAAATAGCAAGATGCAACTTGGGGTGATACACTTCAAGTTTTGTGGTGCATTTTCTGCCAGTCCAAGATTCTCTATAATGAGGTACTCCAAAGATGGGTGCACTATACATGGTGCAGTGGCAGTTGTGCCCACGTGCCAATGGCTAGTCATCCTAGATCTCGGGTGCCAGGAATATAATATGGCCAACCAAGAATTTCAAACTGGCTATCTGTGAGCAGGAAACCAGCTTTCTGGGGTCCTTCTTAGACTTATCATCAGCCATTTCAAATTCTGCTAAAGCTCTAATCAGCAAGACAGAGAAAGAGCTACTCAGATACCTAGTTGAGATCCCACTGCTTCCTTTTTTTGTTACACCAGGATTCCAACTGCCAGATATTTTCATCAGTATTTTTATATTCATTTTCCTAGTGAGGAAAATGCAATTGTAAAGCTTATAATTTGGAAAAAAAATATAAATTTTTAAGGGGAGAAAAAGACTAGAAATTGGATGGTTTTATCTACTAAAGTGGAGAACTGACCATAACTCTAGAATTTGAACACGAGTTTTTCACTTCTGGTTCCAGTGCTAACATGTAAAGCAACTCCTCACTCATGTATTCATACAAGAAAAATTGGAACAAATGGGAATGCCCATCAGAAAATTGAGGTTGCAGGGCAAAGTGGTACTCTGAAATCTGGAGAGACAAGCAAATTCAGAGTTATAGTCAAGAGCTGCTTATCTGGAGCAGAGGTCACTGGAGCTATAAAGTGGTAAGAACAATTAAATGGTAATTTGACAAATGACTGGAGTCTGAGCATGAACTAGCTTGTGGGTAAGAGACTCCAAGAGCCATGGTCTTAAAAGGCCCCCACATTTTATAAGTTTCACTTCCAGGAACCCACCAAGTTATCATGGTGAAGACCCAAGAAAGGTCTTATGGCTCTGACAGCAGTAGAAAAAGAGTAACCATTGGGAAATATGCTCATGGAGTTATCTATCCCCAAAACCTGCTATGGAGAAAAGACATTACCAGAGTCTTATCCCACCTGGAGGAGAGACATTTCTCTCATCTCCAACTTTCCTGTTTCATCTAAGGGAAGGAGGAACAGAGGCCTATTAAAAGTGTGAGATTTATCCATAAGATTATAGAACACTATCCATCTCCCACACCTTACCAACAGAGCTCCAGTATAATAAAGGCAGAATTATAGCTGAAAGACCTGCAAAATGTAGCATCTGAAGAGGCACTTTTTATGGAAGTCCAAAGTCAAAAGTAGAGATAAAACTAGGATGTCAGAGGAATTTGAAGCCTCTGGCAGCCACAGAGTTTGTTTGCTAAAACAAATATTAAACACAAACTAACTCCTAGCCAGATTGATATGGAACCTCACACTAAAGGCTATTATCTCAGTTCCTATTACCTGATACATCAGAGCTGGCTCCGAACCAAAAATTAAAAGGGATGGAAAAAGGCAAAGAAAAGACATAATTGAAGAATGAGACAAAGCAAGCATCAATACCAGATTCAGATATGACACAGTTTTTGAAATTCCCAGGCAGAAATTTAAAATAACTATGATTAATATATTAAAAGCTCTAATGTAAGAAGTAGTCAATAAGCAGTGATGGGTAATCAAAGTAGAAAAATCTACAAATCATAAGGAAATGCTAGAAATTTTAAAAAAGAGAGCGAAAAATGAAGAATTCCTTTTATAGGCTCATCAGTAGACTGGACACAACCAAGGAAAGAATCAGTGAGCTTGAGAAGAGCTCAATGGGAAATCCCCACACTGAAAGGAAAACAAATCTTTAACAATGGAATAGAGGAGAAGTAACATTGAGAGACAACTATACACCTTCTGCTACTTAGGTGCTCAAACTTAGTAAAATGAATTGATGCAAAAAGTAATAAGTACAATATCTAATTAGATTACACAAAGGATTGCAAAATTAATAACTTACACATCTGTCCAACTGCCCTTTAAAAATGCCCTGTGCTTTTCTTCTGTGACACCAGAAAGACTTGAACATATATATATTCTATGTGTCTTATGCCATTATTTGTTCTTTCTTTTTCTAGACACACACTAACATTTTATTACTTTTCACAGGTTTTCTTGTTAGATAATTTTGTATTTAGTAATATAATAATACATGTATCACTTAAAATATTTCATGCTCTAACAATTTTTTAAAATTGACTCCTCTAATAAAAACATGTAACATAAACACACATACACACCTGCCTAATACTTTGAATAAAGTATAAAATTATAAAGTTTTATTTGTGAAAATAGAATTAATATGGTATGAATCGGGGTTCAATGAGAAGACAGAAACCACACAATAATCTGAACAGAGAAACGTTTTTTTGCCTGTGTTTCTTTTTTTTAAAAAAAAATTTATTTATTTGCGACAGAGTGAGTGAGCAACAAGAGAAAACACATGAACAGGGGCAGAAAGAAAGGGAGAGAGAGAGAGAGAGAGTGAGAAGCAGACCCTCCTGCTAAGCAGGGGCTCGATCTCAGGACCCTGAGGTTGTGAACTGAGATGGTGACCTGAGAGAGACTGAGCCACCCAGGTGTCCCCAGAGAAAGTTTTTATAAAGAACTATTAACAAAGGCTAGAGTAATGGAAAATGAATAATAATTAAGGAAAACTACAAAAATACAATAGTGGCAGATATAGAAAATAGCCACTACCTCGAGGGTTGAGATAGAGTTCCCCTAAAAGGACTCCCCCCTCTACCAAGGAGGGTTGGAATTCAGAAGTTCCTGGAAAGGGCACAGCCATGGTTTACTGGATGGTGGCAAATTTGCTCAGTGTCTCACCAGGACTTGCTGAAAAAAATTGTGTTTGTCGTGTCTGAGAAACTGGTTCAACTTAGAACTCCCTATAAAGTCATCTAGGGGGAGGCTGGGACAGGCCATTCACAGGGAGGTGTCTTACTTGTGGCAGTTTACTGCAAAACTGCTAGAAAAAAATACCAGGGAAATCCTCTGTCCCCTGGGTGTAGTTGATTGCCAAATACTGCAGAAAGTGGCATACTTCCACGCACAGCATTCTATATACATTAGAACTTCCATACAACACTAAAACAACTATAGTTTCCCAAGTGACCAAACATGTTTTTTTTTTGTTTTTTTTTGGGGGGGGGGCGCGGGGGTGAGGAAAATGAGGAAGTTCTCTTCCAAATATGATGAGATGACACATGGTCCCAACCTCACTGATATATTGAAGAGGCTATCAATAAGTTAATTATTTCTCAAATTCCATCACAGTATCACTGAATATTACTACATAAACAAGAATATAAAGTTGCTCTCCGAGTTGTATCTAAAATAAAAATGTGAAAGAGAGTAAAGAAGAAAATGGGCAGAAAACACACATAAACAGAGAAAGAGAAGGGAAAATGTGACCATCATTTCTGTATACAGTCTCAAAACCATAATAGGTACCTATGAGATCTTTCTTCCACAACCCATTCCATATGTTCCCTATTCTCGGCCAGAACTTTAGCTGGTCAGTGTTCTTCCCCTAGTGGAGTGACCCAATCATCTATTCTTGAAGGCCTGGGTCCGCTTGCTACTTTTTTGTTTTTTGAAATTTTTCATGAAGTTTTAGTGTTAGTCACAGAAATACTAAGTGGTGCCCTAGAGAATTATCTGGGATCCAAGAAAATCCCTCCTCGACTCCAATGGGCAGCAGTTACACCATCTTCCCCTGGTGATTGTAATCAATGACTCCAGCCTGCAGCACTGTTCCTTTCTGCCTATTGGTTTTGTGGCATAAAGAGCTGAGATACCCAGGTGACTGTCTCCTTTTCCAATCCAATGAAATCATTATTGCATCCCTGGTTAAAATACTAACCCCTTAGGGACAAAGGCTTCTAAACCAGAAGAGCTCAGGGCTGCCTGAATAGAGAATTAAATTTCTTCAAGTGCATTACTGTGTATAAAAGTGAGAGAGGCCATTGCCACACCTTTGACTCTCAGACCCATGTATTCTTGCTTCAGAGTGATAGAATCACATTATGATCTGATTCAAAGCAAATACTGCATCTTATAAGATCGAACTACATCCTCTCAGGGTATGGTCTCCCAAATGATGACCTAAAATGAGATGTCAGTTAGTCATTCTACCTTTCAGTTAGCCCATGTAGTTACGGGTGATGTGCAGTGTAACAAAAAAAATTAGTATTATGGGCTTATAGGTGCATTTCTTTTTTTAAATGAAATTAATTTATTGATTACAAACATTACTGTGCAGAATAACATAACCACGGAAGCATTCTATGAGCCCATAGGTAGTGGTGGCAGTCCACAGATGGTGGTCCTAGGCAAGGAAGGCAAATCCATACCCAGAACATGTCTCTGTATCAATAAGGACAAATGTCTGGTCCTTAATTGAAGAAGTGTAATGTAAGTAACCTGCCACAAGGTGGCTGTCTGTTCTGCCTAGATAATAATGCCATATTGGCTCAGTATTGGTCTCTTCTTCTTCTTCTTCTTCTTCTTCTTTTTTTTTTTTTTTTAAGATTTTATTCATTTATTCATGAGAGACAGACAGAGAGAGAGAGAGGCAGAGAGGCAGAGAGAGAAGCAGGCTCCATGCAGGGAGCCCGATGTGGGACTCGATCCCAGGTCTCCAAGATCATGCCCTGGACTGAAGGTGGCACTAAACCGCTGAGCCACCTGGGCTGCCCAGTATTGGTCTCTTCTTTGACAGATTACGTATTCAGCAGGAGTGTTAGGCAGGACAGCATTGATAAGTGAAACTCCAAGATGTTGAGTCTATGCCTATCTGCCATCCCTACCAATATGCCCATTTTCTTCATCTTTCCCACTTGAATAGCCTATCACCTACTTTGTAGTGTATGCCCCCTGACAGGCATTCAAGGGACAGAAATATCCCCACAGTCTACACTTTCTCTGACAGTTCCATCCATAGGCCTTTTCCTCAGACGTTTTTTTGTCACCCAGTCTTCTAACACTTTTCCTTCCAATTCCTAATAAAAACTGGGAGCTTTTGTGAATGAAGCAGAGTAGATCTTTACTTCTCGCCAATTCTCAATCCAGATGTGGTAAACAATGCCCAAAGTTGTGCCCAGTGGGAGGACTCGCCTTACCAATGTCCATCATGGTCACTCAAGGCTATGGTACTGCCACCATTTCTGCTTGCTTAATACCAGCACACCACACAGATGCATCTGCAAAGTAGACTTGAGTTCTGTTTTGTTCTTTTTCTTTCACAATTAACTGGTCGTACAGAATGCCTCAGAGGCCCACAACAATATGGAATTTTAAGAAAAGACAATGGAACCAGCGTCAAGAGAGTTTGAGTCATATGTTCATGCAACGTATTCATTCCTTCCAGATCTGCCTCAGCTTGGCCTCTTATTTAACATTTTCATTTAATAACATTGCGGGAGAGTTCAAGCTGATATTTCACGTTTATGTTACCTACCAAAGCCCAATAGCAGACAAAAAAACTCAAGAGGATAATAGATAACTGCAAAAGAAAGCATAGAGTTGCTACTAATCCTAAAGGTCTGTGTTGTGATCCTCCAGTTTATGCTCGCCAGAGGCTCCATACAGGATTCCAATTTGCCATGGCCATTATATATCATGATGTGTGTAGAGCATTACGAGTCCCAGTTGGTAGAGCAACTATCACTGCAGTCTCAACTGTTGCAGTCTTCTCTTTTTCTTGTCCCTACATTAAACTGGAAGCCTTAAAAGAGACTCAAATGCACTATATGCTGTTGCAAAAATCCAAAATGGCTTACCAAGCATTTGCAACTCTTTCTTTATAGTAATCTGTGAAAGGTGTGAGAACTTGTCTTTCACTTGTAAGGCATATGTTAACATGTCTCAGGTAATTGAATCTCTAGAAATCTCACTGCTGTGGAGAGATCATTATTTTTTTTTTTTACGATTTTATTTATTTATTCATGAGAGACACAGAGAGACAGGCAGAGACATAGGAAGAGGGAGGAGAAGCAGGCTCCGTGCAGGAAGCCCAATGCGGGACATGATCCCAGGAGTCTGGGATCATGCTCTGAGCCAAAGGCAGAAGCTCAGCTGCTGAGCCACCCAGTGTCCCAAGAGATCATGACTTTTTTTGTGTGGTTTATCCACCACCTTTTAGTTTGTACATGTCATATTAAGGAATCTAAAGTTCTTTCTACCCTCTGATCCAGTCAACAAATGTCATCAATGGAGTGGACCAGTTTTACATTTTATTGAATGTCAAGATGATCAAGATTTTTCTACGTTATAGCATAGAACAAAGTAATGGAATCAAGATAGTCCTGAGACAAGATATGTAGGACTTACTGGTGGACGTGCAAGGTAAAAACAAACAGCTTCTGGCTGTCCTTACAAATTGATGGAAAGAAAAAAAATTAGCGACATCTATATGCCAAGTTCTAAGAATGTATTAATTTGTCTCAGTAAACATACTGCATCACAAACAGCAGTTGCAATTGGAGTCACCACCCAATTAAGTTTAAAATAGTCTACAGTCATTCTCCAAGATCAAGCTGGCATCTGCACAAGCCAAACTGGTAACTTAGGGATCCCTGGGTGGCGCAGCAGTTTGGCGCCTGCCTTTGGCCTGGGGTGCGATCCTGGAGACCCGGGATCGAATCCCACGTCGGGCTCTCGGTGCATGGAGCCTGCTTCTCCCTCTGCCTATGTCTCTGCCTCTCTCTCTCTGTGTGTGTGTGACTATCATAAATAAAATAAAAATTTAGAAAAAAACAAACAAACTGGTAACTTAAATGGGAGTATCATCATCCTGCTTCTTTCAAGTCATTGATGGTTACATTATTTTCTATAATTCCTCCAGGGATGAAGCATCACCTCTGATTCACTATTTTATTTATTTATTTAATTTAATTTAATTTAATTTTATTTTTTTATTTATTTTGGTAACTCAATATTTTTAGGTCCTGGGCTGAAGGCGGTACTAAACTGCTGAGCCATCCGGGCTGCCCTGATTCACTATTTCAGTAGAAAGTGGAAGTTCAAAGGGTCCTCATTTAGGTCCTCTTCCCATAATGGTACTATCACTATGGATCACAAAGCCAGTGTGGGCTTTCTATTTGGTATAAAGCTTAACTATTCCAACTATACATTTAGGGACCTATGTAACATAGCCACAGAATAAGTCTGTGGACAAATGGGGACTTGAAAATGAACTTGAGTACTGAGCCCATCTGTCACCTGATGACCAGAGGTCTCAACCTCAGTGGGCCATAGTGGCATTTTGGGTTTCTATCAGGAACCTAGGGAACAAGAAGAGTAAACTATAACAGCAGATTAGGGAAATACATTGATATAAATACAATTACTAGAGATTCAAGATTTAGCATGTTAACACTTGCAGCTAGAGATGGCTCCTAAAGCTACTCTGCTACTTTCTTCCAATTATTTTGTTGAGGAAGTTGTTTCCTGCTTGGTCAAAACATGTCCTCTCAGGGAAAGCAGAGATTTTTCACTAGCTGAAATCCAGTGACAACAGTGAGGAGTTTTGGTGGATCTTAGGAAGAGTTTTTCATCTTCTTTCTAGGCATCTGCCCTAGGTAAGATTATTACAGGTTTTCAAGCAGGGAAAGGTTAGTATCCTCAAACAATGAAGGGCAAGCTACTTTCACTGGTATGGGTGACTCAGAGTAATTCAGAATTCAGAATTTTCAGGTTAATAAAGTTCATATTAGATGCCTCCAGTCCAAGTTTCAGGATCATATTCCTAAGCAACCAGTGCTTAACTTCCAAATGAAAACTTGACAAGACTGAATTTGAGTCTTGTTTTAAAACAGTGGCATGTAGGATCCCTGGGTGGCGCAGTGGTTTAGCGCCTGCCTTTGGCCCAAGGTGCGATCCTGGAGACCCGGGATTGAATCCCACGTCAGGCTCCTGGTGCATGGAGCCTGCTTCTCCCTCTCCCTGTGTCTCTGCCCCCTGCCCTCTGTGTGTGACTATCATAAATAAAAAAAAAAAATTAAAACAGTGGCATGCATATTTAAATTTTGTGGTTTTTTTTTTTTTTTTTTTTTTTTTTAGTATTAAGTCTATGGCTACAAGAAACAGGAGGCTATTTGTGAATTGTAACAAAAACTCAGTTTCTCAGACTGTGACCTGATATGATAATAATGGACCTGGTCTTTCAATTTTATTTCTGTAATTACTCAACTACATTTGAAAGAACTCATTCCATATCACACACCTTACATTCATATTACCACCATAAAAGTCAAGTGCAAGCATCCTTTTGGGATTCCAAAGTGTACAGTTGACCCTTGAACAATGTGAGGGTTAGGAGTACCAACACCCCAGGCTATCAAAAATCTTTGTGTAACTTATTCCTCCCCAAAACTTCACTACTAACCGCCTACTGCTGACGAGAGTCTTTACCAATAACATAAACAGTCAATTAGTACATAATTTGTAGTTATATGTATTATATATCAAATTCTTAAAGTAAAGTAAGCTAGATAAAATAAAATGTTATTAAGAAAATCATAAATAGGGCACCTGGTTGGCTCAGTCACTTAAGCATCTGCCTCTGGCTCAGGTCATGATTCCAAGGTCACTCATCAGGATCCCTGCTTGGTAGGGAGCCTGCTTCCCCCTCTCCCTCTGTTCTTCCCCCTTGCTCATGCTCGCTCGCTCTCTCTCTCTCTCTCTCTTAAATAAATAAATAAATAAATAAATAAATAAATAAATAAAATCTTTAAAAATAAAAAAAAGAAAATCATAAATAAGATAAAATGCATTTACAGTACTATATGTATGAGAAAAAAAGTCTACATTTAAGTGGACCTGTACAGTTCAAACTCATGTTGTTAAAGAGTCAACTGTTCTTCAACTGGTATTTCACTATAATCAAAGATGATAAATTGTGATGCTATTATATCTCATGGATTACTAGCATCTTATTTTCCATTGGCATGAAACTCAGCATGGCACAAAGCCTAAGAATTCAGACAAAAGAAATTCCTAACTTTCTAAGTCTATATCCTGGCATTATTCCCAGTACCAAATCTGTATCAGTTAGGATTCAATAAAGAGAGATATCATGAACTAATTTGAACAGAGAAAGTTTAAATAGTAATGACAGGAAATTGAAGCAATGATGAACTGGCTAATGAGAGTTAAAGAAAACTTTTAAGAATACAGCAATAGCAGAAGTGAGGAGTAGCCACTGCCAATGAGGCTGAGATAGAAAGGCCTCCAAAATAGATCCTTCATCTCAAAAGATTTTAAGATCCAGATTTTATTGGAAGGTACACATCCTTGGCTCACTGGATGATGCATAAATTGTTGTTGAGGGGCTTGCTGGTAAGTCTTACTAGAAATCTTCCATTTAGGTTACTAAGAGGGGATGTGCTTTAAACTGATTGCAAATTAACAAAACAAAACTAGTTCTTTGAAAAGATCAATTAAATTGATAAGCCTCTAGTCAGACTAGCTAAGAGAAAAGAAAGAGGACACACATTACTAACATCATAAATAAAAGAGTAGACATCACTACAGATCTCACTGGCATTAGAAGGTAAAGGAATGCCATGAACAACTTTATGCCTATAAACCCGATAACCTAAATGAAATGGACCAACTCCTTGAAAGGCACAATTTATTAGAAGTCACATAAGAAGACGAAGAATCTGAACAAGCCTGAATCTATTAGGAAATTGAATCAGTAATTAGTAATCTTCCAAAACAGAAAACTCTTGGCTCAGGTGGATTCACTGGTAAAGTCTGCTAAGCATTTTAGTTAGAAATTATGTCAATTCTCTACGATTTCTTTCAGAGCATAGAAGCAGAAAGAAAGAATGCTTCCTAACTCATTATTTGTGGCCAGCAATACCATAAGACCAAAACCAATCAATATCAATATCACTTTTGAATATAGACTCAAATATCATTAACAAAATATTAGGAAACTGATTATAACAATGTATAAAAAGAATTATATACCATGACCAAGTGGAATGTGCTCCAGTTATATAGGCTAGTTCAACATACAAAAATAATGTAATCAATTACATCAAGAGATTAAAAAAGAAAAATCACATATCCTATTAATAATTGCAAAAAACGAATTTGACAAAACTCAACACCCTCTCATAATAAAAACTCTCAGCGAACTAGGAACATAGAGGAATTTCCTCAAGTTGATAAAGATTATCTACAAAAAACCTATAGCTGAAATCATACTTGATAGTGGGAAATTTGAAGCTTTCCCACTAAGATAAGGTACAAGGAAAGGATGACATTTGTCACCACGCCTTTTCAACACAGTAGTGGAAGTTCTAGCTAACACAATAAGAGAAAAAAAGAAAATACGAAGTATACAGATTAGGAATAAAGATAAAACTATCTTTGTTCACAGATGACATGGTCATCTATGTAGAAAACCCAAAAGAATAAACAAAAAACCTCATGGAACTAATAAGTAATTATACTAGGTCAAGCTACAAAAGTGGATTGCCTTACTATATACCAGTAATAAATAGTTAGTATTTGAAATTAAAAACACAATATCAGGGCAGCCTGGGTGGCTTAGCGGTTTAGCACCGCCTTCAGCCCAGGGCATGATCCTGGAGACCTGGGATCGAGTCCCATGTCAGGCTCCCTGCATGAAACCTGCTTCTCCCTCTGCCTATATCTCCACTTCTCTCTCTCTCTCTCTCTCTCCTCTCTGTGTCTCTCATGAATAAATAAATTTTAAAAAATCTTTAAAAAACACAATATCACATACATTAGCACCTAAAATATGAATATTTAGTATAAATCTTACAAAATCTATACAAAATATATTCCATATTCATGAGGAGCAAGACAATATTTTTAAGATACAAGTTCTTCCCAACTTGATCTGCAAATTAAATGCAATCCCAAAATAAATCTAAGCAAATTGTTTCATGGATGTTGACAAACTTATCCTAAAGTTTATATGGAGAAGCAAAAGACTCAGAATAGCCAAAATAACATGAAAAGAGCAGAACAGAGTTGGAGGAGTGACCCTATCCAACTTCAACCCATGCTAACAAGCCACATAAATCAAAACAGTATGGTGTTGGGGGGGAGAAAAGACAAATAGATGAATGGATTGGAATAGAGAGCCCAACTGATTTTGATAAAGGAGCAAAGGCAATACATTAGAGCAAAGAAAGTCTCTCTTTTTTAAAAGATATTACTAATTTTTCATAAGAGACACAGAGAGAGAGGCAGAGGCATAAGCAGAGGAGAAGCAGGCTCCCTGCAGGGATCCAGAACCCTGGGATCATGACCCGAGCCAAAGGCGGATGCTCAGCCACTGAGCCACCCAAGTGCCTCTAGAGCAAAGATAGTCTTCAATAAATGCTGTTGCAAGAACTAGACCTCCACATGAAAACAAAAATGACACAGATATTCACACTTTACAAAAATTAACTTAAAAATTATTATAGACCTCATTATAGAATGAAAAGCTATAAAACTCTCAGAAGATAACACAGGAGAACACTTAGGTTACCTTGGGTATGGTGAGGACTTTTTAGACCAATATTGACGGCATAATCCATGAAAGAAAAATTGATAAGCTGGACTTTATACTAAATTAAAAACTTCTTTGCAAAGACAATGTAAAGAGCATGAGAAGATAGGCACAGACTAGGAGCAAACATTTGCAAAAGGCACATCTAATAAAAGACTATTATCCAAAATATACCAAGAACACATAAAACTCAACAATAAGACAACGAACCATCCAATTAAAACAAAGAGCTTACTAGACAGCTTACCAGAGAATATATACAGATGTCAAAGAGCATGTGAAAAGATGCTCCACATCACATGTCATCAAGGAAATGCAAATTAAAACAACAATGAAATACTACTGCACACATACTAGAATGACCAAATTCCAGAACACTGACAACACCAATACTCGCGAGGGTGTGGAGCCACAAGAACATTTATATATTAGTTGTGGAAATGCAAGATGATATAGACACCTTGGAAGACAACTTGGCAATTTGTTTTTACAAATCTTACCAATGTGATCCTTGGTGTGTACCCAAAGGAGTTGAAAAGTTACGTCCATGTAAAAATCTGCATGTGGATATTTATAGCAGCTCTATTCATAACTGCCAAAACTTGGAAGCAACAAGTCCTTTAGTACTTGAATGGATAAATAAACTGTGGTATATCCAGAATGGATTATTATTCAGCAGTAAAAATAAGGGAGCAATAAAGACATAAAAAGACATAGAGGAAACTGAAATGTGTGTGGCTAAGTAAAAGAAACCAATCTGAAAAGGCTACATATTGTGTGCTTTCAAGGACAGAATGAATATATGGAGACAATAAAGAAATCAATGTTTGCCTGGGGTCATAGGGAGAAATAGAAGGATGAAAAGGCAGAGCACAGAAGATTTTTAGGGCAGTGACAATGCTCTGTAGGATACAACAATGATGGATACATACCATTATACATTTGTCCTAACCCACAGAATTTACAACAGCATGAGTGAACCCTAATGTAAAATACAGACTTTGGGTGGTTATGATGTCTTGATGTAGGTTCATCAGTGATAACAAATGTTCCAATCCAATGGGGGGTGTTGATAATGGCACAGGCTATGCATGAATGGAGGCAGAGGCACATGGAAAATCCCAATTCTGCTGTGAACTACTCTCAAAAATAAATTAAAAAACAAACAAACACTATTAAACTCACTGGTAGAGATGCTAGCCAGGCTGTCCATGGGAAAGTGCCTCATCTGTGGCATTCCATTAGAAAGCTGACAAGGGAAATGTCGGAGGGATTAGTTGGCTGATGAGCGCCTCCTCCTGTTGCTGTATGAAGGCCTCAGGTAGCAAAGACAGATTGCAGCTGAATGCGCGAGAAGATATACTGGGCTCACGTCAGGTTCTGGAGAAAGCTGCACCCTTCAAGAAACTCAGAGGGGAGAAAACAACACACCATCTTCAGCCAAATGCTGGAGAAAATGTGCTTTACAGAACTCCAGAGATGGAGAGAATGTGCACTCTGGGGCCCACCTTTGGTAAAAGCACACTGTAGAAATCTGGCAAGTGAGATAAACAGCTCCCAGGAGGAGAGAGTCGCCTCCTCCTTCTGGGTCTCTACAGCACCCTTCAAGAAACTCAGAGGGGAGAAAGCTGCACCCTTCAAGAAACTCAGAGGGGAGAAAACAACACACCGTCTTCAGCCAAATGCTGGAGAAAATGTGCTTTACAGAACTCCAGAGATGGAGAGAATGTGCAAACTCTGGGGCCCACCTTTGGTAAAAGCACACTCGACTAACATGCAGGTAAGTGGCAAAGGAGAAAGCTGTGCACCAGTACCTCCATTATCAAGGAGCAGTGCTAAAAGAGTGGTTTGGGGTATGAGAGGTGATAAATTTACAACACAGAGCCCTGTTAGAGCACTACCACCAGCATTACATGAATTGTCGCATGTTAAAATCTAAAGAACCAAAATAGATAGAATTGACTTTCTAAACATGCTTTAATGGCGAGGGCACTGACTTCGGTGTTACTAATTTATATCCATCCAGCAGGTTATTCTCTAAGCTTCAGTTCCTAGACCTTAAAATGGAGGGGGGCATTGTGTGCTTGACAAGTAAGTTGTCACTTCTTAATCATTATTATTGGAAAAATACTCCATAGGGAAACTTCACGATGGTTCTTGAAGAGTCTTTGATGTCTGAAATAAATTAGACGTGTTTCCTTTACTCCTATTTTAGATTTTAAGATGTCCTCCAGATACAAAGTAACTAGAGACCATCTTGAGATCTTTGGTTTAAAATAGGTATTGCTTTCCCATCAAACTTTTTTCTGGGATAAATATGAAATCAAATATAAATTATAGTTTTATTTCTTCACAAATACAGACACATTCACACATTCCTCTGTGTGTGTGTGTGCGCGCGCGTGCATGCGTGCAGAAGATGTGCATGTTATTAAATTTTTTCATGTATTGCATTTAGGGATAACTTCTAGAAAAGTGTCATGTGATAATTATGAGAATAGTTTTTACTTGACTAAAGTTTTTATTATTTTTTATTTTTATTTTTATTTATTTATTTTTTTCCTTGACTAAAGTTTTAATGTGACTTCCTTAATGATTCACCTTTAAGAAAGATGTTCTCTAAGGCTGCGTGGGTGGCTTAATTGGCTGCATCCGCCTCTTGATTTTGGTCATGATCTCAGGGTTGTGAGATTGAGCCCCTAGTCAGTCGCCACACTGGATGTGGGGCTTGCTTAAGACTCTCTCTCCTTCTGCCCCTCTCACTCCCCTTCTTTCCCTCTATTATAATAATAATAATAGTAAATAAAATTTTTAAAAAATTAAATAATTTTAAAAATTTAAAAAGATGTTCTCTATTGATTTGATAAGTGTTTTAGACTATTTATGGGAACTACATTACTTTCCAAAAATTTTAATCGGAAACAAATACTGCATTTCAAATGACATATTAATCTTTATAAAGATATTTGTATGATATTCTCCTTGGCCTATTGACTGGATTAATCACTTTATTTGAAATTCTTGCTTCCTTTCTTTCCAAGTTTGGTTGGTCTCTGTATTTGTTTATGTTTTTTAATCCTAATGTTTATTTATTGAGAATTATATATTAAAATATTGATGGTACTTTACATTTATATTTGGTGATAGTTTTCACATCTTCATATTTCTTCCAAGTTTTTCTTTTATTTATAAAATCTCTTTTATGTCTTGTTATTGGAGTTCAATTTGCCAACATATAGCATAACACCCAGTGCTCATCCCATCAAGTGCCCCCCTCTGTGCCCATCACCCAGTCACTCCCACCCCCTGCCCACCTCCCTTTCCACCACCCCTTGTTCGTTTCCCAGAGTTAGGAGTCTCTCATCTCTTGTTATATAGATTTTATTTCTACACAACGAATAAAATTTTCATGACATGTTAGAAATCTCTTATTTTGAGAATTTATTCCTTCAATTTATTCTTAACTGCTATTATTTACCTTCTGTATCCAGAGTCCATCATTCCTTCCTTTTTCCTTTCTTCTGCACCCTCTTCTTTCTTTTTTCTTTTTATTCATTCTTTTGTTTTCTCTCTCTCCACTTTCCCTCTCTCTCTGTCTCTGTCTCTCTTTTTCTTTCTTTCCCTTTCCACTTTTCCCCAGGTTTTCTTAGGATGGGAATTTGCTTAATTTTTCTAACTTTTGCATGTTTCTGACATAACAACTTTTCTTCACTTTTTTCTTATTTAATGACTCATTTAATGGTAAATTATCTCTTCTGATTAAGCTTTGTTCCCCTTAGTTATTAAGATTCCTCTTTTATTATTTTCTATGTAAACTATTTCTGTTATTTATTTCCACTTTAATGCACCCTGTTTATAAACTTACTTTACAAGAAATTTTTCAGCAACATAGAGATACGGATTTTAAGTTTTACATTGGTTATAAAGTTATTGTTCATTTTATTTCAATATCTGCTGCTCTTGGGAAACCATTCAAATTTCATGATTGCCTATAGCAGCAACTTTCTATAGTAAGTCAAATAGTCTTGAGATAAAATTCTGTTTCATTTATAAATATGTAAAAATACTTCTAAAATAACTTTCATGAGTGGAAGAAGGGTATAAATCTTATCCACTACTAGAGTACATTGCTTGAAAGAGTGCTAAGCTTATAATATCCTTGAAAAAAATATTATTTACTAAATTGTGAATAAGTGATACAGGACTAATATTAACCTGCAAACATTAGTTTAAACCTAACCATTATATATTTCAGAATACTTTGTTATTTTTATTTCCATGATCTGTCCTAAGGTTATTACAATGTACTAAAATCCTTGTAAACAATTAAGCAATCTGCACCATTTTGGGTATTAAAATAAAATGATTTAAAAAGCTATACATGACCAATGCAGAAAACTTCACCAATATATAAGTATATCAAAATGTATGAGAATTAACCTCATATCTGTTGGTTCCCATGATCCAAGAGTAATTCCTCTTATTATTCAAGTTGTATCTTCTTATGTATGCTTCTAATAAACCCAAATTACATATTCCTTCACCTAGATCTATTTTTCACATTTTAAAGTATAAGAAAAAAAATTTACAAGCAGATGTTTAATATACTTGGACTTTAATATACCAAAGAGTAGTTAAGTGCTCTGTGCTCTTTTTTTTCTGTTACTTCTGTTTTCTTCTCTTATTTCTCTTAAAAATACCTTAGATTGTAAAACTTAGAATAGAGGGTTCTTTATAACTGAATACACACATTGTGTGTACCTCAGTGTACAGATGGCTATAGCAAAATGTAGGTGAAACTATGGTTTTTAATATTGTGTACATAACTTTGTCACTTAATGGTAATACTATTAATATCTTCTAATAGTCATACTTTAGGATTTGTCTAATTTTTAAAGCAGCATAATAGTACACATTGCAAGTGCACAATATGGCTTATTTCATTACTTCTCTATTGATGGGTACTTCACTTGCCCCTTATTCTTTATTAGAAATATTTCTTCAACAAACAACATGTAACGAGAATGTCACTGCATAGATTTCTATAAGTAAAAAAGCTAGTTCTAATGGCACTAAATTTTAAAATATTTATAGGTACTTCTACCAGCCTACACAGCAACTTTATGTGAATTAAGAAAACATACCATACCTCTAGGTAGAAATAGTCCTATCCAGGACAGGAGGCTTGGCAAAAAACACAGACTGTCTCCATTTTTCTCCTTGGCATGACACTTTCAATCAAATAAACAACTTGTACACTTTTATATGGTGGCCCTATGTATTGCACTTCCCAAATTGCATAATATACTTTTCTATTATCTTATATCTTATTATTTTAATTTTCATTTCTTCATCAATAGTAAGATTGATGATTTTTAAATATATATCCATTATCCTTTTTGTTATTACATCCTTTTTAAGCTACAGTTATTGGCAATTAATTCAATATTTATTTAATATTATTGCTTTGAAATATTAAGGTGAATGAGCTTACCTGTAGGTAAAATAGTAATCATTAAAATGTTTTAAATATACTTGCATAGTAAAACTCAATTAACTAATGACATTGAGTTGAATTCAGCTAATAAATTTACATGTTTTATTGTCAATTAATTTCTGCATACATGGTACCATCAAATTCATTAAAAATGAGCAGATGAATACAATTAGCCATGATCATGGAAACACATTACCAAGAATAGTATGTATTGTTAATTAGGGAAATGGAAAGCTTAATTACTCTCATTGAAATAACTGATAAACCTGTTATATGTGGTTTTGCTATATAAAATAATAGGAAACAGGATTTCACAAAGTTCATTGGCATCTGAACAGAAAATACTTTTAACAGCACCGATAAACATTAAAATGCATTATTTTCATAAATAGGTGACAGGCATTTAATTTAGCCTGTTTGGGAAAAGAACATTATAAAAGTTCCTGCCCAACTTGTCATGATCTGCAATTAGATTTCCGAGGGATACTGACATTGAAGAACAAAATAAAACTACACGCTACGAAGCTATTCATGAATTTGCCTCACTTCTCCCTTTACCAGGTCACCATTCACCTTTCACCCTATGCTCTAACAATATAAATCTTTCTTATACCACAGGAACTAATACAACTGAAATAATCTCGTGGTTTACTTTGAAGAACTACTCGTTTTGAGAATATTTAATATGTCAAACAAAGTCAATTCCTATTTCTCTAAAGTACTATAATGTACAACTGACATTATATTCCCAAGTATTTCTATTCAATCACCACAAACTATTCTACTAAATCACTATATGTCATTAAAATGTTTTTTAAATTAATTCATCTGTTTGTGCATCAAAATATGTACTGAAATGTAATAAGAATCAGGAGATAGGAGTAAAAAAAAAAGCCTGTGTTTTCAGGGGTCCTTGGGTGGCTCAGTCGATTAAACAGTTGACTCTGGATTTCAGCTCAAGTCATAATCTGGGTGTCCTGGGATCGAACACTGCTATGGGCTTGGAAGTCACCTTAGGATTCTCTCTCCTTCTCCCACTGGCCCTCCCCCTACTTGTGCTCTCTCTAAAATAAATAAATTTTTTAAAAGCCTCTGTTTTCAAAAGATTTACATTCTTAAGGGGGATGCCAGACAATATATAAGTAAACATAGACTCTTTTATGTAGTGATTAATGGGGATAAGTGAAGAAAAATCAGGGTAAGAAGATGGTGAGTGATAAGTAGTGTACTATTTTAAATAGTGTTTTTGCTAAAAAGCATTTTTAGTAAAGACTAGAAGAATGTGAGGAAGAATGTGAGTCAAACTCCTTTATAAGGCAAGAGTAGTTCAGGCAGGAAGAACAATGCAAGAGCTTTAAGATGAGCCATGCTTACCGGTTTGGGGAAACAAAGAAGCCTGCTAACCTATCTAAAATAGTGAAACTGGCTGGAGATGAGGTCAAGGGGTAAAGAAGTATTGGGTAGTTTTTAATTTCAGCCTAAGTGAAATGAGAATCCATCAGATTGTTTCAAAGAGAGTCAAAATTCAACTCAGGTTTTAAAGGTCTCTTGTTATAAGGATTGTAGAGGGCAACAGTAGAAGCAGAAAGTTATTGCAATAGTCTACATGAAAAGTACTAGTGGCTTGAAGTTGACTGGTAGTGGTGGAACTAGTGAGAATTGTTAGATTTTAGATCTGTGAAGTTAGAGACAATGGTTTTTGTGAGGTTAGGCCAATAGATTTAGATGTAGAGTTTGATAGGAAGACGTCAGGATCTGGGGCCTGACTGACAGGCAAAATGGAGTTATTTTACAGAGCACTAGATTTTTAGGATATAAATACTGATGAACTTATTTAGACTGAAGTAGTTGGTAAAAGAAATGGTTAGATATCTGTTTTGGTTTGGAAGCTCAGAAAACAATAGTGAGTCACTGAGGGCAGCATGAAATGAGAAATTCTGAAAACCTCTGGTGTATGCTGATGGGGATAGGGAGGGAATAATCAATCAGTAAGAAGAAAGGGCAGGAGTGCTTGGGAGGCAGAGTCAGTTGAGCACTCACCTCTTGGTTTCTGCTCAGGTCTGATCTCAGGGTCTTGAGATAGAGCCCCAAGCCAGGCTCTGTGATTAGTGTGGAGTCTACTGAGTTTCTTCCCCTCCCTTCTGTGCTCTCCTTCTTTCAAATGAATAAATAAATAAATAAAATCTTTTAAAAATGTTTAAAAATTTTAAAAAGGAGAAAGAACAGACAATCACAAGAGGAGTATATGAATAGTTGAGAAATAAGGGAACCCAGTGCACAAATGAAGGATATACTCCTACATATCGCCACCAGCTCTTTATCCTTTAAAAAATATGGAAAATATAAAGTCTGGAATGGTTGATAGTTTTGTTAGTGGGAGTGGTGGGTATTGTCTCTTGATAGCTTTTATTTTCTTTACTTGAGAGTGAGAAATAAGGAGAACATGATGTCTGAGGAGACAGGAGGTGTAAAATAGTCTTGAGGAGATTAAGAGAGTGAGCTATGTAGAAGTATGGTTTTGCTAAACAACATCAAGGACCAATTTGATGTTAGTGGTCATCTATTTAAACTGATGCTAGACAATGCAGTTTTGTATTTACATACATATATTTAGCTATTTAGATGAAGATATGAAATAAGAGAGTTAGATTCAGGGTTTTCTCATTCACGTACAATAGAAAATATGAGTCTCCAGAAAGATTAAATTGCAATGGCCTCAATTCATTCTATATCTGGTTTATGTTGTAGAATCCATCTCTTTAATAATTCCTTATATGCACTTTAATCTTCTGGAGGCTCATACTTTCTATTGCACGTGAATGAGAAAACCCTGAGTCTGACTCTCTTATTTCATAACTATAGGAAGTGGCAATGAAGACCAAGGTGCAAATACAATATATCTCTAGATTTAACTTAGGAAGTATAGGAAAACAAACAAACTACTAATCAGGAGAGTTGAAGAGGAATCAACCATTGCTAGGAGAGAGAGGTTGCTATCACTTTAAGCAAAAGGTAAATGGAAAAGAGCCATAACATTACTGAAAAAGGCAATTTTGGTGACTAGAGATTGTGAATTTCAGACTGGAAGAGTTTAAGTTAAGAAATGGGATGTGAGATTAAGTCCATGTAAAGCCCAAAGGAGATAGGTATCTATATGATAAGGCCTGAAGATGAATGATGGCCTAGGAATCTTGAATTTTATATAAATCTTGGGGTTATTGAAATAATTTTGATGTTTTCTTAGGCAATTTCAACGCCTATGTAAAAGAGTCTGTGAGTGTTATCTACGGGAGTGAGGTTACCAGGACTATGTGAGTTATATAGGTCTCAGATTCAGGAAAACCATTAGTAATGCTAAGTCAATAGATGTGTTTTAGAACTGGAAGGATATCTTGGATAGGTTAGAATTTATTTAACTTGAGATGATATATATTTTCCATGAATAATATTTAATGCATACTCTGTTTTCCAACCCCTAGATCTTAGGAAACACCTAATACTTTTATTTATTTCTGCTCCTTTTAATTTATTTATTTATAAGGATATCTAAATCTAGAGTCCATTTAGGAGCAAAGTTACAATTGAGTGATTGATTATAGAGGAAAACTAATATATATATATTCTATTATAAACAGTTTTAGGTAAAACTAAAATAATTTAGGGGTGCCTGGGTGGCTCAGTTGGGTAAGCATTTGACTTCGGCTCAGGTCATGACCAGGGTCCTGAGATTGATTGAACCCCTCACTGGGCTCCCTGCTCAGTGAGGAGCCTGCTTCTCCTTCTCCTCACTTATGCTGTCACTATCTCTATCTCTCTTTCTCAAATAAGTAAATAAAAATCATTAAAAACAAAACAAACAAAAACCCTTAAATACTTTAATGAGTAGTTCCTTATAGAGGATATTCTACCAACCAAGAGTCCCACACAAACAAGCACAGTCATTTTTCCAAAGTTCCTTGACCAAAACTAAAATTTGTAGATCTGATTGCACATGAATGTTCAATTTGTTGCAGAGCTGTTTTCTATTGTTAAGGGATAAATGACCTAAAAATAAATTTATTTATTTTTTTTATAATTTATTTTATAACTTAATTTCCTCCTGAGATTTTTGAGTAATCTGAGCTTTCAAGTAAAAGTTAATTGCTAGGTATTTTAGAACCCGAATCCATCTATAAATAGTGATCCTAATATTCCTCAGTTCTTCACAGATCAGCCTTCTGACCACACTGAGCATATGGAAAAGTGCCAATAACATTGAAATGTTATTTTAAAAAAAAAACCTAAACATTCAGCAGTAATTAATCTATTTGAGAAATGCTAAAAATAATTTTTCACACAGTTGATCAGTTTAGCAACCAGAGAGAAAGGAACAATCACTTTGCTTAGCAATATTTAAAATATTAAAATATTAAAGACACTCCACAAAAAATCTGAGAGGAGTAAAATGAGACAAGTTGACACAAAGTGAGACCAAAGAATATGGGAAGAAACAAATGGGATGTAGCAGTTGTGAGCACAAGAGTGATGGCAATGAATCAAAGAATTGTGATTGTATAGTTTCATAGTGCTTAAAAATGAGGAAAAAATAAAATCTTTGTTAATTTATCCCCTGAGATTTGAGACTTGTTTCCAGAGTATATACTGACTGATTCCATATCATAAATAATTTTAACTCCTATAAATGATTATCAGATTTGGCAAATAAAATACAAAGTGATCAATCAGACAATTTTTAAGTTAGTATATTACATTATTATTATTCATTGTTATCTAAAGTTCAAATTTATTTTTAAAATTTTTTTAAAGATTTTATTTATTTATTCATGAGACACACACACACACACAGAGAGAGAAAGAGAGAGAGATAGAGGGAGGGAGAGGCAGAGACACAGGCAGAGGGAGAAGCAGGCTCCATGCAGGGAGCTGGACGTGGGACTCGATCTGGGGTCTCCAGGATCTTGCTCTGGGCTGAAGGTGGCACTAAACCTCTGAGCTACCTGGGCTGGCCCTAAAGTTCAAATTTAACCAGACATCCTCTATTTTATCTGGCAACTCTACTAATGGTGCTTATATAAACAAGGTGACCCAAAACTGTCAAAGTAAATAAGTCCACTGCAGTTTTTATAACCTCAGAGATGGAATTAACTTAGGCTGGTTATGATACCTAATATGACGTTACTATGAAAAATGTCAGCCATGTGACAATGGTAATTTATATTACCCTAGAGTCTTTAAGTGTATATAGAAAATAATTCTACTTCATAGATCTGCTGAATAGATTATCATTCATATATATATATATATAGCATTTACTAATGTCCTTAGCAAACAGCAGCTGTTATTACCATGTACCTCAGGCTTAACCGTATGTTCTATGGCATGATACGTAGTTTAGTGTTAAGATAATGAAATATAGAACATCAGGGACATAAATAACCTTAGAAATAATCACCTCAATTTTACCATTTGAGCAGAAAAATTAAAATGAGATTTAGAATAAAAAGCTTCATTTAAAAGAACATATGCTGCATTTTGGTATTTAGTGTTAGTTCTCTATAAATTCCTTAAATTATGCTAAAAAATCCACAGAAAACATACAGTATTTCTCAAGAAAATGAACAAGGGATAAGGTGTTTATAACCCACCTCACAGAAGAAATGGATATATTCCCCAGCTTGTTTAATTTATCAAGAGCCAGCTAAAGTTAGTAGTTAACGATTTTTGGCAATATCTAAGAACATTTTTAATGCATTTTGCAATTTGGCAAATTGTTGAAAATTATGAGGGGAGAGAGAGACATCATCTCCCTTCTTAATAATGAAAAATATTAGTTCTGACTTTACCCTATATTGCTTGTGGGCATGTGTTTAATTTAGTTGAACAGAATTGAAACCACTACAGAATATAAAGTAACCAAAAAAAGGTTTCCATAAGGGGAAAAAATGCTAAAAGTTAAGGGGGAAACTAAGTGTACTATATCTTTTAATAAATAATATAATTAAGAATCCTGACAAGCAAATGTATCCTACCCTTTACTATTACTTTTATTGTTATAATCTAAAATATACATGGTGCTTGTGAGGGTTAATTCTGTGTCAACCTGACTGGGCTACATTGCCCAGATATCTAGTCAAACATTATTCTGGATGTTTCTGTGAAGGTGTTTTTTGGATGAGACTAACATTTACTTTAAGTAAAGCAGATAATCTTCTATAATGTGGATGGGCTACTTCTAATCAGTTGAAGACTTTAAGAGAACAAAGACTGACCACCCTCAGCAAAGAGGAATTCGGCCAGCAGATGGCCCTTGGATTCCAACTCTTCCCTGAATCTGCAGACTTTGGGTTTATCAAGTCTCCAGAATCACATAAACCGATTTCTCAAAAGAAATCTCTCTCTCTCTCTCTCTCTCTCTCAACTTCCCAAACTCTATCTCTGTCATCTCTATTTCTGTCTTTTTGGATCTAAACACACACGTACATATACACACATAGTTGGATATACCTATATAGATTGTTATATATCTATATGGAATAGATAGAGATATATCTGATAGTTCTATTTCTCTGGAGAACCCTGACTAATACACATTACTTATATTTTTTCATTGATTTTTAACACATAGGAGACAGTGCCTATGCACATACATCTTACATTAAAGTACCATCTACACAAATAAAATGAACGACGCACAAAGAATAATTAAAAATAAAAGTGTGCCTGGGTGGCTCAGTCATCCGAGCGTCTCAATCTTGGTTTCTGCTCAGGTCATGATCTCAGGCTCTTGGGATTGAGCCCTGAGTCAGGCTCCCCACTCAATGGGGTATCTGCTTCATCTTTCCCTCCGCCTCTGTCCCTCCTCTGCTCATGCACACACACTGTCTCTCTCAAATAAATAATCCTAAAAACAATAAAATAAAATAAAGATCTTCCCATGGCCCATGTATGTTATTATTTAGTATGAGAATTATAATTGAAAATCATCCGAATGGACAGACTTCATTTGGGTTCATATTTATAGAAGTTTCCCACTGTTTTAAAGTCATTGCATCATGCAATAAGTGCCATTATTTTACTATCAGAAGATTTAAAAAATTAAAACTAGTAAGAAGAAGAGATGAGTGTAACAGAGCATGCCTTATTTACGGTATGGTAATAATGAGGTGGGATCTACATGCAAGCTTCTTTGTGAAGCAGGCATGAGGAGAGTTAAATTAGCCTAACTTACATACCAACGATGATGAAACAAATATTCTTTTTCCCCCCTTCAGGCCTCTGACTTATTCGACACTGAACACACTCGGCGCCTAGGATGTTAATGGTAGATGAGTTGCAGTTAGCCTGGCTTTTAGTTTCATTCAACCCTTTCTAATTGGAGCCCCAGGCTTGGATCTCTCACAAACCACATTCTGTACAACACTGCTCTGATAGATAAATAAGTAGAAAAAACGAAAACAAGAAAGAGAAGACTGGGTTTTTAGGAGACCGGCCGAGGGAGTAGACATCCAATAGCCTCAAGCGCCTAACTGTGATGAAGGCTGTGAAGAGGTGATAATGTGCCGTGTTCTTTGTGGCCAACAGATTTCGACAGGTCCTAGAAGGCCAGAAGGTAGATTTAAAATTAAATGGCAAACAGTTACTACCAGTAAGAAAATACTGTTCACGATAGCTCTCTGCACAGAGTGTTGATAACACATGTACCTCCAATCTGGTGTTCTGGAATGTACTGAACTGGGAGGGGAAATTCAGTGTAAGCAAGGAGGCAGGCACTAGGAACAAACAGCTCTGAAACTCTGGGAAGGAACAGCAAGGCGAGCCAGTGCACAGAAGGGATTCTCAGGAAATCTAGGTCAGCCCAGAGGTAGAATTTAGAATCAGAGGGCGCCTGCAAACAGGTTATGAGAGCATTGTTTATAGCGTAGATGACAGCTGCACAAATATAGCCTGGTTTGTGCTCAAATTATTTTAAGGATTTGAACATTCTTTTTAAATCTCTCTAGAGAGTTATTTTACTATCAGAAATTTTGCACTTCTGGAGGTTCACAGTATTTGCTGCCCTCCCTCTTGGTTGTAGGTATTCGGGTTGTCTAATGTCAGCACATCAGGCTAGAATACAAAATTCACAAGAACACTGGCTGCCAGAAGCACTAATCTGAAATGTATCTGTATGTAACCCGTTTGTACACATGAATTAATTTAGGGGAGAGATTAACTACGTACTACTCATTAGCCAGTAGCTTATTGCTAGCCAATGAGCAAGGTTACAATAATGATATCATTTCTGCACTTTGGAGTTATTTCTGTAGGAGTCAACGGAAAACACAGAGTTTAAAGCAGATTATTTTCATCGTCTTGATGAAAAGGAATGAACATCCAAGCAAGTGCATTTATCAGGCAGTAATGATAGTTACTGTCGTTTATGGACTTTAATTTCTAAATCAATTCTTTGACTTTTTTTCACAGATACTTTTTGAGGAGGTGGAATAAGTCACCTCTGGAAAGGTTTGGATCCCAGTAATAGCCTATGACCCTTAAATAAATAGACTTTTCCTTCACATACATGTTTAACTTAAAGTAATGGCATAATTCCTTCTAGAAATTAAATGCTTGCAACAGATTGCGCATTATCTTTACCACTCATTCTTATTAGTAAATAAACTGTGCCTTTTGTTCTTTGTCTTGTATTTCTTCTATTAAGCAAGTCAACATGGAATGATGGTTCAGAGCGAGGACTCTGGATCAGAAATGTCTGGCTTCAAATCTTGACTCCAGAACTTTTTAACTATATAATCCTGAGCAAATTAACATCTCCCTGTTTTAGTTTTCTTATCTTTAAACTGAGACTAACACATATATTGTATGAGCTTTAAATAAGTTACATTAAATAAGTTATATGTGGGTGCCTGGATGGCTCAGTGGATTAAATGTCTGTCTTCAGTTCAGGTCATGACCCCAGGATCCTGGGATAGAGCCTTGCATCAGGCTCCCTGCTCAGCAGGGAGTCTGCTTCTCCCTCTCCTTCTGCCCCTCTCCCACCCACATGCTGGCTCTCTCTCAAATAAATAAAAAAAAATCATAAAAAAATAAATAATTATATGCAAACAGAATAAAATAATCATTAAATAAGTTATATGCACTTAGACACATAGGAAGCACTTTATACATACTAGCTATCATTATTAGTCTTTTTAATTTATTCCATTTGATTGATTTCATTGGCCCTGCTACGGTCAGATCTCTATCATCTTCCATTTCAGTTATTAAAACAGCTTCCTACCTCTTTTCCTTTAATCTTCACCTGTCTCCAGTTCATGTAGCCTGTTGTCAGCATGGCTTTACTAGATGCAAAACCAGTTATATAATCTCCCTGATTAAAACTTTTTAATTTTTCTCTATCTTCATCAAAAGGAGGTCAAAATTATTTTCACAACATTTCCATCTCTCTGTGAGTTGACAGTCTTCTGTCCCTTTAGCCTCATCTGTTTCCCCTTGTCATCTTGAACTTTATGTTTTAACTACACTGGACAATTTGTATTTCCTTAAATGCATTCTCATTATCTCTATGACAATGTCTGCACATTATACTTAATCTACCTGTTATACTGATTCTTAAACAGTAAATACAATTCATCCTTCAACACTCAGTTACTAAAAAAAGGTTACTCATTTCCCCATCTACAATTTTATGTGTTCTCTAATCCCCGTATTAATGTTTCGCATTTTTATGTTGCACTGAAGTTGTGTGCTTCCCAACATTGTGAGCTATCTCAGAGTTATTCTGTATTTTATCTTAGACTTTTCAGAATCTACCACCATAGCACTCTGAGCATAGTAGAATCTTCATAAACGTTTGTTAGAAACAATCATTTAAAGTGTGTGCTTTCTTGTACCCTGGTAAAACCTGTGGAGTGTGAGATAAATCTATTGGTAAAAGCAATTTATCTGGAAGGAACAAATTAACAATAAGCACTAACAGAATCTAGACCCTGGAGTGGGGGTTGAGAGGTGGCACTTGAAGAAGAAACCAAATATTACCCAACCTTTGCTGTGTGCTAAAAAAAAATAGAACAACAAAAAACACATAAGCGATTCAGAAATACTATAATCAATTAATAAGTACAATTACAACTATATACTGCTTTCCAAAAATCTTTCATTATTACACCTGCTTCTTAATTCAGCAATGAACTAGTCTTTTTTTCCTTACTTTAAGCTGGATCTAGAATTGTGTATTGCCATTTTAATCTAGTATTATATGTCAAGGATATTCATAAATCTTTGAATAGTTTTGGAAACTATGATCACATGCCTTTTTAATATATAATATCTTTATAAAACCAATTTACATAAATGTTGGGAAAAATAATACCACAGACTAAGAAATTAAAAACTGAACCTTGTTCTCTTTAAGCCAAATTGTGAAAAGGAAGGAGAGATGCATTCACCAGTCAGCAATACCCCAGTACTGTTCCATGTTAACATTATTGGCTTTTTGGGTAAACAATTACAATCAATGACTCCCTTTCAGATTAGTCTTGAGGTCAGGGGGGTAGTAAGAGCCTTGTTACCACAGGGGGGAGAAATAGAACAGCACATGCTCAACTAGGCAAGAGAGAGAGATTTGTAATTATAAAGTAATTTAAGCTACTTACACGTGGTGCTCCTATAACACGTCACATGAGTTGTGTAGTAAATAGTTCAAATCTATAACTGGCTTATAGTGTTTAAATAAAGAAGCAAATACAAAAATCTGCATTGGTTGAGATTTAACATACATCGAAGTTCTGTTTCACATGGAGACTGATTCCTTTATCATAATTATTCTTGTATTGTTGGGACAACCGAGCTATGTAAACCTCTTGTTATTTTAAAAACTATGTCAGCATCTTTTTAACTTAGATTTTAGCTGAATTACTGATTCTTTACTCATAAATAACACATAGTAAAGCAACTAAAGGAGTAATATGAATTGTTTTATGGCTTTTGGTAAGTATAAACAAATTACCATTAAAAAGGTATTTTGGGGGCAGCCCTGGTGGCTCAGCGGTTTAGTGCCCCCTTCAGCCCAGGGTGTGATCCTGGAGACCCAGGATCGAGTCCCACATCAGGCTCCATGCATGGAGCCTGCTTCTCCTCTCTGCCTCTCTCTCTCTCTCTCTCTCTCTCTCTCTCTCTCTGTCTCTCATGAATAAATAAATGAATTTTAAAAAAGATATTTTTGTATGGTTTTGTGTTTCACAGTTTATAATATCAGCATATGCATTATCTATCTCACTATAACTTCATCAATGAAATCATTTCACATTTTGCTAGGAAAAAAATACCGTATTGCTTAAATTACCCATTTCAGTTGAGAAAATATTTTTGTGATTTTAACACATGTTTTTAGATTTGTTTTCTTTCAAATATTTTCATTTCTGAGAAGTTTATAGTACTTGTAGCTTTTCTGTAAAAGGGCATGCAAAAACAAAATTTTCTAGAATATAAAACCTATTATTAAATTGAGTATATATTTAGTAAAAGTTTAAATTTATACAAATATATGCACACATTCATGAGTAGCAGAAAAGTATAAAGGAAAACTAACATACAGTTTACTTCTGGATTTTTTAAAATTATTTTCCTTATGCCATTATGTATTTTCGGTACATGCACAATGAGTGTCTTAATTTTATAACTAATGAGTGAATAAAAACTGTTATTTTTATTAAGACATCATTTATACCAATAGGTTAATAACTATGTTCAAACAAAGTGTATAATTAGATGTGTTTTAACAAATGCATATATCCTTGGAACCATGAGCACAATCAAGATAGAAATATTTTCATCACTCCCAGAAATTCCCTTCTGGCCCTTGCAGCTAAGCCTTCTTTTCACCTCTGGGTCCCAGATCTGTTTCCTATATTTATATACAGATATTAAAGAAGATTTTATGATTATGAGGAATTGGCTCATCTCATCATGAAGGCTGAGAAGTCCCATGATCTACCATCTGTAAGCTGGAGATCCAGAATAGCTAATGGTATAATTCAGTCTGAGTCTGAAGGTCTGAGAACCAGATTAGCTGATGGTATAAATTCCAGTCAAAGGGACGAAAAAGGTAAGAGGTCCTAGTTCAATCAGTGAAGCAGAGGAAAAAAGGGTGAATTCTTCCTACCTTTAACTTTTGTTCTAGTCAGGCCCTCAAGAAATTGGATGATGCCCACATTGGGGAGGGCTATTTACTTTACTGATTCCATCAATTCAAATGATAATCTTGCCCAGAAACATCCCCACAAACACATCCAAAATTATGTTTAATCTGGGCACCCCATGGCCAATCAAGTTGCCACACAATATTGACTAATACATTCCCCATTTTCAGTTTTGATTTCACTAACTGCTGAATAGTTCTCACTGTCCAATTTATTTTTCTCCTTTAGGGAGAAGTATTTTCAAACCTTACTGTCTTCAACCTTCTAAAAACTATAAGACAGAGACTGCCTTTGCAATGCACCTAGGGATGATGTAGATAGAATGGCAGATCGCAAGTCGTGAATTGGTTCAACAGCAAAGATGCCTCACTCCGACTATTGTTGCTGAAGATCAACCTGTCAGCAGCAAAAACATAACTGAGCCCTCAATATCGTACTCTCTTCTCCAAGAAGACCACCAGCACTGGGTAGCAAGAACAGGTCAGTTTATTACAACCCCTCCGCTTTAGGCATCAACAATTCACCCCTACTGGAAATATATCTATTGCAGATGGTGGTATGCCTTTTCTGCATGCAGTGCCTATGGCAGCACAATCCTAGGGCTTTACAACATGTTTTATTTACTGACATGAAATAATGGAGGTCTAAAGTCAGGACTTTTTGAAGTATGAAAGAGGTCTATTCACACATCTGGCTCAGTTAGTCTGCACTATATTAAAGTCAGTGCTATTCTTAGGTGAATTTTTTTTACCCTAATATATTGTCACTTGCTCTTTTGTGAGCCCTCACTAAGAGGCAGATGGACACAACAGACACAAACTTCCCAGCAAACTGTCTGCAATATAACTTTTACATTCTTGTTTTTCTTGCATATTTAACACTTTCTTTACTTCTGGTCTGGAAAAACATCCAGAACTTACCAATGAAAAGCTAGTCCTGATATCTGGGTGCATCTACTATTTTCAGCTCATCAATGCAGACATGAATGAGCCTAAATAATGAGGCTAGCTCCTTCTGTTACTGAGTCCATCTACTGATCTCCCTATGAAAAATGAAGTTATGTTATGCCAGATTATCTAAATAAACAGAGGAAATTTTTAAGATATATTTTCCCCATAATTTTGACTAACCTATTCAGGAGAAAAAATTTAGGGTATCATTGCCAATTATCAGAGTTGACAACCTCACTTAAGGATTTCAGGAGGTTTTTAAGGCATGAGATTATACATGCATGAGAAAGAGTGATTGGGAGCCAACAGGAATTATATACAATACCTGAAAAATAATGAGAAATGCATTTATTAGTTCAGAAAACTAGTTTATGAAACTTTCTAAAGTGTTTTGACAGGCAGTAGAAACTATAGGAAGAGCATTAATAGCATTTCCAAATTTAACCAGAACACAATGACTTTCTTTAATGTCTTGTTAATATATTCCAGCATTTTTGAGACCAATGTATGGGGAAAATAATATGTATTTTATTTGAATTAGTAGGACAGTTTTGCATTAATATTTAATGTCAGGAGTATATGCAACTGCTACAATATAAGGACAATTTTCCATTAACTTACTGAAGTTATCAACTTGAAATTTTCTACTGATGAAGTTAACATAGGCTTTTAATTATTTATTTTAAAAAAGGAAAAAGGAGCATCAGAAGTGAAATCATTAACTAATTGCAAATTTATAGAACTGTTCACAAAAAAAAATGCATACTGACCATCTCCTTCCTATTTTTATACTTCTGTTTTAAGGAGAGAATTTGTCCTTGTAACAATAATTAATCCACATCAAGTATCTGAATCACAGCAACTCTTGTTTTTTTTTTTCCAGTAATCTTTCACTATTCAATATCACCTATTTCTGCTATATATATTCTTACTTATTTCTACAATATCCAATAAAAGACTACTAAAATATTTCTTTGGAAAATGCATCTCTTTATAGCTACTGTCCTGGTCTCTCTTTCCCCATTCACTACTCCAGCCACTGCAGCACAGTGAAATGTTTCCTCACTTCGATGACACTGTTCTAGATAGTTCAATCCATTTCAGCAAATACATACTATATGCATACTCTCGCAGACACTGTGATTGGGCTAGGGAATGCAACCATGGGCACTATTCCTCTAGTAAAGGATAGAGAATAAGTAAAGAAATATTATAATATCACATTTAAAAATAATAATGACATTTTAAGGTAGTTTACTATAGAGTGGTGTTGTCTACCTAAGATGCAAGAGAACCACTTTGTTTATTTGCTTGTGTTTTTTTTTAACAGATGATAAGCTGAGATATAAAGCCAATTATATTTGAAAAAGAAACATTCCTGGAAAAGGCATAGCATAAGCAAAACCTTAAGGTAACAGAGATTATTGTGGTCTAGGAAATTAAAAAAAAAAAGGTAGGGGGAAGGGTACAATAGGAACAGTCTAGTGAGTAAGCAGGAGAGTGTGAGAAGAGGCTGCAATGGTAGTCTAGATGTTTTAGACCAGGTTCTAAGTCATGAATATCTTACAATCCATGACAGGAAGATAGGGTCTTACCTGGATTATTAAAAAAAAGTCATTGAAAATTATTAAATAGGAAGGCGGTTTCATCTGATTTTATCTTTTAAGATGAATGGAATGAGATGTACAGGGGGCGATGGTAGGAACAGGGACAAGTGGAATGATCTAGGTAAGAGGCAATGGTAGCCTGAACTAGAATGGCGATAGGCTAAGTCAGATGAAAGGGACAGATGCAAATATATTTTGTTAAAGAACAAGAGCTTAGAAGTAGAGAAAGTTCGGATCAATGAGTACACTCGGATTTCTGGTTTTAATAAATGAGTATATGGCAATGGATGGGTGACGACAATTCAGGTAATATGTGAATATGGGGGTTAGGGAGGAAAGAAGTCAAGAATTTTGACAAGCGACCTCAGATAAGTCCGATGAATATTTGTAAAGTTTCCTTTTTCGCTTGACTTCACAGTTACTTGAGCCAGTTAAGAATCCCCTATTCCAAACACATTCTTCCTTTAGAGTCTCAGGAAAACCACACATTTTTTTTCCTCCTAGCAATCAAATTGCCAATTATTGGTGTTCTTTTCAAAGCAAACTTTGTTTCTTAGAGCTATTAGAAACTATTAGAAGTTTCACAAGATTGTTCTAGATTTTTTTTCTTCTTATACTCTTTGCTTAAATGATGTAGTCTACATCCTTTTTATACAGTTTGCATGCTGACAGATCTCATATGTATATCCCTCAGATCTCTATTTTGAATCATAGACTCATATTTCCAACTGTTTCAATAGCCCATATTGATATCCCGGAGCCTCAACATCAATATATTGAAAACAGACCTCATACTCTTCCTTTGCCTAAAATAAATCACCACAGTTCTAGCTGTTTGGGTCAGAAACCTAGAAGTTGGGGTGGCTGGGTTGCTCAGTGGTCGAGCATCTGCTTTCAGCCCAGGATCCTGGAATCAAGTCCCACATCAGAATCCCCACAGGGAGCCTACTTCTCCTTCTGCCTATGTCTCTGCCCTCTCTGTGTCTCTCATGAATGAATAAATAAAATTTAAAAAACAAACCTAGAAGTTACTTTCATTTCTCTGTTTTCCAGACCATCCTCCCAATCACATCAAACTATTTACTCAAAAATATTCTTTGCCAAACCCTCTGTCATGAATGAGGTGACTTCAACGGAAAATGAGAAGAACATGGAACCTATAATTATGGACTTTTTAGTGAAGGACAATATGTTTAAAAAATAAGGACATAAATAAGAATACTTTAATGAATTTTTGTGTAATAGGAATATGCTGTACTTTTTGAAATTTTATTACAAAATTACCTGATTTAGTTTAGAAAGATTCAGCACAGACTTCTCAAGGAAGTGCCTCTACTTTTCTTTCTTTCTTTTTTTTTAAATCAACCCACATCTTTCCATATTTATTGGGCAAGTCACCATCTTCTCTTGGGTTTTTCTATTTCACTCTAAATGTACTTCTTACATCCCTTCTTGTCTCCCTATGTTCTAATCTATACTCAGAAAATAATACGATAAAAACAATAAATATCCCCATCCTCACCAACATCTGTCATTTCCTGACTTGTTAATTTTAGCCATTCTGACTAGTGTGATGGGGCATTTCATTGTGGGTTTGATTTGTATTTCCCTGATGTCAAGTGATGTTAAACATGTTTTCATATATCCGCTGGCCACTTGTATGTCTTCTTTGGAGAAACGTCTCTTCATGTCTTCTGCCCATTTCGTGATTGGATTATTTGTTGTTTGGGTGTTGAGTTTGATAAATTCTTTATAGATTTTGGATACTAACCAATATGATCCGTCATTTGCAAATGTCTTCTCCACCACAATTGCAATCTGATCATTATTTATGTAGTTATAGGTTAGTGTCCATATGCTCTGATGCATCATAAACACAGTAAGCTGGAAAATGTAATTGTCATTTGTGTCTCCTGTGCCTGGAATACCGGCCAGCTATACCAATGAATTCAATAAACAATTATAAAATCAGCGGCTGTGTCACATTTAGAGTAATCTACAACTGGATCAGCTTCAGTGCAGTGATAAAATAGGCACAAATTGATTACAATGCAGTCAGCATATTTAACAAAAATGATCAACTGCACCATTTAAATAAATACAAGGGTAATAATTTGATATATAATTCATTACTGGAAGATACCTAATGTGAGACAACATGTAAATCAGTTATTCTTTGACCTACTCTAATTAAATTTTGTAAAAATCACTAACATTTCAAATCAATATTTAACAGCTAATAGTGTTATTTTCAATATTCAAATATTTCTTTTGATATTCGAGTCCCTTATTTGCTCTTATTTTGTGACAATAAACATTGTTCCACAGTCAACAGAAGTGAGTTGATTAATCTGATAATGATTACTTTTAAGTATTGGAAAAGACTAGTGTTCATCCTTCAGTTTACATAAGGTTTCATTCTTTCTTTTAGATATTGACTTGAATACATTATAGATAATTTATTCAGTATCTTTATGACATATCTCTTGTAATACATAGTAACATTCTGAAGGCTAGGTATGTGTTGACTCTTGAGATGTGAAAGAAATTCTAGAAATTCTCATGAAATGTAAAAAGATAAGCTATTAATGAAATAATATAAATAAGTACTTTCTTTGTCTAAATCTGTGGGGCTCTAAACTTCTATCATAATTTAGTCTGATTTCTTATTAGGTTTTCTGTCAGAAATATAAATTTTAACATAAAAAATTGCAGTTATGTAACAGTAATTCCTAGTGCTATTTCATGGATTAATTCTAGGTTGGCTATATGAAAATCAATTGAGGAACTTTATAAAAATATATATGAACATGCCTCACTCCTACAAATTCTAATTAACAGGGTGGGGAGAGAGCCGACATTTTTTTTTTTTTTAAATTTTAGCATTAAAGCTCCCAAAGGAATTTTCAAAGGCACTCAGCTCATCCAGGTTTGAGAATCAATAATGCCATTTGGAGGTCACAAACTGGCTGCCAGGGGGCTGAATCTAACTCACAGAAATGATTTCCTTGGCCTATGGAGCATTTGCAATTGTTGTAAATTAACATAAAATATTCACATTTGTAGCTTCTCTTCAAAATAAAAAGAAAAATCTGATGAAAGAGAATCTACATTATTGAATAACAGCAATGTACTAGGGCAGTAAGCAACTGCCTCCTTCAATGTATTTATTCCTTCATTCATTTATTCAAACTAATACTTATTTATAGCCTGTTCTGCATAATATCCCTCTAGTTGCTCAGGAAATTAAAATGAATAAAATAGACAAAAATCCCACAACTATTGGAACTTGAATCTTCCAGGAAAACAGAAAATACATATGTGCACCTGGGTTCAAGCTTGTCCCAATGTGATTGTCTCTGTCATGTCTCCAAAACACGATCAGCCAAGTGTCTTCTTGTCATTTACCACCACACTTGCACATCAATATTTTTTTAAGTAAAGACCATTTTTCTCTTACTTCATTTTTTATTTAATTTTTTAAAAAAGTAGGCTCCATATTGGACAATCATGACCCTGAGATCAAGACCTGACCTGGAGATCAGGGGTCAGATGCTGAACCACTTGAGTCATCTAGGTACCCTTGTTTTTATTTTTATATCAGAGCAGGGATAGTTTCTATGGGGAAAACAAAACAAAACAAAAATAAAATATTCAGTGGCTTAACCCAAAATAATCTCTCTCTGTCTCTTTTTTTAAGAGAGAGTGTGTGTGCAAGCAGGGATAGGAGAAGGTCAAGCAGAGGAAGAGGAAGAGAGAGAGAATCCCAAGCAGCTCCACACCCAGCACAGAGCCTAAGGTAGGGCTTCATCTCACTACTCTGAGATCATGACCTGAGCTGAGATCAAGAGTAAAGGCTTGACTGACTGACTCACCCAGGTGCCCCTGATTTCTCTTTTAAGTTACTGTTCAGTGTGTATATTCTACAGGATTGTGATTTAGGAACTTGTTCTCCTTTCATATTATGACTTTTAGATCCCCTGAGACTTCAAAATTATCTGTGAGCACCTAGTGAAGGGAAAAGAAAGGATGTGCCTAGTATATGCATTTCATTATTCTGCAACTATGTACTCCCATGACCTAGAAGTGATGCACACAATTTCTTCTGACATTCCTTTGGTGATGACAAGACCCATATCCCACCTCAATGTGAGGAAGGCTGGGAACTGAAGCCCCTTATCTGGTAGCTCCTTCAATTATATAATATGGGAGAGAGAATAAGAGTACTTTCTAGACATATAGCTTGTCTTTGTCAAACCCTCAAAATTTTTTAAAAAAAGAGAGAGATGTATCTAGAGGGCTGCATAGTTTAAGAAAACAAGAGAACATTTTTCTTTTATTTTCTTTTGTTCAATATGCAAAGTAAGAGAGGCTATATAGAGAGCTGCACCTTGCCAAAGTTATACATCTTGTTATATTCTTGGCACCTATAGGCAATTGAATTTGACTTCTGATATAGTCCAAACCTTGATTTTTGGGAGAGGGAAATGATTATAGAAGGGAATAAGATTTTCCTAAGGCCATAAAATGAATTAACAGCAGAACCAGGAAAAGATGTGAAATAAGTCTACTAACTTCAAGTCCTATTTCTACTACACTTTTATTCCTCTCTAACATTATATAACCAGATAGAATATGTAGAAAGCTGTGTACAAGTTTATACATATATTCTCTTTCTACTTATATGTGAAGAGATATTTATTTATTTTTATCTTCACAATATTTCTCTTTCCTCTAGTAAGAGCACTTTCGTTGTGAAACTTCACTTCCTATTTTCCATGATTATTTTGGAGCAGCAACTGTTGTACTATTATGGTCACAGAGATGATCACATTACACAAGCCTATTAATCATAGTACACATTCATAGCAAGGAACTAGGCCCATGAATGTGCAAAGTATATAAAATGGACCAGAGAACTTCTTTAGGAATAAAATGGAATAAGAGCATGATGATGATGGTAAATAATTTGATATGACCCCTTTACCTCATTTTCTATAATGTTTGGGAAACAAACAAATAACTCCTGTCCAAATAAGTCAAGGACTGTTGATAATTCTTTGTCTGACATGTGTTCATCCTCTGAAACCACAGAGCTGGAGCATTATGAAAGTGGAATAAACATAATGGACTGGAAAAAAGGTCATATGGATGAGAGCAAGGGTGAGCATATGGGAGCATATTTACATTTTTGTAGTTAATGTGACAACTTTCTATGAGTTTTCTGAAAGTCACTGCTGAAGATGATATATGCTGTCTTGCTATGCCTGGCCATAATTTCAGCTCAAGAAACAGTTTTCTGGAGATTTAGACTCCAAATGTAAGAGATTGTGGGGGTAAACCATAAAGAAGTGGGGAAAAAGGAAATTAAGCCTGATGCAAATCCTCCAAATTAGAGAATTACATAAAATATGGTGTTCCAAAGAACAAATGTACTCTCCCAAGTGAGTCAGGGTTCAGATGCCTGCCAATGTAGAGGAAAATGATAGGCAGTATGGGTTAGAAACAAAAGAAGCAAACACCCACAAGAAGAAAGAACATCCCAAGTGTATGATGCTGTTCACAGAAGATGGCTGAAGATAAGCCAAGCAAAGAGCAGATGGGTAATACTAGAAGAAAGACTATGTTTCCTCTCTCTCCCCCTCTGTCCCAGAGTACTAGAAAAGATACTAATGTTCTTGAGGAACCATACGGTGCCCAGTAAATTTCTTCAGGATGCTGAGGCAGAAAGTTTAGTCATTGCTCTAACAGGAGTGGTACCTTGAAGGGTTTTGGTTTTGAGTTTCTCATTTAATGAGTGAGGGTTTTATTCAGTGATAGACTATTTCTGTACACAGCACCCTTACACTTCTGCTTACACTTACACTTCTGCTTTTGTTCTTAGAGTAAACCTGATTTTCCTCAGATGGTACATCTTATTTCCCCCCACATTTTATGGAAAATATAGCACTTCAATATTTTACTCTCTAGCACTTTCTACTTATTTGACCAGCTCTTCTGAGACATTCCTAATTGAAAGCTCTTGGGAATTTGGTTACTTGCCTCAATTCTCCGAATAATGAGCTTTTGGAAAAGGGAGCAGGGATACTTAACTGAGGAAGGGGATTGTATTCAGTAAGAGCCTATCACTGCTATTTCTAATATCTGGATAGTGTTGTTTAGTTTAGCCTATTCTGCTGGCCTTTTACATCACTGATGGTGACTTTCTCTGAAGGGACACATTCTTTTTACCTCCAGTGTAATTTCTTTTAAGGTCATAAATCAGTGAGTGAGATGTATACATATCCGAGACTTAATTTTAGAAAGAGGCTGGCTAGCTGTTGACCAAACTCATTTACCTTTCTCTTGGGCAAAAACCTGATTTTCATTCACCATTGCAGATAGGCATGACTATGTGACTAGAGTTTTGACAGTGGAATGTGGGTGGAAATGAAATATACCATGTCGCAGTTTGGGCCTTATAAAGCTTCTTATACGAGGCTCTATATTCTTTAGAGAAAAAGGCATCTAGATTACGCGTCTTACCAGAGAACTCAAGGGATCTGGAAGGTGGCACAACCACAAGATAGAAAAGCCCGAGTTGCTGTATCACTTATGGAAGGCTACGGGCCAAACAGCCACACTGAATGAGAGACAATATGGAAAGCCACTGAGAATTTGTTTCAGCAGTTCTCCACCCTCCTCAGAAATGATATGTATTTGTCCACCAAGTACTTGTGGGCTCCATTAAAAATCAAGATATTTTCTGGGTATTTGATTTTAATGCTTAGTCACAGTCAAGGACACATAAGGCTTGTTTCCAAACTTGTTAGGACAGGCGTTATGGGTTTGCTACGAGTCTAATCAGCACCACAAGGGGGCAGAGTTGCCTAATCCCATCAATCAGCCAAACAAAACCCTTACTTATGACCCATTCAAGACGTAGGCTTCTCTCTATCTGAATTCTTTTTCCTTGACTTCAAATACGTAGTAGATTGGTATAAAATTTTTCAGATAAATAGACATATATTTTTAGCTGCTGCCCCAACTTCTGCTATTTGCTATCCAAAACTCAGGAACAAAATAGATTAATGTAGTAAGTGTATCTTATTGAACACTCTATAGCTCTATTTTGTATTTTATAGCTATGCATACATCATAGTATATATTTATATAGTTACCCAGAGAGAATGTTGTAGCAAAAGTAAACTTACACACATGTATATACATGTATTTATATGCCATGTGTTTTCAAAGTCAATTAACTAGGTCTAAAGGACACTTATTAACTTAATCATATTTTCCCCAACTTTTGACTACATTGTATTCAAGCCAGTTTTAAATTATGCGTATTGGGGATCCCTGAGTGACTCAGTGATTTAGTGCCTGCCTTCAGCCCAGGACATGATCCTGGAGTCCTGGGATCGAGTCCCACGTCGGACTCCCTGCATGGAGCCTGCTTCTCCCTCTGCCTGTGTCTCTGCCTCTCTCTCTCTCTCTCTCTCTGTATCTCTCATGAATAAATAAATAAAATCTTTAAAAAATAAAGTATGTATATTTATACATGCATGTAATACATGCATTAAACATTTAGAAAGTCTAGGACTCTCATCTTTGATAGGGGTCTTTTAAAAAGGTGTTGATTGAAGTTATAGTTTGTATAAAGCTACTACTACTCTATGTGTGCATACCTGTACAAGTCCAAGAGTAAATCTGACGTTAGATCAATGTCTATAACTGTAATATGCCCCAATACAAATTGTGACTCATTCGGACAACTGGCTGGTGAGTGTTTGAGCCTCTGCCTGTGGCTCGGGGCATGCTGTTGGTTAGGGATCAAGTCCCCTGCATCAGGCTCCCTGCGTGGAGCCTGCTTCTCCCTCTGCCTGTGTCTCTGCCTCTCTCTGTGTCTCTCATGAACAAATAAATAAATAATCAAAAAAAAAAAAAAAAAAAGAAGAAGAAGAAATTCTGACTCATCTAGACCTAGTTGTAAACTAAGAGTTTTAGATGACCAAGTGGTAGTAGGGTGGCAAGGGTAAAGGTTAGGAGAGGGAGGGGAGAAAAGCAACAAGCAGAAGTAGAAGGAAGAAGAGGAGGAGGAAGGGGAAAGGAGGACAAAAAGGAAAAAATTTTCACAAAGGTTAAGGAGAACATTTGGTTTTCCCAACAGGGCTTAGATACAACATGAGGAAAGGATAATGGGAAAGAATGCAACAAAATATTGATAAATATTTTCTTTTCCAACTTCCTTATAAGTATCTTTCCTCTTATTAATAAAGACAAGTTTTTGCTTCCACAATTGCATTATTAATGAAGAAATGCAAAGACAGAAGAATACCAATGTTCCATTTTTACCTTTCAAAGTAATTTCTTTCAGCTCAGTTCTAAGATAATAATCTGAGTGTCAGAGATTTCATTTCAAAAAAAAAAAAGTTTTGAGAATGTCAAGATCAAGGCCTGAAGAAGCTGACCAACATTAGGAAGACCCATATAGATCCATTAAAGTTTTATACACACACACACACACACACACACACACACATTTCTTGGTATTTTTCCAGGTTTAGATTCCAGTTTACATTGATTAGCTTCTTACTACTTACTCTTTTACAGCAAATGTGATATTCATGTGATTTCCAGGAAAGTAATCAATTCTTTTTTCTCCCTGTGGCACAATTCTGCTGTTTTATTGAATTAAAATCTAGAACTATTTTCATTTTCTTCTGCTTAATGAACGTAAATTAGTAAGAATGTCACTAGAAGAAATATATATATTTTGGGTTTCTTAATCTGTAGTTAGATATCTCTGCTATTTAGAATACACACATTGGTAACAATATTAGAGATTTGTTCTTCTAGCAAAACTTTGAGAAAAAATAACTAGATATTATGTAATATTTTATTCTCTGTATTTTCAGAATGATTCTGGATAACTTAACTACTGAAGTGTTATGTCATCTTTTGTCTTGTTTATTGTTTGTTCTAAATGCTAAAAATATATAGACCTTAAGTAAATCACTATTTTTTGAGGACATTAAAAATGTTCTAACTAGATCTGAGTACATGAAAAATAAATTTTTCTAACCAATGCTAAAGTTTTGCTTTTATTTAAAAGGAAACAAAGTTTAAAGAAAGAGTGATAAATAATATGGCTCATAATATTGGCTTAGCCACAAAAAAAGATTACCACTCTAAAATATTTTATTTTGTATAAAAATGTCATGTCCAATGTATAAAATAATGCAGAAGGATTAACTTGCCTGTTCTGGGTCAAAAAGTTACATGATATCAAATAATCTTATAAATATATATTTCTCTTTTTTCCTGCCATTATTTTAAATAAATGATATTATTTGGTCTGTGGATTCAAATGAGTAATAACTCAAGGCCAAGTTTTGCTCCCTGGGAGTGGATTTCCCTGGTACTTGGTTCTATCCTCTGGATTTCTAACCCCATCTCCTGAGTCACACTTCTTTTTCCACAAGAAACTGTCCATGTTTGTGGGTGAGTAGCTTTCTCAGTCTGCTTCCTCTCTGTAAAAGACTGGGGCTGACAGGGGATGCAAGGTTTTTTGGGATTTATTTCCATTTTCAACTGTTCTCACTCTTTTTAGTTCATGCTATGATGCTTCCATGAAGACTTTGCATTTGAAAACATTTTGGGCAGCCCAGGTAGCTCAGCAGTTTAGTGCCTGTCTTCAGCCCAAGGCATGATCCTGGAGACCCAGGATAGAGTCCCATGTCGGGCTCCCTACATGGAGCCTGCTTCTCCCTCTGCCTGTGTCTCTGCCTCTCTCTCTCTCTCTCTCTCTCTCTCATGAATAAATAAATAAATAAAATCTAAAAAAAAAAAAAAAAGAAAAAAGAAAATATTTGGAATTTCCTGTGTAGCATTTTGGGGTTTACTCTATTAGAAAGCCACACCTATAAATCTCTTTGAGATAAGCCCCCCTCCATATCAGGCTGTGAGTCAGGGTACTGTAGGGCAATGCCCTTGAATTTTTCTGAGGTGGTAACAAAGGACCTTACATCCATATATGGGACTTGACCTTGATTTCATTTTTAGTGGTAGCACCCTGGGCTTGGTCTTTGAGATCCTCAGATTCTTTGGGAATCTTTGTTAGCTGAAGAAGAAGGGAATGGAGACAATCTTAACCCTCAACCCAGAAAGTTCTGGTTTGAAAAATGTTCCTCCATGGACACCTGGGAGGCTCAGTGGTTGACCATCTGCCTCTGGCTCAGGCCTTGATCCCGGGGTCCTGGGATCAAGTCCTGCATCGGGCTCCCGTAGGGAACCTGCTTCTCCCTCTGCCTATGTCTCTGCCTCTCTTTGTGTCTCCCATGAATAAATAAATAAAATCTTAAAAAAGAAAAGAAAAATGTTACTCCAGATTCTGCTTGAAAACTGAGCAGTTTCTTCTTTAATTCATCTCTCTGTAAATTTACTTTATCATATTCAGTAAAAGAAGCCATTCAAAACTCTTCCTACTTATCTTCTTAGCCAGTTTACTGATGCAGACATGCCAGTTTACTATGCACATTTACTGTCTTGCCATCACTGCAGACAACAGCTGTTGTCATTCTTCTACTTCTATATACCACAAGCTGCATTTTCTCTGGAGTGTAATAAAAATTCCTCACTGAGCTCCCAGTCTTCCACCATATCTTTATATCTTGCACCCATATCACCCATTCTCCTTCAATGTCCCAATCCCCATATCACAGGCTTGGTTTTGTTTTCAGCATCACTGGACTTCTGGATACCAATCTACTGCTGCATAAAACGAACCATTCCAAGACTTCGAGGCTTGAGACAACAGGGATCACCTATTTGTTCATGGCTTCTGCTGGGGAACACAATTCCAAGATGGCTCAGTTGTTATTTGGTAAGTAGGTGTTGACTGTTGACTAGAAGCTCAGTCCTTGGTCAGAGTCTTGATTCTTCTTCACATGAGTTTTTTGTATGGCTGAGTTACGTCTCTTAGAATGAGCGCCAAATTCCAGGAGGGAGAATGCAGAGTCCCTGCCAAGAGACAAGAGAACAAGCGCCTGTCTGAAAGTGCTTCTCAAGTCTTCACTTGCATCAAGCTTGTTAATGTCCCATTACCCAAAGCAATTCAGGTGAACCAACCCAAATTTAGTATCAGAGGCTGTTATACAAGGTTATAAAACTATAAAGATGTAGTTTTACTGGAGCAGGAAGGACGAGGCCAAAAACAATTTTAGATACCTCCAAATAACCAAGTTTATTTTAAAAGGGTAAATTTTCCCTCTCCTTTCCAACCACCTGCAGCGTTTGTTCTCTTTGGGAAACTTAGCAGTTGCCTCAAAATTATACACTTCTCTCCCATTCAATCAGCCATCAATACTATTGACTGTATCTCAGAAATGTTTCTGAACTCTGGCCTGTTCTGCAATTTTGTGTTTTCAGTGCAATAATTCTTTTTTTTTAAGATTTTTTAAATTTATTCATGAGAGACACAGAGAGAGAGAGAGGCAGAGACACAGGCAGAGGGAGAAGCAGGATCCACAAAGGGAGTCCAATGTGGGACTCGATCCCAGGACCCCAGGATCACGCCCTGAGCTAAAGGCAGATGCTCAAGCACTGAGCCACCCAGGTGTCCCCAGTGTAATAAATCTTGAAACAATGCCACATCCATATATGTTTTCTTTAGGTAAAAGCTCTATATATTTATAAAAGTCTATTGGCTTTTAAATTATTGCTCATCTTTGTTTTCTTCTTCTTTTTTTTTTTTTTTTTTACTTTTTGCTTGTTAAATAAGTTTCTTAGTGGGATCTAATTTTTTTTTAAATCTCTGTGATTAGGCATCAGAAATATTCATTCTAATAAATGCTTCATGTGATCCACATGAACATTAAAACTGGAAGACTGCTCTTTTAGACCATTTCAGGATATTTTGCTTTTTTCTGCTCTCTCCTCTGCCTAAAATGAACTTAGCCCATTTTACTTCTGTCAATTTTTTCTTGATTTTAAATTTTTTTTTAAAGATTGTATTTATTTATTTGACACAGAGAGAGAGAGAGAGAGGGCACAATCAGGAGGAGCAGCAGAGGGAGAGGGAGAAGCAGACTTTCCGCTGAGCAGGGAGCCCGATGCCGGGTGGATCCCAGGACCCTGGGATTATGGAACGAGCCAAAGGCAGATGTTTAACAGACTGAGCCATCCAATTGCCCCATTCTGTCAATTTTTTTGATGCAATGAAAAATATATCACTATAAATGATGCCTGACTCTTAATATTTTTAGCTCACACTTCCATTATAATACTTAATATATTTTTGTTAACTAATACATCGACTTAAGATTTTCATGTACATTAAGTAATTAAAATTCATTCATTTTGTGAGTTTAAAGTGCATTGAGTTCTCATTAATTCAAAGAAATCCTACTTAGTGCATGTCATGTACCAGGTATCTGAGGTACTGGAGTGCACAATATAAAACTCATTCTTATAGGGCAATAGGCAAATATGCAAGTAAAAAGTTTAATTAAAAAGATAATTTCAGATGGTAATAAGTACTAATGCTGTGATACAAAAAATATAGAGTAATGTTATCGAGAGAGAAATGAGAAGGGGTGTGGTAGTTACTTCATTCTGGTGGTCAAAGGTGGCTTCTTGGCAAAGAAAATATTTGAGATATGAAAGATATAAAAGGTCCCTCGAAAAGAGAGTACCATCATAAAAATCTGAAACCACAGCAGTCTCCAAAGTCTCTTAGTAGTTTTAATGCATTTATTTTTTCATAGTACTAATAGATATGTATTTGAAATCTTAGAGTATTGAATATTATTAATGTTATCAATAGTTTGGACTTTTTATCTGCTAACTTAGCAATAGCCTAAGTTGGTTGAGATACTAGTTTATTCTATTTATTTTGTTTTTCAGTGGAGGTGAGTTGAGGCAAGAAAGGTTTATGGGAGGTTGATAATATTAAAGTACTGCTTATCTAATACCCCTTCTCTACATCTTCACCAAAAGAAATCTTATTTTGTTGGAAGCACAGCTTCTCCACACTTAAAAAAAAAAAAAAAAACAAAAAAACAAAAAAAAAAAAACCTGTTTCTTATCTCTGTTAGAAACAAATTACCATAAACTTACTGGCTTAAAACAGCACACATTTATTATCTTACACTCTTGTAGATCAGCAGTCTGATCTAGGTTTCAAAAGGTTAAACTCCAAGTGTTGTACCCTGCATTTTTCTCTGGAGCTCTAGGGCAAAGTTCATTTCCTTGACTTGTCCAGTTTCTAGATATTGCCCACGTGCCTTGACCACCTTCCTCCATCTTTAAAGCCAGGAACTGGAAGTTGAAGCTCTTTAATGTCACATCTCTGTCTCTGACCCAGCTGGGTAGGGTTCTTAATTTTAAGGATTTATGATTTGATTGGGACAACAGAATAGTCCAATATAATCTCATATCAAAGTCTTTTGCCGTATCAGATCTGCTAAGAATCTTTTGTCAGATAAAGTAAAAAATTCACAGGTTTTGGGACTGAGACAGGGACTTCCTTGGGGAGCCATCATTCTGCCTACCACAAGGAACCTTGCAAGATGGTCAGGAGGTATGTTCTTAGTCAACAGAAGTAAGAGTTACTATGGGGGGGCGGTGGCACACCTGGGTGGCTCCATGGTTGAGCATCTGCCTTTGGCTCAGGTGGTGATCCTGGGGTCCTGGGACCAAGTCCTGCGACAGGCTCCCTGCAGGGAGCCTGCTTCTCCCTCTGCCTATGTCTCTGCTCCTCTCTCTGTCTCTCATGAATAAATGAGTTACTCTGGGACATTTCTGGGGAAGTCCCTCAACAGGAAAATAGACTGAGGTTCACGGACCCTTTGCTTGATCTTACACCATTCTGCTGCTTGAAACGTGACCAACGTAAGGCAAACTTCTGGCAGGTACCCCGAGATCAGGGCACAAGTGCTGCAGAAGAGCAAGCTGAAGGACTCACTATGTAGTCTCTAGGCTGCCTACATCTGAACTTCTTTTATATGAAAGAGAAATACCTCTATTTAAGCCATCATTTTATTAGATTTCTCTTAATAGCTTTAGGACAAATAATTCCTAACCGATACCCTTCATCAAAGTAAAGCTGACTTGGTCATTATAAAAGGAAAAGATCTATGTTGATTACAGGATGGTTTCATTTTAATGACTGAATTAGATTATCCATTCAGCAATCTTATTTACTGGTGGAACAGTCTTTAACCAGTTGAATTGACAAACTATACAAACCTGGACAAGTTAAGTTATCTAGAAAGACAAGGCAGGGTGAATGTTCTATTAACAGCTTAACTGTAATTAAGCCAACCGTCAGACGTCAATATAAATGTCAGTATCATAAGAGAATGGATTTTACTGCTAGAATAGTATGGTAATAAATTTAATTAAAATTGTAATTGCTTTTTGAATCAGCAAATCTTAGCTGCCATAAAGAAATATTAACATTTTAAATTTGTCACATCTATGCTGAGTTTTATGGCTAACTTTAAAAAAACATTATATTCTTATGTAAAATATCCAATAAACTGCATAATGTTAGAATACATTGATAATGCCAAAAGGAGTGAAAGATTTTTGAGAGCCAAGTTTAAAATAAAAGCCAACAATCTCCTTTAGGTTATTCAAAATCTGAAATTCCTGTGTAATGTTATTTATTCATGATCCTCTCTATATTACAAGTCTAAAGTTTTCCATTTACTAGTTTACCGTGGTTTCTCTCTCTCTCTCTCTCTCTCTCTCTCTCTCTCTTTCTCTTTTAACACAGTTACACAGCTGCTGGTGAAACCAAATTATTTTCTAATGGTATAACAGGAATTCAGATTATTTAATCAAATCACATGGTGCTTGCACTTATTTTTCACATTTTCAGAGGAATAGTTTTCTGTTTATTTTAGATATGATGTCAAGTCTTAGTAGCATGTGCTCTGTGAACCATTTTTGATAAGTATAGCACTATGTCAGTTCCATATATTGTATTATGGTTTGCTACATTGCACACACAATGAATACCATCTATCCTAAGATGTTTGGTCTAGTAACACTCTTATTTTGTTATGCATTAGTAAATAGGTAATTCAGTTTTGTTTGGGTTGTCCATTTTTGTTTATCTCTTTTACAATTGAAATGTATAAGTATTAGATAAAATTTTGCAGGATAGATATGATAAGCATATTATTTTAAAAGTGTGTCCAACTTTGTGTTCTTTATTTTAAAAAAATACCAAAATTGGAAGAAAAATACATTATTTTTAACAGAAAATATGGTAGGCTGAATGATGGTCTTACCTAAAGATATGTTCTCACACTAATACTTGGAATCTGTGAATGTTATTTTATTTTTTAATTTTTTTTCAAAGATTTTATCTATTTATTTGAGAAAGAGTGACTGAGAGAGAAACCATGTGTGGGGTTTGGGACAGAGGGAGAGGGAGAAACAGACTCCCCAATGAACAAGAAGCCCAATGTGGGTCTTCATCTCAGGACCCCGAGATCATGACCTGAGATGAAGGCAGATGCTTAACCAACTGAACCACCCAGGCACACCGAGTGTTATTTTATTTTATTTTGTTATTTTATTTTATTTATTTTATTTATTTTTTAAAAGATTTTATTTGTTCATGAGAGACACAAAAAGAGAGAGGCAGAGACACAGGCAGAGGGAGAAGTAGGCTCCGTGCAAGGAAGCCAATGTGAGATTCCATCCTGGACCCTGGGATCATACCCTGAGCCAAAGGCAGATGCCCAACTGCTGAGCCACCCAGGCGTCCCATGTTATCTATTTTAAAGAAGGCATTGCGAACAGACAGAAAAGGAAACCCAGAGACACAGAGGAGAAGGCAATGTAAAGATGGAGGCAGAGACTGAAATGTGTGGCTGAAAGCTAAGGGAGGCCAAGGATTGCCACTAGTCACCAGAAGCTAGGTGAGGCATGGAAGAGATTCTTCTCCTGAGCCTCTAGAAGGAGCACATTCCTGCCAACACCTTGACTTTGGACTTCTGGCCTCCAGAACAGAGGAAGAGTAGTACATTTCTATTATTTTCAGCCATCTAGCTTGTGGTGATTTGTTACCGCAGCTATGGGAAACCAGCTGCCACTTTGAAATAATTTTCATTCTTACTTATGCCGTTGCTCAGTTTGTCATCTTTTCTTTAAGCTTTTATTTAAATTCCAGTTAGTTAACATGCAGTGTAACATTAGTTTCAGGTGTACAGTATAGGGATTCAACACTTTCATATATCACCCAGTGCTCATCTCAGCAAATGTACTCCTTAATCTCCATCATCTGTTTCACCCACCTCCCTACCTCCATCACTCTGGTAATATCAATTTGTTCTCTATAGCTAAGAGTCATTTTTTCAAATCAATTTGATAAAACTAGTATTTGGCCCTTTGGCTAACTGAAAAATTATATATAAAGATTTTCTTGATTCAGATTAAAGGTAGTAGTTAAATACATATTTTCATTATGGTCCCTCTGAATTCTCACTACACTGAGAAACTTGTATTTCAACATATTACAAGAAGATTTAGATAATTTGCTAGACCATGTCTTTGTAGTTGAATTTATGATCTGTACATAAAGACTAAGCAAATGCAAAATAAGAAAACAATTTCAGGGAAAAAAAATTGCCTAAGAAAGGAAATGATAATTCAATACTATGAGGTTAGGTTGCAAATGACATTTATGTAGTCTTAATAATGTAAACAATGAATGTTATAAACAAAATAAGAAAGTTAACCTATTTTCAACCTATAAAAAATGGATACTATAGGAATGTGGGATTTGGGAATGATTTGGTAATGCAGTAAAATATATCAGATAAATGTTTTGCTTCATTGTTAGGAAATAGTAGGAAATTAAGATATTTCTAAAACTGATCATTCTAAGGAGTAGTCTAAATATGTTATTCTTTAGATATATGGAGGTAAAAACAGGAAAAGAAACAGTCCAGGACAGATAAAGAAGTGAAAAGTGACTAGTTCTGAGGCATCAAAAATGGAGTGTTGTGGGGACCAAAAGGTGGTTTTTTTTATACCATATGTGTGGTACACACTCCAGAGCATCCCACCTCCTTGCATTCACACCTTGAGTAATCTTCCCCTGAGTGTGAGCAAGAACTATGACTTGCTAACTAAGACAGCAAAGGTGATGGGATGACATTTTCATGATATTACTTAAGATTAAACCTGGCTTGATAGAAGACACTCTCTCCCTTATTATGTCTGAGAAAAGAAGTGGTCATGTTGGACAGACCACGTGGCAGGAAGCTAAGAGCACTCTCTGACAACAGCTAGTAAGGCAGGGAGGTCTTCAGTGAAAGCACACAAAGTGGTTGCTGCCAACTATTATTTAATATTGCTAAAGGACCATCCCCAGTTCAGCTGTGAAATGAAAACCACAATCCCAACCAGGGCCTTCACTGCAGCGTGTGAGACTCTTAAGCAGAGGACTCAGATGGTTGTGGCCCAGTTCTTCACCCACAGAAACTGAGATGATAAAAGTGCTCTGTTTTAAGCCATCAAATTTGTGGTAACACAGTTACAAAGAGACAAAAATCAAGAAACTAGATCTTGAATAATTTGATTCTGTTACCATGTGCATGTATTATTTTATTGAGGACACAAACTACAATTAAAGAAAACATAGCTTCTCAATGAAAATGGATCTATCTATCTATCTATCTATCTATCTATCTATCTATCTACCTATCGATCTCTGTATCTATCTAGATATCCCTCCATAGACTCCAGAGTTCCAGGAGTGAGTATGCCAGTGAGATTGTTGTCCAGTTGAGCAGACATTTCTTGTGCTTCCTAAGCTTTCATTATCCCTAAATCCACTTACTCAAGGACGTATCTTAGAAAATGATTTAAAAGACCTGTTTGATAAGATATAGAGAAAACATACTGCCTAGAATTAGAAAAACATAATTTTCGGCTTATAAATATTTTTTAGAAAGTTGACTACATGGACTTCTGGGTAAGTCAGCGGTTGAGCATCTGCCTTTGCCTCAGGGCATGATCCCTGGGTCCAGGATGGAGTCCCATATTGGGCTCCTTACGGGGAACCTGCTTCTCTCTCTCTCTCTCTCTCTCTCTCTCTGTCTCTCATGAATAAATAAATAAATCTTTTTTTAAAAAAGTTGATTACATATGATATAAATGAGAATTCATTTAGAATGTTAAGAACATATAATGTTTAAAGCATTTTAATTACAATAGCTTTTACAGAGGGAAACAAAGAATGTCATAGGTTGTATAATTTTCATATTAAATATAAGAAAAGCATTTTTGTTTATACCTATATTCTCTCTTTTTTTTTTTAGATTTTTAAAATTTATTTATTCATGAGAGACACTAAAGGAGAGAGAGAGAGAGAGAGAGAGAGAGAGAGGCAGAGACACAGGCAGAGGGAGAAGCAGGCTCCATGCAGGGAGCCTGATGTGGGACTCGATCCTGGGACCCCAGGATCACGCCCTGGGCCGAGGGCAGGCGCTAAACCACTGAGCCACCCAGGGATCCCCTTCTTTTGTATTTTGTCTGTGATAGATTTCTTCCATGTTCTAAATCATTTAAATTTAATATTTAAAGGATGAATGTTTAGAATTTCAAGTTTAATAGATTATCAGCATGGCAATAAATAATTTTAATATCTTTGAATTAGGAGGAGGGGCAAGATGGCGGAAGAGCAGGGTCCCCAAATCACCTGTCCCCACCAAATTACCTAGATAACCTTCAAATCATCCTGAAAATCTACGAATTCGGCCTGAGATGTAAAGAGAGACCAGCTGGAACGCTACAGTGAGAAGAGTTCGCGCTTCTATCAAGGTAGGAAGACGGGGAAAAAGAAATAAAGGAACAAAAGGCCTCCGAGGGGGAGGGGCCCCGCGAGGAGCCGGGCTGAGGCTGGGGCGAGTGTCCCCAGGACAGGAGAGCCCCGACCCGTCCCGGAGGAGCAGGAGCTGCACCAACCTTCCCGGGCGGGCGGAAAGGGGCTCGCAGGGAGTTGGAGCAGGACCCAGGAGGGCGGGGATGCCCTCGGGCTCCCGGGGACACTAACAGACACCTGCGCCCCCGGAGAGTGCTCTGAGCTCCCTAAGGGCTGCAGCGCGCACGGCGGGGCCGGAGCAGCTCGGAGGGGCTCGGGCGGCGGCTCCGCGGAGGGGGCTGCGGGGCGGGAGCGCGAATCCACCAGCGCAGGCCCCGGAGCACAGGGCGCCGGGACACAGCCCAGGATCCGGCCTCCCCCGGGACAGGCAGAGGCCGGGAGGGCCCAGGACAGCAAGGACGCTCCTGCCCCGAGCTGAGCAGATCAGCGGCCCCGCCCCGGAGCCTCCAGGCCCTGCAGACGGAGAACCGAGAGCCCCGAGCCCCGTAGTTCCTGCGGAGGCTGAATCCAGGCTTCCAGGGTTGCCATAGCAACTGCAACTGTTCCTCCTGGGGCCTCACGGGGTAAACAACCCCCGCTGAGCCCTGCAGCAGGCAGGGGTAGAGCAGCTCCCCCAAGGGCTAACACCTGAAAACCAGCACAGCAGGCCCCTCCCCCAGAAGACCAGCTGGACGGACCAGTTCCAGGGGAAGTCAAGGGAATTAAAGTCTACAGATTCAGAAGATACTCCCCCGTGGTTTTTTTTTTTTTCTTTTCTTATTGATTTCTGATTGCTTCCCCCACCCCCCCTTTTTTTTTCACCTTTCTTTCTTTTTCTTTCTCTTTTTCTTCTTTTTCTTTTTTCTTTTTTTCTTTTCTTTCCTTCTCTCTCTTTCTCTCCTTTTCCCAATACAACTTGTTTTTGGCCACTCTGCACTGAGCAAAATGACTAGAAGGAAAACCTGACCTCAAAAGAAAGAATCAGAAACAGCCCTCTCTCCCACAGAGTTACAAAATCTGGATTACACTTCAATGTCAGAAAGCCAATTCAGAAGCACCATTATACAGCTACTGGTGGCTCTAGAAAAAAGCATTAAGGACTCACGAGACTTCATGACTGCAGAATTTAGATCCAATCAGGCAGAAATTAAAAATCAATTGAATGAGATGCAATCCAAACTAGAAGTCCTAACGACGAGGGTTAACGAGTGAGTGACATAGAAGACAAGTCAATGGCAAAGAGGGAAACTGAGGAAAAAAGAGACAGACAATTAAAAGACCATGAAGACAGATTAAGGGAAATAAATGACAGCCTAAGGAAGAAAAACCTACGTTAAATTGGGGTTCCCGAGGGCGCCGAAAGGGACAGAGGGCCAGAATATGTATTTGAACAAATGCTAGCTGAAAACTTTCCCAATCTGGGAAGGGAAACAGGCATTCAGATCCAGGAAATAGAGAGATCCCCCCCCCCAAATCAATAAAAACCGTTCAACACCTCGACATTTAATAGTGAAGCTTGCAAATTCCAAAGATAAAGAGAAGATCCTTAGAGCAGCAAGAGACAAGAAGTCCCTGACTTTCATAGGGAGGAATATTAGGGTAACAGCAGACCTCTCCACAGAGACCTGGCAGGCCAGAAAGGGCTGGCAGGATATATTCAGGGTCCTAAATGAGAAGAACATGCAACCAAGAATACTTTATCCAGCAAGGCTCTCATTCAGAATGGAAGGAGAGATAAAGAGCTTCCAAGACAGGCAGGAACTGAAAGAATATGTGACCTCCAAACCAGCTCTGCAAGAAATTTTAAGGGGGACTCTTAAAATTCCCCTTTAAGAAGTTCAGTGGAACAATCCACAAAAACAAGGACTAAATAGATATCATGATGACACTAAACTCATATCTGTCAATAGTAACTCTGAACGTGAATGGGCTTAATGACCCCATCAAAAGGCGCAGGGTTTCAGACTGGATAAAAAAGCAGGACCCATCTATTTGCTGTCTACAAGAGACTCATTTTAGAGGTAAGGACACCTACAGCCTGAAAATAAAAGGTTGGAGAACCATTTACCATTCAAATGGTTCTCAAAATATACCCTAAAAACTATAGAACACTTCTGAAAGAAATTGAGGAAGACACAAAGAGATGGAAAAATATTCCATGCTCATGGATTGTCAGAATTAATATTGTGAAAATGTCAATGTTACCCAGGGCAATTTACACGTATAATGCAATCCCTATCAAAATACCATGGACTTTCTTCAGAGACTTAGAACAAATTATTTTAAGATTTGTGTGGAATCAGAAAAGACCCCGAATAGCTAGGGGAATTTTAAAAAAGAAAACCATATCTGGGGGCATCACAATGCCAGATTTCAGGTTGTACTACAAAGCTGTGGTCATCAAGACAGTGTGGTACTGGCACAAAAACAGACACTTAGATCAATGGAACAGAACAGAGAATCCAGAAGTGGACCCTGAACTTTATGGTCAACTAATATTCGACAAAGCAGGAAAGACTATCGACTGGAAGAAAGACAGTCTCTTCAATAAATGGTGCTGGGATAATTGGACATCCACATGCAGAAGAATGAAACTAGACCACTCTCTTTCACCATACACAAGGATAAACTCAAAATGGATGAAAGATCTAAATGTGAGACAAGATTCCATCAAAATCCTAGAGGAGAACACAGGCAACACCCTTTTTGAACTTGGCCACAGTAACTTCTTGCAAGATACATCCACGAAAGCAAAAGAAACAAAAACAAAAATGAACTATTGGGACTTCATCAAGATAAGAAGCTTTTGCACAACAAAGGATACAGTCAACAAAACTCAAAGACAACCTACAGAATGGGAGAAGAGATTTGCAAATAACATATCAGATAAAGGGCTAGTTTCCAAAATCTATAAAGAACTTATTAAACTCAACATCATAGAAACAAACAATCCAATCATGAAATGGGCAAAAGACATGAACAGAAATCTCACAGAGGAAGACATAGACATGGCCAACATGCACATGAGAAAATGCTCTGCATCACTTGCCATCAGGGAAATACAAATCAAAACCACAATGAGATACCACCTCACACCAGTGAGAATGGGGAAAATTAACAAGGCAGGAAACAACAAATGTTGGAGAGGATGCGGAGAAAAGGGAACCCTCTTACACTGTTGGTGGGAATGTGAACTGGTGCAGCCACTCTGGAAAACTGTGTGGAGGTTCCTCAAAGAGTTAAAAATAGACCTGCCCTACGACCCAGCAATTGCACTGTTGGGGATTTACCCCAAAGATTCAGATGCAATGAAACGCCGGGACACCTGCACCCCGATGTTTCTAGCAGCCATGTCCACAAGAGCCAAACTGTGGAAGGAACCTCGGTGTCCATCGAAAGATGAATGGATAAAGCAGATGTGGTTTATGTATACAATGGAATATTACTCAGCCATTAGAAACGACAAATACCCACCATTTACTTCAACGTGGATGGAACTGGAGGGTATTATGCTGAGTGAAGTAAGTCAATCGGAGAAGGACAAACAGTGTATGTTCTCATTCATTTGGGGAATATGAATAATAGTGAAAGGGAATATAAGGGAAGGGAGAAGAAATGTGTGGGAAATATCAGAAAGGGAGACAGAACATAAAGACTTCTAACTCTGGGAAATGAACTAGGGGTGGTGGAGGGGGAGGAGGGTGGGGTGTGGGGGTGAATGGGTGACGGGCACTGAGGGGGACACTTGAACGGGATGAGCACTGGGTGTTATTCTGTATGTTGGTAAATTGAACACCAATAAAAATTAATTTATTAAAAAATATAAAAAAAGATTAAAAAAAATCTTTGAATTAGTATTTAAAAAATAGGTGATTTTAAATGTGATTTTATAATGTTTCATAAACAAACAAAACAAAAAACAAAACACAAAAGTACTAGTTTCACCCAATCTCACACTTTGAACATGATCCTAGTTTCGTCTGGGTCATTGTTTTTTATCTTTAATTCGGAAAATAACTGATGGATCTGTCAATTGCCATAGATAAGAAACAGAAACATGGGAACCAGTCATTCTCAAGCTCTGCTGTTTCCCCTCTCCACCAGTCAGCCCAAAATATCAGGACAGGTGTAATATTTAACTATAAATCATCACAAACTATTAAATAGTCAACTAAATTTTTCTCTCTTCTTCATTTCTACTGGCATTTGTCAAGAGATTCCAAATGTAAAACAGGCTTACTGTATATCAGATCAGAAAAAAATGGAGTTTTGCATTGATGTAAGAGACACATCAATAAAAAGAAAATCTGTCTTACTATACATTAAACAATACAAAGTTACTAATGCATATATTATTGGGTCTTAACCTTAAATACTGTATAGCATGTGCTTCATTTTATTGGTGTTTAATATCTGATTAAAGTGGGATTTCTTATTCATTCTAGCATGCATAATGCTGAGAAAAAGGTTATGAAAACAGCTTTCTGGTAACTTCTGCTACTGAAATAGCCCTGCTTTTTCCTATAAGTTATGAAACTAAATAGCTGATATCCATGGGTCAGGCTAACTCACCATATGTCTTCTGAAACAATCCTTTTGAAAATCTAGAGAAAGCATGCATTCATTGACACTCTTTAAGCACCTAGTTTCTTAAGGAAACATGATGATTGATTTAAAATTGAATTTTGAAAATTATGGTCTTGATTATATTTTTGAAGTGATCAGCTTCACGGGATTTTAAAATAAAACATTGTTACATTAAACTCCTCTCAAATGAATTTTATTTCTTATGACTTCTGGAGCTGCAAACCCTGAAAGGATATAAAGGATCATTTTATGTATTACTACCCCCCTAAAGCAGTAACAACACTATTTATTTATTTATTTATTTATTTATTTATTTATTTATTTATTTATTTATTTATGCATTTTAGGGCTGGCATTTATTTGGTGCTGCCAGAACAAAGTAATGCAAACTAGATTGCTTAAACAACAGAAATATACTGTCTCACAGTTCTGAGGGCCGGAAGGCCAAAATAAAGGTGTCCGTCTGCAAGGTTGGTTCTCCTTGAGGGATAAATCCATTCTAGGCCTCTCTATTTGGCCTGTGGATGGCTTTCTCTCCCTGTGTCTCTTTACATGGCAAATCCCTTAGGTGTGTGCATGCCTCTGAATTTCCCCTTCCCAGGTGACCACCAGTCATATTGGATTACAAGCCACCCTAATGATCATTTCAACTTAAAGACCTTATTTCCAAACGAAGTCACATTCTGAAATCCTGGGGGATGGATTTCAAAATATAGATTTAGGGATGGGGCCACAATTCAACCCAAAACAGAAGTAAAATAATTATTTAAATTAATTTAAAACTTTTTTGTACAGGCATTCTTATCTTAAATCATAAAAGCAGAGTTACTTCTTACCCAGAAGAACTCTAGCTTCATTAAATTTTATGAGTATCTTTACATGAGGCAATCCAGTAAGTAGAAATGTATGAAATAGCTCTTGTCTTCATCTATAGAGATAATTCATTATATTCTACTCCTCTAGGCCATCGAATAAAAATGTGAATGTTGGTACACACACATACACACAGAGTCTGATCTAATTTGTCAGTTTTGTTATCAAGAGAAAGAATGTTCAGGCATTATTCTTTTGTTAACATAAAAATGAAAGAAAATATTACCAAATTTGGCAAACTAAAAGGAAGCATTAGAAAAAAAAGTATCGATATTATGTTTGGATAAGGGAAAATTAAAAGATATAATAATATATTTCAAATAGAGCATTTTCAACTAAGAGTTCAAAAATTACAATAACAAAAAATATAATAGAAATGTTATAGTTATTGATGACACTAAAGCTGCACACTTGTGGAAAAAAATGATTTGTTAATGAATCATAATTCTCTCATAAAAATGAAGGGCACAGTGATTATCTTATAATATTATAGTGTCATAATATTTCAGATATAATATAAAACAATATACTTAATTCCGTACTAGAGTACAACTTAACCATTCTTTTTATTTGGAGCATGCAAATGCTTGAAGACTTTACATTCCCTTACTGTGCCAATTTTTTTGTCATTCCACTATTTCTATAGCTAGCTGATATTTCTTGTATTTTTGTTATGGGAAAAAAAGAAAGTAGTATTGTAGTTGAGCATATTAAAAGCAATGTTCTAGAAATACTGTATCTATTTTCCCAAGTACTTAAAAAATTACCAAGGACTTACTGTTTTTGTTGATTTTATACCTGGGACTGCTAATATACCTCCCTACATCTAGGCTCCTAAACTTTCTAGATTAATTAGCTCATCAAAGTTAGTTAAAGCACTTTAAGTGAAGTTCTGTGTTCTCAGATCCTCTCTTTTTATCATTTGAGTCCTGATAGTCCATAGAGTAAAGAGAAAACTCTCAAAAAAATAGGCACACTATGATATTTATAGATGAACTGAAGTATTCAGCAGCATTCTTCATCTTGTAAAATTGAAAATAATGTGATCTTTATTGAATATTGCTTCTAAAATGTATTGTCTGAAAGAAGGCTGACCTAAAAGGACTTTAGTAAATGCCACTAGGAGAGTAAAATCCAGTTTTAGAAATGCATTTTTAAAATAAAACTTATCACATGCATTTTAAAATGAATAAATGCTTTAGTTTTGATATTCAGGCTGTAATATTCCAAAAAATGAGAGTATTGATTAATATCTTTAAAAAATAAAAAATAATATTCTATACCTCGTGTCTTCTCTAGTTCTTTTTTTTTTTAATATTTTATTTATTTATTCATAGAGACACAGAGAGAGAGAGAGAGAGAGGCAGAGACACAGGCAGAGGGAGAAGCAGGCTCCATGCAGGGAACCCGATATGGGACTCGATCCAGGGTTTCCAGGATCACACCCTGGGCTGCAGGCGGCGCTAAACCACTGCGCCACTGGGGCTGCCCCTCTTCTCTAGTTCTTACTGTATTCAAGACAGTATTTCTAATGACATTGAGTCTTTTGGGGTTCCTGGATCTAATTCTAATGTGGGGGCAGGTGTTCAAGAAATTCTTGTCCATTAGCAGGTTATCTGAGAATTCAACTCAATTCTGAGACTATCTACCCAGAGGCAGTATCAAATTCCACAGACTGAGGGTTAAATCCTATGAGACTGTCCTCCACCTCCCTTCGGACACCAGCCACAAGCTCTAGGCTGTTATCTGTGCTTTTGATGAACCAGCTCTAGATTGAGGATTCCAAAGACCCCTGCCTTATGTTCTTTTAATTTGCTAAAGTGGCTCATAGAACTCAGAGAAACACTTACTTACATTTAAAAGATTAAAGGACATGATAAAGGGAAGCAACAACCAGATGAAGAGATGTACAGGGCAAAGTATGGGGAAAGGGTGCAGAGCTTCCATGCCTTCTCCAGGAGCACCAACCTGGAGCTCTCTGAACCGTCTTTTGAATTTTTTATTGAGGCTTCATTGCATAGTCATGATTGACTAAGTCACTGGCCATTGGTTGATTCAAACTCTAGCCTTTCTCCCTTCCTCTCCAATCTTCTAATCACATAATTGGTCATCCTGGCAACTAGTACCCTCTCCCTCAATGCTGCCTGGATGGAGTCAAAAGACAAAATATTTTTGAAGTGAATGTAGGCTTACATTTAATTCAAGTAGTATAAACCTGGAAAATTTATAAATTTTATATAGATTCTCATGATAAACAATCCATGCATTACAAGTGAAAACAAATCTCCATTTTCATTGCAGTTTAAACTTTTATAAAATGGCATTTAAGATATTTATTGATTCTTTGTTTTAAAAATGAATTATTTGGACAAAGTTAACCCATGCTTTAAAAGGTCAACTGTCTGCAAATACAATGTAAATGAGCCTCTTGAATCAAACGAAACAATCATCTCTCTCAAAAATTTGAAAACAAGAGGAGTAAATAGAAATTAAGGATTAAGAAGTATGACAGAGCAGTTAAGAGGCAACTATTAATATGTAAACAAATGTAACATTTGTTATGTTTAATCAGAACTGGGTTACTAAATACTTTCACAGGTCCGTCGAGCAGAAAGAATACTTAGAAAATGCAATTTGTACTGGGATTATATTGGCTACTAGCAAATAATGAAAAAAGTCATTATTTACCACAACCAATCTAACTCCGCCCACATGTAACAAAACAAACAAAAATGGGCTGAGATATTCTTAGATACATGATAGCACTTTTTATAAAAGGGAATGATATGTTTCTATAGAAATATTTAATTTTCTATTAAATTATTAAATAAATATTTTATTTTCTATAGAAAATTAAATATAGAAAATTGTATAGGTTTAAATATAAGATTGTTCAAATTTAAGGAGTGAATACTAAATTAATTAATTCTCTGGACCATTTTGGAATATCAAATATATACCAAAAACTGTGTTAGGTAGTCACTAGTATTCAATGTTAGACCACAAGTCATTTGGTGCCTAATAGAGAATACAGACCAGAAAAGAGGTTATTTCAATAAACAAACCTAAGTGCTAAGACAGAGGTAATTATAAGGAATTATAGAACCAACCAACATTTTAAGGAGTCAGAGAAGCTTTCTGAGGTCTCAGGAACACTGAGAGTTAGCTGGGTGAGTATAGGGAGATTATTCCAGGCAGAGGATAAGCATGCATAAAAGGCTTGAAAGTGAAAAGAACACGGTGCTTCCAGAGCATTGCACGATTCCTAGTAGAGTCTTGAAAGTAAATGCGGATGTTTTCTTAGTGAAGTGGGATATGTAAAAACATCCAGGTAATAGAGGCTTTTGTTCGCTATGTTTATGAGTTTGAACTCTATCTTTGGGGATTTGGAGGGTTATTAAAAAATAACCACATTCTGATATTTTTGGTTCTAATGTTACAATTGTGCCTTCAGTTTGAAGGATGGACTAGAAAGGAAAAATGGCAAAAGTATCAACAATTGGTTCTTGTTATACTTCTGTCAAGAGATGATGGTGGCATGAGATGAGGTAGTTATAGTGAGCATGGAGATAGTGGTAGCCAAGAAGATAAAAAAAGAATATGAAGAATGCTTCTACATCAGATAATTTGGTAGGTGCTGTCTCATTTGTACCCACTGGATTTTAATTTATGGAGGTGGCTGCGTGGCAAGAAGAAGCAGCTATGCCATCAAAAGAAGATTTTTATTACATTCCCCAAGAGGCGCACACACTATGCATAGCCACATGGGAAAGAACTAGATTTTCAGGTCAGAAACAGAAGGAAAGAGAAAGCCTAAGCTAGAGCCTTTGTTAAGGTCTCCATGGAAATGGAAAGCCAGGCAGAGTGAAAAATGTAGTATTGGCTAGCCTGAATAATTCCTGCAGGTTTAGGGCTATAGAAATGATCTCCAGTTGCCTAGTCCCTGGGATGATTTAGGGCAGAGGAAATATTGGGTTAGTGTGTGAAGATTAGATAAGGACATGACTGGAATGACTCAGGATATATTGGTTTGCATATCAAAAATGTATTATAAATTGTTTCTATCTTTAGGAATTAGCTAGCTCTGGGAGGGGCAATCTCATCTCTGGTCTGTAAGGTATTCAAATGTTATAGCATCAAGAATAGAGTAAAGAATCTGGACCTCCAACAAATGTTATAGCATCAAGAATAACAGTAAAGAATCTGGAACTCCACATGAAAAAAAAAAAAAACATTCAACATCACTTGGCATCAGAGAAACACAAACTGAAACCACAATGAGATATCCCATTATCACCAGTCAGAATGGCTAAAATCAACAAGTCAGGAAACACAGATCTTGGCAAGGATGTGGAAAAGGGGAAGCCTCTTACATTGTTTGTGAGAGTGCAAACTGGTACAGACACTCTGGAAAACAGTATGGGGGTTCCTCAAAAAGTTAAAAATAGAGCTACCCTGAGACCCAGCAATTGCACTACCTGGGATTTATCCATAGGATACAAACATAGTGATTCAAAGAGGCACCCACACCCCAATGTTTATAGCGGCAATGTCCACAATGGCCAAGATATGGAAAGAGCCCAAATGTTCATTGACAAATGAATGGATAAAGAAGATGTGATATATATCTGGAATATTACTCAGCCATCAAAAAAAGAAATCTTACCATTTGCAACAACATGGATGTAACTAGAGGGTATTACACTAAGTGAAATAAGTCAATCAAAGAAAGACAATTATCATATTATTTCACCCATATGTGGAATTTAAGAAACAAAACAGATGAATATAGGGGAGGGAAGGGAAAAGAAATAAGATGAAATCAAAGACAGAGACAAACCATAAGAGACTCTTAATCATAGGAAACAAACTGAGAGTCACAGGAGGGGAGGTAGTTGGAGGGTTGGGGTAAGTAGGTGATGGACATTAAGGAGGACACTTGATGTAATGAGCACTGGGTGTTATATGCAACTGATGAATCACTAAATTCTAAATCTGAAACTAATAATACACCATATATTAGTTAATTGATTTTAAATAACATTTTTTTAAAAGCCAAGCCTCACATACACACTGTAAATGTATCTCTGGCCACCAAAAATATTAAAAAAAATACAGGTATTGTAAAGAATGAATGTCAAATTGATAAATATAGAGTCTAACAAAACACAGAACAGATTGTGGTGCCATTCACTGAACTCTGTACCACCGGAATAGAAGCTGAGAGTAGTGAAGGTAGAAATATTTAAAATGATGCTAGTGCATTAAAATAAAGATGTCTCATAGAAAGTTAGAGTAGATCCAGAAATCCTAAGAGAAATATGGACTTCCGAGATGAGCTTGGGATTTACCAGCAAGAATTATTAGGGAGTCCTCAGAACGTTATCAGCAAAAGTAGAAGGTAGTGAAGTGGAAAGGTGGCAACTCGAGTGCATCCATAACATAAGGGAGCCCGGGGAAGAACCTTGTAGAGTTAAATGCAATCCTCATTGCAACGGAGTCCTAGACAAGAGGAATGTGAGCTACTTTTTTGAGCTATTTTAGACCCTTTGTAGATTGAATATTTTCTACGTTCAGCATCCTGAGTCAGATCTATGAACAGTAAAAGTATATGAGTATATTTGTTAAAGTCTAATAGAAAAGTTTTCCAGTGTTTTCTTTTTTTTTTAATCAGGCAAAGAAACGATTTATAAATCAAGATTCCTAACAACATTGGCCACTTAAAGAAAACCATTTGAGCACTTACCATTAAAAATGTTATATCGAAGAAAAGATTTTATATACATGTATTATTTTTAAGAAATTTGAAGCCTTTTGTAATAATAGGTAAAATAGACCTGTCTCATATTGATAAAAAAAGCTCAGTTGGTTTATCTTTTCAGTAAACTAGAATATTATAAAGAGATGCTCATGCTGGAGTTTTTGAACTATGTTTATGAGACAGTGTTTATATACATTATATTTGAACATTTTTTCCACGCTATATCTCTAAAAATATTAAATCAATCACTCCTCTAGATATTCTTTCTCTGAAATAGCTATAAATTAGTAGGATAATTTTTTTTGACAAACTTGTACATTTTTCTCTGCATGTATTCCTCCACCTAGGAGAAATAAATTCACCTGAGTTTACCTCAGACTGTGAGACTTTTGATGGAATCAATTTGATTTAGTTGTCCCCAAAGCATTCTCATAGAGTTATTATAGTGCTCGACTAGTGTATGGAAATGAAAGAAGCCCAGTGCAGCTAGAGTTTGAAGGGAAAAAAAAAGAGAGTGGCTGTCATGGTGCAGAGATCCTGAGAAATGGACAGATTAGATATATATTTAGGAGGCAGAAATGACAGATTGTATTGATGGATCTGATGTAGGAGCTGGAAGAGAAAAATATTCAAGATAACTTTCAATTTTCTGGCTTGAGCACCTAGGCAGATGCAATGTGTCATCAATTTGGGGGAAACTGGATCATACACAGCCTCAGTGACCTAAGCAGATTATAACTTCTATATGAGACATATTAAATGTGTATGCTTCCAAGTATCGAGGGAAGATGCAAAGTAGTCATTGAATATTTGCCTGGAGCTTCAAAGCAAGATCTATGAGATATATACCAAGGAGTTATTAACATATAGGTACACCTGTAGGAATATATGCTTCTGCAATTGATTGAGAAGATTGACCTCACAGGAGAAAATGGCCGAGAATAAGTAGAACAGAAGGAAACTGAAAAAATCGTCATTGAGATAAGAATATTGAGACATAATGCAATACAACGAAAGCCAGGAGACAGAATGTTTCAAAACAATACATTTTTTCAATTAGTTTAAACACTACTAAGAAGTTTAATAAGATTAACGTTAAAATACATATTTGCTTAATGGCAAGGAAAGCTGCAGTTGTTTGAGAAGTTGACTGTCCCTGAAATACAGAGTCAATGTGTTGTAGAAAACTTGATAAGCTTGAAGGAAAAGTAAAAAGTTGATGCAGAGTATTTTGAAAACACAGCAAACAATTCAAGAAATTCAGATGATTGTTACTTTTGTTGTCCTTGCTGTTTTGCTTGCTTTTAGGGTGGGAGTTACCTGTTCAAATATGGCTGCTAATTACAATGATGCTAAAAAATTTAATGACTGAACACTCAGGGGAATGTTGGGGAGATTTACCTAAGAAGGTAGGAGGGCATGCAATTTAAAATACAGGTAGAGTGTTTGACCTTTGCTAAATGGACAATTTTTTTTGTAACAAAAAGAAGATAGGTACAAATCTAAAATAGGTTTGCTCATTCATGAGTGGTAAGGCTTCTATTAACTCGGTATATCATGAGGCAATTTTATAAGCTATTCTTAGCTGTGTTTGGGGCGAAAAGAGAAAGACCATTAGAGGATAGTGTACGACATGGGGAATAGTCAGAAGAGCCTGAAGAGTGGGCATAGGTGGTGATATGGAATTATATTACTGGGCAGTTATAAGTGCCTAAAAGAAAATGGCAATCATGACTTTGTAATTTATAAGCAGAAATTTCTGTCGTGAACTGACACATCCACTTGTATGATTTCTTTTTTCCCCACCAATGTTTAGATCCAGAATGGAAAACTTGCTGGAAATTTATTTATCCATGGCCGGGGTTTGTTATGAGAGTATGTTGGAATGAGACTGGAGCTGGATGAGTGTGTATTATTTACAAGAAAATAGTTTAATGTTGGTGCACAACTGTCAGCTAGGTAATAATGAAGAAAAGTGACAGACTGATGAATGCAGAGGAAGACTCTTACTGTATTGATGCTGTTCATGAGAGTAAAGGGTAGTTACATGGTAGGCATTTCACCAAGTACAATGAAGGATTTATAGGATTTTAATGACAGCATCAGACATTTAAATATTTGATATAGATCATGGTGTAGTTTTTAATTATATAAATGGTAAGAAATTTACATAGGAATGAGTAGTTAAGGTAGATGTCACAATGAGAACATTAAAAAAAAAAACTAAAAATCAAGGGCTAATGGAGGATCATGCACTCATAAAGAGAAGCCATACAAAGGGATGAGAGGACAATGATCTGATGACAAAAAAACGAGAGCAAGGAGTGAAAATTAAAGCCCTCAGTGAAGAACATAAAATTCAGTGAAGTTAGTAGAGGAGGTTACTCTATGAACACAAAAATACAGAAGAGCCACATAACATGGGTATTATGTTTCAATACCAGTTTTCTGACAATAACTGAATGTCTTATAGTTCAATTCACTTCTGACACTAACTATCCAGAATTAACATCCAATCCAGCGGGTTAAAAGCAAGTCCTTAAATTTTGACACCAATCTGCTCACAGCACCAAATCCCACAGTCCCCAACAAGTTTTCCCTTACTTCAGACACAAGACATTAGTGGAGTCCTCGGATAATCCACACCTCCTCCTGACAGAGCTACAAATTCAGAGGTTCCCGTGATCCCTGTTCAGTTTTGGGAATATGCTAGAAAGATTCACAGAACTATATGTGGTTTTATTATAAAGGATATAACTCAGAATGTTGTGCCCAAGATTGCGAATCTGAGAAAACACCAAGGAGCCGACACCCATGCAAACACACGAGGGTTTATTTACAAGCTGGAGCTTGGGTCCAAGTGTACCCCACACAGCGGAGCAGGGACTTAGACGAGGTGGGTTTCAGCTGAGTTTTATGGGCTGGTCTAGGAGACCTCCAGAAGCGGGGGGGGGGGGGGGGGGGGGGGGAATTTCTCAAATTCTGTTTACATTCTGATATGGGGCTTTCAAGGGCATTGAGCTCTGTTCTTATTCTCATATGGGGCTTCCTGCCCTTGCCTTGGGCTCTGTTCTTATTCTAATATGGGGCTTTCTAGGTCATTAAGCTTTAAGCTGTTTTCTTCCTGTAACTGAAGTAAGGTTAATTTCAGCTCTTATTCACAGGGGCCTGGGATGGCTGTGCTTGTGCTAACGCTGAACTTAAAGTGGGATGGCCTTAATTTTCTCCACCTCCACAAGAGTCAAATAGATTGAAGTTTTGGGAGGGTGGGGAGAAGTGCAGGAGCTTTTCCCCCGTGGAGTCAGGATAAGCCACCCTTCTACGACATGAATATGTTCACCACCCAGGAAGCACTCCAAGCCTGTGGTTCTGAGTCATGGTTCCATTACAAAGGCAAGGTTGATTAAATCATTGGCCGGGTGATGAACTCAATCTCCCTGCCCTAGAGGTTTGAGAGGGTGCTCAACCCCCAAGTCATGAGGGTTAGTTTTTTTCTAGAGACCATCCATCCTGAAGCGAGGGCCTCCACCAGTAGTCACCTCTTAGGATAACAAATACACTTCTACCCCTCAGGAAATGTAGAGTTTTTGAAGTTCTGTATCAGGAACAAAGACCTGTGTGTGTGTGTGTGTGTGTGTGTGTGTGTGTGTACCTCAAGGGAGAGAAGAGTTTTTTGTTTGTTTGTTTTTCTACAAAATGAAGATAATAAGACGAATTCTTATGGGGACAAATATGCTTTATTTAACACAATTCAGAAGTGTAAAACTATAGCAATTGCTCAGCAATCATACCATTCTTTTGCATGAATTTTGTGATGTAAACTAAATAACAATATTAAGTAGATCTGTTTCCTTGAATGAGAAAGGAAATCACATTTATAGAACTGTAAGTGAAGGAATTTGCATATGCTGGTTCAGAGAATATTCAATGCAAATTATTTGGGTAGAAATTGAGATTCAAAGATGTAAAATTAAAATGTAGTCATCATGAATTAGATTTATGTCTAACCACAGATTCTATATGCTTACCATTAGTTTCCCCAACTTTCAGTTTTTGTTTTTGTTTTTTTTTTTTGTTTTGTTTGTTTGTTTGTTTTTAGCATGTATAAAGCTGTTGGTTTATTCAGCTGCGGAGCTGGGGTGAATAGCAAAAATGCTTCATGAGCAAGGGACTTTTATACACACATACAGAAAAAGGAACAAATTATGGTTACATAAACATCAATATATTTTAATTTTCAGATCTCCCTACCTCTTCCCACCTCCCGCTTAAAAAAAAAAAGGAAAACAGGTTCTTACAACATTTTAAAAACCCAGTTTCACAGAACATCTACATAGGAACAGTTTCTGATACATTCAGTTATACTAACAGTATGTTATGGTTACAGTTCAGCAATTTTCCACTAACAAATATTTTTTCCTATTACAGGTCCTATTTCCTATTACAAGAGTAGAATATTTATTTATCTATCTATCTATCTATTTATTATTTATTTATTTATTTATTAGCAGAGAGAGCGCAACAGCATAAAAGTAGGTGGAGCAACAGGCAGAGGGAGAGCAAGAGGCACCTATGTGACCCAGAGTAGAATCATTAATAGGATTTGTTTTTTAAATAAAATTTTTCTAGGAGAAACTGCCATGTTATTTTTAACATGCCATGCTCCACAGTGCTGCCATATGCAGCTATTACCCATAGGCCTCCATAATCCACAATACTGATTCTTTTGCTTAGCAAAAATTCCTGGTAGAAAGTATCTTACTCCCATTTCTTCTTCCTCCATATATCTTTAAATTCAACTTCATAATAGGGACTATTAGTATGGTACAATAAGCTTAATTTTAGAAATAGTATATATATATATATATATATATATATAGTCTATTTTTTGGTAGTTTTATGGTTTTATTAACACAAATATGACACGCACATAAGCCGTCTATTCATTTTCATCGCTACGCAGCCTGGCATTGGGATTGGTGACTCTGATGGCCAGCTGGGCTGCTCGTTCCAACATGGCTTTGTGGTTCTTGGAGGATACATTGTGAGCAATCTCTGCACAATAAGATTTGTTGCACATCAGCAGCACTTCAAGCTCCTTGACATTGTGGACTAGGAACTTCCGGAAGTCACTGGGCAGCATGTGCTTTGTTTTCTTGTTGCTCCCATAACCAATGTTGGGCATCAAGATCTGGCCCTTGAATCTTCTGCGTACCCTATTGTCAATGCCTCTGGGTTTCCACCAGTTGCACTTAATTTTGACATATCGGTCTGACTGGTGCCGGATGAACTTCTTGGTCCTCTTTTTAACGATCTTGGGCTTCACTAGAGGTCTAAGGGTCATATATATATATATTTAAATTATTTATATTATATTTATTTAAATTATATATATATATATATATATATATATATATATATATATAAGCTTAAGCCAAAAATTTTGTTTTTAGTAAAAAGTATAGTATTCATTCTTACTGTTACATATTGTTATTACATTTTCCTCTATCTTTTGTATTAGTTTTAGAACACTTAAAAATTTTTGTCTTTGAATCATAAGTTCAAGTTAATGAGAATAAGCATGAGATGTTTGACCTATGGAATTTGACTTTTACAGATATTCATTCTTTTTTATCTTCCTTATACTATGGAGGGTCTCTTAAATTATCCTTGGACGTTATTTTCCATATTGTCCTATCATGACCCATTAATACAAACTTTGGTGTCTCCTAGTAAGAAAATTTCCTTCAGAATGACTGGAATTCCTCTAAAATTGCCACCTGGGAGCTTTCCTACAGGGCCCTGCCAACAGTTTATATGCTTGAAAAAATGAACAATGACTGATGATGCCAAATTCACATCCAGTCAGTACTTGCAATCTCTCAGCTATATGCTCTGCTTTAAGTCACATAACCCACATAAAGACTCACCAGGAGTCACTGGGGAATGAAAATAAAATATAACTAGACAGTGGTGTTGCAAAGAAAGGTTTCCTTTTTAGATTTGAGAACCACTCCAGCCCATGTAACTCCACCTATGGCTCTTTCATCCCTTAAGGTATAACATAATTCATAGTCCGGCTCAATTGCCCATCCCCCACCCCCTGTCAGCTTCATAATTCCAATGTGAGTTCCCAAGGAGATGACAAGATTCATACTTTTCTCAGGCTCCTGGCTTATCTGATGATTCTTGGTGAGAAATTACATGAGCTTGCTTTGAATGTTGTTCTATTCTGTAATCTCCTAGAGTTTTGCTGTCTTATCTATCCTTGGGCAGTAGGCGCCTTACTAGATAGATCATGACTGATTGCAAAATTATGACAAAAACATTGCCAAGTTGCAGTGCACTCTTAACAAACTCTTATTTAATTGCTATCTCATTGCTAGAGTTACTCCATTTTTTGTGACATGCTACACTCTAAAATAGAAATTTTGACCATAATGAAAATCCAATGCTTCCAGGAGTTTATGGCAATGGCTGGAGGGCAAAATTTTATTTATTTATTTATTTATTTTGTGTTTTACTTTTTTTAAATTTAATTTTAATTTTTCATTTTATTTAAATTCAGTTAATTAACATATAATGTATTATTGGTTTCAGAGGTAGAGATTAATGATTCATTAGTCTTATATAACACCCAGTGCTCATTACATCACATGACCTCCTTAATGTCCATCATCCAGTTACCCCCTCCCCCAACCCCTTCCCCTCCAGTAACTTTCAGGTTGTTTCCTATGATTAAGAGTCTCGAGTTCTGTATGGTTTGTCCCCCTCTTTGATTTTGTCTTGTTTATTTTTTTTTCCTCTATTCTCCTATGATCTTCTGTTTTGTCTCTCAAATTCCACGTAGGAGTGAGATCATATGATGATTGTCTTTCTCTGAATGACTTATTTCACTTAGCATGATGTCCTCTAGTTCCAAACATGTTGTTGCAAATGGCAAGATTTTATTTTTTGATGGCTGAGTAGTATTCACTTGTGTGTGTGTGTGTGTGTGTGTGTGTGTGTGTGTATATATATATACACAGTTTCCAGACTGGCTATACCAGCTTGCCTTCCCACCAACACTGTAGGAGACAGTTCCTCATTCTCTGCATCCTTGCCAACATCTGTCATTTCCTGACTTGTTCATTTTAGCCATTCTGCCATATGTGAAGTGGTATATCCTTGGGGTTTTGATTTGTATTTCCCTGATGCTGAGTGATGTTGAGCATTTTTTCATGTGTCTGTTGGCCGTGTGTATGTCTTCTTTGGAGAAATGTCTGTTCATGTCTTCTGCTCACTTATTGATTGGATTATTTATATTTGGGTGTTGAGTTTGGTACGTTCTTTATAGATTTTAGATACTAGTCTTTTATTTGATATGCCATTTGCAAATATCTTCTCCCGTTCTGTTGGCTATCTTTTGTTTTTCTCAATTGTTTCCTTTTTACTTTGACGAAGTCCCAATAGTTTTTGCCTTTTATCCTTGTCTTTGGAGATGTATCTAGCAAGAAGTTCCTGTGGCCAAGGTCAAAGAGGTTGCTGCCTGTGTTCTCCCCTAGGATTTTGGACTCCTATCTCACATTAAGGTCTTTCATCCATTTTGAATCTATTTTTGTATATGGTGTAAGGAAATGGTCCAGTTTCATTCTTCTGCATGTGGCTGTCCAATTTTTCCAACACCATTTGTTGAAGAGACTGTTTTGTTTTTTTTTCCATTGGATAGTCTTTCTTGCTTTGCCAAAGATTAGTTGACCATAGTGTTGAGGGTCCATTTCTGCATTTTCTATTCTGTTCCATTGATCTGTGTCTGTTTTTGTGACAGTACCATACTGTCTTGATGATTACAAGGGCTGGTAATAGGGTTTTAAGTCCAGAATTGTGATGCCACCAGTTTTGCTTTTTTTTTTCTGTTTTTTTTTTTTTTTTCCAGTGTATCTTTGGGTATTTGGAGTCTTTTCTGGTCCTATACAAATTTTAGGAATTTTTGTTCCAACTCTATGAAATAAGTTGATGGTATTTGGATAGGAGTTGCATTGAATGTATAGATTGCTCTTAGTATCAGAGTCATTTAACAATATTTCTTCTTCTAATACATAAGTATGGAATGTTTTCCATTTCTTTATGTCTTTTTCCATTTCTTTCACGAGTGTTCTATAGTTTTCTGAGTACAGATGTTTTGCAACTTTAGTTAGGTTCCTAGATATCATATGGTTTAGGGTGCAATTGTAAATGGGATGAACTCCTTAATTCCTCTTTTTTTCTGGCTCACTGTTACTGTAATCCAACTGATTTCTGTGCATTGATTTTATATCCTGCCACTTTGCTGAATTCCTGAATCCTCATTGATTTGCAGATGTTGAACCACCTTTGCAGCCCAGGAATAAATCCCACTTGGATGTGGTGAATAATCCTTTTAATATACTTTTGAATCCTATTGGCTAGTGTATTCTCTGCTTTGTTCAAGCCCCACTAGTATCTTTATAATAATTATTCTGGACTCTAATTCTCACATCTTACTTATGTCCATACTGATTAGGTCCATAGCAGTGAGTACCGCTTCTTGTTCTCTCTTTTGAGATGAGTTTTTCCGTCTTGTAATTCTATCCAAAGAAGAATAGATGGATGAGGGAACAACATGTTAAAATGGCAATAAAGATTCCAGAGAAATATAAACTAGGCAAATCAGAACAGACCCTGTTGCTTCATTATTAGTGTATAGAAATGCAACAGTTTTCTGTACATTGATTCTTGTATCCTGCAACTTTATTGAATTTATCAGTTCTAACAGTTTTTTTGTGAATCTAAGGGTTTTCTTTATTATTTATTTATTTATTATTATTATTTTTTTATTTATGATAGTCACATAGAGAGAGAGAGAGAGAGAGAGAGAGAGAGGCAGAGACATAGGCGGAGGGAGAAGCAGGCTCCATGCACCGGGAGCCCGACGTGGGATTCGATCCCGGGTCTCCAGGATCGCGCCCTGGGCCAAAGGCAGGCGCCAAACCGCTGCACCACCCAGGGATCCCAATCTAAGGGTTTTCTATATAGAATATCATGTCAGGGGCACCTGGGTGGCTCAGTCAATTAGGCATCTGCCTTCAGCTCAGTCCATGATCCCAGGATTCTGGGATTGAGCCCCACATCATGTTCCCTGCTCATTAGAGAGCCTGCTTCTCCCTCTCCCTCTGCCTCTCCTCTAGCTTATGCTCTCTCTCTCTTGCTCACTCTAAGAAATGAATACAATCTTAAAAATATATATATTTATATCGTATAAATATTGTATTATATACATATATAATATATTTTAATGAAAGTTTAACTTCTTTCTTGCCTATTCGGATGCCTTTTATTTCTTTTTCTTGTCTGGTTGCTGTGCCTAGGACTCTCAGTACTATGTTAAATAACAGTGGTGAGAGTGGACATCCTTATCTTTCTTGACTGTAGAGGAAGAGCTCTCAGTTCTTCTCCATTGAGGATGATATTTGCTTTTTTAAAATATATGGCCTTTATTATGTCAAAGTATGTTCCCTCTATCCTTACTTTGTTCAGGGCTTTATTATGAATGGATGTTGCACTTTGTCAAGTGCTTTTTCATTATTGAAATGATCATATGGTTCTTATAATTTCTTTCATTAATGTGGTGTGTCTCATTGATTAATTTGTTAATATTGAACCACCCTTGCAGCCCAGTCATAAATCCCACTTAATCATGGTGAATGACTTTTTTAATGTATTGTTGGATTCAGTTTGCTAGAATTTTAATAAGAATTTTTGCACCCGTGTTCATCAGGGATATTGGCCTATAGTTTGCTTTTTTAGTGGAGTCTTTATCTGTTTTTGGCACCAGGGTAACACTGGCTTTTTAGAATGGGTTTGGAAGTTTTCCTTCCTTTTCTATTTATTGGGATAATTCAAGAAAAAATAGGTATTAACTCTCCTTTAAATATTTGGCAGAATTCATCTGTGAAGCCATCTGGCACTGGACTTTTGTTTGTGGGGAATTTTTTGATTACTGATTCAATTTCTTTGCTGATTTTTGGTCTTCTGAAATTTTCTATTTCTTCCTGTTTCAATTTTGGTAGTTTATATGTTTATGAATTTATCCATTTCTTCTATGTGGTCCAATTTGTTGGCATAGCATTTTTCATAATATTCTCTTATAACTATTTGCATTTCTGTGCTATTGGTTACTTTTCCTCTCTCATTGTAATTTTATTTATTTGGGTCCTTTTGCTTTCCAGTTTGACAAGTCTGGATAGATGTTTATTATTTTTTTTCAAAGAGCCAGCTCCTGGCTTCATTTATCTGTTCTATTGTTTGTTTGTTTTTTTTTTGTTTGTTTGTTTTGTTTTGTTTTTGTTTCTATATCATTTATTTCTGCTCTAATTGTTATTCTTTTCTTCCTTCTGATGGGTTTAGACTTCATTTGTTGTTCTTTTTCTAGCCCCCTTAGGTGAAAAATTAAGTTGTTAAATTTGAGATTTTTCTTGCTTTTTGAGGTAGACCTGTATTACTATATACTTTCCTTTAAGACTACTTTTACTGCATCCCCAAAGTTTTGGGCCATTGTGTTTTCATTTTAATTTGTGTGCATGCATTTTTTTCCTTCAATTTCCCAATTGATCTATTTACTGTTTAGTAGATTGTTGTTTAGCTTCTATGTATTTGTGGTCTTTCCAAATTTGTATTGAACCACAAGAGACCTTGACCAGCCAAAGTAACATTGAAAAAGAAAAAAAGCTGGAGGCATCACAATTCTGTACTTCAAGTTATATTACAAAGCTGTAGTGATCACAGTAGTATGGAAATTGCACAAAGATAGACACGTAGATCAATAGAACAGAATAGAAAATCCAGAAATGAATCCACATCTATATGGTGAATTAATCTTTGACAAAGCCAGGAAGAATATACAGTGGGAAGAAGACAGTCTCTTCAACAAATGGCTCTAGATACCTAGAAATAAACCTAAACAACAATATGCAAAAAATGAAACTGGACCACTTGCTTAAACTATACACAAAAACAAATTCAGAATGGATTAAAGACCTAAATGTGAGACTTGAAACAATAAAAATCCTAGAGAATCAGACAGTAACTTCTTTGACATGAGTCCTAGCAACTGTTTTCTAGGTATGTTTCCTGAGAAAAGGGAAAAAAAAACAAAATATAAACTATTGGGACTTCATAAAAATAAAAAGCTCCTGAACTGCAAAAGAAACAATTAATAAAACTAAAAGACAAACTATAGAATTCAAGAAGATATTTCCAAATGATGACATATCTGATAAAGGGCTACTATACAAAATTTATAAAGAACTTATAAAACTCAACACCCCAAAAATGAATAATCCAGTTAAAAATGGCAGAAGATATGAACACACATTTTTCCAGACACCCAGATAGCCATTAGACACATGAAAAAGATGCTTAAAATCACTCATGAACAGGGAAATACAAATAAAAACTATAATGAGATATCACCACACCCTGTCAGTCAGAGTGGCTAAAATCAACAACATAAGAAAGAACAGCTGTTGGCAAGGATTTGGAGAAAAGGAAATCCACTTGCACTGTTGGAAATGCAAACTTGGTGCAGCCACTCTGATAAAATCTTGAGGTTCCTCAAAAAGTTAAAAATAGAACTATCCTATAATTCAGTATCTACACTATTAGGTATTTACTCAAAGAATACAAAAATACTAATTTAAAGAGATACATGCACCCTGATGTTTATAGCAGCAAAATCTACAATAGCCAAATTATGGTAATAGGCTGTGTCCATCAACTAATGAGTGGATAAAGAAGAACTGTATGTGTGTGTATATATACGTATATATGCACACACACATACACTCATTGGAATGTTACTCAGCCATAACAGAGAATGCAAAATTGCCATTTGCAACAACATGGATGTAACTAGAAAGTATTATGCTAAGTGAAATAATGTCGATTGGGGAAAAGACAAATATCACATAATTTCACTCATATGTGTAATTTAAGAAACAGATGAGTAAATAGGAAAAGAGTGGGAGAGAGACAACCAAGAAACAGACTCTTAACTCTAGAGAACAAGCTGATGGTTGCCAGAAGGAAGGTGAGTGGTGAGGGGGATAGGTTAAATGGGTGATGGGGATTAAGGAATACACTTTTTTAATGAGCACCGGGTGCTATATGGAAGTGTTGAATCACTGTATTGTACATTTGAAACTAATATTATACTATGTGCTAACTGGAGTTTAAATTAAAAAATAAAAAAATAAGAAAAGAGATTATGTGTTAGCAAAGGTGTGGAGAAAAGGGAACCCTTGTATGCTACTGGTGGGAATGTAAATTGATATAGCCCTATGGAATTCCTCAAAAAATTAACAGAACTACCACATAGCAATGCCATTTCTAGGTATATATCCAAAGGAAATGAAATAAGCATCTTGAAGACATCTCTGTGCTATCCATGTTCATTGCAACAGTATTCACAGTAGCCAAGATATGGAAACAATTAAAATCTTTAAAAAACTAAAAGGGTATATCAGAAAGAAAAGAAAATAATAAAATTATTGATTCTTCTCTGTGAAAAAAATGATCATCACTGATTGGAAAAACAAAACAAAACAAAACAGCAGTGGGACACCTGGGTGGCTCAGCAGTTGAGCATCTGCCTTTGGCTCAGGGTGTGATCCCAGGATCTGGGATCAAGCCTCACATCTGGATCCTTGCAGGAAGTCTGCTTCTCCCTCTGCCTATGTCTTTGCCTCCTTTCTCTCTCCATGTCTCTCATGAATAAATAAATAAAATCTTTTAAATAAAGAGAAAGGAAAAAAAAAAAAAAACCCTGCAGTTTCTTAAATCAAAAAGAGAGCTACTTTGAACTAGTAATCTAATCAATATATCAACTCTCACATTTCTCTACATATAACTATTTATTAGAGGAATAACATTTACTAAATAACAAATATTGCAAATTATATTCTCACAATGTTAACTTCTGAAAGAATGTACAAATAATAGTTTAAATATTTTGACTAATAAATATGGTCCTTTCAAAACCACATCAAGCAAAAAAACAGTAAAAAATGCATTCTAATTCGAGTTAACATTAAACCAATATTTACATAAATTTTTAAAAGAAACAATAAAATCCTAAATCATAAATTCAAAAGCTAGGAAACATTTTAAAAAGAATATATATGCCCATATAAAATATATTTATGCCCATGTAAAACACACACACATACACAAATCAGAATAAAATTAATATTAAAAATAAATAATAGTGAAAGGGAATAAAGGGGAAAGGAGAATAAATGAGTGGGAAATATCAGAAAGGGGGACAAAACATGGAAGACTCCTAACTCTGGGAAACGAACTAGGGGTGGTGGAAGGGGAGGAGGGCGGGGGGGGGGTGGGGGTGACTGGGTGGCGGGCACTGAGGTGGGCACTTGACGGTATGAGCACTGGGTGTTATTCTGTATTTTGGCAAATTGAACACCAATAAAAATAAATTTATTATTAAAAAAATTCAATAACATTTCCCAGAAAATGAATAAGACCCAATTCTAGTGAGAAGTTCACTATGCATCATAGAATTATTGACCTAGAACATTCAACTCAAGAAATATTGTGATAGGGATGCCGGGGTGGCTCAGTGGTTAAGTGTCTGCCTTTGGGTCACGGCATGATCTTGGAGTTTTGGAATCAAGTCCCATCTGCAGGGAGCCTGCTTCTCCCTCTGCTTGAGTCTCTGTCTCTTTCTGTATCTCTCTCATGAATAAAAAATAAATAAAATCTTTTAAAAAAAGAAATATTGTGATAAAGCTTTTGGGTTTTAAAGATGAAACACACACACACAAACACGCACACACACACACACACACACACACACACACCAAAACTCCAGGTCTCCAGGAATTAAGAATGAGACACATTAAAATAATAATAATAATAATAATAAATACAAATTTAAAAAATCTATTCACTGATAAAACAACATGCAATAAAGATTGTAGACTACCATTTCTAAGAAGCTCAATAAAAGCAAGTATGAGCTAAATCTGTTATATCCATCCATCTCTTAAATATAAAGGATGTAAAAACATTCTTATATGTGGAATACCTTAGGGAATACTGCAAATGAATTCTCCTTGAATCTACTAAAAGATGAGCTATATTCAACAAAGTGAAAACTGGGAAACTTCAGAAAATGGCTCATGGAAGTACAGACCATACTTAATTGTAGATCTGTAGATCTAAGACTATATCAAAGGTGGTACAAGGTTGTAAGAGTAATATGGTTATGCTCTTTAAAAAAAAAGGACAACAATAAATAATGCAAATAAAATGTTGGAGGAAGAATGTATATTGTCACATCAGGAGCAGTTGGTAGTCAAAGAATGTTATTGTCTTCTGACAATTCAAACAATAGATGGTTAAACAAAAAGAAAGACTTAAAGGTAGTTTACTAAATATTATTATAAAGGGAACCATGTGAACAAAAGTCCAAATCTTTTATGATTTAAAAAAGGAAAAAGTAAATGGACCACATAGAAGTGTAGATGCAACAAAATATAATATCTATTGTAGTTATACTATTTTATTATTAAATAAGATGAGAAGTTGAAACTAGATATCAGACATAACAATACATGCCTAACTCACTTATTTTGAAAAACTAAAAGGATTCCAGTTTATCTCACAAAGCAGCAGCATCTAAATTTATGTGATTTAACACAGACATACCTAAAGTAATGACTCTCAAAGGCTAACCATAAAGGATGGAGAAGATACAACAGGAAAACAGAAAAATTAAGAAAGTAGGAGATCGAAACCTTATATCAGACAAACTATAACTGAGAAAAAAGCATTAAATGCACCACCATAAACATAACATAATGATAAAAGCCACAATTCATTTCCATACAGTGTACATTAAAGAGATATAATATAGAGAGAAACAGACCAATAAGAGATTTAAGCCATTATTTTTTTTCCTGTCAGTATAAATTAAGTGAAAAACATTAAACAAGAGATAGAAGATCTCAATGACATAATCAATAAATATACATATAACTATATTGTATCTTGTTAAAAATATACCTTTATAGGAACACATGGAACATTCACAAAATGAATCACACACATATTATTAGGTCAAAAGAAAGCATCAATAAATCCTATAAAGCAGAAATAATACAGATAGCAATCTTAATAAATGAAATCAATAAAACTGATAATTAAAGACAACATTTAAAAAATACTTTTTCTGGGATTCTTTTTTTAAATGGAAAGCTTTTTTGGTTTATGAAAGTAATAATTAACTTGAAGCCTAAGATAGCAGAAAAGAAATATAATACTACCTGCCTTAGAGTTTTATTGGAAGGAATCAATGATAGAAAGCAGTGAAAGGAATACAGAAAAACATTTAAAATGATTGCTATCATTCAATATATTTTATTTATTAAAAATTATTGACTTCTAGTTTTAGCTCTGATAGAAGTTGTAAATTCCGTCCTTGAAGAAAGAGAACAACTGACAATAAGGAAATCAATGTTTCCCCTTGAGCTCATCAGAGAACTGACCTTACAGAGAAAACCTAAAATCTGTAGAGGCAAATACAAAGAACCACAGCTGAGGTTTGATTATTTAGAATAGAAGACAGTAGAACCATTAACTGGTAGAAACATTTAAATGGCAATTTTGACAAATTATTATTTTTTTAATTTTTTATTTATTTATGATAGTCACAGAGAGAGAGAGAGAGAGAGAGAGGCAGAGACACAGGCAGAGGGAGAAGCAGACTCCATGCACCAGGAGCCCGATGTGGGATTCGATCCAGGGTCTCCAGGATCGCGCCCTGGGCCAAAGGCAGGTGCCAAACCGCTGCGCCACCCAGGGATCCCAATTTTGACAAATTATTGAAGGATGAATGTGAATTAGCATGAGACTAAGAAACTCCTGGGAACTCATTTTTGGAGGCTCCATATTTTTGTGGCTTTTACCTCTTGGAATTTCACCAGGTTCTCACAGTAAAATCTAAGAAAAATCCCATCATGTTCTGACATGTTGAGAGGAAAAATAACCATTTTGAAAATGATTTCATTCTGAATAACAAAGAACCATTCCCCAGAGAAAAAGACCATCAGAGCCTTATCCCACAAAGCACAAAGGGTTTTGTCCAATTCCACTCCTCACTCTTCCTGTCTTCCATTAGGAAAAATCCTAAGAAACATTTGTGAGGGTCACATCCCAGGAAAACAAGTTTTCTGGAAGATTAAGATTTAATAGTAATATTATAGGGCACTTCTCCCTTCACATCACCACATAAGATTCCAGAGTAGTAAATGCAAATTACACCTAAAATTGCTGAAGATACAGACTACATTTAAGGAGTAAGTTTTTTTTTTTTTTTTTAGGATTTTAATTTTTTATTCATGAGAAAGAGAAAGAGGCAGAGACATAGGCAGAGGGAGAAGCAGGCTACCTGCAGGGAGCTGAATCCCAGACTCCATCCCCAGACTGGGGATGACACCCTGAGCTGAAGGCAGACGCTCAACTGCTGAGCCACCCACATGTTCCTACGGAGTAGTTTTTAAGGAAATCCAAAGATAACAGGAGAGACAAAAACAACGATACTAGAGGAATTTGAAACCCCAGCACCAATAACCACAACATTAAGGACAGTCTAATTTCTAGCTGTACCATCAAAAAAACTTCAAACTAAATGTCTTCTACTTCAATACCTAGTTTTCTAATACATAATATTTGAATTTCAATAAAAAATAACAAAGCATGCTAAAAAGCAAGAAAGCACAAAATTTGGAATGACAAAGAAAGCATCTGAACCAGACTTAAATATAGCACAGATAGATGATCAGAAAGATCATATAGGAAATATAAAATGACCATAATAAATATGTTAAGGCTTCTAATAGAAAAAGAAGACAAAACACACAACAAGGAGAGTAATATTGGCAGAGATATGGAAATTTGAAGAAATAACCAAAAGAAGTAACCCAAAACAAATTAAAATACTATAACAGAATTTAAGAATGCTTTTTATTGGCTCATCAGTAGACTGAATATGCCCAAAGAAAGAATAAGTAAGCTTGAAGATAAGTCAATAAACACACAAACTGAAATACAGAAGGAAAAAAAAATTAAATTTGAAAACTGGGATAATTTCAAAATGGGTAAGTAACATGCATAATTATAATAATTGAAAGAGAAGAAGGCACAAAGCAGAGGAATATTTAAATTAATGATGTGGGGAAAAGCACCTAACTTTGAGGAACAAGAATAAGAATCACAAAGGACTTCTCAACAGAAGCCATGCAAAAAAAAAGAGATACAGTGATGAATAATCAACCAATGTAGAATTCCATATGCATGAATTTACCCTTTAAAAGTGGTAAAACAAATCAAAACCACAATGATATATTACCTCACACCAGTCAGAATGGCTAAAATTAACAAGTCAGGAAACAACAGATGTTGGCAAGGATGTCAAGAAAGGGGAATTTTTTTATACTGTTGGTGGGAATGCAAGCTGAGGCAGCCACTCTGGAAAACAGTATGGAAGTTCCTCAAAAAGTTGAAAATAGAGCTACCCTACACCCCAGCAGTTTCACTATTAGGGATTTATCCCAAAGATACAAATGTAATGATCTGAAGAGTCACCCCAAGGTTTAAAGCACAAAGTCCACAATAGCCAATATATGGAAAGAGCCCAGATGTCCATGGACAGATGAATAAATAAAGAGCCTGTGGTATATATATATATATATATATATATATATATATATATATATATATTACTTAACCATCAAAAAAGAAAGAAATCTTGCCATTTGCAACAATGGATGGAACTAGAGGATACTATACTAAGTGAAATAAGTCAATAAGAAAAAGACAATTAGGGGATCCCTGGGTGGCGCAGCGGTTTGGCGCCTGCCTTTGGCCCAGGGCATGATCCTGGAGACCCGGGATCGAATCCCACGTCGGGCTCCCGGTGCATGGAGTCTGCTTCTCCCTCTGCCTGTGTCTCTGCCTCTCTCTCTCTCTCACTGTGTGCCCATTATAAATAAATAAAAATTTAAAAAAAAGAAAAAGAAAAAGACAATTATCATATGATCTCATATGTGGAATTCAAAAAACAAAGCAACAAAGTAGAGGATCATAGGGGAAGGGAGGAAAAAAAAAACAAGATGAAATCAGAGATGGAGACAGACCATAAGAAACTCTTTTTTTTTTTTAAAGTTTTTATTTATTCACTCATGAGAGACACACAGAAAAAGATAGAGAGAGAAATAAGTTCAATGTGGGGAGCCCAATGTGGGACTTAATCCCAGTACTCCAGGATCATGCCCTGCACAGAAGGCAGAGTCTCAACCATTGAGCCACCCAGGCAATCCTAATCCTAGGAAACAAACTAAGGGTCACTGGAGAGGACGACAATGGGGTGGGGTGGGGTAACTGGGTGATGGACATTAAGAAGGGCACACAATGTAATGAGCACTAGGTATTATATAAGACTGAATGAATCACCAACTTCTGCCTCTGAAGCCCATTGGTTAACACTATATATTAATTAATTGAATTTATTTTTTTTTAATTAATTAATTGAATTTAAATAAAAAACATTTTAAGTTCATTTTAAATAAAATTTTAAATAAAACAATAATGTTTTAACAATATCATTAATGTTTTAACAATAATGTTAAATAATGTTTATTTAAAACATTTTAAATAAAATTTTCTTCAGACAAAAAATGAGGGAATTCATTGCCATCAGACTTAACTTACCAAAAAGGTCAAAAGAAGTTCTTCAAGGAGAAGGAAAATAAAATAGGTCAGAAACTCAATTCACAAAGGAAATATGTCATGGAAGGAATAAATGAATATAAAATAAAATCTTTCAGTTTTTATTTTTATTGACCTAAAAATAATTTTTTAACATGGTAATTGTGAACATATATTGGATGTTTATAGCATATAGATAAGTGCAGGAAGTATTCTAGGAGACAAGATATAATAACTGGGAATAATCTGTCATAAAATATCTGTATTACCCATGAAGTGGTAAGGTGTTTTTTTTTTGTTTGTTTGTTTATTTTTTTTATTATTATTTTTAATGGCCTTAAATTGTAAATGTATATTGCAAGCTCTGGGACAACTTCTAAACTTTTTTTTTTTTTTTTAAGATGAATGATCGATATGCTAAAAGAAGAGAAAACTTAAATCATACAACATGCCAGTTAAAACCATAGATTGTTGGGGTGCCTGGGTCACTTGGTTAGTTAAATGTCTGCCTTTGGCTCTGGTCATGAAGTTCTGGGATGGATCCTCCACATCAGGCTCCCTTGAGAATCTGCTTCTTCCTCTCCCTCTGCCTCTTCCTCTGCTTGTGCTCTCTTTCTCTTTCTCTCAAATAAATAAATGAAATCTTTAAAACAAGCAAACAAACAAAAAAACAAAAAATAGAAATCGCAGGGGCTCCTGGGTGGTTTAGTTGGTGAAGGATCTCACTCTTGATTTTGGCTCAGGTCATGATTTCAGGGTTGAGAGATTGAGCCCCACCACGTCAGACTCCACATGGGGCATGTAGACTGCTTAAGATTCTCTTTCTTCAGGCAGTCCTGATGGCCCAGCGGTTTAGCACCACCTTCAGCGCAGGGCCTGAGTCTGGAGACCCAGGATTGAGTCCCACCTCAGGCTCCCTGCATGGAGCCTGCTTCTCCCTCTGCCTGTGTCTCTGCCTCTCTCTCTCTCTCTCTCTCTCTCTCTGTGTGTGTGTTCTCTCATGAATAAATAAATAAAATCTTAAAAAAAAAAGTTTCTCTCTCTTCCTCTGCTCCTCCTCCCTGTTCCCCTCCCAACTCATGCTTTCTTTTGCCCTCTCTCTTTTTCCAAAAAAACAAAAAACAAAAACAAAGATTATAGAAAGAGGAAAAGAAACAAAAAAGAATAAGTACAATGAATAGGAAAAGAATTACAAATAATATCTATATTAACAATTACTTTAAGTGTCAAAGTCAAAATATACCAATAAAAATATTGTCCTAAATGATAAACATAAACACAATTCATATTCTCTAAAAGAAACACATTTTAAATGTAAAGAAACAGATTAAAATTAAAGTTATGGAGAAAGAAATACCATTCTAATAGTAGTAAAGAAAAAGACAACAGACTTCAGAACCATGAAAATTATCAGTCATAAAAACAGGCAGTACACAGTGATAAAGGGGTAAGTTCTCCTACCCCTTAACACAAACCTATACATATAACAATAGATAGTCAAAATATGTGAAGCAAAGACTGATAAAACTAAAAGGAGAAATACACAGTCCGCTATTATAGTTGAAGATTCCAAAGCCCTTCTTTTGGTAACGGGAAGGGATCAAGGGATAGAAATCAGCAATAGTACAATTGACATGAACAGACTTTTTTTTTTTTTAAAGAATTTATTATTTATTAGAGAGAGACTGAGAGAGCATGAGCAGGGGGAGGAGCAGAAGGAGAGAGACAAGCAGACTCCCCATTGAGCACAGAACCCAAGGTGGGACTCTATCCCATGACCTTGAGATCATGATCTGTCCCAAAATCAAGAACCAAGATACTTAACGGACTGAGCCACCCAGGTGACCTTGAACAAATTTTTAACCTATTTTACCTACCTGACATTTATAGAACACTTCATCTAATAGAAGCAGAATATAGATTCTTAAGTTCAAATGGAAAACTCATGAACACAGAATACAATCCTAGGTCATAAATCGCAATACAAATAACATAAAATATATTTTCAGGCCATAATGGAATTAAAATAGTTAACAATAGGAAAAAGCAGAAAAATCACCAAATGCTCAGACATTTAAAAAAAAATAGTATGAAATACACAAACATTTAACTAAAAAGGTCTCAGGAGAATTAAAACAATTTTTGAAGTAAACAAAAATGAAAATAAAACATCTAAATTTGTAGTATGCAGTGAAAATTGTGATTAGAAGGAAAATTAGAGCATTAAATACATATTTTAGAAAAGAAGAAAGCATGCAAATAATCTAATCTTCTATCTCAGAAACAGGAGATACTTAGTTTCAAAGCAAACCGAAAAAAAAAAAAAAGAAATTATAGAGCAGAAATCTCTTAACTTGAAACCAAGAAAATGGCAGCCCCGGTGGCCCAGCGGTTTGGCGCCGCCTTCCGCCTGAGGTGTGATCCTGGAGACCCAGGATCCAATCCCATATTAGGCTCCCTGCATGGAGCCTGCTTTTCTCCCTCTCTGTCTGCCTGTGTCTCTGCCTCTCTCTCTCTCTGTCTGTCATGAATAAATAAATAAAATCTTAAAAAAAAAGAAAGAAAAAAGAAACCAGGAAAATCACAGAAAAAATTAAACAGAAGATGGATTCATTAAAAGATTAAACTTCTAGCCAGGCTAACCAAATAAAAAGAAAAAAAAAAGACAAAAATGCCTATAAATAATACTCTGGACATTAAAAGCTTAATAAAGAATATTATGGACTACAAGGTCCCCCACAAAAAAATCATATATTGAAGCTCTAATCCTCAATGTGATGATGTTAGAAGGCAAGGCATTTGAAGGGCAGTTAAGCTTCAATGAGATCACAAGGCTGGGGTCTTCATGATAAGATTAGTGCCCTTATAAGTAGAGATAAGAGAGCTTGTCTTTTCCCTCTCTCTATCATGTGAGGATACAGCATGAAGACAGCTGTCAGCAGCCCAGGAGAGGGTTTCATCAGACACCAACATCTGTGAGCAATTTCCTTATTTCCTTCCCAGCTTCCAAAATTGTGAGAAATAAATGTTGTTTCAGTCACCCAGTCTATAGTACTTTGCTATAGTAGCCTAAATTAACTAACACAAAGGGATACTATGAATAACTTCATGCCCACAATTTGGTAACTAAAAAAATATATATATAAAATTACCTCAGAGATGCAAAGTTTTAAAAGTCAAACGAGGAGAAATAGGTAATCTCAATAAGTCCATTTATATTAACAACATTGAATAAAAACCTTCCAAAAAAGAAAGCATCAAGAAGGAAAGAAAGGAGCGAAGCATAAGGGAGATTTTCCATAATCTTTATCAGGAAACAGAAGCATAAGAACACCTCATTTCTTTTGATGGTCAGTATTTTCGTAATACCAAAACTATATAAAAGCATTACTAAACAGGAAAACTATTGACAAAATAATGTTAGAGTTTATATGGAAAGGAAAAGACCTATAAGACCCAATACAATACTAAAGAAGAACAAAGTTGGAGTAGTATCTGACTTCAAGACTTATTATAAAGCTATAATAAACAAGAGAGTGAGGTATTGATAAAAGAATAAACACACAGTTCAAAAAATGAAATGAAGTGTCTGGAAATAGACTCACACAAATATTGTCAACTTATCTTTGAAAAAGGAGCAAAGGCAATTCACTGGAACAAAGGTATTCTTTTCATCAAATAATGCTGGAACACTTTGACTTCCAGATAAAAAATATATCTATATCTATATTAATATCTAGACACACAACTTCTGAAAGTAACTTCAAAATGGATCACAGACCTAACTATAAAACTCAAGCTATAAAACTACTAGAAGAAAACAAAGAGGAAAATATGGATGACCTTGGGTTTGGTGATAACTTCTTAGATACAAGACTAAGAGCATAATCCATGAAAAAAAATTGAGAAGTTGGAGTTATGAAAATCTACTCTGCATAAAGATACTATTAACAGAGTGAAAAGACAGCTACAAAGAAGGAGAAAGTATTTATAAAACACATATCTGATAAAAGACTAATCCAAAACATACAAATATCTCTTGAAACTCAACAGTTAAAACAATTTCTCTTGAAAATAAGCAAAAGATCTGAATTGATACCATACCAAATAAAATATACAGAAGAAAAATAAGCATATTAAAAGAATCTTAACATCATTTGTCACTATGGGAAGTGTAAATTAAAACAAGATAGCACCACACACCTATTGGAATTGCTTAAAAAAACAAAAACCAAAAAACCAAAAAAAAGTTGATGATACCAAAAGATTGTGAGGATGCAGATAACAGAAATTCTAATTCACTACTGGAGGGAATATAAAGTGTTACTGCTACTTTAGAAGACAGTTCCGCAATTTCCTAAAAAACTAAACAGTTTTCTCATGTTACGCATCAATTGCATTTTCAGTTAATAGTTAGCTGATCTGAAAATTTATTTCCACTAAAAAACCTGCACATGATGTTTATAGAACTTCGTTCATAACTGCAAAATGAAAACAGGCAATTTTTCATTTAGCAGGTGAATGAACAAACTATGGTACATCTATACAAAGGAATATTCAGCAGTAAAAAAGAAATTATCTATCAAGCATGAAAAGGTATTGAAGAACCTTTAATGTGAAACGCTGTGTGAAAGAAGCAAGTCTAAAAAGGCTACATACTGCATGATTCCAATTATACGGCATTCTAGAAAAGGGAAAACCGTGAAGATAGTAAAAATGATCAGTGGTTGACAGGTATGGGAGGGTTGAACAGGTGAAACACGAGGGACTTTTTAGGGCTATGCAACTATTCCTTATGATATTGTAATGGTGGACACAAGACATTATGCATTTGTCAAAACTCACAGAATTTTACAAAATAAAAAAAATAATTCTGTCTTCATATTTTAACAAGCCATTTTAGGGGGCAGTCATACCCCAGGAAGGCATGTTGAAAGTGATGACTAACCACAGGCGACCAATAAAGGACAGTGGGGGTTAGGGGTGCGAATCCCCAGGCAGACAAAAATCTACATCTAACTTGATTCCCTCAAAACTTTACTAGTAGTCTACTGTTGACCAGAAGCCTTACCGATAACATAGTTGATTACACATATTTTAGATGTTACATGTGTTACATACTGTATTCTTACAATAAAGTTAAGCTAGAGGAAAATAAAGAGGTATTAAGAAAACCATAAGAGAAAATACATTTATTGTAAAGTATTTATTATAAAGTATTTATCGAAAAAATTCTGCATATACATGGACTGTGCAACTCAAACTCGTGTTGCTCAAGGGTCAACTGTATATTACAAGTGCATGAAACAACCTCAGTGAAAGGGAAGAGGGAAGATACTAACCTAAGTAACTTTGGAAATGAGTGAAATCTGTAGCACTTAAGGCAAAATTACTTGATAAAGTTGTGTCCAGTGGGCAAAAAGGTTAAGAACACTGATACTGTTGTAAAAGTATGCAAGAACTGAACTATTATGTAAATGAATGGCCCATGGTGTAGGTCTGGGTTTCTTACTGTTGGCTGGAAATTTACTGATACGCATGTGCAGAAGTCTTGAATGGTAGTAATGCATTAGAGTTGGAGACATCAGGTTTACCTTAATATAGACACATATAATTGCATATGAAGTATTTAGTGAGTGTTCCTTTATCAGCTGAGAGGGCCTAAAAACAAAGATATTTCTTATTAATAACCTCACCTAGTGCCCAGACTTAGTTCCTAATGTAATTCTCCAATGAAAGGAACCAGTGCTCCTTGGGGAAATGGCTAATTCTAAGATTGGGCCTGGAAATAAACCAGATGATCCTGGAGCTCTTTCAGTTTCAGAAAGGGAGGACATTTAAAAATTTTATCATTGCTCATACAAACAAACAAACAAACAAAATCAAACGGACAAGAAACTAACTTATATGTCATAAGTCAAAGAAGCACAAGAACCAATTGAAAGAGATCCCAAATGCCAAAGTCCCTGAAGAGATCCTAATGTTCCTAAGGCTGGAGCAACCTGAGCAGGAACACAGATAAAGTAGTATTGGATTTTAATCAAAATTTAAAAATAAATATCTATGAGCCCACACTCATATAAATGATTGGGTAATTAAACACATGAAGAAGCAAGTGAGAATTTAGACAGAATTCTACCCTATAAAATGGAATAATTTGGCAAAAAAGAACATAGGAAATATTCCTGAGTCTCCCAGAAAATAACACTGATCAAACATAAACATTCAAGGAAATAAAATATATACTGTGATTATCTATGGGAAAACTCAAGAACTGTAGGCTTAAACGTAGGGAAAAGGAATTACTTTGACTGACTCATACATAATAATTTAATTCTCATATGTAATATTCTGAATAGAACAGGAAATATGTTAAGCCATATCAATAAACCTAGAATCAGTCTCCTTTTGCTTTTTGAAATTGAAGCAAAATAAGTGCTTGAAAGAAATGAAATATTCTTGAAAATAATAGACTAAGTTCCTCTTATTTGGAGTGAATATCATTTCTTATGTCCTAGAACAATATTAAAATAATGTTTAGTATACACTATATATTTAGCTTAATTTAGCAAATTCATTGCAAAAGCATTCAAAGATTCTTGACATTTAAAAATTTTATCATTGCTCTAACATTGCAAATTTGGGGTATGTTATGGGTATACAGTACAAGTTTTGTTAAATATATAGAAATGTGGAATTTTAGAGTAAATATACCCATGGACACACCCACAATTACCCACACCCACCCACCCACCCACACATACACATGCATATACACACACACACATATATATGATTACTTTATATATACATATATACATATATGATATATATACAGATTACTTTAACTAATCATACATAGCACAGAATTCAAAAAGCAGACAAGGACATAGGCATGGCAAAAATAAAGATTCTTGGTCCTCTAGCCATGCAATTCTCACAAACAAAATAGTTTCTTATTTGAAGCTCACGGATATTAAGTACAGTGAAACACATATACCCATCCATGTGAATATGTGTATGTATAAAAGTATAAATATGTGCATATGCATACATACCTGTATGTATTTGTAATTTCATGAATAGTCTTATATAATAGAGTCTTAGGGATAGAATTACTGGATTAAAATGCACACTGCAAACTTTAATAAGCTTGCCAAATTTTTCTCAAAGCACAGCAACTTACCCTTGCCCACAAACATATCCTTATCAATACAAAAATTTATCCAACTTTTTGATCTTCATAATTTGATAAAAATAGGTAACTGTGGTTTCATTGTTGCATTTCTCTTATATTTTTTCTTTTTTTTTGCATTTCTCTTATATTGAACAAAGTTACACAACCTATAATATTTTAATAACTATTATACTTCACATCAACTTTTTTCATATTTTAGCTCATTTTTTTTAGGTTTTTAAGATTTTTCTTAATGACTTGTAGGTGCTTATATGTAAAGGTGATTTATTTATCAAATAATTATCCTTTTGTATACATTTCCAGTTTATCATTTGTCTGTTTCTCATGATACACTCCAAAATTTAACATTTAAATTTGGTCTTTATTGTGCTCTTGAGGCTTTGAGTCATACTAAGAAAAGCTTTCAATAATCTATGATTATAAAATAATCATATTTTCTTATACTGTTATATTATTTCTGCTTAAATCTTTGAATTATTAGGTATTTATTTTGATTTAAAACCTGACGTATGGATCTTATTTGGGGAGAAGGTGAGGAGGCTGTTTTTAATGTTTTTCAGACTGCTATTGTACTATCTCAACCATGTTTATTAAATAATACATCTGTTCCCCACTGATATGGAATATTGTATTTATCAAAAACTATATTCTTTAATATTTATGTTTATTTGAGGAGTTTCATTTACTCATCCATCCTATAAAAATTATCAAGGTACTTTCATTCCAGGTGATTTTGTTTTGTTACCATTATTTTTTTTAAGTTTTGAAGATTATATATGTATATAATTTTACACATACAGAAACAAACATATGTATACATAAATATATGTGTGTATGTATATATACAAAAGCACATAAATATTACTTTTCAGCAAATAAGCAGAGCATTAAATGGTTACTTTTATATTCCTCTAACAACATTGAACAATGCCAACAATCTTAGTTAGAAATACATTGGAAAACATTGCTATTCATTTTTTTTGTTGTTAAGATTTTATTTATTTATTCATGAGAGACACACAGAGAGAGGGGCAGAGATACAGGCAGAGGGAGAAGCAGGCTTCCTGCAGGAAGTTCAATGTGAGACTCTATCACAGGACTCTGGGATCTCGACCTGAGCCAAAGGCAGATGCCCAACCGCTGAGCCACCCAGGCATCCCCATTGCTATTTCTTTAGTATTTAACTGTGCTCTTGAGTAGAGTTTACTAATAGCTCACATAGGGTTTTTATTTAGTCACTATTTATTGTTAAATTAATATCTAGTTGTGTTTTTTATAACATACATAGATGTGTGTATATTATTAAACATGTGATAAACATGTATATTTATATATAAAATATATAAACATATTATATATATATGTATCTTAGTTTTGATATCAACCTTATGATTGCTCCATAAAAATTATTTAGGATCTTACCTTCTTTTTCTCTGTCCTGGGAAGATTTGATTTTCATTTGCATTATTAATTCTTTACAAACTTGATAGATTTCTCCTCCATAAGTGTTGAGAAATAGCACATTACTGGCTTGGGGGATAAAAAGAATAGTCCTATAACAGTTTTACACATTTATGGTAATTTTATTTTTTCTATTGTCCTATTGTTCTATGTTTGCAATTTATAAGTTCCTAATAATTAGCTACATCTTACTACTATTTAAATTTATTTATGTAGACATGAAAAGTATTCTCATGATTCTTTTCATTGTAATTCTCTTATGGGTATTTTATCTTGCTATTTCTATTTTGTGTCTATTTCTCCTCATTCAGTTAAAGCTGCCTTGATGAATTTTTCTATTTTCAAAGTAATAGCTCTTAGATTTATATGTTCCACCATATTCTACTTTATTTCATTAATTGCTTTTTCCCAATTAGGTTTATTTTCTACCTCAATTACTAACTTAAATTGGGGGCTTCACTTATAGTATTGTCTTTTTTAGAGTTTTACTGTTTAATGGTATATCTGGGCTTTGTCTTAGCTGTATCTCATTGGTTCTATAGTGTAGGTTTTTGCTGCTTTTAAATAAAATAGTATTTGTTTATTTTTTCAAAGATTTTATTTATTTATGAAACACAGAGAGAGAGGCAGAGACATATGCAGAGAGCCTTATGCGGTACTTGATCCCAGGATCACAACCTGAGCCAAAGGTAGATGCTCAACTGCTGAGCCATCCAGATGCCCCTAAATAAAATAGTATTTAGATTTAATCTTCTCAAGACAACATTTATTTAACAATTTTTAAAATATCTGATATTGCATTCTTTCTTTTATACTTCTATTAATAATTTCCAAATTAATTAAAACTAGGTCAAAGAATGTCTCCTATACTATTTAGAGCTTTTGAAATTTTTGAAGGTATTTTTTTGTGGCTGAATATACAGTCAATTTTGAGAATAAGTTTTTTTTTATTTCTGAATATAGAGTTTGACATACTTAAAGTTATATTTATGAAGTTCTTATGAATTGTGTGATTTAGTTATTCTGTATTTTTATATATGTTGATGTATGTTTTCACTGGGTGAGAGACACAAATTATTTTTTTTGATTTACATTGCTCTGTTAATTGCCTGTAGCTTACACTTCATAATTGTGATTATATAGATATTCACGACTGGATATTGTTTGGAATTATAAATGCTTCTAACACATTACCTTTGGTATTAAAATTACAGCTCTAGATTTTTAAAACAGCTTTATTAAGGTATAACTGACTTCATGAATTAACACTGTATAATTTTCCTAAAGTTTTGTCAAATGTACACATGAAACCAGCATCATATTACATATACACAGAGAAACATACCCATAAATATACTGGGTATACACACACACACACACACACACACCATTCTGTGTACACACACATCTTTAACTCTTGCAGGCATTATAATATCTGTATGATCTGTAATTACTGTGTGATTCCCCTAATCCTTTATGGTGATTCTTTCCTCATTCTGAGATGTTTTCCTCACAGGAAACTGATGAGTATTCTGCTGAACACCTGAGTGGTGTCTTTAGCTACTTTAGTATCCTCTGTCTGAAGTTATAGTCCCCCCTCCTCCTGTGTCCTGGGTACTTTAGCCCCCCCCCCCCCTTTTTTTTTTCTCCAGATTCAGCTCCATCTCCTCAACTTCCATTGGACTCTTCCTGGGTTCCCCTTGTACTGTGTCCTGAAAACTCTCAAGGCAGTAAGGTTATGCAACGGTAGGACTTGCCATATTTGCTTTCTGTCTCCCAGGAATCACTGCCCCTTGTCTGTCTCTTTTCTGAGCTCTAATATCTGTGTTTCCTGATTGCCTCTGGTTTCAACATATATGCTTCATGACTATTTCCGAATGATTCTTTCATTTGATGGGCACACATTTGGTTATAGTTTTAATCTGTTCTGTAGCTTCTTTCTGGAGATGCTTTCACAAATGTATTAAGTTTGGTTACTATTTTCCACTCTTTTCTTTTCTCTTTTGTAGTTTTTTGATTTAAGTTTGTACTAAGGTGATTATATTCACTCAAGTAATATATATATATATATATATATATATATATATATATATATAGAGAGAGAGAGAGAGAGAGAGAGAGACTTAATATGTAATATTGTAAAAATCATAGATACATAAATCCAAAAACCAGAAAAGAGAATACACTTTCATGAATCTTACACTTTAGTGGTAGGAAAAAGTCAATAAAACACAAGCAATCAAATATAGTGGTGTTAGTTCTATAAAAGAAACATAATGAAGAACTAGAAGATGAGGCGTATTGTTGATATTTTAGAAAATGTTTTTAGAAGAGGTGCATGAATGGCACAGTTGGTTGAACATCCACACCTTGGTTTCAGGTCAGGGTTATGATCTCCGGATTGTGAGGCTGAACCCAGCATTGGGCTCCCCCCTGGGCATGGAGTCTGCTTAAGACTCACTCTCCCTCTCCTCTACAACTCCCATGTGCTTTCAGTCTTTCTCAAATAAATAAATCTTTAAAAAAAAAAGGAAAATGTTTTTAATAAAAAAAAACTATCTTGTAAGTTATTTGGAGAGTACTCATGGTTATTTTCAAAAGAATGAAAGTCCCTGAGCTTATCTGTGAGAAGGGTATTACAGGAAGAGAAAACTTATATGAAGAAAGTACATTAATGGAACATGCATAACAGTTTGGGAGTAGTAAGGGAACAACTTTAGCTGACATTAGTGTTAGCAAATGAGTGTATATTGGAAGATGAAGGCATATCATTAACAATGAGAAAGAGACTGTATATGGATTCATAAACCAGTGTAAGAACTATACATTTTATTACTAATTAGAAGGAAAGCCATCAGAGACTTTTAAGAATAGAAATGGTGTGATTTATTTTATATTTATATTTCTGAAAGCCTTTCAAGATCAGTGGAGGAAAATACCTTGAGAAGCAAAAAAAAAAAAAAACGTAAATATTAACAATGAAAAATTGCATGAAGGTGGCATGGGCTGAGGTGGTTATGCTATGAGTAGTGAGAATAAACTGAATTCTAGATACTATATTAAGGTAGTTCCAAACTCTTATGATGAAATGAAGGTCAGAAAAGAGAGAAGTTAAGGATGATTCCATGGTTTTTGTTCCAGTTTAACAGGAAAAAATGAGTTGCTGTTTACTGATATGAGAAAGGGTGGAGAGAACAAAGTTTTACAGTGGTGGAATTAAGAGCTTGGTTTTACAAATATAAATGTGAAATAAATTTCAGACTTCCAAGAGTGAACCATACCTTTGGATATAAAAATCTAGTTCTAGGGACACACAGTCTAGAAATACAAATTGGAATCATCTGAATACAGATGGTGTTCATAACTATATGACCAGATAAGATCATATAAGAAGGGGGCACATATTAAAAAGGAGAAATAACCCTTAGCTATTTATTTCCAAGAGTGGAGACAACACTCTCTAGAGCCCAAAAGAATTTCTACCAATTCTCCTTGAAGTTTCATATATTTCTGGTGTGTGTGTAGTTGAGGGACTGCAGACTCTGTGGGTTTAAGCAGTTGTTTTAATATTTACTTACCTCTAAATGACAGCAAGTGGCAGTTTTGGATCTGCCCATAATTTAGTACCGTTTTCCACACTTCTTAAGGATAGCCTCCTGGAAAGCCTTCTGCACACTATATTCTGTTAAAGACCACCTCCTCTTTTATGGAATTCAGAGTAACTGTTGCCACCAGCCTTAGATGCCACTCCCATTATTGCAAACACGACATTGTTAACTTTTGGTTTTGCTCTTCATGAAGTGTCATCAATTTAGACAATGACCTTGGGCTAATTGGATACATGCAGTTGCATGTATGTTCCCTCAGCATCTTCATACACCTCAGTTAGATCTTCAGTAATGTTGACAGCCCTTCCTCATGAGTATTGATTTGCAGTGACAAATCTCTCATAGTTTTAAAGAAGTTAATTTGCAAGTCTGTTACTCATTATTCTTGCTGGTTTGGAATAATTTTAATAACCTAAAATTTCTGGAAAAGTAAGCATGGACTCTCAATGGTAAATATGTCTTAGAAAAAAAATAAAATATTTCTTGGTTCACAATGAAAATATTTTTCTTTAACTTTCCTGAACATGCCTGCCCTTTCTATTACCTCTCTAGCACTAAAAAAAATATTAACTTGAGTTGACCTTAACAATAGCCTATAAAAGTGTACAGTTTACTAAAATTCTCTCTAACTTGACCTTTGCTAGGCTTGGTTAAGATGGATTTTTGGTTCACCTTTTAGATTTTTGTTTTTTTTTTTAATATGAAAAGGCCTTGTCATCCTCCATATAATTTCTCAAGAGTAACATTACCAATAGTTTCCTGAGAATGCTTTTAAAAATGGATTACCTCCAACAGATTAGTATATTTTCATTAGAACTTACAGAGACTTTGAGGTGAATGATTTAAGCTCCACAGCACAACAGGTATTGCATTCCCTGACAATTATTTCATGCCTCAGGTTGTATGAGGCATGGAGCTAAAAGACATGTATTTTTGTTATTTTTTTCCCACGTGACAAGTTCCAGATTTTTAAAAATGTCTCTGACTATAGAATAGTTTCTTTTTAATAAGAAGAGATTTAAATAAGGATAAGGCATGCATATTCTCCTAGGTGAAAAAGAGTCATGACTATATAACTGTCAGATAACATGAGAACTGAGATTTTCATGTCTTAGTGCAATAATCCACCAAATAATATGTATTGATTTACTTTTTGCTTTTAAGCTAAACACTCTTAAAATACACCTTCCAATTTGATGCTTACAAGTGCTAGCTGCATTTTGTTGAGCTAGCTTCTTAAATCTACTTATTTTACTAATTCAAAGGGAAGCGCTGCTTTCCTTAACCTATAATTTGCATATTTTGCATCTAATTGGTTTTAGTTGAGTAAATATATGTTTGTCCTTATAGTGTTCAACACATAAGCTGTAGTGTTTATTCTATGTAAGTGTGATTAACTTGTGAAAAATTCATCAAGTGCCCTGAGATCTGCACAGCTTATTTAAAAATTATGTATAAGGTTTTGAAGAATAAAAATGATTTGACAAGTAGGCAGCCCACAAAAAAGCTGACACATAAAGGGAAAAAGATCAAACAGGAATATAGCAGGCATATTCTCACTGTAGACTGCAGTGTCTGGTTCCACTCCAAGGGGGTTGAAAGAACAAGTAGACATGAAATATAGAGAAAGAAGACAGACATAACTCTCAAGGTGGAGAAATAAAAGGCCATTTGACATTCAAAAATGATTTTTTAAAATTTTATATTTTGACATCCAATCAATAAACTCACCTCAGTTTAACTTAGTTAACTGAACACAACTGCTGTCTTAAATCTGTGGAAGCAATAAACAAGAGCACATCAAAAAAACATTTCTGCTAAGTAATATTCATCTCTGATTTCAGATTTTTTCAAATTTCCCATGACATAAAGGCAATGGCAAAAAATTACATATTTAAGCCCCAGAGTGCCAGTTTACGGCTTTTTAATTTTTAAACATGATTTAATATATTTTTTCAATTTTACTATGATGTCAACTCTTAGTTAAGGGTTATAGTCTAACCAAACACTGCATGTAACATTTTGCCTTTTTTAGTTTTCTTTATTTGCTTATCATTCATTATTTTAAATTTCAATATTCAAGGGCAGCCCGGGTGGCTCAGTGGCGTAGCGCCACCTTCGGCCCAGGGTGTGATGCTGGAGACCCGGGTCGAGTCCCACATCTGGCTCCTTGCATGGGGCCTGTTTCTCCCTCTGCCTGTGTCTCTGCCTCTCTCTCTCTCTTTCTCTCTCTCTCTCTGTGTCTCTCATGAATAAATAAATAAAATCTTTTAAAATATTAAAAAAATAGATTTCAATATTCAAATTCATTTTTGTTTAATTTTTAAAATATAAGCCCATTAAACACCTATGTGCCATTGACTTTATTTTCGATTTAATTATTTTGAAATGCATGTGTAAAACTATATGAAGATAATACTAGGGCAAGTAACCCATAGGCAGTGAAAACAAAATCATATTAAACTGAAAATAAGAACTGAGAATAGATTACCCTTTTTAAAGACGGTATTTTTAACCACCTTTAGAATAGTGTTTGTTTGTTTTTAGTCCAGTGAGATTCATACATGAAGAGATCCCTGAATTTTTATCCTTCGATATATAAATCTTAAAGAAATAATACTTTCTGGGTAAAACATCAATAATTATTAAATGACTGCAATAGGAAAAGGGATAAGTATCAGAATTTCTGTATTTAAGAATATGTATGTGCTCTTTATATTCTGATAATGCTGACAAACTGCCATCCCAAAAGGCTCCAATTAGTCATATTTCTTTCACTATATATCTTGCCTCTCAAGTAGTTAGATTTTAATGTTGGTTTAATTTGCATAATCTTGATACATTTTAAGTTGATAAATATTTTCATATTTTTGTTGGCAGTTTATATTAGTGCCTGTGAATTGACTATATATTCCATATTCATTTTTTCCAATATATTTTTTTGTCCTTTGGGTAATTAACATTAATTAACCGGAGAACCATCCATTTTCATCTTCAAAGATTTGCTTCAGATCATTTCTTATTTAATATCTTCTTTTGTTTTTCTCAGTTCTTCATTTTTATCAAGTTTCACAAATGAAAACATAAAAGGCTTCGTTTGTATTGTTTATTTTACAATCCAATAGTGTTTTGACTAAATATAAACACTCTTTTCCTACCTGAATTTTCTAAACCCATTATAATCCATTTTCTTAGTATACTTTTGACCTTCTGTTTTTTCCTTTGCGAATGATGTCACTCTCTCTTCTACAATGATGTGACCTTCTTCCTTTTTCATCCTACATAATTTTTGTGATAATAGAATTGAAAGCTCACCAAATACTTTTATTATGAATATGAGGGGATACTTTGATTAGATTATTGAAGTTATTTTTAGTCTTTTGAGTAAAGAGATATCTGTATAGTTTTCACTTCTCTTTGGTGACCAACTATACAAGACTACTTATAAAAATTAGAGAAGAAAAGCTTCTAATATTGTGTTTACTTTTTAAAATTTTCTAGTTCAAGTATAAAATCTAAAATAATATTAACACACATTTTCTTTTCTATTTTTATTTTCCCCCTTTGCAAACTATGCTTTTATTTCCCAATTTATTGTCTCTGGAAGTATGACTTCATTGATTTCAAGTTTCTACCCAATTTCAAATTCATATCTGCTTCCAATCAGTTTTTTTTTTTTTATGATAGTCACAGACTGAGAGAGAGAGAGAGAGAGAGAGGCAGAGACATAGGCAGAGGGAGAAGCAGGTTCTATGCACCGGGAGCTCGATGTGGGATTCGATCCCGGGTCTCCAGGATCGCGCCCTGGGCCAAAGGCAGGCGCCAAACCGCTGCGCCGCCCAGGGATCCCTCCAATCAGTTTTAATTTCATTAAAAAATGTTCATTCTTTAATTAGATAAGGGTTTTTTTTTTTTAGTATTTACTACATATCGAGCAAATGTCATATTTTAATAGGTATTTATTTTGTTTTGGTCAGATATTATTTTATTAGACATAAGAAATATAAATTAGTTGATTTTTTCCAGGCATCTTAAAAATATAAAAACTTGTAACATATTTCTATGAGCTTAATTATTTAAAATGTGCATTGAGCAGTTAGTATAAGGAAAGGCAATAGAACATTCCCTCTTCCTGAGAGATCCTCGCTAAAATAATCTTATTTTATGCATTTTTTCCTTTAAGATTTATTAGGATAACACATCTATTTCTCCTTTGCTATTCACCCCTGTCCTCCCCAAAGTTCAATTTTGAGATCAAACTCAAAAGTAGGCTCCATTTTCTTAGGAATCAATATTACCATGAGGAGTATGTATAGATATCCACTGGGAGAAATGATCCTTGGACTCTTTTTGTATGGTTTCTTTTCCTTTGACTGGATGAGAGTAGTGAAGGTTTCCCTACTTTGGTTACCTCTTTGGCTTTCCCTTTTCTATCTATTTTGGATATCTAACAATGGAAGTAGGATTACAAAAATTGCATCTTTATTGATTTTTTGAAGATTTTATTTATTTATTCATGAGAGACACACAGAGAGGCAGAGACATGGGCGGAGGGAGAAGCAGGCTCCATGCAGGTAGCCTGATGTGGGACTCCAACCTGGGAATCTGGGATCATGCCCTGAACCAAAAGCAGATGCTCAGCTGCTGAGCTACCTTGGAGTCTCAAAAATTGCATCTTTATCTAATGTCCCATTTCTGTCATTCCTATTATTATCATACAGATCAACAGATTATTGCATCTGTAACATGCTTTTCACATTGGTTGACTTTTTATTCTAACACTGTAACTCAGAAAAATATGTAGGGTTTTTGTTTAGTTTTTAACCTCCAAGATATTCTGTTCTTCAGAAGCCTTCATTTCTTAACTTATGAGGTCTGAGTGACAAATTTTCAATGGCTCCTCAATAGAACCCATTGTGCATTTCATTCCCTCTCTAGAACTTTCTATACAAGTCAGCCTTTGTTGGACCACTAATACTCCATGGCTTCTCCATCCTTTCACTAGTAAAAGATAAACCACCATCTCTATTTCACACTATCATTTCCGTGGGTAAAGCCAGACCTACATTCAATGTTTCAGAAATTCCTTTACTGTGTAAGTCCATATTTTAGAATATAGGTCATGTTCACACTTTCTTAGGTTCTTTTGAAGGGGAGTTTCAGGTATGTCACCTTGACTCTTATCGGCTGCAGTATATCTGGGCTAGTACTGGGAATTAGACTCAATGATTGCAAATAATAGACATCAATTATGGTGGTAGGAAAGAATGTTACATCCAGTTTTCAAAAGTTTCATTTTTAGTAGTAGGTTTTAATTAAGTATTAATGATTTTAACAATGAATGTGGTTGTGTTAATCTTCCATAGAGCAGCAACCAAGTCTTTGTGGATCAGTTTTATCATGTAACTTTGGATAATAACTGTGTAGCCTCTAATTCTGTTTTTGTTTTGTTTCGTTTTGTTTTTAAGATTTCATTTATTCATTCATGAAAGACAGAGAGAGAAAGTCAGAGACATAGGCAGAGGGAGAAGCAGGCTACCCGTAAGGACCCTGTTGCGGGACTCCATCCCAGAACCCGAGATCATGCCCTGAGCCAAAGGCAGACCCTCAACCACTGAACCACCCAGGCATCCCCCAATTCTGGTTCAAAAGTTTTGGCAAGATGCTATATGTCATCCAATATCTTTTAAGAAGAGCAGTGTTCTGTTAACTTAGCCAGAATTAGTTTATATTACTTCAATTAAGTTCTCTTTTGATAAAATATTGAAATTTTTATTTTTAAAATTGAAAAATTATAACATTATCAACTTTTATATTAAGGGATAGGATTTCAAAATAATTTTATTTTTAGCTTATCTTTACATGTTTATAAAAAATTTATATATATATATATATATATATAAAGTAGTTCTTTATACATGCTGATCAAAAGGTCCTATATCCATAAATGTAATGAATAGGTCATGAGGATAAAGATATAGCATAGAGAATAGTCAGTGATATTGTAACAGGGTTATAAAGTGACAGATGGTAGCTGCACTTGTGGTGAGTGTAGTATAACATTTAGACTTGTTGAATAACTATGTTTTATACTTGAAATTAATGTAACATTGTCCTTCAGTAAATTATGCTTCAGTAAAAATTTAAAAATAAGATAAAAATAAATAAGTTAAAATGTATAGAATAAAGAAAATTCTGAAAAAAAGGTCATAAATCTATCCCTGCTGGAAAAGTCTTCTAGAATTAATAAGCTAGTACAGAAGCTCAAAGATTCTGAATCTTAATATTCGGACAAATGGATGAAATGTACTTTACAACACAAATGGAGAACAATAGACTTAAATTTTAGTCTTGATTCTGTCACTAGTAAGCTGTATGTCCTTTGGCAATACATTTAATTTTTTGTTTGTTTCTACTTATTTTCCTATGAATGGATCTGGTTAGATGACATCCTCATAATAGCCCTTCATTTAAATTTGAAGACATGTTCATACAAATTTCTAAAATAAATTATGTAAATACAAATATCAAACATATTGAGAGTTTTAAAAGTGAATTATTAAAGTGAATTTTTACGTTAAATAATCCTTAACTTAGAGAGCTAGTCAAAGAGCCATTTGCAGAATGGTCATTAAAATGAAAAAAAAAAATGACCTTACGTTACTACTATAAAAATCACGTGACTTCATTAAATTTCCAAAATTCAAAGTCCTGTTGATTTATAAACTCTTTCTTCTGCATATTTATTGCTAGAACACTGTTAATTCACCTTTAACAATACACACACACACACACACACAGTTGAGTGTGTCTCCTAGCAACTCCTCTTGGCAGTATGAGTGGGATGGGCTGTCTCTTTACTCACTTTCACTTTTCCCATCTGCACCAGTTTCTCATGTGACAATTCCTCTCCCTGGGATTCTGGCAACCCCAATCAACATCAGTTGTTGCACATATTTTCATAAGAAGAAGGAAAAGAAAGAAAAGCTCATTTCCTTAATGTACAAAGGCTAAAATTTTCAAGTTTTAGCTAATATTCAAATACAAAATAAGATAACATGCTTTGACATATGACAAGCAAGACTTCCCTTTATTGCATCAGTGAAATCTCAGCTGACTGAATACTCTTTCTTCTTTTCATTTTTCTTAGGAGAATGTAAAGTTCTTGAAATAATCACAATGATTTTTCTCCCCAAGGTTATCCTTATTTTGCTCATTTTGAGCCAGGAACCACTGATATTCCTATTTGTGGTCCCAATTTCAATTTCACCAGCTGAAACATGAGTCATAATATGACTTACTTTCTTTAGTACATTGGGAGTTTCATTTCTCCCAAATCCAATGCTTTCATATGCCCCAGTTTTCCTGTTTTCACTACCAAGAAGCAAAGTATATCACCAAACTCATGCATATAATACTAAGAAAACTCAAGCAAATCTCATACCCAAACGTGACTATCATAGCAGGTTACACTAGAAATCAGTGATGTTCAGCAGTGGCGGTGTCACTAACTAGAGGGCATTTTGAACATTTGCGGGAAATTCTTGGCTTCCGTCTCCCCCCAAAAAAAGTCAGTTCTCATATATACTTTTCATAACCATAGTGATTCCGAGTGTAAGTCTTACAAGATTGGGCTTTCAAATGTAATTTATACTATTATATATTGCATTATAAATTGCATCCTACTGTATTAGTCCTTCATATTACAGTATTTTTTTAAGATCTATTTATTTATTTGAGAGAGAAAGAGAGAGTAAAAGTGGGGGGAGGAGCAGAGGGAGAGATTCTCAAGCAGATTCTCCTCTGAGTGCAAAGCTCAACCCCAGCCCACTCCACTATCCATGAGATGATGAACTGAGCCAAAACCAAGATTGGCTTAACAAACTGAGCCACCCAGGGGCCCCAAATTATAGTAAATTTTTGAAGTCTGTTGCTATATTGTGATAAGAGAGAGAAATCTTGATTAAGCTGCTAATTAAAGCATTCATTCCTTCATCAATTCACTTATAACAATACACATCTTGTATGCAACTATGTAATAGTTGTTTTTTGAGACACTGAGGATAATACAGTGATAAAAATAAAAAGGCAGCCCATGGCTATAGAACTTTCACCTTCTAGTGTGGTAGACTAATAATAAAAATAAAGTTTAAAATATAAGATACTGGTAAAGGCAATAAAAAAAATGGAGCAGTAGCCCACAATCTACTACCTAAAACTAAGACTCAAGTATGATAAATTTTACCTAATTTATTTAATTTCTTATTTTCTGGAGTGGTAGAGTAAGTGTGCAAACAAAACAAAACACAAAACACTTTTAATTAGAACACAAGCAACAAGAAACTTTTATTCTAGTTCCATCTGCTATCCTTTGTCCTGGAAGTATAGTGGGAAGTAATACCTGTGAAATAAACAGAGACACCACATTAGGCAAGAAGAGTCATTGGATCATAATGTTGGGATTCAAATAAACATCATCAGATAGAGGAACCCCAACTTGGGCAAAAATGGCTAAGCCTAAGCATTACCATCTTGCTCAGTCATTAGCTAAGAGCCACTCTGAGAAGGCTGTGACCTTGGCTTGAATGGTGAGGTGAATTAGAAGAAGCTAATATATGGAGGTTTGTCAGGTACCCTATTTCTCATGACTAGATGATGAATCTTCCCTTGAAAGGGAATTTGAATGGAGTTCCTTATTCTGCCAAACTCATCTCCTGTAAAATTTAGAAATGTATAATGCTATGCTTACCAATCACCAGTATTTTTGTTTATTCGGTTTTTTTAATAGCTTAGGTATATTCTACATTAATAGTTTTCTTTTTTTAATTTATTTATGATAGTCACACAGAGAGAGAGAGAGGGGCAGAGACACAGGCAGAGGGAGAAGCAGGCTCCATGAACCGGGAACCCGACGTGGGACTCGATCCCGGGTCTCCAGGATCGCGCCCTGGGCCAAAGGCAGGCGCTAAACCGCTGCACCACCCAGGGATCCCTTGTTTATTCATTTTATCTAGGCTTTATGGTAGACTGAATGTCAATCAGTCAGACCATCAACGTCTCATGGAATGAGCCTATATTCCCTACTCGCTCATGAGCATGTTAATCTACATTTGTAACTGTTTTGTTCATTTCCCACTTTTTCAATCTCCTACTTTTCTCTGTATTTCTCTACCCCCCCCCCATATCCTGTATACTACTGCATTTTTTTTTTCTAAATTTGCTTAGTCTCCAGCAGGTGAATTGTTACTATATATCCCTGGTAGAAAACCTCTTAATAGATTCCCAAAGCAAAAATTCTATTTCCCTTACTAAATCTTGGGGCCTGGGAGGTAATTGAGAATTATATAATTATTTTCCATATTATCCACCATAAAACTTTGTCTTTTATCTTAATTTGTTTAATTTTGGCTTTGAATAAAGTTTAGAACACAGATGACAGTGGAAACATTTCTTTCAGGCAATTCTTTCCCTACTGCAGGTGGCCCTGACCTTATTTCCCGGAATATTTTATTTTTATTTCTCTCTGCTGTTTTTTCCTTTCCAGCAGGTCAAGTTGAATTTTCAAAACTTTGATGTAGTTCTTCTCCCCTACCTTATGTACACCTAACACAGTCTTTTGCAGCTTTTGACTGTAAGATAAAAATCTGTCCTTAAGCTGACTTCATTGTTCCCAGAATTTCTGAAATCATCTTTTCTAATCTCAAGTAATTTTTTTTTCTAGGACCAAACTCTGAAGGTTTTTAGCCTATTGACCATAATGTTCCCTCTCATTAAAGACTCTTGACTTCTCAAGTCAGAGTATTTGAATTATTTTTAGTAACACTCTATCTCTTTTCTCTCTTTTTCTTTTTATGAAATTGGGTCTGTAGAAGCTTGATTCATATGTTCTTGATGTAAATCTGGGTGGCACCATTTATTTCCTATATAATACTCCCATCATTTCTTCTCTTTTTATTAATAAGTTCTACCACACTGCCAGAGAAAGAAAGAAAAGGACACTTTTTAGGGATTTTATCTTTCTTCATCTTTATCTGTCTTCATTTTACTCACAAACTTACCTAACACAGTGAATCTTCATTAAAATTTCCTAGATTCCTTATTAAACGTGCACATAACTTGTCCTTTTGCCAAACGTAATGAACTGCATCACCACAGGCAGGGCTTGAGAAGCTGTATTTTTCAAAGTATTCCATATGTTTTTGTTTGTTTTTTGTTTTTGTCCTAGTACCATCATAAAAAAAAAAAAAAGAAAAAAGAAAAGAAAAGAAAATAGGGCTTTGTATTTGATTACTCCCTTTATTGCACTCTTGCTTCTGGTGCTTAGAGATGGGGTGAGGTTGGAAAGGTGTCTGAGCTCCCCTTAGAGGCCAAAGATGATAACCATACATTCCTATCTAGAATATACTCTACTGGCTCACATTTAATATAATTTAGTATTCAATAAATTATCTTATTTGGATCCTATTAGTCCTTTATTCATAAGTGAGGCTATATCTGATTTTAGAGGAATTACATTTGACAGGTGTGCACTTTAGAGTGCTGATAATTTCACAAATCATTTGGGAAATTATCCTTCTTTGACTATATTTTGGGAGAGTTCATGTAACACAAACAAGATTTGTTCCTTTAAAATTTGAAATAATCTATAAATCTGGTCTTACTTTTCCTATAAGGAAACAAATGCAGAGAAATATAGACAGGGAGAATAAAGAGTATTTTGATATTCTCACATAGATAATTATACTTCTGCTTAGTAGATGATCAGAAGTATTTCTAAAAGGTAAAAACACTGACTCCTTCAAATTTTTCAAGAAAATACTAACAAATAAACTCCAACAATATATAAATGGCATTTTATACCAAGTAAACTTTTATACCAAGTGTGATTTATGTATTAATATAATACTTTATATCAACAGATTTAAAACCAAAAATGACATTATTCCATTTGATCCAGAAAAAGCATCTGACAATATCAAACAGACTTTCAAGAAAAATATGTTCAACAAACTGGAATATAAGGGAAGTTTTCAACCTGATAAAGAGTATTTGACAAACACAAACAACAAAAAACAATCCACGGGTAACATCATGCTTAACAGTGAGAGACTAGATGACTTCCCCCTAATATCAGGAGAAAGAGAAGAATGTTTGCCTTTGCTGCTTCTGTTTAACATTGACTGGAAGTTCTAGCCTAGATAATTAGGCAAGAAAAATAAATAAAGGACATCCAGGTTGGAGAAGAAGTAAAAATATCTCTCTTCATAGATGACATAATCCTTTATATAAAAAGTCCTTGTAACCCACTAGAAACATATTAGAACTAATAAATTAGTCCCACAAGACTACAAGATATAAAATCAATACACAGATCAATTCTATTTCTACACATTCACAAAGAATAATCCAAAAATAAATTAATAAAACAATTTAATTCACAGTAGCATCAAAAGAGTAAAATACTTATGAGTGAATCTAACCAAAGTGCAAAATTTATGCTCTGAAGACCATAAGACACTGTTGAAACAAATTTTTAAAATATTTAAATAAATGGAAACATATCCCATGTTCAAGAATTGAAGACTTAAAATTGTTAAGAAAGTAATATTCTCCAAAATGAGCTACAAATTCAACATCATTCTATAATGTTGCCTTTTTTGTAGAAATTGGCAAACTGGTTCTACTATTATATGGAATTGCAAGGGACCCAGAATAGCCAAAAAAATCCTCAAGAAAGGACAAGTAGGAAGCCTCACATTGTCCATTTCAAAACTTACTGCAAAGAAATTTAGTACAAATTTTACTACAAAACTTACTGCAAATCAAATTATTGTAGCACTAGAAGAAGAGACACATAGATGAATGACTAGAAACGAGAGTCCAGAAATACATACACATATGCACACACACAACTAATTTTCAAAAATGCCAGGACAATTGAATGGGAGACAGAATAGTTTTTTCAAGAAATGGTTATGGGACAACTGGAGAATCACTTGCAAAATAAAGTTAGACAATTATGTCATTCCATAAACAAAAATTTACTCAAAATGTAAGAACTAAAAGTCTAAAACGCTTTGAAGAAAAGATGGAATAAATCCTCACAACCATAAATTTGAAAGTGCAGAGGAGGGAAATCTATAGAGATATAAAGTAGATTGGTGGTTGCTTTAAGGTGCTGCTTAGGGATATTGAGGTTCTGAGGCACAATAGGTAAGGGGTAATAGATTTCTTTTGGATGTGACGAAAGTATTCTAAAATTGGGGGTAATGTTTGCACATATTGTGAATGTACTAGGAACCACTGAATTGAACACTTTAAACAGATTCATTGCACAGTATATGAATTCTATCTAAATAAATGTATTTTAAAAAGCTAAGAAATTCTTCATGGTATGATCAACGAAATGCTGTTTTTTCCAATGATGCCATCCTCGATTCTAAATTCCTAGTCGCTATTCTATTTAAAAATCACTGCCTTGATTCTCATTCCCAAAGTCTATTTCCCAAAGAATCTGATTTCATTTACGTACCTGGATAAAAAAAAATTGATATTTATTAATTCATTATGGTTAATTTATTATGATCTTATACAGCCATAATGCAAAAAGGGATACTAAAATAAAATAAATTATGCATATCTATTTACCTTATCTTCAGGGAGTATAAAATAAAAATATAATTATGTGCTTTCTCTTAAAATATTTTAATAGATTTAAGGAACAAAAAAAAGTAAACAAAAACAAGGAGCAAACAAGTCATATGGCCATGTATTTCAAAAGACCAAAGCTATTATTTTTCCCAACTTAGTGCTCAAACTGATACTCAATCTCCTTTTCATTAGTAAAATGTAAATCATTTATTCAACACATCTAAATTTATGAATATTTTCAAACTCAATGTATTTGATATTATAAAACTAAGTAAATTATGAAGCCAAGTAATTTGATGCTGAATTACAATTTGTATTTTTTTTGGATATTTATACAGATATTTCATATAGATCTAGCATAAAAAGTCAGAGAAGATTCATTCATAATCCTTTTTATTCCTCACTACAGTCATTGTGGCAATCAAGTATTATGCACCATCTGTGAACAAAGAGTTGTTTCTTTGATGAGGTGACAATAATTCAGTAGAGATTAATTCCAGTGGTCTAGAGACTTGGTTTGTCCTCTTTTGGTAAAATTTTGAAGTACAAATAGAGAAATGCCAGTGACAAATATATAAGCTCTTTGATTTTGATGAAGGTTATTTTCTTTTTCCCCATATTCTAGGCTTTCAAAATTATGCTTCTTGGAACCAAAAGACATAGACTTCCAAGAATATTATTGATATTGTACTCAATGGTTCAGAACACTAAATTTAATTAACCTCCAGTATTACAAATGACTCAACTGATAAAAATACAGCTTGCATAACTTTCTTATATTGTGTTGTGAAACTTAATATCCCTCCTAAATTCTGAAACTATGCAGACTTAATCATCCATTGATTATCATAAAAGCAAGAGGTACACTAATATATTATGGATCAACAGTCTTCCTAGAAAATGATCAATATTGTTTTTCTATTTAGTAAAAATGGCAAGTGCAATATTTTAACCTATCAAATTTTCATCTTTTTATTTTGGAATTGTAAGTTTATTTTAAAATGCTAAATGAATTAATTTCACATATTAAAGTGAATTTTCGATTTCATAATTCTTTGTTACTTCCTTTCTTGACACGTTTTTGCAAGTTCTAAAGAGATAGTTACAGATATGTATTTCTAGGGTGAGAGTTTATTTCTAGGTTAACTAAGAATACAACCCTCCCTGACTCCATTTATAATACTCATTTTGTTAGCATCTTGGAAATTCGATATCAAGAAAAAATAATTTATCTTCAGAAGAAAAAAAACCTTACTAAATTGTACTGTAACTGAATAATATTTTCTTATGTTTATGACTAAATTCTAAATTGAGCTCTTGAATAAAAGAAAGAATGTTTCACCGTAAGCAATATGAACTGAAACAAGTTGAAATAATGTTTAGATTCTGTAGAGCATCTTGGAATAAATTTTCTTCTTGTCTTGTTGCAAGAATAATTTCTATACTGTTTATTCTGTATATTTAAATTTTCAAAGTAATTGCTTTTTAAATTTTTCTAATTTATTCATTATAACACTAGTCATTTCAGTTTTACAATTAGAATTTTTAACTAAAGCATAGCAAAATTATTCCAAAGACCATTAATCTCAGAAATATCTTTTAATTTAATTTTTAAATGTACATGCATGATTCTATTTATTTTATTATGATAAATGTATCCCCAAAAATCATATATGAATTAACTTTAAGAATAGTCATCCTAGCATTAGAGAGAGAATAATGATATATACTAAGTGGTCTCCTAATTTAATAAGATATCATAAATCTTAAAATGCAGTATAATCTGAATCTTACTGCCTGAATTCAAAGCTTGCCTCTACCACCTTATAACTTGGCAGCCTGAAGCAAATTAGTTAACTTGTCTGTTCATTTTCCTCATTAAAAAAAAAAAAAAGGATAATAATCAGTAGGATTAGTATGAAGATTAAGTTAGATTAATATATATAAAGTGTTTTTGCAAAGTGGCTAGTATAAGTGTCTAATTAGTATTAGCTATAATTATCAAAGCAATGAGACTTAGATATATGAATATTAATTTTTAAACTTTGTGTAATGTAAGCTATATAAGGTTTCAATAAACTGATAGCTTTTCTTTTCTTTTCTTTTCTTTTCTTTTTTAAAAGATTTTATTTATTTATTCATGAGAGACTTAGAGAGAGAGAAAGGCAGAGACACAGGCAGAGGGAGGAGCAGGCTCCATGCAAGGAATCCGATGTGGGACTTGATTCCAGGACCAGGGGATCATGCCCTGAGGCGAAGACAGATGCTCAACCGCTAAGCCAACCAGGCGTCCCAACTGAGAGTTTTTTTAGGGGATTGTTTATCATAGTTCTAATTTGTTCTATATTAAAGAGAAAGGCAGGCCGTGTATATTAAAATACATATGATGAACAAATGGCATTTAAACTAATTATATTAAATGAGAAATCAAGAACCGAAAAGGGAATGATTATTTAATTTAAAAAAAAAAAGACAGAGAACTTGAACCAAATTATGCTTAAGACTCATGTTCATTCTCATGATTTCCTAAGTGTATACCTTGAAAAAGGAATAGATATTGAGGAAATGTGTGATGTAATTATTCTAAAATGTAGCTAGCTATTACATCTAAAGAAGTATTTTTGCAGAAAATATCAGTAATGACGAGGAAGCTATTGGATTAGCTTGTTTACAGAAAAGTTTCCCATGATTGCAAAGAACTTGGTCAGCCTTTATTAATGTGCCACAATTTGCCAGTTTGAACTTAACATGTCAAATGAGAAGCACAGAAGATCTATTCAACCTGAAAAATGTATGTTGTCATTGCAGAAACCCTTCAAAAGAAAATCATAAGAGGAGGGAAAGGAAGACTGTGAGGAACAGTGTACTATATATAAATTAATAATAATAATAATAATATCATGTGTTCTGGATCAAATTACTGGGTCACTGGATTTTTGTATTTTTTTCCTCTTTAAATTGGGTTGATGATACCTATTTTGTAGCTATCTGGTGATAAGAACTGAGATGGGGGTAGGGAAGAGTGGAGAAGGGTGAAGATTATTTATACTTTGAAAATTAAAATTAATATATGAGAAAAAATTAAAACTTAATTAAAATTATAATGGGGGAGCAGATGTGAGGAGAAATGGAGGCAAGACTTCTATTCACTTGAAAGTTGTGATTTATACTTCTATTTGTTTATTCGATTGTCACATGCCCATTTTAATTCAGGATTTCTCTGGCCCTAATTGTCATCCCTACAGAAATTTTTAAATGGTGAAGGCCATTTTTTCCTTTATTTAATCCAACTCACATTGTTCCACTATTTATTTTTTTTTAAGATTTTTTTTTAAAGTTATGAGACACAGAGAGAGAGAGAGAGAGAGAGAGAGAGAGAGAGAGAGAGACAAGTAGAGGGAGAAGCAGGCTCCATGCAGGGAGCCCGACATGGGACTCGATCCCTGGTCTCCAGGACCAGGCCCTGGGCTGAAGGCAGCGCTAAACCGCTGAGACACCCCGGCTGCGCTGTTCCACTTTTTAAACTACAAAGCCTAATTCTGTTTAATTATGTTTCAAAGGAATTCTATGAGTGGTAAATTTCAACAATCTCCTGAATGTTTGAAATGTTATAGTTGCTGAAGATTATTTTTGCTCTTTAATTTGAAATACATATCTATGTCTATGTATCATATTTGTGATCTATAAAATACATATGTAACATATATTAATATAACATAAAACATACAGAAAGATATAATATGATGAACATCCAAGCACTCATTACCCAACTTCAATAATTATTAATATCTTAGTAATCTTTTTCATTCAGTAATTTCTCACTGACCCCACTAAAACCTCTACATAAATTTCTACTTTCTAATTGCTCCAGAGTATTTCAATGTAAATCCTACACATTGTGTAATGTCAGCTATCATTAAACTACTCTACTTGATAAGAATAATTTTAAATATACATAATCACCTGGTCATTTTCACATCTAATAAAATTAATGATGCCTACTTAATTTCTTGTTTATGCAGTTAATATTCAAATTTTCCATCTTGTCTTAGAAGTGTCCTTTGATGTGTGATTTTTAGAATGAAAATATAAACTTGATCTAAAATATTACGTTTGGTTTTCTGTTGCTTGATTCTTTCCATTGTTTAATAATCCTCCTTCCTTTTTTGTTCTATTTATTTGCTGAGGAAACTGGATTATTTGTCCTTTGGAAAATTTGCATTCTTTTTGGTACAATTTAACATGTTGTTCTCTTTCTGAAACTTTCATTTCCTTTAAACTGAGTTGTGTACTTCCTATTGCATCACATCACAAAAAAACATGTCTGATGGGGATCCCTGGGTGGCTCAGCAGTTTAGTGCCTGCCTTCAGCCCAGGGGTGATCCTGGAGACACGGAATCGAGTCCTGCATCAGGCTCCCGGCAAGGAGCCTGCTTCTCCCTCTGCCTGTGTCTCTGCCTCTCTCTTTCTCCCTATGTCTATCATGAATAAATAAATAAAATCTTAAAAAAAAAAAACATGTCTGACAGCATGCATTTAGTAAAACTAAGATCAATTTATAGGTTTAGTATTATCAGCCTAATCCTTCCACTATAAAACTAATGGTTTTGGCATTCATTCATGATTGCAGAACTGAAAGATGTCTCTGACTCAATTGCAAATTCTGGAATAAAATTAGTTGTCTCTAATTCGGAGTCTATTGTCAATTGAATAGAAATTAATTGAATGGTCAGTCTTCTTTTTTTTTTCTTTGTACATAAGCTTTTTAAAGTATATTTTTATACTCTTAATGCTCTAAAATTCAATCACTATGTGTCAAGATGATTACATGAGTTTTTGTTTCTTGTCATCTTGACATAATCCATTTAATCCATTTCTTATATTTGGAATTTTAAAACATTATTTCTTTGTATACTATGTTATACCATTTTCTCTTTCTTTTCTTTCTAGAGTTTCTTTTTCACTGTTTCCCAATGTTATCTACTAAAATGTTTCCTCATTTTGATTTCCTGTAATTATTATTCATTGACATAACCAGTTATTATTAGTATTTGATGATAATGACGATAGCAAATATTCCTCTACCATAAGATTAACTCATCCATTTATCTGGGCTTTCATGTTTTTTATTATCACAATAGTTTATTCATAGTAATAATAGTAGCTAACATGAGAAATTCTATGATAAATGTTGTTTTATAAGTTCTTCCCTATATTTTTTTTTAATTTTTATTTATTTATGATAGTCAGAGAGAGAGAGAGAGAGAGAGAGGCAGAGACACAGGCAGAGGGAGAAGCAGGCTCCATGCACCGGCAGCCCGACGTGGGATTCGATCCCGGGTCTCCAGGATCGCGCCCTGGGCTAAAGGCAGGCGCCAAACCGCTGCGCCACCCAGGGATCCCTCTTCCCTATATTTAATAAGGAATTAACTTCAGTATTATTTACTTTTGTGTTCTCAAAAAATCTTATGTGTGATATTTGATAATATCTGAATAATTTTATTAAAATGCAAGGGACAAGCTCTGGACTCCAGTAATGAGACAACATTATCAATAGAGAAAGTTGAAACTGGTGAAATGGTAAGTCTATGGACGTTATTTGTGTCCTACTGCTTGAGGACAGAGTTTTCATCACATCTATGTGGGCAGCTAAAAACCTGTTTCAGTAGGAAACTCGGAACAAATTTTCTTTCTACTTGAAGTCTTTGTTTCACAAGATTGGTCTCTTTTACCAGTGAACTAGAGAAGCTGGTAAAAGGAGCTGAGTAGACTATATAAAGTAATTCAACTCCAGGGTTTAGGGGGTAAATTCCAACTTGCTCTAAGATTTTTAGGTAATGTTTGGGAAAGGGTAAGAACTGATTCTGTTTCAAGCATTAAAAAAAAAAATCCTTTGCATGATGCGGCTGCATCATCCATTCATCAAGGTAATGATTCATGACAAAAGTATTAATAATAAGAAAAGCAATAATAGTATATGTTTGTATGGACTTTTCTTCTAGATATTTAGGAGCTAGGTAGATAGCTGGCTGTAGTTAATACAGGTGTCTGATTAAGGATGAATTTTAGCTATATCCAAAGTCTGTCTTTCTTTCCTCTAAGCTATGACTTACATTCTATAAAGTGAGGAAGTGGAAAAACAAAATATTGCAGTTTGGCTTACTTGATTCCAAGCCATTTCAGGTGGACCTGGAAGAAATGAAAAGTTCTAATTCCTCATTGTTAGAAATATACCAATATTTGTTATTGGAAAGGAATAATCTAGCTTCACCAAGAAATATAACCAGCCTAAATTAGAAGAGAAAACTGGTCTTTTGACAATCAGATGTTGAATCTAAGCCAGTAATAACCCGAAACCTGATTATCTGACAAAGTGATAGAGTTCTATTAGAAATATCTTATAAACTAGATATTTATTCTATAATTACTACAAAAGTCTATAGTCATATAAGTGCCTTATTTTATATGCATTATAGTAGGGTTATATGAATTTGATTCCCTGTAGTAAAATAGCTTGTTAGTCACAATGTCTCAGAATGTATTAAAACAAATAGATATTTTAGAATACCTGAGCACCTATAAAGTATTTACTACAGGTGTTGGAGGGATGAGATTAATATACATAAAATAATTTTAAAATAAAGTATTTTGAAGATTATTTAAAATAGCAATGGAACAGATAGCACCACTCAGTATTCTATCATTTGGTTCAGAATGTATGGAAATTAATTACTTCAGAGTATCAAAGAAGGCAAAGAACACTTTGTGACAGGAGAGTAATCTGAGTCAGCTCCTGAAATATGGTTCAGATTTGCATTGGTTGAGAAGGAAATGGAGACCAGTGTGGCTGTGTTATAAGAAGACTAAAAAGCGTGTTCAGATAAAATGGTTGAAACATGTTACCTTAAGTGTATATAGTATATATTTTAGACTCAGGGCTCTGAAAAGATAATTTAGTCTTCATTTTTGAAAGCCTTGAATGTCAGGTTAGGAGGGCAATTTATCCTGTAGGCAATAGGAAATAACAACATTTCTGAGCAGGGTCATGATATGATAGAAGGTTCATTTTAGGAATATTGACATTTCAGAAGTATGAGAAATGAATTGCAAGATGAAAAGGGAATGGTTATTGAGGAAGAATGAATGGTTCTTGAGGAAGAATCTATGCCAGAGAGATTTTAGCCTGTACAGGAATTATGCAATGCCTTTTTTAAAACTGCTAAATAACCATTTAGGCTTGCAAAGATAACATAGGTAAGTGGGAAGCAGAGAATTAAGGAAGTGATCCTAAAATTATAATTGGTAAGACTTAGTCACTAATTGCAATCACTAATATTAGCTTTCTAGTGGCAGTAATAAAAATTAAAAAATGGGATCATTTCATGTCCAAAATATATAATTAACCTTTAAAATAAAAACACTGTAATTTTAATAACATGCTTTATTACCTCTCAAGTTTAAATAATGTACATATCTGGCAAAGGCATAAAGATACCTCTGAATGTTCTTTTCTTTTAAGGGGTCCACATTGCTTCTATATTTGATATGGATAGAGAAATCCTTTCAATAGTTTGTGTGGTTTCAAGAAAATAAACATTATAATTTTCCCTGGGTTGAGGAAAGAAAAATTATCTTTTTTTCAGTACGAACAAAATACATTCTCTGATGAAGTGAAGACTATTTTGTTAAGAAAATACAATAGACTTTCTCATTTGACGTAAAATACTAATAATGTAATGTAGTTCAAGTAAGTAGGAGAAAAACTCTTTTAATAGATTACCTCTTTTATGAGGTCCCCTTGAGATTGTCAGGAAATATGTAAAAGTATCTTAGTCCAGCTTTATTTACTACATAGACAAAAAAGCAAATTGCACTAAAAAATGTAAGCTTCTCAGGATTCTCAGGACATTGATGTCAATGCATGTCACATGTCTCTCTCTAAATCTTTCCCAGACCCATTGTCAAAAGTGTCATACCACGACATCCATAACTACAGAAGAGTCTATCTAGGATTGCTAAACTGCATAATGTACCTGTGAACAGTATTCTTCCAGGGGCCCACAACACACAACAAACACAACAATAATGAACCTTATATATAATATAGGAATGTCTTCCCCCGTTACAGACATTGTCCCTTCAATTGAGTCCTGTGATTGATTCATGGTCCATTTTTGCTATAGTTGTCTTTGATTTGTACTTTAACTTTGTAATTAGTTAGGTATCATTTTTTGCTAAAATATGTCATATTTGGTATACTTTTTAATCTCATAAATCAACTCTCAAAATATATCCTATGCAGTCATTATGCATGATGTTTATGATCTTGGTTCAAAATAACAATTCAAGTACATACATTTATGTACATCCTCCTTTTGGAAATACACACTGAAATGAGAGAAGGAATAAAAGAGACAGGAAAATTTTTAATTGATTTTAAAGAAATATAAAAATAAGTGGTATATCATGGGATCCATAGGTTAGAGTCTTTGATGTATTGCTTTTTTTTCCTTTTTAAAAAAAATAATGATAAGTTTACAATGAAGATCAAAAAGTTCAGCACTTGTGCATATGAAGAAAATAACTCATAAGTGAGTTGATAGGCTCCCAGCAGAATCACAAACAAGCTAATTACCTTAAAGGCAGAGGCTGCAAGTAAGGGAACCAACAGGACAATTTGTGAAAACAAGGCACTCTCAGTTACATGGTCACTTTTTTTTTTTTTATAAATTAATTTTTATTGGTGTTCAATTTACCAACATACAGAATAACACCCAGTGCTCATCCCGTCAAGTGTACCCCTCAGTGCCCGTCACCCATTCACCCCCACCCCCCACCCTCCTCCCCCTCCAGCACCCCTAGTTCATTTCCCAGAGTTAGAAGTCTTTATGTTCTGTCTCCCTTTCTGATATTTCTCACACATTTCTTCTCCCTTCCCTTATATTCCCTTTCGCTATTATTCATATTCCCCAAATGAATGAGAACATACACTGTTTGTCCTTCTCCGGTTACTGTGGCCAAGTTCAAAAAGGGTGTTGCCTGAGTTCTTCTCTGGGATTTTGATGGAATCTTGTCTCACATTTAGATCTTTCATCTATTTTGAGTTTATCTTTGTGTATGGTGCAAGAGAGTGGTCCAGTTTCATTCTTCTGCATGTGGATGTCCAATTTTCCCAGCACCATTTATTGAAGAGACTGTCTTTCTTCCAGTGGATCGTCTTTCCTCCTTTATCGTATATTAGTTGAGCATAAAGTTCAGGGTCCACTTCTGGGTTCTCTGTTCTGTTCCATTGATCTATATGTCTGTTTTTGTGCCAGTACCACACTGTCTTGATGAACACAGCTTTGTAGTACAACCTGAAATCTGGCATTGTGATGCCCCCAGATATGGTTTTCTTTTTTTAAAATTCCCCTGGCTGTTTGGGGTCTTTTCTGATTCCACACAAATCTTAAAATAATTTGTTCTAAGTCTCTGAAGAAAGTCCGTGGTATTTTGATAGGGATTGCATTATACGTGTAAATTGCCCTGGGTAACATTGACATTTTCACAATATTAATTCTGCCAATCCATGAGCATGGAATATTTTTCCATCTCTTTGTGTCTTCCTCAATTTCTTTCAGAAGTGTTCTGTAGTTTTTAGGGTATATTTTGAGAACCATTTGAATGGTAAATGGTTCTCCAACCTTTTATTTTCAGGTTGTAGGTGTCCTTCTGTCTAAAATGAGTCTCTTGTAGACAGCAAATAGATGGGTCCTGTTTTTTTATCCAGTCTGAAACTCTGCGCCTTTTGATGGGGTCATTAAGCCCATTCACGTTCAGAGTTACTTGAACTTCTTCTTAAAGGGGAGTTTTAAGAGTCCCCCTTAAAATTTCTTGCAGAGCTGATTTGGAGGTCACATATTCTTTCAGTTCCTGCCTGTCTTGGAAGCTCTTTATCTCTCCTTCCATTTTGAATGAGAGCCTTGCTGGATAAAGTATTCTTGGTTGCATGTTCCTCTCATTTAGGACCCTGAATATATCCTGCCAGCCCTTTCTGGCCTGCCAGGTCTCTGTGGAGAGGTCTGCTGTTACCCTAATATTCCTCCCCATGAAAGTCAGGGACTTCTTGTCTCTTGTTGCTTTAAGGATCTTCTCTTTATCTTTGGAATTTGCAAGCTTCACTATTAGATGTCGAGGTGTTGAACGGTTTTTATTGATTTTAGGGGGGGATCTCTCTATTTCCTGGATCTGAATGCCTGTTTCCCTTCCCAGATTGGAAAAGTTTTCAGCTAGGATTTGTTCAAATACATGTTCTGGCCCTCTGTCCCTTTCGGCGCCCTCGGGAACCCCAATTAAACGTAGGTTTTTCTTCCTCAGACTGTCATTTATTTGCCTTAATCTGTCTTCATGGTCCCTTAATTGATTGTCTCTTTTTTCCTCAGTTTCCCTCTTTGCCATTAACTTGTCTTCTATGTCACTCACTCGTTCTTCCACCTCGTTAACCCTCGTCGTTAGGACTTCTAGTTTGCATTGCATCTCATTCAATTGATTTTTAATTTCTGCCTGATTGGATCTAAATTCTGCAGTCATGAAGTCTCGTGAGTCCTTAATGCTTTTTTCTAGAGCCACCAGTAGCTGTAGAATGGTGCTTCTGAATTGGCTTTCTGACATTGAAGTGTAATCCAGATTTTGTAACTCTGTGGGAGAGAGGGCTGTTTCTGATTCTTTCTTTTGAGGTGAGGTTTTCCTTCTAGTCATTTTGCTCAGTGCAGAGTGGCCAAAAACAAGTTGTGTTGGAACACGGGGGAGTATCACTGGTCCGTCCAGCTGGTCTTCTGGGGGAGGGGCCTGCTGTGCTGATTCTCAGGTGTTAGCACTTGGGGGAGCTGCTCTGCCCCTGCCTGCTGCCGGGCTCAGCGGGGGTTGTTTACCCCGTGGGACCCAGGGAGGAACAGCAGCAGTTGCTATGGCAACTCTGGAAGCCTGGATTCAGCCTCTGCAGGAACTACGGGGGCTCGGGGCTCTCGGTTCTCCGTCTGCAGGGCCTGGAGGCTCCGGGGCGGGGCCGCTGATCTGCTCAGCTCGGGGCAGGAGCGTCCTTGCTGTCCTGGGCCCTCCCGGCCTCTGCCTGTCCCGGGGGAGGCCGGATCCTGGGCTGTGTCCCGGCGCCCTGTGCTCCGGGGCCTGCGCTGTTGGATTCGCGCTCCCGCCCCGCAGCCCCCTCCGCGGAGCCGCCGCCCGAGCCCCTCCGAGCTGCTCCGGTCGGTCCCGCCGTGCGCGCTGCAGCCCTTAGGGAGCTCGGCGCACTCTCCCGGGGCGCAGGTGTCTGTTAGTGTCCCCGGGAGCCCGAGGGCATCCCCGCCCTCCTGGGTCCTGCTCCAACTCCCTGCGGGCCCCTTTCCGCCCGCCCGGGAAGGTTGGTGCAGCTCCTGCTCCTCCGGGACGGGGCTCTCCTGTCCTGGGGACACTCGCCCCGGCCTCAGCCCGGCTCCTCGCGGGGCCCCTCCCCCTCGGAGGCCTTTTGTTCCTTTATTTCTTTTTCCCCGTCTTCCTACCTTGATAGAAGCGCGGACTCTTCTCACTGTAGCGTTCCAGCTGGTCTCTCTTTAGATCTCAGGCCGAATTCGTAGATTTTCAGGATGATTTGAAGGTTATCTAGGTATTTTGGTGGGGACAGGTGATTTGGGGACCCTGCTCTTCCGCCATCTTGCCCCTCCCTCTGGACATGGTCACTTTTGGAAGAGCTTCAATGCCTAACAGATGGTCACACAGGGTCTAAAGACACACTGATTCAATCCTGGTCTCTATTCAGCATGTATAAAATACAGAGGAAAGCAGGTTATTGCCACTGAATTCTTCAATAAATGACAGTTATGCTAGTTAGAGAAAGGGGGTCATAACCCACCTAACTTTTTTTTAAAGATTTTATTTATTTTTTCATGAGAGACACAGAGAGAGAGAGAGAGACAGAGACAGAGACAGAGACACAGGCAGAGGGAGAAGCAGGCTCCATTCAGGAAGCTCGATGTGGGACTCCGGCATCACACCCTGAGCCGAAGGCAGACACTTAACCGCTAAGCCCCCCAGATGTCCCACCCACCTAACTTCTGACTGTGCAACAAATGTAGAAAAATAAATCTCTAAGATGGTGGCAAACACCCCTCATTTTCACAGGTTATTGGAATGACTTATCAAACACAGAGAGTCCTGAGATATCTAGCTAAAGAGTACAGGATAAATTTTGATATAGTGGATAGGCAGATAGTTAAACTCTCCAAATGACTTTAAGAATGCAGCATGCCAGTTCACTTCAAGGTAAATTTAATAAGAGCATCTTAAAGAAAGGGAAAGCATTACATGTCACCCTGGTCTTTGAAAGCACTCCTGTAAGGTCGAGAAGTGTTAGGGCAAAGGAGTGGCAAACAATAATTACAAAAAGAGTAAAAGCATAGCTTTCCACAGACATAAAACTCCCTGTATTTACCTCCCTAATCTTCACATCTAATGAACTTTCACTATAGAAAGTAAAAATCAAGGGTATACAAATACTCAACATTTTTTCTTTGGCAAGAACTAAAGCAATGCCTGTGGAAACCTACAGTGTCTCTCCCTACAAAAGTGACATTGAACAAATATAACTGTTATGGACTGAATTGCATCCTCCCAAAATTCATCTGTTGAAACCTTCATCCATGATGTGAACATAGTTGGAAATAAGGACTATATGGAGATAATAAGGTTTGAGTGAGGTCATAAAGGTAGGATTCTAATCCCATAGGCTGTGTCCTTCTAAGAGGAAAAGACCAGATCTCTCTCTCCATGCATGCAGAATGAAAAGCAATGTGAGGACAGAAACATGAGGCAATCCAGGAATAGCAGCTTCACTAGGAACTGAATTTTCAGGTACCTTGATCTTGGACTTCTTGATCCAGAACTGTTAATATACTTCTGTTGTTTAAGCCATCAAGCCCGTGGTATTCTGTTATAGCAGCCCAAGCAGACCAATATAAGCCTCCCTCAGAAATGATGAACATTCAAAATAACTAAATAGAAATATTCAATAGAAAACAAATCTAAGAAATGAGAAAAAAACATATGCAATGAACAATATCTACCACAAAAAAAGTCAAATGTATGAGAGTCTGTGTATGTGTGTATGTGCGCACGGGCACATGTGCATGTGCACATTAAGGGAAAAAATACAGTAGGAGAAAAACTAAGAAAATGTAATAACTTAGAAAAAATAAGATCACTTTAGAGAAGGGCATAATTATCTATATCAAATGTTATGAAGAGTTTGAGTAACATCTGAACAGTTTGACACTAAATTTTTAACATGAAAATTGATAAGCTTTTAGCAAAAACATTTTAAATCAAGTGAGGAACATGTGGAAATACAATGAGAGAGTCTAGAAAATTATTTCAAAGCCCCTTTTCTGTAAAATATACTCTAATAATAGGATTTTAGTAGGAGGAAGCCATGATGTTAGAGGATGGCAATTATTTTTTAAAAGGAGACACTGAAGCATTTTGTTGAAGTGTATGTTCCAGAAGTAGGTGAATTTGAGACTGATCATCAGCATGAATTTCTAATGTACCTTTCCGTAGAGAAATGTCATGGAGAAAATATTAACCAGAGAGAAGGGAACACCTCCTTGGGCTCATGACATTTGCAAGAACAGTTTGTTTGTTATTATGATAATTACAAGTCCATCTTATTTGTTCTAAATATAGACATGATATTTACAAATCCACCCTGATATTGACAAGAAGTTTACCAAGTTCCCTGGTCAGTTTCCTACAAAAGACAGACCATAAAAGCCCTCAATGGCAACCCTGTCGGGACCCCTCTCACTTTTGAGAGCTTTCTCTATTTCTCTGCTTAATTCTATTCTATTGTTTTGCTCACTTTCTATTGTCTGCAAGTTTTATTCTTTGACTCCATAAGACAGGACCCAAGCTCTCCCATATCTCACTATTATTGCATTCTCCTAGTGACAGAAGCCACAGTACTTGTTCCTATCTTGACATAAATCCTCACTTGAAGAACTACTGTTCCTGTGACCTACAGCTGTGTGGTTCCAATAGACACCAGTCACATGTGACAATTTGAATTTAAATTAATTAAAGCCAATTAAAATTTAATTCTCAAATAGTTATATTTCTAATCCAATTGACACATGTGACTAATGGTTTCAATATTAGACAGTGCATATATTAAATATCCTCATCATTGCCAAAAGTCCCCCTGGACAGGCCAGCCTAAATGGTTCTACTAGACCTCTCCATGCTGGTTCATAGTCATCACCTTCCACCAGGCACATCTAGCTGCTGTAAGTATTGTTGATCTCCTTTCCATCCGTTATCTTTCAAATTATAACATTTCCCCTTTTTCGCTGCTATATCTAAATATTTCTTATCTGGGATGCCTGGGTGGCTCAGTGGTTGAGAGTCTGCCTTTGGCCCTGGGTGTGATCCCCAGGGTCCAGGATCGAGATCGAGTCCCACATCAGGCTCCCTGCATGGAGCCTGCTTCTCCCTCTGCCTATGTCTCTGCTTCTCTCCTTCTGTGTCTCTTATGAATAAATAAACAAAATATTTTTAAGAAAATAAAAAATTAATATTTCTTATTTATGTATATGGTTATTTGTATAGTATTTTTTTCTGTTCTTTTTGTGTATGTATACTTCTATGTGAGAGACCCACAGCATGATCTTAAATACGGCCTGGTATATATTGTATGTAGAAAAATATCTTTGAATGAGTAAAAGAATGAAAGAAAAAAAGAATTTATTCATTATTAGCTTGCGATCCAAAAATAGTAGATATTACTTCCAGATTAAAAACATGGTAACTAATAAAAATGAGGTAATGAAGCATATATCTGGTAGTAGAGAAAACTGAATCAGCTTAAATAATTATTTAAATAGGTTAAATATGAATTATAAATTCAAACTCAAATTTTAGTTCCTTTATAAATACACAAAGAAGCAGAAAAAATTATTATTAATTTTATTCATCCAGAAATTGCCTTTGTTATATTGGTTTTATCTGATGAGTTTTTTCTCAATGCCTATCTTTCTGTGCCCATTGCTTGGTATCCTCAGCAAACTTTTGCTATATTATTGATGTACTAAACATAAGAAAATGCATGGATAAATAAAACAGTCATCCCTGTTCTGTTTACTAAATAATACGTACTTAAAATACTGCTAGAATAAATCATCTTTCTTAATTAGTATTTAAAAAAGAAAAACATTTCAGTTATTCTGCATCTTTAATTTGTTTTCAAATTTGGAAAGATGTTTTTATACATATCAAAGCCAGTTAATCTATTTTCAGTTAGCTCACCTAAAGGGAAGAAAAAAAAAAAAGAACTTGTCCAAAGTTTTCTTTAAACTCTCATTCTATCTATGATGAGATGGCCCCTATTCAGTCTGCTATATAAGAGAGACATTGAAGTTAGGCTGTTGTTTACATCTACATTTGTTTTTCCTGTGTCCTTTCCTACATTCATCTCACAATGGTTTCCTTACTCTTTCAAGGCCAAGAACAAAAAAATACTTCCCCAAACAAATCACACAGATAAAATGAACTTTTCTTCCATCAGTACAAACAAAAAAATATTGTATCTCCATTCTCTCTCTTAAAATTTTGCTACTTGTTAGGAAATTTTACTCTAGATTGTGAAAATGGTAACAAATATGTCCTACCCATCATTTATTTCTCAGAATCTGCACTTAGCCCTTAATTACTATTACACCAAATACTAATGCTCTAGTACTATAACAAATATGTGTTCACATATTTTTAAAAGACAAAATTGTCAGAAAGACAGCTTTATATTTAATAAAAACTTCAGTACATGATAAATGTAATGATGTATTTAAATCTGCATGTGAAAACTTTCACTATTATTAAAATAATTTTCTTGCTTTGAAAATGTCTCCAAATATTATATTTCTATGACAAACGTTAGACAAAGGACGTTATCGCTATATTTTTCCCAATTATAGAAACTTAATTCTATGAAGTATATTTATTCATTCATTACTAGAAAGTAGGGTGAAACTGCATTATTTCAACTCCCTATTTATGGGAATTGCTATTAAAGTAAAAACATAGGATAGGATACACTATTTGGAAAGATAATGAAGACAGACATCCTCTCCTTCTTGACTCACTGCATAAGAAACTTAGTTGCAAACAACACAATATTTATGCCATTTGTGGTTAAGAGAACTTAGGTATTCCATTACATGAATGTATTGTATTGTTATTACTTTTATTGCTATTGAAATACAAGCTTTATTTTATTTTTAATGATCATTGATTGACAATTATTTTTTTTTAATTTACTGGAGACCTAAATTTTTAATGTAGAGTTTAATCAAATTAAATCAATATTTATTTTTAAAACAGCAAATATATTCTAATGTTCAATATTTATCATCTTGACTATGACACATTAAATCATATGCAAGAGAAAAAATAATTTAAAAATTCAGAGGTTCTTTTCACTCTTATATAATATTTACTTGTAGTGTGAATTTGTTAGAGAAGGAAGTTGCTGCTCCCCACCAGGAGTAGATATAACCAGAAATATATTTTTTTTTCATTTTTTTCACTTTTCTTTCCTCCACAACTACTAGTTTATATTTCCTAGATCAATTATTTGCTTGGCACATCAATATATTTTGCTACTTTCAAATCCCTCAGCACATAATTCTTCTAGAGTACCTGACATTGATAATCTACTACTGAAAGTTTTCTTTGTCACCAGCTGAAGGAGATGGATAAGGAGAAGGAAGCTGAAGCAAGACCAAACTCAAACTCATTCATCTTCCACCCTATAAGACAGAGTCATTTTCTCATGAGTGCTTTAATAAATGTGATTTTAATTAGAGTACACTGTTTCATAGAATCTGTACAATATAGAGATAAAAACTATGCCACTGTTTCTTAGTTTGATTTAAATAAGCAAAATAATAATCAAAATTATGAAATGATTGGAAAATAGAAATTTTAATTTACAGCTTAAGTTTCATTTTCATAATATCTGATATAGAGTAAGACAAAATTAAATATTCAAAGGAATAAATAAAAGGAAATTTAGGGAGAAAGAAAATAAAATATGTATGTTTAAGCTAATTTCATGATATACATTGGTAATTCTATATGGAAACAGTTACTACTAATTTCTGCTTAATAATTATTAGACACAATATTGTTTTCAAAATATATATTTGTGGCTACTTCACATTTACATGCAAATCTTTATTTATATATTCGTAGTCAGGGATGGTGAAAAAAGCAAAATAATGTGAATGGGATATTTTACATAAAGGTCATGTAAAATGTGTCTCCACTGATTGTATTTTTTTTCTGATGCCTGAAAATTTTTTTAGTTCATCCAGATATTATCTTATTTATTTAAAATATTATGACATTTGACATAGACAAAATAATAACATATACTACTGATCCATACTTATTTACTGTGTGACACTAAAGAGTTAGGAAAACCTAATTAAGCAGATCCCATTGTGTTATCGCCTAAAGTACTTGGCTGAGATTATAACTTTGCATTTAATCCATAACTTGCAAATTTCCAAACCCATTCACTGCAAGATACTTCAGCTAGATACCAAAATATTTTATATTTTATGCTTATATTTTTTGCTATTTTAAACAATTTTTATGAACATTATTTTTAAAAAATGTTTTTCTAAAGATTTTATTTATTTGAGAGAAAGAGAGTGAGAGAGCAAGCATGTGCAGGGCAGAGGGGCAAAAGGACAAACAGACTCCCCGCTGAGCAGGGAGCCCCAGATGGGGTTTGATCTCAAAACTTTGAGATCTTGACCTGAGCCAAAAGCAGACAACTGACTGAGCCACCCAGACACCCTTTTTTGAACATTCTTATAGATGTCTTCTAGAATACATGAGCAAGAATTTCTGTTAATCATAAAGCTAACATTGACACTGTATGCTATTTATGAAACCAGATGATCTCCCTAAGTGTGTGTACTAATTTATAATTCTATTAACAATGTACAAAATTTATTATGGAAATCCATATTTTTACCATTTGCTATAATGAATGTATTAATTTTTGTTATTTAATGGAATTAAAATTATATTTCCTTTTTAATCTTAATTTAATCTTTAATAAATTTAATTTCTTGAACACTAATTTTTATTTTCTTGATCAATAATAAACATTTTTTATGTTTAATTACCATGCACATTTTCTATTTGTGAAATGAATGCTCACATATTTAGCTCTTTTCAACAAGAAAACAACTTGATTAAAAGTTGAGTGAAAGATCTTAACAGATACCTCACCAAATAAAATATGCAGATGGCAAGTAAACATAGGAAGAGATGTTTCATATCATATGTCATCAGGGAAATGCAAATTAAAACAAGAATAAAATACCACTACACACTTAATAGAAATGACCAACATGTGGAACAACACTGATGAAGAAGTGAAGCAACAAGAACTCTAATTCATTGCTGATAAGAATGGTGGGTAGGGGGGATCCCTGGGTGGCGCAGCGGTTTGGCACCTGCCTTTGGCCCAGGGCGCGATCCTGGAGACCCGGGATCGGGTCCCGTGTCGGGCTCCCGGTACATGGAGCCTGCTTCTCCCTCTCCCTCTGCCTGTGTCTCTGCCTCTCTCTTTCTCTCTTTCTGTGACTATCATAAATAAATAAAAAAAAATAAAAAAAAAAAAGAATGGTGGGCAGCCTGGGTGGCTCAGCATTTTAGTGCCACCTTCAGCCCAGCCTGTGACCCTGGAGACCCAGGATCCAGTCCCATGTCGGGCTTCCTGCATGGAGCCTGCTTCTTCCTCTACCTCTCTCTGTGTCTCTCATGAATAAATAAATAAAATATAAAAAAAAAGAATGGAAAATGGTCCAGCCACTTTGGAAGATAATTTGAAAGCTTATTACCAAACTAAACATACTGCTATCATCTAATCCAGAAATAATGCTCTTCGGTATTTACTCAAAGGAGTTGAAAATTTATGTCCACACAAAACTTGCACATGGATGTTTATAGCAACTATATTCAAAATTGCCAAAACTTTGCTTTTCCCTCTAGCAAGGCATTAACATTAAGACAAAGGGAAACCTGATGAAAAATGTCACACATATCCCACCCTGGGTGGGGGTCCTTTGTGGGTTATCAGCTTGTTCTTTGTCCTTTTATTTTTTTTTAATTTTTTTTTAAATTTATGATAGTCACAGAGAGAGAGAGAGAGGCAGAGACACAGGCAGAGGAGAGGGAGAAGCAGGCTCCATGCACCGAGAGCCCGACGTGGGATTTGATCCCGGGTCTCCAGGATCGCGCCCTGGGCCAAAGGCAGGCGCCAAACTGCTGCGCCACCCAGGGATCCCATTCTTTGTCCTTTTAAAATCTCTTTTTTCCCTACCTCCCCCCATCTCCCAGGCATACAATCAGCCACCCCTCACAACCCCAGTGCAGCAGCTCTTCCTGCCCACAGGTCCTGTCCCTGTGCTTCTGTGCTTTAATAAAACCATTTTGCACGAAACAAACAAAAAACCCAAAATTGCCAAAACTTGAAAATAACAAAGATGCCCTTCATCTTTTAGGTGAATGGATCTTTCATCCATTAGGTGAATGGATAAATCAATTCCAGTACTTCTAGACAATGGAATTGTTGTTTGGACCTAAAAAGAACTGAGTTATCAAGCCATGAAAAGATGCAGAGGAAACAAATGCATGTTAGCAAGTGAAAGAGACCAATTTGAAAAGACTGAATACTGTATGATTCCAACTATAGGACATTCTTTTCTTTCTTTTTTGAGATTTTTCTTTTATTTTTAAGCAGTTTAGGTTCACTGCAAAATTGAGGAAAGTACAGAGATTTTCCATATGCCCTCTTTCCTCAGACATGCAGAGTCTCCTTCATTATTAACAATTTCCACCAGTGTTATATTTTTTCAAATGGATGAACCCTATTGACACATTACCATCAATCAAAGTCTATAGTTTACATTGCAGTTCACTTTTGGCATTACACATTGTAGGAATTTGGACAAATTTGTAATGAATGACATGCATTCAAAATTATACTATCATACAGAGTATTTTCATTGGTCTATAAATCCTCTGTGCTCAGTTTATTTCTCCTTTCCCAGTAACTGCTAGTGATGACTGATCTTCAGTCTCCATAATTTTGCCTTTTCCAGAAGCTCATACAGTTGGATTTAAAATAAAGTCTTTCAAGTATTCAGATATAAAATGTTACAGAGAAACAAAGATGAAGATGACAGCATATTTCTCATTAGAGATGATGCAAATAAGAAGAGAGTGGAGCAAGTTACTGAAAATTTAAAGGAAAAATCTGTCTACCTAGAATTCTATAATTACAGAATATGTTTCTGAAGTAATTGTTGTGCCCAAGATTGCAAATCCGAGAAACGACCAAGGAGCTGACACAGATGCAAGTACATGAGGGTTTATTAACAAGCTCGAGCTTAGGTCCAAGTATACCCATCACAGCAGAGCAAGGACTTGGACCCCTAGGTTAAGAGGTGTAACAGTCTTATAGGGACCAGTGGCCAATGAGATTGTAACACACACAGAAAGTTGCACAGTCATGTCAGTCCACACCCAGGTGGCCAATTGATTTACAATTTACCCTATAGTGACCATCTGAACTAGCCTATCATTCTGGTCAGAATTGGCGCAGGTTTGGCAGGCAAAAGGGGGTTTACATTCTTTGGCAGTTAGGGGTTCTGCATTCCTATATGAGCTGGTTTCTGGTAAGGGTGTGCTTAGTGGCTTGACTAGGGTGGGGGAGTGCCTTAAGCAATAAGCAGGTCATGTGGGGGTTATACGTGAGATGACGGGTGTAGCACAAAATGGAGTTAGTCCTGCTCTGCTTGTCCAGGGGTAGGGGAGTTTTGTTAAATTCCTTGGGTCCCACAGTAATGAAAAAAAAATCCTATATAAATTAAATAAAAGCTGAAAGAATTCATTGTTAGAAGATCCATAGTACAAGTAGTGTTGAGACATTTCTTCAGGGAGAAGGGATAGGATACTAATTTCTTATTATTTACATACCTTAAAAATCATTGGCTGTACATATAAAAACTATATCATAGTGAGGGATTTATAACATTTGTAAAAGAAAACTATAGGAAATAATAGCACAGATCTTAGGATGGGAAAAATGAAATTATATTATGAGAGTCCCTGACTGTGCTTAAGGTGATATATCACTTGAAGGATGTTAAAAGATATATGCCATACATCCTAAAGCTATCACTAAAATAATAATCAAAGAATAATAGCAAATAAATTTCCATAGTAGATAAAATGCAATCATAAAAATACAAAATTGAAAGGAGGGCTTAAAAAGAGAGAAAATAAGAACACAAAATAAAAGAGACAAATAAAAACAAATAGCAGCATAACAGATTTACAATCAGCCATATCAATAATCACAAAAAATATAAATGGTTTAAATTTAAATGTAGAGCTTGAAAGATTGAATGAAAAAGCAAGACACAACTAATGCAATCCATAGCAAATAAATCTTAAATATAAATAATGATGTTTAAATTTTTGTATAAAATGTCTTGCTAAATCTAAGTAAAGTGAAGCTAGTGTTACCATACTGATACTGGAAAAAATGATTTCAAAGTAAAGAATATTAATAGAGATATAGATCATTTCCTAATGTTATAATCAATTTATCAAAGGACATAATAATCTTAAACTCTACCTACTAAATAAGAGATTTTCAAAAAGCATTAAACAAAGATAGATTGGTAAGCAGAAGCAGACAAAACCATGGTATTGAAGATTTCAATTCTCCCAATAATCGACAAAACAAGTGAACAGAAAATTAGTAATGGTATCAAAAATTTGTATGATACTACCAATCAACTTGAGGTAATTGAAATTTATAGAATAAATGTCTACTCCACAACTCGAGAATATCCTTTGTGTGTTCCAGAACACACAGCATATTTACCAAAGATCACATTCTGGACCATAAAACACAGTCAATACGTTTAAAGGATTCAAGTGATAGAAAGGATATTCTCTAGCCACATACAATTAAATTGGAAATATTTAAAAAGTAATAATATGCTTTTATATAACCCATGGATCAAATAACAAATCAAAAAAGAAATTAGAAATTATTTGGAGTGAATAAAAATGAAACAATATGTCAGATCTTGTAAAATGTGACTAAAGCGGTACTTAGCAAATGTGAATACTCGCAAAGAATACACGGTATTAGCAAAGGACTCAAGATCATTAGCCACATCTTCTATTTTAAGAAACTAAGAGATAAACTTATCAAATACCAAAATAAATATAAGGAATGTATGAATACATATGAAACAAATAAAATACAATAGGAAAATTTAATAAAACCAAAAGCTCATTGAAGGTCAATAAATTGTGATAAACCTTTAGCCATACAGGCCAAGAAGAGAGAAACAAAACACAAATTACCAGTATAAGGAATAAGAAACATTATAGATTATACATTCATTAAAAGGATGATAAGGGAATGTTATGAACAACTTTAAGGCAATATATTCTACCACTTAGATGAAATGAAAAAAATTTTTAAAGGTTTTATTTATTTATTCATGAGAGACACACACAGAGAGAGAGAGAGAGGCAGAAACACAGGCAGAGGGAGAAGCAGGCTCCATGCAGGGAGCCTGATGCGGGACTTGATCCCAGGACCCAGGGTCATGCGCTGGGCTGAAGGCAGTGCTAAACTGGTGGGTGACCCAGGATGCCCTGCCCAAAAATTTTTATGAAAGACTAGAACTACCTAAACTTATGAAGAAAAAATCTGTATTTTCGATAGCCCCATATCTATCATATGAAAGAAACTGAAATTTTAACTAAATCCTTAGTTCCCTTAATATAAGGGAAGCTACAGGTAGAGATGTTGTCTGCTAGTTGCTACTGCCAAGAATTTAAGAAAGAAATCCTATGAAATCCATGCAAAGTTTTCCAGAGATGTGAAAAAGAGAGGAAGCTTTCCAAATTACTCTAAAACAGTATTACTTAACTATCTAAAGCCAACTAAATCACTGTAAGATAAGTAAACGCAGGTTAATACCCTTCATAGGATTAATGCAAAGATTCTAAACAATTTTTAACATAATGAATTCCACAATGTATACACTAAAAACAAAACACTAGAACCGACTATAGTTTTTCAAATAAATGGGATATTTTTTAATATTCAAAAACCAATAAATGCAATTCACCACACTGAAAACTTAACAAGAAAAATTATATGATCTTCTCAAGATATAGGAAGTATTTTACAAAATGCAACCTATTATAATACATTTTACGTACAGAACAGATACAGATTTGAAGGCAACCTACAAGAATTACATTTTAAATATGAAGACAGGTAACTTAAATCCAACATTCATTCCTGATAAAAGATCTCAGCACAGTAGAGTCTGAAAGGACTCCAATATAAGATAAAGGACATCTCTGAGTTAAGATCATACAAAATGATGAATGACAAAATGCTTTTTTCCCAAGATCATATTACAAGAAAGATGTGAGCTCTTACCACTTCTATTTATCGTTATACTGGTATTCTGGCTAATGTGATAAGGCAAGGAAAGGAAAACTACAGGCACAGAATTTGAAAGAAAGACATTAAACCATATTTATGTGTCTATTTCAATGTTCAGAAACTTAATTTCCTGATTTACAAAATTATTTTGCAGTATCTTACATGAATTTTGTTTGATCCAACTTAATTCTGCTTTTTTGTCTATGAATCTTATGTGGTATAAATAATGACAAATATGGGGAACCTAAGTAGATCAATCAATTAAGTGTCTTCCTCAACTTGGGTGATGATCCCAGAGTCCTGGGATCAAGCCTCACATCGGGCTCCCTGCTCAGAGAAGAGTCTGCTTCTCCCTCTGCCTCTGCCCCTCGCCCTGCTTGTGTTCTCTATTTCTGTCAAATCAATCAATCAATTTTTTTAAAAAATGACAAATGAATGCATCATAAATAACATGACTTTCAAGATGTGAAAAGTTCAGAAAATGTTCAACACACTTAAATATGTGTGATTTACTGTATCAGTATAGAAGACACAGACACTATTCTTTGGTAATAAAAACTGAAAACATTTTTAAGGATTTTATTAACTTTTCATGAGACACAGAGAAAGAGGCAGAGGCATAGGCAGAGGGAGGAGCAGGCTCCATGCAGGGAGACTGATGTGGGACTTGACACCGGGACCGCGGGATCATGACCTGAGCCAAAAGCAGATGCCCAAACACTGAGCCACTCAGGTGCCCCCAAAACTGAAATTTTTAGTTAGCAAATACCTTCAAATTACTTGTAGAACTTCTCTTAAAATTTCAATAGCCTAACACTTATTTTCTGGAATATCTGAGTAGGTATAGGTAAATTTGTATCATGACATTCTTAAGTCTGACATTAGTATTTCTATTGTTAAAATAAAATGGAAATATTTGTTTTGTTTTGGTAACTGCAATATTTATATTCAAGCATCCTTTATCTGTAGAGAAGAGTATTCAGTAAATATACTAGGATGATTTGGAGGAAACACTAGGCATCTGAAGAACTAATGGAATGTTGTTGGGAAAATGACAGCTAAAGAAACAAATTGGAGCTGTCAGCATGGTGGTGATAATGCAACTGCAAACTAAAATGGGAAAGGTCAGATAGAATAACAAATAAGGGCAGAGGATAAGTCTTACTCAGATTTAGATACAGTAAAGTGTCACTTAGCACAGCTGGAAACATGCTTTGATGGAAGATTGCAAATATTACAAGGAGAGGAATAAGAGATGAAAATTCACCTGGTCATGGGTGGGAAAAAAATAAAGTATTTTTTTTAAACCAAAAATTTGCTCTAGGTCATCTGTAGATGATCTTCATAGTGGAAGTAAAATAAAATACAGATTTAAGTGGCCGACCACTTTCAAAGAATGAGCGGTATAACATATGATAAAACCATGAGCAAAATTACTCAGCAATACTGGAGGAGCCATATTTTCTTTGTTGTTGTTTTTCCTTAGGTGAGGGTCTGTATGAAGATAAGACATAAAGTAAAAGGCCAGAAAGAATCAATATTCACATTTAATGGTAAATCTAATATTTAAAACTTTAAGGGTATGTTTCAAAAAGATCGTTATTTCAATTGGTAGGGTGATAGCTTCTTAAGTAAGTTGATGCTCTCCTCCATATTCACTGTTAAGTTCATATTCAGTTGTCTGTGGTTAGATAAAGAAAAAAACACTGTAAAGACATGAATGAAAAGCTCATTTTACTTTGTCATAATGGAATACAGGGATTCTTTTTTAAATTTTTGTTTATTTATTTATGATAGTCACACACAGAGAGAGAGAGAGAGGCAGAGACACAGGCAGAGGGAGAAGCAGGCTCCATGCACTGGGAGCCCGACGTGGGATTCGATCCCGGGTCTCCAGGATTGCGCCCTGGGCCAAAGGCAGGCGCCAAACCGCTGCGCCACCCAGGGATCCCCAGGGATTCTTTTTTAAATTAAAAATATGTAATATATTCATTCAAGTTTTTAAGATATTGGCTTGCTTGTGTGTGTGTGTGTGTGTGTGTGTGTGTGTTTTGTCACCTAAAATGTTATAATCACACTCAAGAAAAGATCCTGGGAAAGTCTTTGGTAATTAATTTTAGTGATAAAAGAAGACACTGCTTTTAGAAAAAAATAAAGTGCCACTAGAGAAAATATACGTAATAGAAAAATACATTTTAAAAGACATTGTGATGCATGAGACAACTATGAAAGTAAAGATGAAAGCTGTAAATAAAAATATAATTTCCTTAAATGATGATATTTTTCCTATGGATTCTTCAATAATCAAAGCTTGCTAGGATGCCTGGGTGGTTCAGAGGTTGAGCTTCTGCCTTTGGCTCAGGGCATGATCTTGGGGTCCAGGATCAAGTCCCACATCGGGCTCCCTGCATGGAGCCTGCTTCTCTCTCTGCCTGTGTGTCTCTCTCTGTGTGTCTCTCATGAATAAATAAATAAAATTGTTTTAAAGAAATGCTTGCTTAGGACTTGTTTCAATGCATAGAACCATCCCATTCTTATCAAGGAATACCCAGTAAAGTTTAGAATGATGACTTACTGTCTCTCAATAAATGGGTTTATTGGGCTATTCTGTTTCACTTGATCTGTTGAAACGCTAGAACTGTAGGCATCCCTAGGCTTGAGGGTGGGTTTAAATACTGCTCTAGGCTCTGACTAGTCAGAGACCTGACTTCTTGTCAATGACCTTGTCGCATGGTTGCTTGGGATGCTTCAGAACAATAATGAATGGGTTCCAAGAAGAAACCTTCAAAAAAGGAGCATTCCAAGAGAGATAAAATAAAGTCAGCCAGGCCAAGTAAGGGAATACATATGGCAGAGAACTTCCCAAGAGCTTGGTCATCAAAGGATACAGAGAATTTCCTATATTCACAATGACAGCATATATAGACCTAAAACAATAATTTGACAAAATCCAACTTTGATCCTTTAAAAATAGACTTAATTTTGATAAATATGAAATTCCTGCAACCTGGATTGATGAATAAAAAAAGTGATCAATCTAAGGAATACCTCTGTTTATAAAGGGAAGGAGGACTGGCACAATGATAAAATGAAACTCATTTCTACGTGCTTTTACAGAAATCTATGCAAAACATTCTGACTGATAGGTCTCTGGAGGCAAATATTTTAAACTGTAACACTTCATTATTTTTTTAAAAGATTTTATCTATTTATTCATGAGAGACAGACACAGAGAGAGAGAGAGAGGCCAAGGCACAGGCAGAGGGAGAAGCAGGCTCCATGCAGGGAGCCCGACATGGGACTCAATCCCGGGTCTCCAGGATCACACCCTGGGCTGAAGGTGGCACTAAACTGCTGAGCCACCCCGGCTGCCCTGTAACACTTGATTAGATGTGAAATTTTGATGCATATGTTTAAAACTTTTGTTTGAGAATATATGTAAATAGATATGATTTGTATTGATATGTTAAATTCAATCTATTAATATTGAAAACTTACAACTCTATAGACAGTCAAAAACCGAGACAATATACAACACCAAGCCAATTAAGCAGTATATAAAACACATCAAAAAACAAGTGGAAAGGGAAGGATCATTTAATGGGATTTTAGCCAGCATTCATGGTTGAACACATTAGAAATCTGACTCATTTAAAAATTAAAAGAAATGTATAGCAATGCAGAAATGCAGAAAAAAACTACAGAAGTTGCCATGGAAAATAGTGCAGAAAAAAGAAGGGAGTAATAATTGGGATCCAGTGAGGGCACAGCACCTCTGCCCACAGAGACTGCAGTGCTGCCGCCCTAGGTGTTGACTCTGGCACCTCTGTCATGTTTGCTGCCACAGCCTCCCTGAGGCCATGGTATTGTTTCACTGCTCATTGCACTGTGTTCTGTGTCTCTGGTTGTTATAGGCTTGATTCAAAGTCTGGTTTGCTCACCCCTACCTATGAAGTGTGGTGGCCCCTTCTTCCTAACCAAGACTTTATAAGGGAGAAATGGGGCTTTATGGCTTCTTTTCCTGTCTCTGATACCTCCTCTTTCACTGGACCCAAAAAACAATTAAGCAAATGTATTGTGAATATTTCTCTTTTTCTGGAAATGTGTATCATCAGTCTAAAATTCGTTAAAAATTCTCCATAAATTCAATTACAATGAATAGCTTGGTTTCATAAGCTATTTCTTCACTTCTTTTTTTAAAGATTCTATTTATTCATGAGAGACACAAAGAGAGAGAGAGAGAGACAGAGACAGAGACAGAGACAGAGACATAGGCAGAGGGAGGAGCAGGCTCCATTCAGGGCCGGACCTGGGACTTGATCCGCAGACCCTAGGACCACGCCCTGAGCTGAAGCAGATGCTCAACTGCTGAGCCACCCAGGCATCTCTATAAAGGTATTTCTATTTTAGTGTGTAAGGTCAAGAAAAATTGGTCAATTGGACAATCAGATTAGCTGGACATTCCTTTGTGTCTTATAATAACATTGAGGTTCTGTCTCATAACTAACTACATAGCAAAAAGTGAAATGCAATTCAGAAATACCGAGAAAGTTGAGAAAACAGAAATGCAGCCTTTATTTTCCATTGACTGGAAAACTTGATTTAAAAAACACATGGAAAAAAAATAAAAAATAAATAAAAAACACATGGACACTAAAAACAAACAATAGCAAACACATGGGAATGCCCTTAAAATTTTAGTCATTAAGATTATTTTTAATATATCTAAATATGAGCAACTACAAAAAATTTCTCTCAACTGGAAAATTTTTTTCCAATTAATGTGTCTCTAAAATAATGTTTTATGGTATTTTTTTTCTCATGCATGTTTAGATGAAATGATACAACAGAATAAATATCACTGTTTTAGTTTACTTTTGAAGGCATTCAGGGCATGCACTTCAAAAAAGACCACTCTGGCATGAGGGTTATTTTGAACTGAAGACAATTATGAGCTCCAGTATAATCCATGTCTGCTTGAAAGCAGAAAATAAACATTCCCCTTGTGGATATTTAGCCCTTTCCTCTAATTTCAGTACTAAGAAGGTTTGACAATCTCATCCCCAGAAATTAGATGGCATCCAGAAAGTCCACACAAACAAACCTTACTAATTCTAGCTGTTATTCTCATATATTTGCTACCCTCGCTGCTCAAAATCCTTTCCTTCATCCTGTCATTTCCCTATAAAATTATTGTTCTTTCTGAAGATGTTATATAAGCCCCAAGTTCTAATTACCCTTTTGAGTACATGAGTTTTTTCCACATAATGAGCATGCTGTATGTGTTAATAAACTTGTATTTGATTTTCTCTTGATAATCTGTCTTTTGTCAGTTTATTCATAAGGTCTAGTCAGGGAACGTAGGAAGGTAGAGGGAATGAGTTTATCCTTCCCTACAGTTTAAAGGTAGATCAGTTATAAAATCACGGAAAGGATGCATTGTAAAATGCTTTAAAATAAATAGCATCAAAATGTATGACCTTAATTTAATTATGTGGAAACATCAGACAACCAAAAACAGAGGGAAGTTACTGGCCAGTGCTATTTAGAAGTGTCAAGGTCATAAAAGAAAAAAGGGCTAGGAAATGTTCCAGTATAAAGGAAACTAAGAAGATATGACAATTAAGAGCCTTTAGACACAGTAAAAAGACATTAGGGAGACAAATGACAAAATCTGCATATGATCTGTGAATTACTTAATAGTTTAATATCAATGCTATCTTTCTGGTTTTTATCACTGTACTCTTGTTAAATCACATGTTAACATTTGGGGGAGCTGGATAAAAGACATGGGAATTCTTTGTACTAATTTTGCAGCTTTTCAATAGGTCTGAAAGTGTTTCAAAATTAAAAGTTAAATAAATCAAACAATAAATGAACACAGTATACATATGGATGATAATTTGTAGCTGTGTACCTCTATGAACAGTTACCTTTTTTTATAATTGTGTTAAATAAATGAGTAAATCGGACTGTGCTTGACAAAAACATTCTGCATATTGATGTAAACTTTATCCTGGTGTCTCTAATTTTCAAAGAACTCCAAATCAGTAGTAGATACAATTAATGCTTTTTCTACAAACAGACAATTTCACTTATATTTGATGTGAAATACAGGTAAATATATTTTCAATAATTTCAATAATTTTTCATTCATACTTTTACTTTCAGTAAACTTTTTAATGGCAATCATTATAAAAAGGTATAAAAAACTAACCATGAGCTTTTATAAAGGAAGGCAAAAAATAAAAATATTTCACTTTTAGGTCTTCATTTCCCATAAGATAAATTCCAAACCCCAAGTGAACAGAAGGCTGAAGAGAACGGAGACCAAAGGATAAGCATTTGTGATCTGACAGGAGAGTTTAAGAAGCCTGGACCAATGCGACGGACTATTCTGAGGATACAAACAATGGAACAAATGAGGGTACTATTTAGGATGTAAAATTTCTGAAAACTGTATTTTCCCTAGTATGGAAAAAAAAAGATTAAGTTTGTTTTCTATTCCTCAGTATGTATAAGGACAGTTTGTTGTATCCCATTCTGACATCAATACTTGAATTCTGTGCCTTTTTTTTCTATTTTCAATATTGTTTATTAAAAATCTCAGGCATGAAAAATCTATATCTAGTTCACAACATAGTTAATTAAAATTCCATCTTCACTTGAGTATTATTTGTCCTCTTAAAGGTTCTCCTCTGTGTCCTTTACCGTGGGTCAGAGGAAACTGAAGAAGACCACTTACTGTGTAAGTAAAGGGTCAGTGCACATTTGGGCTGTGGTCCTCCTCTGTTGATTAACCTCACTGAGTTACCTTGCTGTCCTTTGTCTTGGGGAGGGCCCCCAAGTGCTTGTAAAAAACCTACAGATAATCTGGTGTAGATCCTGTTTGACAGAAATCCCTCTATGATGAGGATTCCCCTGGGAGATTCAGCTGCACTTTCTCTCTGACGCTATCTGAAGGGTCATGCTGTCATTCCTTTGATTGCCTCATTTCTTTGTCCCATGCTGTGGCAGTCTGGCAAACTGGCAGACCCACTGCCATGTCACTTCTGTGACTTCAGGACCAAGAAATGTTAGTATCTTGTATCACATAATTTGAGGACATAAAAGAATTTGGGGTCAAGTAAAAACTGCAACATGCCCTCTTCCATCCAGCCACACCCTCTGCCTCTCTCTCCTCTTATTATCTTCCCTCTTCCCCTGAATTCCCCTTAGAAAGGGTAAGTTAGCTCATCTTCCTTGTTGCTTGGGTATAAAATCATCTGCTGGGAAAACCTTCTCATTTCCCACACAGCACTCTATCTTGGTTAAAGAATGAATCTTTTTTTTTTTAATTCTTTTTTAATGTGCAGTGAATTCCTATTTTGCATTTTATTCTCATGTGTAGAAAAAGAACTATAATAAAGTGGCATGGGTCAATTAATATTTAGTGAAAGTAATTTTTACTTTGAATAGTATTCTAGTGTTGAAGTAAAATGACAGCACTGGTTCCCCTGTGTATTTTTGAGAAGAATAGTAAATTTATCAGAATACGACTTCCTGTTTCAGCAACTTTCCGTCATTCCTTCCATTGGTATTCTGATTGGATTCCCTTATCCTCTCTTCTCACACAATGATATGAAATGATCAAGGGGAATCCTATTCTTTGAGGTTCAACATCCTACTCCAGCTTGCAACAATTGAGATTTAAATGTGACAATCTGCTAGTATCATGGAGATGGAGCAGGATTGCTAATAGTTAACCACCCATTAGTAGGTTTATCTGGCAGGTGTTTGTTTTCACAGTAGCTGAGTTTTATTTAGTCTTGACTCATTGAGCCTGAAATGCTTAGAGACACTTCAGGAAACTTAGCTCCCTGCTGTTCAAATGACAGAGCTCAGTAAATGAGCTCCTTAGGTAGATGCTAGCATATGCTGTTTTAGATTGCATGATTACATTTTAAAGTCTTACCTCTCCCCCACCCAAAAAAAATTACAAGAATAGGCTTTAATAGTAGTTGATAAGAGGACCTAATAATTTGTGAGCTTTATATTTAGGATATTTAGGAACCTTAACTATTCCAGATTTTAATATTTAGTGTCTTAATCTTTTTCTAATATCCCCACATTTGGATACACTTGGACATACCAATTTATTCAGAATTAACAGACACAATTAGATATCATGAAATAATTAATATTTAATGTTTGATGGTAACGAATATGACCTCTCTGAGAATGACTGAATCAATATTCATGTTTTAGTGCTGCTTAATTTTTTTTAAAAAAAGGCTAACTACATAATTAAAATTAACAGAAATATGAGCCTTTATGACATGCAATAGCATAGAATTGGGAATTATATTAAGAAATCCAATTGGAAACATTTCCTTAGTAAAAATCAGAAAAGTAAAATATTTCTTTAAATCATTTTGCCTCATTGAGAGGGGAGGCTGAAGAATGTCTTTACTTGAATAAATAAGTAAAATTGTATGAATCACTATATATTTAATTTTTTTCAATCAGCATTGTTGTGGGATGACTGACATTCAATCAGCTGCATACGTTTAAAGTGTACCAGTTGATGTATGGCATCTGTACACCCCCATGAAACTAACATATTGAACATGTACATCTCACCCATGTTGCCTCATGTCCTGTGTAACTATTCTCCCCTCACATATCTCCATCCCTCCCATCTCATTCACTGGAAACCATCCCATTTTCTATCCCTGTACCACAGTTTACATTTTCTGGAGTTTTATGTAAATGGAAGTAAACAGTGTGTACTTTTTGGTCTGGATACCATCATTTAAATATACTTACATTTCACATACTGAATAACAATGTGTGACTCCCTCTTCTCCAACAATTATTGTAGTTATTCTTTAAAATTTGAGTCATTCAAGTATGTTGCAGTATCTCGTTATGATTTTAACTTGCATTTCCCTAATACCTAGTGTTGTTGACCCTCTTTTCAAGTGCTTATTTATCATCTTAATATCTTCTTTAGTGAAATACTTCAAATCATTTGCCAATTTTTAAGTTGGATTATTATTATTTTTTTCTTATTGAGTTTTGGGAGTTCTTTATATACTCTGGATATAAGTTTTGCTAGATATATGATTGTACTTTGTTTTTGTTTTGTTTTACAGTCTGTGGCTTATGTTTCATTCCCTTAACAGCATCTGTGCAAGAAAAGAAGGTGTGAATTTTGATGAAGTCTAATATTTTAATTTCTTATTTGTCTAATTCAATTTGTGGTCACAAAGGTCACTCCTATATCTCCTCAAAAGTTTTAGAAGTCTAAAGTTTAGATTTTCATTATGTTCCATGATCCATTTTGAATTAATTTTTTATATGTTTGGAGACATAGAACAAAGTTTATTTTATTTCATACTTTGCATTAGAATACCCAATAGAACAATCTCTGTCTTTTAATAGGACTATTTAGGCAATTTATATTTAATGTGATTATTTATAAGATTAGGTACAAATCTATCATCTTAACTGTTTTCTATTTATCCTAAAGATAAGTAAAGACAGTTTTGTTTTCTTTTTTCCTTTTACTTCTTTCCTTTCTTCTTTTTACTTATTTCTTAATATTTCTCTTTTGCTTGAGGTTTGGCCTTCCTGAGTCTCTATATTTCCAGTTTTTATCATATCAATACTATTTCCAGCTATATTATTTTAAAAATGTGTTCCTTCTCCTACAATGATTGGACATTGTAGGATGTTAAGAAATCAAATCATTTAATCAAGAGTTTCATGGGCCTGGCAGAAATGTAACATGGAATAATTAAATAATATACCTCTTGATTAACTGGAAGAAGGAGATATGTGTTGAATGTAGTCATAAAAGGTATAGTGAAATAAAAGAAATACACTAGCTCTGGTTATAATAAATTTCAACCTCTCTATTCATAATGAAGGTCATCTAAATAAATAGATAGTAATATATAAGTATGAATATTTATTTACTTATTTATTTAAAAATACACACACACACTAAAACCACAATTGACTCAAGGCACTCAAATAGAATCTTATGGCTTCATGAGAAATAGTCTGTAAAAGGTAAATATGAAGGGCAGTTGGGCAGGAGGATGAAAATTGGTGAAAAACTTTATGGTATATCTCACTGTTGTCTTCTTCCCATATACCTGTTCAATCCATTAGAAAATTCTTTTGATTCTGTCTTAAATATAAGCAGATTCCAGCCACTTGGATCTGTAGTTTTGTAAATTATCTCCCTACTTCTGCCCTTACCTCAGTCAGTCTATAGATTAGCACAGTAGCTAGACTTATTTTAAATTCCAGGTAGGGGCTCAGTGGTTGAGTGTTCACCTTTGGCTCAGATGATGATCCTGGGATCAAGTTCCACATCAGGCTCCCTGCAGAAATCCTGCTTCTCCCTCTGCCTATGTTTCTGTCTCTCTGTGTCCTTCATGAATAAAGAAAATCTTTAAAATTAAACCAATAAAAAAATAAGATTCCAGTTAGATATCACTTTCCTCTAATCAACACACAATTTGTTTAGTGAGAAATGTAATATTTTTATAATGGCCTATAAGGAAGGCCTTAAATTAAGCAAGTTGTAGGTCTAATCCTCCATGACCTCTTTTACATATTTCACAGCTCACTTTCTCTGTTCTTAGTATACTTGCTACCTTAATATCACTTATAAATATCCTTGCCCACATGCACCCTTTTTAAGAGGTTTATGCTGCCATTCTATTTAAAATGTGCTTAAAGGGATCCCTGGGTAACTTAGCAGTTTAGCACCTGCCTTCATCCCAGGGCGTGATCCTGGAATCCTGGGATCCAGTCCCACATGGGGCTCACTGCAGGGAGCCTGCTTCTCCCTCTGCCTGTCTCTGCCTCTCTCTCTCTCTCTCTCTCTCTCTCTGTCTCTCATGAATAAATAAATAAAGTCTTAAAAAAGTGAAAAAAATACAGTAATATAGAACCTTTATAAGAGAAAATAAAAATAATATAATGTACAGAAAGGCTATAATTGAATTTTAATAAGTTTTGATATATATGATGAATCAAATATTCAACATAGAATGAATTAAAGATGTAAAAAATAATAAAGTGTATAAGAATAAAACTAAAACCTGAAAATAAAAGCTAAAGAGAGACTAAGAGTATTTTTGAGATTGAGTATTAATAGCTTAAAAATATATAAAAATAAAACTTTAATAATCTTATTAAAATAAGGATTTAAAGCAATAACAGTAAAATAAATAAAACAAAATAAAAATTATTGGAGTTTAATAGCCCAGATTTTGGAACCAGAGACATTGTGTTAAACTCTAAGATTTTAAGTCCCCAAGCAGTAAACCTAAGTTTCTAAGACTTGGGTTCTCACATGTCAAAAAAAAAAAAACAAAAACAATAATAATAATTTCTAATTTAGAGATTGTTAGGATTAAGTAAATAATGTATCTTACCGATATAGCACAGGATTTGGCATATAGTAAGTTTTCAATTAATGGCATCTACTATTAGAGTGAAGGATGGACTGTAGATGCCAATATTTAAATTCTGACACAATGACATCCTTGAAAATATATTAATATGTTAAACCAGTGTATGTAAGTTTATGCAGTGAATATATCTATCTATATCTATCTACCTTAAAATTTAAAAATAAATGTTAAATATTAGCAATCAAAGACTAGGACTACTAAAAGCTTGAAAATATAAAAATAAAGAACAGTAAAATGGAACCTGTAACTTATTCCTTTTGCCAAATGGATTCACATCACCAACTGCCAAGAGATAATCTGATGTGAACATTCAACATTCGCACTTCTCTCTCCTGTTAATAAAGAACATTCTTCATGCCTCCAGCCAGCTCCTTCCAAGTGACACAGATGCCCTCATTCTAGGTTCCCCATTGTGTCCTATTGCTTAAGCAGTCCTTTATTTCTTGCTTTTAAAATATCTGGATGTGGTTGGTCATTACAGATCATTTCCTGGGAGGACTATCATTGCATCCAGCAATCCTCTACTAGTCCTTAGCACTCTCAGAAACTTAAAATTGCCTAGGGAGCTTTAATCAATCATCCAGACAAGCAAAACAAACAAGCCACAGATTGCCAAGCTGTACCAGAGGTCAATTACATCGGAATCCCTCTGAATGAAGTTCAGGCAATGTTATACCTTAAAACTTCTCAGCTGCTTTTCAACCTCCATTGAGAATCTTCACTTTGTGTTATGTATGAGCAATCTTCATAGTCTTAACATTTGACTTTAGATGAGGTTAAACTATTTCTGTTTTCATTTATTTTTCCTCTCAGAGCTTCTTTGCCCAAATTTGTACACAGTGTGTGTGTGTGTGTAGATATATATATATATATATATATATATATATATATTTTTTTTTTACTGTTTTTTACTGTTACACAGTTTATATTTTTTAAAGTATGGCAGAAAATATTGCACATCTCAATTCAACTCTCAAAAACCCCAGCAGAGCAAATCTAATCTACTACCCATGGTGTCTCTTTCTTCCTCAAAAAGGCAGAATGAAGCATCACAAAATAGCTCCAAAATATTATGCCTTTGTTGAAATTTCATTCCTCTGCCTACATTCCTGTGACCTTTGTTCCCTGAATTCAAGTCATAATTTTATTCAAGCACTCACTATATAAATTTAATATATGAAAAGAAATGTATTTCTGTAGTCCAGGTGGACTTTGGCAAAGTATTTGGGGATGGAGGAGGAATTGTTTCTTTGTGGACATTTATGTCAGTCGCAGAAAATATGGCAAAACAGCTGTTTGCCGAACCACTCAATTCCTATCAAGGCTTTTTTTTCTTTAAGATTTTTATTTATTTATTCATGAGAGACACAGAGAGAGGCAGAGACATAGGCAGAGAGAGAAGCAGGCTCCTCACAGGGAGCCTGATGCGGGACTCAATCCCAGAACTCTGGGATCACGCCCTGAGCTGAAGGCAGATGCTCAACCGCTGAGCCACCCAGGCGTTCCTCAAGACTTAAATATATATATGGATCTCCAATTAAATATGGCAGCTACTGATCTAACTACAGCTCTAGACCAGGCACAATAATTGAACTGCATGATTCCAACATTTCAAAAAAATGAAACCTCTTTGATTGCATCATTTCTCAACAGCAAATGTACAGAGCTGATCAATTTTGAATAATGGTACAACAGTCTCAATTCACCTGTTCTATGATTACCTTCTTGGCATCCTAATTTCATCTCATAGTTCTTCCCAAGGCTGTTGTAAAGTTTACTTGTAGCTTTATGGAACAGATCACAAGCCCCATCCTTTGTGTAGTGGTTTCTAGTCTTGACTTCATATTAAACCATGTAGGGTACTTTAAAAAGAAAATTTGGATATCATCATAGATTAAATGAGAAAATGGGAAACACTGGGGCTAGGGCATCAGCATTTAGTCCTCATTTTCTAGCTTTTTGTCTTTTCCTTTTTCTTTTATTTTAAAGCTACTTCTATCATTCAAATGCATCTCTAGGACAAAGTCATTTGAAATAGTTAAATTACAATGAGCAAGTTATGTTCCAAATATATATACATTCCAAGATAGGTATATATATATATATATATATTTTCATATGAACAACTCACACAAGTGCTTGCCCAAGTCATTGGGAAGATTTGGATGCTTAAAGAGACCATCCCAATATTTTCTTAGTGGAGGGTAGGGGATCATAAATAAATTTCCATAATTACAGTCCAGATAGCCAGGATACATAAAGCTGAAATCATCTTTTTCTGATGATTGCTAGAAAAAGCACTAGAAATTATGAAGAAAACATCAGTAATACTGAGCATCTCTCAACAGCACTGCTAGAAAAGCCAACTTGATTTCAATTCTTGTAACTATTGCAACGGTTGACCAGGAAGTACGGGGTTATAAGAGGTATGCCATAGATTTCTTCAAAAGATTAAGATAAACTGGTACTTGTTAAAGTGGGTTTCAGTAATAATACTATAAGATACTTCAAATTTACAGTTAAAAAAGAAGAAAAAAATGAAGATGAAGACTTAGTAACCCATCTCATGTATTCTATGCTTTTGTCTATTTCTAAGAATGAGTCTTTAGAAAGATTATTTCAAAGTAAAGAAAGGTCTTTTAGGAACAAAATATTTAGATTTAATATTTTCTGAGTACATGTGCAATTTATTTAAACTTAAATGTTATATATGTGTGATATATATATATATATATATATATATATATATATTACAACTTTGTTCCACAAATACAGCATACATTTGCACATTTAAATATTTTAGCTGTGTTATATGTCAGGATTGTAGGACAGTAGTATGGGTAGCTTATAAAACTTATTAAGCAAGGGACTACTTGATCTATCTACTTGATAGATCACAGGTTGATCTATCTGATAATAATAGCTTAACAAAAGAAATTTGATCTATGGATCTAATCTATATTGGCTCTTATTTTATCACAGATCAAAATGCAATTCTATTTTAAACTTAATAGTCACATTCAACTTGTTCATAGGCTGGGACTGGAAGAAGCTACATATTTTTTTTCCTCAGCAGATAAACATTGAAATTTTGCTTCATTCTATAAGAATATCCATTGTTGGAATGCCTGGGTGGCTCAGTGGTTGAGCATCTGACTTCAGCTCAGGTTGTGATGCTGAGGTCCAGGGATCCAGTCCCTCATCGGACTTCCTGCATGAAGCCTGCTTCTTCCTCTGCCTATGTCTCTGCCTCTCTCGTGAATAAGTAAATATAATCTTAAAAGAAGGGATCCCTGGGTGGCGCAGCGGTTTGGCGCCTGCCTTTGGCCCAGGGTGTGATCCTGGAGACCCGGAATCGAATCCCACGTCGGGCTCCCGGTGCATGGAGCCTGCTTCTCCCTCTGCCTGTGTCTCTGCCTCTCTCTCTCTCTCTGTGACTATCATAAAAAAAAAAAAAAATTAAAAAAAAATCTTAAAAGAAAAAAGAATGTCCATTGTCCTCACTTAAAAGTTCTTACTTAAATATAATGCACGTAAAGAAAAATGACATAAATCATAACTGTATATAATATATGTTGTTTTGAAAACTAAATATGCCCATGTGTCCAGCATCCTCATCAACGACATGATCTTACTTGCAACCCAGAAACCTTGCTCATGTCCTCTTAATACTCCTTACCTCTCATCATCCTTTAGAATAACCTAATTATACTAACTTTTAAAAGAATGAATGAGTTTTGTCTGCTTTTTGTGTGTTAAAAATGAAATTGTTAAAATTGTATTATATGTTGTGTGTTTTCTTTTGTTCAACATTAAGTTTGTAAGTCACTGTACTTTCTGCCTATAATTGTAAATTATTGCTGTATAGAATTCAATTCAGTAAATTACCATGATTTCCATATTTTACTATATTTATCTATTTTACTGTGGTTCATGTTGCATCATTTTTTAAAAATAACTTGAATCAAGTCAGCATTGAAGATACTCAGTATTTTAATAAATTAGTATGATAGAATGATAAGTTGTGAGCCTAGGGCCAAGTATACCACCTTGAATCATCAAGTTAGAAGTTTTGGGTGCTCAATATAACTTAAGACATGAGCCAAGTTCAGAGTTTTGCAATGTGGGTAAAGGTTGGGGTTTACATATTGGAAAAGTAGAGAAACCATGTGTTAGTGTAAGTAGACTGGAAATCTTTGTTGCCATTTGTGCCATTTATCAAGCTAAGACAGAGGTAGGAGAGAGGGTGATGAGGAAATTCAAAATATTATTAACCAGAATTGGAATCCAGATGAGAGATCAAAAAAGGTTTCAGTGGAAAGAGAAATATCAAGTCAGATCTGGGAGTTAAAATCAAGCACTAGGGAACAAGCATGGGATAGAGTTCCCAGGTTGGTAAGAAATGGTCACGTTAGAGTTGAACTACAGGTATAGCACTTGATTCTAGAATACAGTCTTCCTGTTTGCTATTTTGACTTTAAAACGCTTTCCTGGAGTGAGGAGACAAGATAAAGGGATTTTCGACAGTCATTTTCGTTGGCCCATCAAATCGGAACAAGACAGGTGATTTTCCCAGAAAGCTAAAATTTTGTAGAATTTTATTTTAACTTGCCTGTGCTTAGTTTCTTCTGAGACACTGTATTTTCCTTGAGAATGAGGAAATGATGATTTAAGCTAGTCTACCTCCCATGATACCCACTAAACCCAAGTGAAAGTAATGTATACTTTCTCCCCTACTTCTGTATCCTGTGTCCACTTCTTCTCCAGAATATTGGGTAGAAAATGTTGAAAAGGAACAAATAACACTTATTTAGCTGACGTCCCTTGGCTCTCATGCCTAGCTACATGTTAATTTCTGATTTTAACATTTCTGGATGCTTCAAATACATACTTTAAAATGACACATAAGTATAAATAAAAATATAAACATAACCGAAAAATACATATAAGTAACAGCATATAAATATAACATTTAAAATGTGCATTTCACTCCTCTGGCACTACAGTGTCATTACTTTTCTAGTATATCTCTTATACAAAGAAACGCCTACAGACTTTACAATCTAAGTCATTAGCCTAGACAGCCATATTTACCAGAAGTCTGGATTATATATTTGAATACAGTTTTTTTTAATATTTTATTTATTTATTCATGAGAGACACAGAAAGAGAGGCAGAGACACAGGCAGAGGGAGAAGCAGGCTCCATGCAGGGAGCCCGGTGCAGGACTCGATCCCAGGACCCCAGGATCATTCCCTGGGCTGAAGGCAGACAGTTAACCACTGAGCCACCCAGGCATCCTTTGAATATAGTTTTTGTTTCGTTTACATTTTCTCCATCTGTTCTCTTTATCAGTGACTAGTTTTCTTTAATTTCTGTAGTCTTTAAATCTTTTCTTCTACATTTATTGTAATTAATTTTGATTCTTGTGTCTCTGCAATCTCACTTTAAAAATCTCATTTTATTATATTATTAGCTTATTCTCTGCTCTTATTTTTTAAATCATTGTGTTTATTAAATTCTTTAAAGTGTGAAATGATCATGGATTTGTTTTCCTTTTAGAATTGTGTTTTATTCTTTATCAGATTGTTAATCTCCATTTCTACTCTCTTCTTTTTTCATTGTAGTATATATTTGCCTATTTGACATTCCGTGCCAGTTTTAACAGCATTCTTGTTTTTGGCATTTTGCTTATACTTAACTTGAAGGTTTGTGTCTAAGCACTCAATTTGCTTTGATCAAGATTGAGCACCTTCTTGTCTCCCTTCTCAGCCCATCTGAGGGCTCTTACTGTTCTCCACTGGGCAACAGCTTGAGGTCTGTGCTTTGAGCCCCATTTCTTTCATAGCAGTTAGGGCTAACGAGTCAGGAGGAAGAAGAAACTTCTAGTGGTATTGCATTCAATCTTTGTCATATAATCTAGGCTCTGTAGTTTCTTTAGCGCTTTTATCATTCATATCAGGGTATTTTTCCCAAAGTGGGTTATATGCTCTATTCTGGTGTCCAGGCTGAGCTCAGCCTGTAGCTATTTACCCGATTTGTTTTGAGCACTAGCCTATTGTGAGCTAACATGCTTTTTCCTTGCTGTCCTAAATCCAATAATGCAAGTGATAAAACATTGGAATGTTATTCTCAAGAATTTTAGATAGAATTTTCTCCATGTTGGCTATTCATTCTCTCAGTCTACTTCTTTTCAGATTAAAATAAGTCTGGAAGAATAATAAGGATTTTTTTCTACTCACCTGCTTTTCCCTTACAGCCTCTATGGAAAAGGGCTGCTAGTTTAGGAGCTGCTCAGTGTAAATTGTGCAGAGAAAATGTGCTACTCGACATATTCTTGCCACTTCACGCTGAAAGTTACTAATCAAAAGTCAGCACTTAAAGCCACTTAGACATCCATTTATGTATCCTTCATCAATTATGATTTCCATTCTCCACAATTACTACTGCAAATATTCACTAGCATTTCAAACTTCCAACCCATAATTACCACTCCTGAGAAGATGGCCCTGCTTTTTATTTTACAGAAAACAATCAAAGCCATCAGAATACCTTTAACTTCTTTCTAAGTAGCTTAGTTTTTTCTACAACAAGCTCTTCTTCTATATTCCTTGTGACAATAGAAGAGCTGATTCTCCCTTTGTTTAGAGCCTCTTTCTTCATCCACACTCTGGAGCACCTGTCTCCTTATTTACTCAAGAAACCTGAAGGTAAAGTTCTTACATACACATAAACTCTTACGTGTACACATGCTTGTCATGTTATATCATATATACATGTGTATGTATGTATATATATATATATTTTTTCATCTTCATGTCATTCTCCAATTTTAGTCACGTTGTTGAATCATCATTAAAATACCTCAGTAATACTCATCTTTAAATATCAGAATGGCTGAAATTAACAACACAGGAAACAACAGATGTTGGTGAGGAGAAAGGACACGGAGAGGATGTTGGTGGGAATGCAAACTGGTGCAGCTACTCTGGATAATGGTATGGATGTTCCTCAAAAAATTAAAAATAGGGATGCCTGGTTGACTCAAGGGTTGAGCATCTACCTTTGGCCCTGAGTGTGATCCTGGAGTCCCAGGTTCGAGTCCCACATCAGGCTCCCTGCAAGGAGCCTGCTTCTCCCTCTGCCTATGTCTCTGCCTCTCTCTCTCTCTCTCTCTCTCTCTCTCTCTGTGTTTGTGTTTCATGAATAAATAAACAAAATATTTAAAAAAATTAAAAATAGAACTACCATATGACCCAGCAATTGCACTAAAGGACACAAAAGGATACAAAAATACTAATCTGAAAAGATAAATGCATCCTGATATTTCTAGCAGCATTATCAACAATAGCCAAGTAATGGAAAGAGTCCAAATGACCACTGACTGATAAATGGATAAAGAAGATGTGGTAATAACACACACACACAGACACACACACTGGAATATTACTCAGCTATCAAAAAGAATGAAATCTTGCTGTTTGCAATGAAGTGGATGGAGCTTGAGAGTATTATGCTAGGTGAAATAGGTAGAGAAAAACAAATACCATATGACTTCACTCATATATGAAATTTAAGAAACAAAACAGTTGAATACAGGAAAAGAGAGAGAGAGAGAGGCAAACCATAAAACAAAATCTGAACTATAGAAAACAAACTGAGGGTTGCAGGGACAAGAGGTGGGCTAAATGGGTGATGGGTTTAAGGAGGGCACTTGTGGTAAGTACAAGGTGTTATATGTAAGTGATGAATCAGTAAATCCTACATGTGAAACTAATATTACACTGTATGTTAACTAACATTAATTTAAATAAAATAAAAACTTGGAAGAAAAAAAAAGGAGTATGGCGAGGAATTCTCCTCCCTCCACTTGTTCAGAGTCAAACTTGTAAAAATAGCTGTCTAGACTCTAGCTTTTACGTCCTCACTTCCTGTGGCTCCCAGTCAGCAAATGGTTCCAATCTACCACTTCCCTGTCATAGGACAAACTAATTATTCCTCCAACCCTTTCATTCAATAATTCACTAAGTAATTTTCTTTTTTTTTCTTTTTTTTTTGTTTTAACCATCTTAAAGTGCTTTTTATTTTATTTTATTTTTTATAAATTAATTTTTATTGGTGTTCAATTTACCAACATACAGAATAACACCCAGTGCTCATCCCGTCAAGTGTCCCCCTCCGTGCCCGTCACCCATTCACCCCCACCCCCCGCCCTCCTCCCCTTCCACCACCCCTAGTTCATTTCCCAGAGTTAGAAGTCTTTATGTTCTGTGTCCCTTTCTGATATCTCCCACACATTTCTTCTCCCTTCCCTTATATTCCCCTTCACTATTATTCATATTCCCCAAATGAGTGAGAACATACACTGTTTGTCCTTCTCCGATTGACTTACTTCACTCAGCATAATACCCTCCAGTTCCATCCACGTTGAAGCAAATGGTGGGTATTTGTCATTTCTAATGGCTGAGGAATATTCCATTGTATACATAAACCACATCTTCTTTATCCATTCATCTTTCGATGGGCACCGAGGCTCCTTCCACAGTTTGGCTATTGTGGACATTGCTGCTAGAAACATCGGGGTGCAAGTGCCCCGGCGTTTCATTGCATCTGAATCTTCGGGGTAAATCCCTAACAGTGCAATTGCTGGGTCGTAGGGCAGGTCTATTTTTAATTCTTTGAGGAACCTCCACACAGTTTTCCAGAGTGGCTGCACCAGTTCACATTCCCACCAACAGTGTAAGAGGGTTCCCTTTTCTCCGCATCCTCTCCAACATTTGTTGTTTCCTGCCTTATTAATTTTCCCCATTCTCACTGGTGTGAGGTGGTATCTCATTGTGGTTTTGATTTGTATTTCCCTGATGGCAAGTGATGCAGAGCATTTTCTCATGTGCATGTTGGCCATGTCTATGTCTTCCTCTGTGAGATTTCTCTTCATGTCTTTTGCCCATTTCATGATTGGATTGTTTGTTTCTTTGGTGTTGAGTTTAAGAAGTTCTTTATAGATTTTGGAAACTAGCCCTTTTCAGGTTGTACTACAAAGCTGTGGTCATCAAGACAGTATGGTACTGGCACAAAAACAGACACATAGACCAATGGAACAGAATAGAGAACCCAGAAATGGACCCTGAACTTTATGGTCAACTAATAATCGACAAAGGAGGAAAGACGATCCACTGGAAGAAAGACAGTCTCTTCAATAAATGGTGCTGGGAAAATTGGTCATCCACATGCAGAAGAATGAAACTAGACCACTCTCTTGCACCATACACAAAGATAAACTCAAAATGGATGAAAGATTTAAATGTGAGACAAGACTCCATCAAAATCCTAGAGGAGAACACAGGCAACACCCTTTTTGAACTTGGCCACAGTAACTTCTTGCAAGATACATCCACGAAAACAAAAGAAACAAAAGCAAAAATGAACTATTGGGACTTCATCAAGATAAGAAGCTTTTGCACAGCAAAGGATACAGTCAACAAAACTCAAAGACAACCTACAGAATGGGAGAAGATATTTGCAAATAACATATCAGATAAAGGGCTAGTTTCCAAAATCTATAAATAATTCACTAAGTAATTTTAATGCAATATCACAAATATTTCTGAGATTCATTTGATTTTCATGACTCCCATGATCTTTGTCTAGGCCACAATTAGTTTTCATGAAGAAAATTACCAGAGCTGAACTCTTTTTATCATTAGGCAGGTTCACTTTCAAAATGTTACCCAAAAAACAATTGAAATGGACTTCAAATAATGCAAATCTAACAGGTCTCCCCCCTTTTAAGGATTCATTCATTCCCTATTTCCCTTAAAATGAAGTTATCAACCCTTAAACAAGGCCCTGCAAGATTTGTCTTGCTGACTTCTCTAGCCTGGACTCTCGTCCTTTCCCTTTTGCACACTATGCACTAGCTACAATAAATATTTTCAGTGCTTTTTAAATACAGTGTGTGTTATTTCCATTAAGGCTCACTCCTTCCTTTCCTCTTCTAATATGAAGGTGCCTGTGATAGCCTCCACTCCTCCTCAAGAAATGTGAATTAATACCCTAACCTAAAAGCATCCTTCCTTGATCATTCATTTTGCTCTGTGTTCAAAAATTCCTATATTTCTCCCTCATATCTTTAGTTACATTTTCTTGTCATTATTTTTCTAATGTCCTTTTTTTACATTTTCTCTACTATTTTCTCTTTATTATATCCCAATAGCCACTACAATTACTGAAATTTAAAATACATTTCCTAATGAAAAGAGAGAGGTGGCCATGGGCAAAGTTGAGGTCTAGGCAGAGAACATGTTCAGCTCTGGAGCTCACCTGTCAGAAATGTGTACTACCATCTGAGATGTGAATAATGGATGGAGAAGCAGGCAGGTCAGGTGAGCCAAGGGTATTCCTGCCAAGTCTTTCACATCCCTGCACATGCAGCACCCCTAGGCTTCCTCCCCCAGGCAGCTTTTCTCAGTGGAGGCTGGGAACCCCTTGCATCAGAATCACATAAGATATTTGTTAAAATTCAAAATCCCCAACCTCACTATCTTCTAAGTAAGACACTCTGAACAGGACCCTCGAATCTAAACTTTATTTTTTTATTTTTATTTTTTTTTTAATTTATTTATGATAGTCACAGAGAGAGAGAGAGGGAGAGAGAGGGAGAGAGAGGCAGAGACACAGGCAGAGGGAGAAGCAGGCTCCATGCACCGGGAGCCCGACGTGGGATTCGATCCCGGGTCTCCAGGATCACACCCTGGGCCAAAGGCAGGCGCCAAACCGCTGCGCCCCCCAGGGATCCCTCGAATCTAAACTTTAAACAAAAGCCTTGGGTGACCATTACACATTCTAACTTTAGACCAAAAAAAAAAGGGATTCTGACCTTAACTTATGAATTATAGGAAAAAGAAATGGCTTCCACTTAGTTTGAAAGGAAATAATATCCTCAAAATGGCCAAGATTCTCTAAACTTTCAGAGGAATCGTTTAAATATAATATAGTTGAGGATTACAGGGAATTCTTAAAAAATCAAGCAGCATTACAAAGAGGAGAGTGAAGGAAGATGAGAATAAAAGGAAGTGGAAGAATGAGTCAGAGGAGAAGAAACAAGAGTAAGAGCAACTGTAGAGTATTAGGAATATTTCATCCTACTTGTTCTCTGTTTCGCTTTCCCAATTACAGATATATGTTATTAATATTAAATTATTATTAACTACATTATACATTATTATATAAAATATAATATAATATATATATGTATACACACATGCACACACACATAATCTTATCCCTTTAATTACATTTCTTTAGAATTTAATTGGCCCCCAGTTACCTTACTTGGATTTGGGCACTTATAATTTATAAAGCTAAATGAGCTAAGAATTTTTTGCATCATATTTGCATCTTACTAATTATCCATATTAATCTCAAATATTTGTGCTATATAAGTTTTTCTGAAGGTCTACAAACCAAAGACATTGGGAGCAGAATCTTTTTTTCATAGTCTTTTTTATTTCACACCACAGGCAGCAGTCCTTAGTGACTACACATGAGATTGACCTTGCACAGAGGAAAAATAAACAAAATTAAGTGACTATTCAGGAAGGCATTTTTTTTCCCAATCACTGCAGCTTCTAAAGATCAGTATTTAAGAAGTGCCCACTAATTTCCTCAGGTCATTTCACTAAGTCAGTTCCATATTTAACATGGCATAATCACAAAATAACACAAAATTTTATTCTTCTCTGTTTTCAATGGAAAGGGTAAGGGTAGGCGAGCAGTGAATTTTCTAAGGGAGATAGAACATTATGCTTTAAGCTTGAATAATATGCTGCTGTATTCAACCAGTTCCCAGAACCCTGAATGAGAGTCAAGTAGGGATGGGGGGCAGAGCTCTACCCACGGGGGTGACTCCTCAGCACACAGGGAAAACTGTACTGACTCATGCTTTGAGCCGGAAGATGATTACCTGAGGTGAAAAACTCTGCATGGGATTTATTTTCCATCCTTTATGCCAATCTTAAAAATTTTCTGGTTCACGTTCTCCTTAGGACATTCACAGGTGCTGAAATTACTGCAATAGGAAGTCTTCAGTATTCTTGAGAAATAAACCTTCAACTACAAAGAACTGACCAGTTATTAATATGAGCATATTAATGCAATCAGAAAAACTCAAAAAGAGATCTAAAAGTGAGAAATAGAATGATTAGATTTTACATGACCTTTTCTTTAAATAATCATAGGGAAATGTGGGTGAGAATGTATATAATTCTAACACCTATGCAAATTCATAAGTATAAAAAGATAATTTTAAACTCTTCTCTGAATTCTATAAAGTTTTAAAAGCTTTATGTATTCCTGTGTACATGTGTATTTATTAATCTATTTATTTATGTATATTTGCAGTTACTTGGGTGTTTATAAAACTTAAGCCAAAATTTTGACCTCAATTTTCTGGTAAATCACCCCTATATTCAAGTTAACTTATTTAAGTAATCAACTTTTTTTAAGTTACTTTTTATTAGGATTACTATACATACCTTCTATCATCTATCTATCATCTATCTATCTATCTATCTATCTATCTATCTATCTATCTATCTATCATCTATCTATCATCTATCTACCTACCTTTATTTCTACACACTCACACACATACAGACAAGCATCTTGAAATCCTAGTACCAAGTGTATTTTTTGTTAGCATTTTGATGTTTAGACTTTGTTTTTTACATAAAATGCTTTTAATTCTTCAAACTTATGATTGCATTTTAACTCTTTTAGAAAATTGCTTTAAAATATCAATTTCCAAATTTTATGCATTTTAAATATTCTTTAAAAAACACCTTTCGGAGAAGCCTGGGTGGCTCAGCGGTTGAGCACCTGCCTTTGGCTCAGGGCATGATCCTGGAGTCTCAGGATCAAGTCCTGCATGGGGCTCCCTGCATGGAGCCTGCTTCTCCCTCGGCCTGTGTCTCTGCCTCTCTCTCTGTGTATCTCTCATGAATAAATAAATAAAATCTTTTAAAAAATCGCTTTCAAAGTTTATTCTGTATTACAATTTATTTAATTACAATTATTTAATCATGGGGATCCCTGGGTGGCTCAGCGGTTTAGGGCCTGCCTTTGGCCCAGGGTGTGATCCTGGAGTCCCGGGATCGAGTCCCCCAGCGGGCTCCCGGCATGGAGCCTGCTTCCCCCTCCTCCTGTGTTGCCTCTCTCTCTCTCTCTCTCTGTCTATCATGAATAAATAAATATATAAATAAATCTTAAAAAAAAACACAATTATTTAATCAGTCTCCTTACATTAGAAATTTTTATTCTTTTCAGTTTCCATCATGTTGCTATAATATATAAATATATATTTTTATATACACACATACATAAACAAATTTGGGGACAGGTTTTCAACAATTTTCTTAGAATAATTCACTTCAGTTTGTACTCCCAGCAGCATTGTATAATTTCTTCTAGGTACTGAAGAGTAGTAAAAAGTATCCACACATAACTCAGGTACAAATCTCACTACATTGTTGAAATTTTGTCTTTCTACAAAATCATTTTTTTTAATTTTTGTATCTTTGCATACCAGTGATACAAAGCATTTCCTCATTATTCTCTTTATTTCTATTATTTATGTGAAATACACCTTAAAAATCTCCACCATTATATACTCAGTAGTTTCCAGATATTCACTCCCATTCCTTGTTTGTCTTTCAGTTTTATGTAATTATTTCCCAAACACAATTTTCCTATTTTATGTAAATGAACATCTCTGGATATTTCCCCCCTTTGACCTTTAAAATATTCTTTTCTCCTGGAAATTGCATTGATATTAAATAAGTAACTAATAACTCTATTCAGGTCTTTGCTAATTCTATTCTTTATGATTTCATGCAGGACATAAGTTGTGAGAGAATAGAGTTAGAAATGCCATTATCTGAAAGTACTTATAGATAAACACTGATCACCATTGATGTTAGCATAATCCTCTCTAATGGTATATTCAGATATTTACAGAAATGTCAAATACTTGTCAGGGAGGGAAGCACACAGCAACCAAACAAGTTAGATTTTAGCGAAGGTCAATACAATTCTCAGAATAGATGCCATCATCTAAAAAACAAGTCTATTAATGTTATTTAGACATAACAAAGAATTTAGGATCCAAAGGGGTTGGTAGTTCTAAATTACAGTATAGGAGCAACCATCTAACTTACCTTTTCTCATCTTACTTTGGTAAAGGTATGTACTAGGCGAAAATACCAGGATTTACAAATGGATTCAGTACACTTTTAGGAACCTAAGTACTTAGTTATGCTAACCAAGAATAGGTATTGCTCTCTTTTCAATATTTAAAGAAGTAGCTAAGCTATCTCAGAATTTTTAGGCAACAGTGGAGGTCAGACTTACCTTCAAGTAGGCTAGTTGATGGTTCTAGCAATGGCAAATCAGAACTTCACATTATTTTTTATTATAATCATCAGGGTGAGAAGTCCCAAAACTGTAGTATTACTTGTGCTCAGATCAAGTGAATATTGGTTGGTACATGTAAGAGATATTCTGAGGTTATTTCTGGAAATAGGAACTTTGATTCCAAATTAGATAGACTGAGACTAAATCTGAACTCATAAAGATGAATCCAATACCATTCAAATAGATGAACATAGAGGAAGGCGGGGGGGAGAGGGAGGCAAACCGTAAGAGATTCCTAATGATAGAGAACAAACAGAGGCTTGCTGGAGGGGAGGTGTGCGGGGAGTTAGGTTAAGCAAGTGATGCGTATTAATTAGTGTAACGAGCATTCGGTGTTGCACATAAGTGATGAATCACTGGATTTTACTCCTGAAAAAATAACAATATTACACTATTGTTAACTAACTAGAAGTTAAAACTTGAAACAAAAAAATACTATATATTTCAATAATACATAGATTTTTTAAAAACTATATTTCAAACCAAGAGTAGAATTGAGAAAAATCATTCATCAAAAATAAAGTCAGAATTTCCTAGAAGATAATGTGTGTTTGAGTGGTCTGAAATACAAGTAGGTAGAGGACTGAACTTTGTTCTTTGGACTTGACAGTTTTTAAGGAAGACATAAGTGCACTGTCCCAGTAGAGTGCGTACATGAGAGATGGTGAGAATATAGGGAATGTAAATGCACAGGTCTTTTATAGAGAAACTAAAAAGAAGAAGTTAAGGCTGAGAGTAGATGATAACAAGGTGAAAGAGCATCAAAGAGTCATCTCTCTCTGAATGCAAATATACTGATGAGGTATCACTTTCATTACCTCATCTGTACTTTGCTTCACTTCCACTCAAGTTTCTTCTATCATTTCCCTTGTCCCCATGCCCTATTGTCATGCCCTGTTGTGAAAGCTCCAATCCTAAATCCACCCAATTATCTACACATTTTTGTGCATAAAAGGGATGATGAAAGTTATTGTGGAAAATAATGCATATCATGTAGAGAAATGGGATTCTAAGAAGGTTGTTGTATTAGTCAGGATTCTCCAGAGAAACAGAACAAATAGCACGTGTGTGTGTGTGTGTGTGTGTGTGTGTGTGTGTGTGTTTAGGGAGAGAGAAATTATCAAGAACTGGTTTATGTGATTATGAAAGCTGACAAATCCCAAAACCTTCAGTTGACAAGCTGAAAATCAAAGGAGCTGATGGTATAGTTCTAGTCCAAAAGCCAGCAGACTGAAAACATAGGAACAACTAATGTTTTGAGTATGAAGGCAAAACAAACAAACAAACAAACGAAAAAAAACAATATCCAGTTCAGTCACTGTGTGGAAGGCAGGCTAATCTGTAAACAGAGTAAATGTCAAGCTAAGAACAAAACTATGCCTTTCCCATGATGGAAGCAGTCCAGTATAATCAAATTGTCACCAAGTAGTTGGCTGATCACTCTACAGAATGGTGCCATATTGAGGACTTAGTGCTGATCTCTGCTCCTGGCAGACTGGGCACTCAGCAGAGGCTATATCCAGCCTGAGCTTGGTGAGTGGAAGTTAAACCCATGAATGACCTTCATTCCTGTCACAATGGACACTTTGCTCATGAGCTTACTGACTGATGATGAGTGTGGTTAGGAAACAAGACCGATTTCCATAAAATGGGCCATCTTATTGACTTTATTTATTAAAATTGTCCTCTTGGAATCATCCTTCTGTGAACATTTAGAAAGGACACAATTATCTTCATTTACAAAGGATACATTATCTTGCCTATTCATAAAGAGATTTATGAACTTTCCTCTTGATAAATTTCCTTATCAACAATTTTCTAGCCATGTTCCTATCAAGTCCCTGACCAGTCAAACCGTTGGCCACAGTACATGTAATTTCTTATTATGTGAGATAAATAATGAATTAACTCTAACAATATTCTTTGGTTAGTTTTTAAAAATGTGTATTTATTTATTTGAGAGAGAGAGAGGGAGAGAGAGAGAGAGAGAGTGAACACCAAGCAGGGAGGGGTAGAGGGAGAAGAGAGAGAGAGAGAATCTGAAGTAGACCCTGCTCATGAGGCCAGACTCAAGGCTTGATCCCACAACTGTGAGATCAAGACTGGATCCAAAACCAAGAGTTGGACGCTTAACTGACTGAGCCACCCAGGCACCCCAATATCTCTTTAGTTTTAATACTAAAGTCACTTTATTTTGGACATCTGGCTGGCTCAGTTGGTTAAACATCTGCCTCTGGCTCAGGTCATGATCCCAGGGTCCTGGGATACAGCCTCAGATCCAGCTCCCTGCTGTCTGTGGGGAGCCTGCTTCTCCCTCTCCCTCTGCCTGGTACTCCCCTTGCTTATCTTCTCTCTCTGTCTCTCAAATAAATAGAATCTTTAAAAAAATGAAGTCACTTTATAATTTTTAAAGCTAAAACAAGATGTTAGTTCTCTTTTAGGTAATCAGTTGAAGGTAGTTTTTTTTTTTTTTTTAGATTTTATTTATTTATTCATGAGAGACACAGAGACAGAGACAGAGACACAGGCAGAGAGAGAAGCAGGCTCCATGCAGGGAGCCTGATGTGGGACTCGATCCCTGGAACCAGGGATCATGGTCCCAGCCAAAGGCAGATCCTCAACCACTGAGCCACCCAGGCTTCCTGAAGGCAGATTTTTTTTTTTTTTACTAACTCCTTAATATATGTCATTTTATGTCTTCGTTGTACAACTATTTGAAAAATACCAGACTTGATATTACTTTATCTCTATTAAATTTTGCCTACAAAGTTTCTCTTCATACCAAAAGATTGCCAAGGTCTTTATAAATAAGATCAGATTCGCTTTTCTAATATAATAATTGCCTTCTACAGCCTTGATATCATCTACATATTCAATAATAAAGTTTTCTAAGCCATTATCCTATATGCCAATGAAAGTACAAGATAGAACACACTGGTTGGGTCTAAGCCCTATGTGACCTTGCCACATTCCATTTAAATCTTACTTCTGATTTTCTAAACATATTAATCATTGAAGGGGAATATAAGGGAAGGGAGAAGAAATGTGTGGGAGATATCAGAAAGGGACACAGAACATAAAGACTTCTAACTCTGGGAAATGAACTAGGGGTGGTGGAAGAGGAGGAGGGCGGGGGGTGGGGGTGAATGGGTGACGGGCACGGAGGGGGACACTTGACGGGATGAGCACTGGGTGTTATTCTGTATGTTGGTAAATTGAACACCAATAAAAATTAATTTATAATAAAAAAAAATAATCAATCACTGGATTGACAAGACACCTGCACATACCTCAATTCTACCTATGGGGAGTCTCATGACCCTTAAACTTTCACATCCATGGTCCCTTCTACATCTATTTCTGTCAAAACGACGTATTTCACATCTGCTGAATCTGCATTTCAAAGAGACAGCATATCTATGATCATGCGCAGTGGTCTGTACTCAGAATCTGCCCATTTTAATTACAAGTTGAAATATGGATATAATTGGAAAGTGCTTCCTATTTCCTTCCTTTATGTTATACTGGTGTCACTAAGCTATGAAATCTATCAAGATCAATTATGTTATCATCCATGAGCTATATTTCAGAAAACTTTTGTTATTGCTATGATTTGTACATAAAATACATAACTTTAAAACAATTTTATATTCTATCTATATGCAATGATGATACTTATTGTTTGTGCTGCTTTAGATTTTATTTTTAGTATCCATGTTCCTCATTTCATTTTTAATATTCATGTTCCTAGTTTTTAATTATTTCCTTCTCATTTTGATTCATTTCATAGCTTTTATTTTTACACATTTGTATATTTTAGAATATTCTGATAACTTTTATCTTTTTCTAAATTTCATTTTATGATGAAATTATGTTTTATAAGTTTCATTTAATTAATGTTTTATTTCACTGATTTTCATCTTTCATCTTCCATAATTTTAAATCATCTCAGATTTGTCATTGAAAATACGATCTTTACTTTTTTTTTACTTCTACTTTTCCTCCCTCCTATCTTTTGTTTTAATGGTTGCCCTCAATTATTATTGTAAACTTTTAAACAAACATATTTAGGCATTTTATACATCATCATTATTTGAAGTTTTTTTCTACTTGTTTCTAAATTATCCAGACTTTGAGGGGTCATCTTTCTATTTAATATGGAGTAAAATCTGAATATTTTTATGTAAACTGAAAAAAAATCTGAATTCCATATATCAGGTCACAGAACTCCCTAGTTTCCCAAGTATGTCTGAGGATGCTAGATGAATTTATATCACATTCTACAAATATACACGACATCGTATGAATCCATCTGAGTTGGTATCAGCTGAGCACGCAGATCCAAACAGGACTTTTGACATTCTGGTAACTCAGGTTTGCAACTACTCAATTGGTACTACTTATCTAAAGGGATCATTCCTTTTATTCATCAAAGCACAACTCAAGTCAGCAGTGCCACTTAAAATGTATTATGACTATCTCTTTGCCACATTATCAAAATGTATATTTTAACCCATACAACTGATTTCTGCCATATGTACAAAATTGATTTAATCTATGTTAAAGCTATATTTTAAGCTAACATAGTAGTTAAAAATAAAATGAACAGTGTAGCTATATTTACCTGTTCTGATATCTTCTTCTGTCACTTAGTAATTCAGAGACCATACTTAATTATCCAACTTCTCAGTGCCATAATTGATTTTTTTTTTTAAATTCAGCTTTATTGGGGTATAGTTGACAAGTAAAATTGTAAGATATTTAAAGTGTACATCATGGTGATTTGATATGGTGAAGGAATTACCCTCATCTAGTTAATTAACATAGCTATCATTTTCTTTTCTTTTTTTAGGCAAGAACATTTAAATTCTATTCTCTTAGTAAATTTCAATTATACAATACAGTCGCTGTCACCATGTTTACATTAGATCCTCAGACTTCTATCAGCTTACACATGAAAGTTTTCAGCCTTTTACCTGTCTCTCCCTATTATAGTCCCCCCCCCCATGATCCTGACAACTATTTTCTACTCTATATGACCTTTTTTTTTTTTTTTTTTTTTTTAGGTTCTGCTTATAAATAACACCATGCAGTATTTATCTTTCTCTGTCTGGCTTATTTCACTTGGCATAATGAAAAACTGTGACAATGCTAATAAAGTTTCTCCCCCCATAGTACTGGATAGACAGTAACTATATATTGTTAATACTTTTCACAGATTCAAACTGTAGGAAATATTATTTAGTTGATAAGGATTTATTTTCCTGCATTGTAAAACTAACCTTACAGACAAGGATACTGTGCACGGAATTTCGAATAGTCACTTTGTTTTGGCCTCATTACTGCCAGAGTAGAGGTTAGGGCAGGGAAAGAGATAGAAACAGTTTTGTTCAATTATGTGTTTATAAGGACATTAAATCAAATGAAGAAAGTAAGAATATCAATAATGAATTCAGTTGCTCATGGTTTAAGTTCTGTGAAATCCATGTCTTTAATAATCAGTCTTTAGTTGGTCTAAAATCTAGTGTGATAACCAAGCAAATATATGTATTTTTGAGCATTATTTGTTTGTTTAAGGTAAGATGAGGCGTTCATATCTGGCCCATATGTTGCCTTTGATTTTGTAAGTAACATGGTGAATACTGTTTAATCTAATTTTGAAAAATGTAAAATTTGTATACCTCTGTAACCATTGGGTACAACATACTTTTCTGGATAATATCAACTTCCTTAGATCAAATAGATATTCCCAGATATGCTGATAGTATCCAGGCTGAGGACACAGCTTTGTATTTTAGAATCAAGAGCTGTTTGATACAGATGAGCTAAGCAGTTAAAACAAAACTTGAACTATTATTAACAAAATTATACACTCTTTGTTTCCTTCAAATTGTTGGGAAGAACCTGTGTATTTAAAATAGGGCATGACTACTAAGTTGCATACATTATTTGACAGCCTCAATTCTAAGTGTTTCAGGTTGAGCTAAGCTAATGATCAATGGGAAATATTTTCTTTAAAAAAATTAAATCTCAAAGCAATACTGATACTCTTTCAATTATATAAATGAGAGTCACTAATTCTTTGAAAATTATTAGGCTATTCACTTAAGTTGACTTAGGCAGAGAAAAGCCTTCTAACCATCAGATCTCTTTCTGTGCGGTGTAAGACTATAGAATTACAGTCATTTTCAGAGACTTGAAATTAATCTCAATTCCATTTAAGGAATATAAATAAATATAAATATAAATATAAATATAAATATAAATATAAATATAAATATAAATATAAATCATGAGTTCACAAAGTGAATTAGAACCTGAATACGTGAGGTTAACTGAAAGGGAGAGGATGATGTCCAACCAAGGGGTCACAGTGCAATCAGTGGTAGATGATGTCTTGGGAGATGTGGGTCAGGGGCTGACCTCCATAGCCCCAAGTGTGAGAGGAGGAAGCCGGGCTCCATCAGGAACTCCTGCCCTCTCCAAACAGAAAAATTCCCCTGAAGCCAAAACACGTACCAATGGCAAACCCCAGCCTGGTCTCACAACTATGGATCTTGTTAATGTTCCACCAGTTTAGCTCCAGAACACCCAAGAAATATTTGACTTGCTGTGGCATTTCCTTAGATCATGACAGGTTTAGGTTTCTGTACCTGGACACTACAGAAATAATTATCCTTAAATACTCAAGGTCAAAACTAATTATTTGGAATCTTAAAAACCTTTTCATTTATTGTTTTGATGACACTTGTATCAAGGCTCTGCTTTCCCTTTTAGGATCAGACAAAACAGATCACTACCATCGTGGACCACTTCGATATGCATCCTTATCCATTTATGTCTCAAGGCATTGGCTTTGGTCCAATATTTTAAAGACTGTACTATTCTGAACCTCTACACATAGGGGAACTTCAAGTAAAATGTATCTCTTTTCTCACTCGCTTACTAAAAATAAACACTGTTTTCATAGTATGCAAGATTTTTTATTTTTTAAGATTTTATTTATTTATTCATGAGAGACACAGAGAGAGAGGCAGAGACACAGACAGAGACAAGCAGGTTCCTCGCAGGGAGCCCGAAGCAGGACTTGATTCCGGGACTCTGGGCCCCTGACCTGAAGACAGACTCTCAAGCGTTGAGCCACCCAGGCATCCTGTTGCAAACCTTTTACAAAAGATTTAAATATATATTTAAGGCAGGCACCTTAATGCATTTAAAAATTGGGCTTCACTGTTTAGATAGTGAACATTTACTGGTGTATGATAAGCGGAAGTTATGCTTAAGAAAGTTTGCACTATCTCCAATGGGGAAGTTGAATTAAAAGAAGAAACTGCCGCAAAAAATAAATAAATAAATAAATAAATCTTTAGGTACTAGTTCCAATTCAGTTCCTGTGAATTCTAGTTTTAATCAGAACTCTAGCTTTTAATCCTCTCCCTATGGAATTTATTCTTAAGATTATTGATGAGTTCTTAGTAGCAAAATGAATTTCATTTCTTCAGTTTTTATCCTGTTTAATATTAGCATAGCATTTGTTTTCAATGGTTTTTCCTTCTTCTGATATCCATTTGATCATAGCTTTTTTATGTTTCATTTTCTAGCTCTTTTTATCCTCGCTCCCAGTTGTTCTATATCTCTGCCAGCAGTTGACATGTTAGTTTTTAATTAGTAGGCTTTATTTTTTAGAAGAGTTTTTAATTTATAGAAAAATTGAGTGGGAAATAAAAAGTTCCCATACAACATCCTTCTCTCCCAGTTTCTCCTACTATTGTGATCTTGCATTAGTGTAATGTATTTCTTACAACTGGCAAGCCAATGTTGATACATTATAATGAATTATTGATACATAGTTTACATTAAGCGTCATTTTCTGGTTGTATATTCTATAGATTTTGACAAATGTATAATGGTATGTGTAGTGGTGGATACCATTACAGTATCGTACAGAATAGCTTCGCTGCCCTAAAAATCCCTGGGTTCCATTTACTCCTCCATTCCTCCCTGGTAACTTCTGAAAATCACTGATCTTTCACCATTTCCATAGTTTTGCTTTTTCCGGAATGTCATATAGTTGGAATCATACAATATTTAATCTCTTCAGACTAGCTTCTTTCATTTATATATGCATTATAGTTTCCTCCACGTCTTTTATGACTTATTTAATTCACTGCTTTTTATTGCTTATTAATATTCCATTGTATAGATGTATCACAATTTGTTCATCCATTCAACTACTGCAGTGCATCTTGCTTCTAAACTTTGGCAACTATGAATAAAGCTGTTGAAAAACACTCCTTTCAATCATCAGGTCTTGATGTTCCTCGGGGTTCCAAACTGGTTTCATTTCGTTTTCAATTATTTACTTTCCCATGATGAGATCATATATTGTATCATATTAACATGTCATAGACATGTCAATGATTTTAAAACATAAGTTGCTTTTTTAATATTTTCTCAAGTTTTGTATCCTTGATATTTTACCACCGAGGAGTCCTACAGGGATTTCAAAATCAATCTATCCAAACCAATACTCAACTTTTAGCTGAATCAGTCCCTCAGTCCTTACTTTTCAGATCTACTGGATAACCAGCATTTCCCCAGTCACCCAGCAGAAAACTAGATACTTTTTGACTTTCTCCATCCCCATCTCATCATCATATTATTTCATTTTTCTTCAATGTACTTTACACCTTTCTGTTCACCCTTATAACATCAGACATAAAATTTCATAATCTTCTTTTTTTATTTTTTTATTTTTTTAAATTTCATAATCTTCTAAGGACATACTCATGTTTCAAGTTTTGTTTTCTTAACTCTATTAATCCAAATATATGTGTCACTAGATTTGTCTTCATTTTTTTAAAATAAATTTTACATTGGTGATACAGGTCCCCTTTGTTATTTGATTTCTTTTTTTAAAATATTTTATTTATTTATTCATGAGAGACACACAGAGAGAAGCAGAGACACAGGCAGAGGGAGAAGCAGGCTCCACACAGGGAGCCCGACGTGGGACTCGATCCTGGGACTCCAGGATTACGCCTTGGGCAGAAGGCAGGTGCTAAACCGCTGAGCCACCCAGGGATCTCCTAGATTTGTCTTCTTAAAATGTAAATATATTCATGTTGTCAGAGTGAACGCAATATTGCTGTGATGGCGTTCTTGAAAATAGGCAAAAATTCAAATTATTTATTCACTATAAGGGCCTTTATTATCAGACCTAAATTTCAGATTTGATTCCCACAACTAGCTCACAACGACATCAAATTTCTACAAATCTACGAGGCCTAATTCTCTCTACTTTTATTTTTGCATTTGTTCAATTTTATTTTCCCTACTGGAACATCTTTCTCACTGTGTCTCCCAGTAAAATCTTACTCCTCTGTTAAGAATCATTCTTTGGAGCACTTTCTGGGAATTTTCTCCTAACTCTTCAGACAGATTATTATTTTACCCTCTTTTCTCACAGAACTCTTTTTTTTTAACATATGTATCTTTTACTTTTATCATATGCTATTAAAATTGTTTTACATAAATGTTTTACCACTCCATAGCATTTAGTTCAAGAGCCAGAATCCTCATCTTTGTGTCTTCTGAATTTGAAGCATATAAAAATTCAGTAAATAAATATTGTCTGAATTAATAAGTGACTAAATTAGACTACTGAAATGAATAATTTAAGCCATGTATAAGTAAGGGCCTATAATGGAGAAAATTTGGTTACATCCATATGTGTACACATACACACACACACACACACACATACTTAATAAACTGTATATATATACATAGTTATTTAAGCATCAAGTCTCCATGTAATAAAATATAAAGTTCTTGATGGCAATGACTGTCTTGTTTATTACTGCCTTCCCAGTGCCTAAAAGAGATTCTTTAATATTAATTAATTAATTCATTAATTCATTCATTCATTCACTATGAAATAATTTACTGAACACCTATTTACCAGGCATAACCCCTAACTGCTAGAAGTACAGAATAGAGCAGATGATGATCCTGCCTGATGAAGCTCAGTACTTTGTAAAATAAAAGATAAATAAGTAGCATGCATGATGGTGAGAAGTTCTACAATGAAAGACAAAGTAGGTTAGTGAAGATAAGTAAGTACCAGGTTGATGGACTGTGGGGTTGTTATTTTTGAGGTAAGAAAAAGCCACTCTAATAGGGGGGGGGGAAAGAGTTGAAGGATCAAGACATGTAGATATTCTAAAAAAGTATTCTAAAGGGGTCAGAAAACCCAGTGCATAGGCCCTGAGGTGAGAAAGGCTAAGAAAGCTGGAAGAAACCTCTGGAGATCAGTGTGACAGATTTAGGAGAGGGGTAGGGGTGAATTCATGGTTTATGGGGTTGGGGCACATCATTCATATTTGTTAGATGCACTTCTACCCCCCTTCACTTGTTAAAAGCAATCCCAATGATCTTAATAAAATGCAAACTGGAACATGTCAAGACATTCTTTCAAAGCCTTTGTTGGCTTCTCATTATTTAGAGAAAAGAGAAAAACTCTAAATATTTTCATAAGACTATGCATATATTATAATCTATTTACCTCCAAAAGCTTAGGAACAGCCACCTTACTTTTACTCTCTCCTCCCAGACAGGTGAGTCACTTTTCCATGCTTCATGACATTTTTTACCCCACCTCAGGAAAATTCTCTAAGATACTTTTTCAGTCTAGAACCCTTCCTTCCCCTGGCTACTACCTATGCATCCTTTAGTTGTGACCTTAAATATTACTACTTGGGACAAGCCTTCCCTAGTCACTCAATTTATGACTACTTGTAGCAACCAGTAGCTACCTAATTATGTGTCAGATGTTGGTTTCTTTTACTAGTCCATAAACTCTGTAGAAGCAGGAAAAGCATCAGATGTAGAATATTACCCTAGTACCTAGGAAGATCAATTATACTTTTGCACAGACAGATGAATAAATGAACAAGTGATGTGTTTTTGTTAAGTAATAAACTAACAAACAAAAAACAAATTTTATATAGGCTTTCAGGGTTTCTCTGGTAAGTTAATTCTCAAGTCTTGACTCCTAGAATAAATTCTGATTTCTCTCATGCCACCCTTGTGATTCCAGTGGAAAGAGAGAATCACCCTGGTGATCTGAAGAGCACAGAGTTTAAAGATACAAAGCTTAATGATTAATAATAATAATAATAATAATAAATAATAGTGATAATTATAATAATATTATCATAGATTTGTTTTACTTTCCTAAGCTTGTCATTAATCAGCTGATGACTTTCCACACCTGAAAAGCACATTTTTAAAAAGATTTATTTACTTATTTTAGAGAGAGACAAACATGCAGGGAAGGGGGGTCCAGAGGAAGAGGGAGGGAGAATCTTAAGGCAGATTCTCCACTAAGCACAGAGCCCTACTCAGGTCTCAAGCTCATGACTCTGAGGTCATGACCTTATCCAAAATCAAGAGTCAGACGCTTAACGGACCAAGCCACCCAGGTGTCCCTGAAAAACACACTTATTATATTCATTTACCATAGTTTATGATAAGAAAGTTGTACATAACAATCTATACTGTTTAATTTCCTCAGTCTATGGTCCATAAAGAAACCTTGAAGACTCTTAAAGCTCAGAAGAATGAATATAAAAATAGTGGTATGAGCAATGATTAATCTTTTCAAATGCTCTGTTTACCATTTTCTACCAAGAGCCCGAACCACACAGGTGCAAAATGAGCATCTGTAAGATAAATATTTCAAATCAGTTAATGAATTTTATAACCAATTCTTTGAATTTGGAATCCATATATGTACTTCTTTTACCTAAGCCAGAGATTTATTCTGTTAAAGTAAAACCTACTTGATTCAAAATAGAAAAATCAATGCTATCTTTTATAGATATATTAAAGAAACTGATTAAATATAAGGCATAAACCTTCTAGGTATTTTTATTTGTGAAACTCAGAAATCCATTGTGCTCCATTTGTAAGAATTCTAAGGTCTATTTTCTGTTAGTATTTTGCAGATTTAATTTACCCAGAGTGACCCCACTAAACAGTGATTTACAGATTCACCAGTATTATAAATTTACAATAATTTCACACAGATTTACACAATAGCAATATTATCAGTCACCCCTTCCTTGAAGAACTATTTCAGAAAAGTGTAAGTCAATGACTTTAATGGAAATATCTATTATCATTGAGAAAACTGTTACTGATTTCAAATAACATATACTCCCGTCCATATGTAATTCATCATTACTATCTAGAGCTTATAGATTTATAGACATAAATGATCTCCAATTATATCAATGGAAGACAAGATATGCCCATATTTGTATGAATTCTGGGGCAGGCAGCTGTCAAAAGTTCCCTTCTAAAATTCATTTGTCCAGCATATTTATTAGAAAGGCATATTATGGTAAAGTTTCCCCACAGCTCTGTTGAAGCCCACTAGCGGCATACTTTTGTTCTCCTGACGAATTTGTACATTTGGGTGGAAAGGTGGGGAGGTCGCTACACAAATACAAAATAAACAGTATATCTATTTGCAATAAAAAGAGATTGAAAGGCACTTTTCTGCTATATGGCTTCTTAGAATTTTTTTCCATACAAATAGCCCTGACTAAAATATGAATAGTTCTCATTTATGCTGAAAACAGACATGTTGTCAAAAGAACTAAATCAGTCCTTTATTTCCTTATTTCATATAAAAATTTTCATTTGTTACTTTCCTTCCCTTGAGCCTCTCGCCTTGTCTCTAGTTGGATTAGAACAATTTCAACAGAAGAAAAAAAACTTTAAATTTGGCAATAAGAAAGGTTTATGAAAGTTGTGATATTATTTTTTTCTGTTTTTCTGACTATCAATCCTCAGAACTTCTCTTGATTCTATATCTCTCTACATTTCTGAATCACAGAGGTGACTTTATTCATATATCATTTTTCCATTTGTACCATGAAATGTTCTTTTTTTTTCCCTAGGCTGTCAGAGATTTTCACTTGAATCCCTGTTCATTTACTTGTTCTTTGTTTCTTGGCGATATAAATTGAATATTTCTTATTTATTTTATAATTAAATCTATAGGAAACATGAATCACTCAGCACACTTGGTTAGTATTAAGCTGTGAATTGTTCTAACAAGTCATAATTTAACTTAATCCTGAATTGTCCATGAATTAAAATATTGTTCTAAACAAAAAAGTCTGTTTTTCCAAGATAAAGGAATCTTAATTTATATTTATATTCTCATGTCTGCTATTAGTTCTTGCAGCTTTCAAAAAGCTGTGAAACTTTCCCTGAGATATACTGACATTCTATGCCTTGTCATATATTAGCACAAAGACCACTCTGGTAAGATGAAGATCTTGCTGCTCTAAAAATTCATGACCTCAAATTTTAGGGACTAAGTGAGCATCTAGATGTGTTTTATTGGGATTAAATTGCCAATTGTATCAGGAGTTATCAAAGCCTGAAGATGCCCAGTGATAAAACACAGTGTGGATGGATGTTTAGGGAAGATATCTTGGCAATAGCAAAATGGAGATTTCTCCTTATGTGTCAGATTTAGGAGGAACTCTAAGAAATGTCTGTATTTTCTAATATATTAAAACTTTAACATATTTTACATATGCCATCATTTTATGCAGAAGCACCATATACAAAAGACGAAAATGATGCTGTCCTTGTATACTCCCATCCATTTACATCTTTCTTGGTCTTCCTACTAGTCTTCCCACAACCCTCAGGCTTGTTTCAAAATTATTTATTTCTATCAAACCCTTCATTTTGCTGCAGAAACATAGAAGGATTAAATGACACAGTTATGGTCTCACACAGAGACAAAAATATCCTTTTCCTCTCTTGTCTGTTTAAATCAAATCAAAACAATCACCAAAAAGTAATCAATGAAACAGTTAAACTTAAGAAAACCCACCAACAAACCAACCAAACCAAACCAGTCTAGTTCCTAAGCCCACAGCTCTGGAGCCAAACTGCTTGAGTCTGAATCCTTTCTCTGTTACTTACCAATGGTAGGACTTCAGACATTTACTTAAATTCTTTATGTCTCAACTTCATAATCTGTAAAATGGGGCTAATAGAAATACTTTATAGTGTTTCTATAAAAATTAAGGGTTAATATTTGTGACTTTTAGAATATCTAGTACCTACTGTGTATTACACAGTGCTTATTAAATACTTATATTGTGAAATAAAATATAGAAAAGTACATACATCATATGTGTCTCATTTAATAAATAATTATAAAGAAAACATCTATGTAACTATGTAAACAAAGCTATTAGAACACTGACAGGACCCCAGAAACATAGCCCTCACTCTCACCACAGATCTTCTCATGAAAAACTTTTCCCTCTTCTTTGAAGAATTTATTGAAAACTAGTCAAGTATCTGTTATTATGCTTTCATAATCAATTTCTTGCTTTCCCCTATATCTTTGTTACTTATGTATGCTTCCCTAAATAATATGGTCAACTTTTCCTATTCCTGAAATTTATATAAAATCAAATCATATTGCATCACACTATTTTGAATCTCACTTAGCTCTGGAAATTTCATCTTAGTGCGTTTTGTTATTCTCATTGCCATATAGCATTGAAAATATACTTTTAGTTACTTATGAATTTATTGTTATTAGACATTTGGGTTATATCCAGTTTTGCTGTTATGTACAAGATTGCTATAAATGTTTTTGTCACATGACACTGGAGTACATATAAGAATGAGTGCATTTATTAAACAATGTAGTAGGCATTTTTTTCAGTTTAGTAGATAATACTCAGCATTTTTTTCCCCAAAGTATCTGTACCAATTTACCCTTTCAAAGCAGATATATGGAAGTTGCCATTACCTAATAGTTACTGATTGCTGCATATAAACTTCTCTAAAACTTGAATTAAAATCACAATTGTGATTTATTATCTCTCACGTTTTCTGTAGGTAAGGTATTAAGTAGTTGGGCAGTTTTGGCTCAGGCCTTCTCCTTAGGTTACAATCAAATGTCATCTGGAACTGGAGTCTCCTAAAAGATTGCCAGCGGTGAGAAGATTCACTTCAAAACTAGATTAGTCACATGGCAAGAGAACGGGTGCTGGATGCTAGCTTTGTGCCTCAGTTCCATGTGGGCCTTTTCACAAGACTGCTTTGAATGTCCTGGGAATGGCATGGTGACCAGAATGAGCAGTCCAAGACAGCAAAGTGGAGACATCAATGCCCTTTAATACCTAGTCTCAAAAGATATAAATTACTTCTGCTATACTATATTAGTCACATAGGTCAGCCTTGATTCAATTTGGAAAACATCACAAAAGATAATAATACCAGGAAATACCAAGATGGCTTGTTGGGGGCCATATTGTAGGCTGGGTACCACTCTCCTCATTCTTCCAATACTTAGTATTGTCAGACATTTAAATATTTTTGACGTTTTAATTTGGATTTTCCTGATTCCTAATGAAAATAAGTATTTTTACATGCTTATTGGCATTCATTTTTTAAATATTTTGGGCAGTATGTAATTTTTTGTTTATTTCTCTTCTGTGACCTTATATATCTTGTTATATATCTTGTTATGTGATGAAGTGGCTACTTCTAAGCCTCCGGACAGTTCTTTAAAATAGTGTGACAAGTTCAAATCTCATTTTTTCATTCAAAGCATGGACTGATAGACAAGGTTTTCTAAATAATTTTAATTTCTATTGTCTGCAGGGCTGAAGTAGTTGACAGCCAAGCCTAAAGCTGTTTTATACTAATCAATGAATTAAAATATCATTAAATTCCTATTTTCTACAGATCTCTTATTAAAAAGTTTAGGAACAGGGTAAAAAAGAAAGGGAACCAAAGACCTGTAATATAGATTCAAAAATACTCACAGCATTAACAAGCCCCACTGAGCATGCCTTGAAAATAGAGCAGATCCTCCTCTTGTCTTGTCTGAGAATGCTGTAACTCCTTCATCTAAGAAAATTACTTTGCAATCGGCTTCAAAAACCAATTCTCCTCACTCCCCAAACCCACAACCCCTAATTTTCTGCATACCTATTTCTAGAGAGAGATTCCAATGCAGTTTTTTGGGGACAGAATGCTGGATGATTATTGTGTTTCCATGTTTCCCCTTACTGGCACTATTATACTCAAGCATTCTGATTCTGGCCAGCAACGGCATAAGACTCAGAGGCATCTAGAATTTATGTCTATTCTTCTCAGGCAACTAATAATAAAGAGATATCCATGAGGCCATACATGTGGTTTGAGAAAAGGGTGTTAGTGCAGTAGCAGGAAGTATACTAGTAAGGTGGATGATATTCTTATACAGCTTACATTGGCTTTCACATGTGCTAAACACGTACTTAGAGACCACTTCTGTTCGTAACATTTTGATAAGTAAGTTTAATACGTAACTAAGAATAAGTTAATGAAGGACAGCATAGGTTTCATCATCAACTGGTTCCTTATGGTCACACATTCAGTCTCTGTGAGTGTCAAGCAACATAACCAGAGATTCTTCTCAAAACAGGATTTCACTTCCTGAAGAGAGTATTGCAATGTTTAAAAAGTCCTAGGCACCACTGCAGCAATTCTCCCAAGGTGGGCTGGCACATATTTCAGACCTTATATAAATCTACTGTAGATATTCTAAGCATTGGATCAGATCCATTGAAACTTCAGGGCCAAGTGACAGAGATGATTTTTGTGCTTCTGTTTACATATATGGAGATGACAGCAACCAGCATAATAAGTACAAACAAAGTGCTAAGAAATATATTTATTTATTTCAGTAAGAAGTTATATTTGGTCCAGTGTGCAGTAATCCATTGCTTTCCTATTGAACTCATCTATCTATAGCAGTGTCCAACTAGAAGATTAAGGTGAGATCACTTCTACATTTTTTAAAACTTTCATGATGAGGTTAGTATCTGAAATATCCTGAGGAATATGGCATTTCTTTTCAATTACTTTAGTAATAGAACTCCAGAAACTTCCATGTGATATTGCTCACCATAATATCATTTACTCAAGAGGAAAATGTAAAGTTTCTCTCAATGCTGGGGAGATATTCCAACACTACACTGGGAAACAGGAAAAATAACAGATAGATGATGTAGGAGCTATGGTCAAGAAGATTTGAATTAAAACTGTACCTTCTAATCCTTAAAATTGACACTCTGAATGGTAAGTCAATGTAAAATGCCATTTTCATAAGGAAGTTGTAACTCAAAGCTGCTGTTCAGTAATTCCTGCAAAGTCTGGGTAGCTTTCTTTTTCTAGTGCACAGTAACTCCAATAGTTGGTCACGGATGCTTTTGAGGAGAGCAAAATTAAAGATTTATAATAAATATGGCAAAACATCTCCTTAAAAACATGAGGCTTCACTTCATTGGGTTCTGAGATGTGAAATAATCCAAGTATAAGAACTGCATGACCTGTTCTTTAGAAGATCAAGTTAAAAGGTATTTATTAATTTCCATCCCAGAAATTCCATGATTAATTAAATACTACCAAAGAGTGTGGGCGTTAGATAATTCTGTCTATCACATTAGTCAACCAATTTCCCTCTCAGTTATTTTGCTTTTGTTGCCTTCCACTCGCATGGGATCCTCCCTACTAAGAGAATATTTCCATGACATTATCTCCCCTGAGGAGAAACTGTTAATAAATGGGATTATGTTAGTTTATTCCATAAATGTGTTAAATGATTATTTTGGTTTTCAAAACTAGTTGTATACATTTTGTAGTAAAAAGGAACAACCGCAAATTCAGTGGCTTAAAACAATGCAAATTTATTATCTGAAATGGGTCTCACTGTGCTAGAATCAAGGTGTTTGCAGGACTGCATTCCTTTCTGGAAGTTCTAGGGGAAAATCTGTTTCCTTGCGTTTTTTTTTAATGTATCTCCAGGCTGACCCCATTCCTTGACTCATGACTCTCATCCTCTATCTTCCGAGCCAGAAAAACTGTATCACTTTAAACTTATTTCCATTATCACACCTCCTTGTCGAAAGCTGACTCTGTCTCACTCATTCTCCCTAAGCAAACTTGCATTTACACTAATAGGTCCTACCCAGAAATCCAAGATACTCTCCCTATTTTAAAGTCATTTCATTAGAACCTTATTTTCATCTGCTACCTCAATTCTCCTTTGCCATGTAGCTTAATGTATTCATACTTCCTGGGACCAGGACACAGGCATCTTTGTTGGGTTTGTTATTCTGTGTCCATAACTGTATTAATCAACTACTTCTGACCATTCAATAATTACATAACAATATAAACTTTTAGCTTGGTGAGTATACTTGAGAAAATAAAACAATTCCATGACTAACCCCATTTTTGACATCAAGAACATCACTTACTTCTTAGTACGGTTTTGTTTTATTGCACATAGAATAGCTCCTTGAACATTTCATGTGACTGGATTGTTATTTGTTTAAAGCAGTGGACTATATTTTCACAAACACTGATATCAATTTATGTCCCCTAAGTCAAAGACTTCCCTTTTCATTTGACATTTGCTATAAAAACTGGGGATATTATGCAATCTTACTCTTTTCCCTCTCTACCTTGTCCTTCTCTGGCCATTATAGGGCAGAGTTAAATAATCCTTTTTATGCATATCTAAATTATATTGGCCATGCCTCCGTTATGTCATTAATCCACTGAATCCTATTTTATCCCCCCTTTTCTCCTGTTAATTAGTTTTTTGATCTTAGAAATGATGCATTATTCACCTATCTAGTCACATGTTCTAATATTTCAGGCTGAAGTTAACAGAGGCTTAACTTCTGCAAAAGAATAAATCAGTTATAGAATCATTTATAGTCGACACAAAAGCAGTGCTGTAAATTGAGATATGTGATACAAAATATTTATTTTTAAGAGAATGGAAGTATATGTGTTTATTGTTTTTATAGGAGTTTTTTGGAATTAGGTAAAATATGCCAAAAATAATTGAAAATAAGGAAGATAGCTGCCAAGATGGAATAATGCTCCGATTTGTACAGAGCTTTAGAAAGAAATTCTCTGTGACACCTGTTATTTCTACCTGAGATGGGTTAATATTACTTGAATGTTGGGGTTAATGCATTTGAACCTTCTTTGAGTAAAATATCATTATCTTGCAATATAGTTGAACCTTTTTGAGTTAATTATCATTATTCTGCAATTTATATAACAAGGCTTCATTTACTAATGACAATCAGAGTAATACTCATTAAAGGGAATAATCTCTATAATTAGAATATTATTGATCAAACTTACATTGCTATTTCTAACTAATTAACATTGATCACATTCTGGATCAAATAACATATCACAAATTGTTTCATAATGGCCCCAGAATGCAGATATAACCCATTTAATTGTTGACAGAAAACAATGATGTTTTCTAAATTCTTAATTATTTAATTGTCAACTATTTTTTGGTCATACAAATGATGCTACAGGAATTGTGCTTTCCCAAAAGAAAGTAAGTGATGACCATTTATGGAAGATTTTAGTGATTACTTCCAGTAGCTTAATTCAAATGCCATCTTGTAGTATATATAATATACTGTACAACCATCAGAACAAAATAAATATTTATTGACCTATTGTACTTCTGGTTTCCTCTCCAGAACGTAAAAAGCTAGAAGGAACACCCATTCTTTCAATGAAAAAAAAAGTTGAACTAACTTCAAATTCATGACTTTTTTGAATTCACCAGAAATCAGTAAGCTGACCCCAAATCAAAGGAGACACACTGCCTACAGGAGAAGAGAAGCTACTAAAATTCACCCGATAAAAGTAGACACAATCACACACCAGCAAGAAGGCGCTGAAACTGTGAAATCCTTGGGGGATGCAGAAGTTGGGAAGCATTTGGACCCTCGCTTGTGTTATTTCTCCACAAAACCTGCCAGGGATTCACTGAAAAGATCAAGAGCCCTGAGCTGTGCTGATTATGGTGCAGATCTGAAGAGGGGAAGGGAAGCCATACAGTAGGAACAAGTAACGCCTACTGATCCTTAGCCTTTAGCTTCACACAAAACACAGTATGTGCAAGAAAGACTGATGCGGCTGGCTTTAGTTGATGAGCACTTATTGCAGCTAAGGGACAAGGAAGGAGTCCAGCAAGGAAGAGGGAGGGGTAAAATACTGAGCCCAAAACTCCAGGTAGGGAAGGAAAAGGAGATCTAGAAAGTGATACCCTCAGTAGCTAGGGACATGGTGCATGCCTGAGACAAGAGTCTTAAAATGAAGAACAGAGACGACTTTCTCCTATACCACCACCAGGCCAGATGGTTATCTGCAAAGACAGCAGCATGCTGCTAAGAGGACAGAATAACATACAAAAATACTGTCTCAGAGTTACAGCATCACAGCAGAAAAGGGAAACTTAAAATTCAAAATCAAGCAAATTTTGCTCTGCAAAGTCACCAAACACTCTTGGTACAAGGTCTCTGGAAATCAGATTATGTTGCATTGAGGGAAACCATGGAAGAAAAAATCTCAAATGCAGCCAAACTCCTAAACTGGATTAACAAAATCTCCTGATCCAAAGCCTAGCAGAAGGAAAGTTGTGACTCTTTTGAGGCATATAACTATTACCCCGAGGTAATCTGCTCTACATAACATGTTTGATTTTCAACAACAACAACAACACCATATTATAAGGCACTCAAAAGACAAGTAAAAAAGACAAACAAAACAAAACAAAATGAAGATACTCTCAAGAGTAATCATGATAAAAAAAAAATGAAGAGTAATCATGATGACCACACTCAGACATAAGACAAATGCTAGATTTGACTAACAAAGAATTTAAGATAACCATGATTAATAAATGCAGAGCTCTAATGGAATAGGAGGATAACATGCATGATCAGATGGGTAATTTCTGTAGAGAGATGGGAATTATAGAAGAATCAAAGGAAAATTGTAGAAATTAAAAACACATAATGGAGATAAAGAAAGCCTTCAACAAGTTCATCAGCACAATCAACGCAGCCGAGGAAAAAATCAGTGAAGTTAATGATTATTCAATAGGAATTACCCAAGCTGAAACACAAAGAAAAATGTCAGTACAGGGAGAAAAAGCAGGACATCCAACAGCTGTGAAACTATGTCAAGTGTTCTAACATATGCGTAATTGCAACTGCAGGAGCAGAAAAATGTAAATGGAGAGATGAAATATTTGGAAAAATAATGGCTGCAAATTTTCAAAATTTGTGTTGAGTCCAGCTTCTGTCTAAACATATGTGATTTTTCAGACCTGATTTTACAAAGACTTTACCTGGCAGGCCTTATAGGGTAAATCTGCTCTCTCCACATCAGACTTGATGCACTACAGTCTCTGAAAGTTTGAAGTCAGGACTCACTCAGCCTCTCTGGCTGTCCATGCTTTTATGTGTATCTGCCTTCCTTGTCAAGGCCCCTTTATTTATGGGTTTTATCAGGGAAACTTGAACATATTTTTCTCCACTACTTAGTACTCAGTACTTTTTTTCCACTCATGGCTCGTTCCCCTATTCCTTCCCCTGCTGCTTGGGTCCAGAAGACTGTAGATTTATTTCTTCAGTGCATTTATTTATTTCTTCCTCAACAGTGAGAAGAACCCCTTGTCTGGGCTGATCCACCTGACCCTCAACTGGCATACTAATCCATGGGGGAAAATGGAACAGAGTATACTAAAGAGCAAGTAATTAAAGGCTTAGTTGTTATTTCCATTTTGTCTTGTTGCTTTAATCAATTACTCTAACATCTGGAAAGTCAGCTCTGTCTCCAGCTCAGCTGAATTCCAGATAAATGTCAGACATGAAAACACAGACTCAAGGAGCTGGGAAAAAACAAAACAAAACAAAACAAAACAAAACAAAACAAAACCCAAGAAGGATAACTACAATATAGCAAATAAGCAATAAGCTCAGACTGAGGCATATCATTGAAATATCCACAAACAAAAGTAAAAGAAAAAACTGAAGGCACTAAGATAAAAAAAATGTTACACCAGAGAGAAATGAAGATAAAAACTATTACAGGTATCTTGGCAATAGTCACACAAGACAGAAAACAAAGGTATGACCTCTTAAAAGTTCTTAAAGAAAAAAAAAGTCCACTTACAATAAACCTAGTGACATTTTATTACAAAAATGAAGAAAAAAAATGAATTCTCAAGCATCTAAAGGATCCATGGTAGCAGACCTACTGCAACAATAAATGTTAAAGAAAATTCTTCTGGTAGAGAGAGTATGATACCAAACTTAAACAGATAAAAAAAAAAAAAGAATGAATGATGCTTAAAATAAACTAAAAGAAGATAAAATTAAAATTAATTTTCTCATTTTAACTGTTCTAAAAGAAAACTGCTTAAAGCAAATGTAGGAGCAATGTATTATGTACATTTATAATAACAATGTATGTTCTGTATGTATGTTCATAACATATCCAAAAGTAGAGACGATGAGAACAACAGCATGAAGGAAGAGGGGAGTAATTAGGAATATAATATAAAATTGCTATTCTCTAAGTAAAATTCTCTATCATTTAAATTTGGACCTTGGTAACTTAAAGATGTATATTCTAAACCCTAGGCAATCACTAAAAACATTTCTTAGAGATAAAAATAATAAATCAATACATTTAAAAAATAATAAAAAGCGGCACCTCGGCTCAGTGGTTGAGCATCTGCCTTTGGCTCAGGTCATGATCCCGGGGTCCTGAGGTCATCAGGAAGTTTGTTTCTTTCTCTGCCTATGTCTCTGCCTCTGTGTCTCCCATGAATAAATAAATTTTTAAAAAATCATAAAAAAATGCTTAGCATGAGAAGACAGAAAAGAAAGAAAAAAGAAACAGAAAAATAGGATAGAAAATACCTACAGAGTCATTCTTAATATAAATTTATATTCACTTTAAATATAAATGATCTAAACTCACCAATGAAAGGACAGAGCCAGTCAAGTAGGATGTAAAAAGCACATCCTAAAAAAAGCACATACACATCCTATTGTGTATGTAAATACACAATATATGCTGTATACAGTAAATCCACTTTAATGAAGACATGGGTTAAATAAAAAGATGGATTAAACTATACCAAGCAATCAACAACTAAAAAAACAACAACATCAACAACAACAAAACAAACCTGGAGTAGTTATATTCTTAATATAAGAAGTTAATATAACTTCTGAATAGGCATAGTATTAAGAATAAAGTAGTACATTATGTAATGTCCCATTTCATTATGTAATGAAAAAAAAAGGTTAATAATTCTAAAAAGACACCACAATTCTACATGAGTATGTCACTAACAACGAAGCTTCAAAAATACATGGGACAAATCTGATAAACGAAGATACATCCACAATTAGAGCTACAAAATCCACACCTCTCTCAATAATACATAATATATGGTAAATCAATAAAAATGTAGAAGCTTGTCAACAAACTAGAACAACACTGTGCCCAACAAAAGCAGAGCACATACCCTTTTCAAGTGCACAAGGGTATTTCTCAAAAAAAAAAAAAATTTTGAGCCATAAAACAAACCATAACATTTAAAGAGATAGAAATCTTACAAAATATCTTCTGAGACCATAATGGCATTAACCTAGAAATCAGTAAGAGAAAGATAGCTGAAAGATTCCCAAATGTATGAAAATTAAACAACTGACTTCTAAACACCCCTGGTGTCAAATGAGATTTCTCAAAGGAAATTAAAAACAAATATATGTAAATGAATGAGAATAAAATAAATATGAAATTTATGGGATTCAGTTGAAACAGTGCTTAGAAGGATATTTACAGTATTAAATGGCTTTAATAGAAAAACAGAAAGTGGAACTCTCTCTTGATGTGTTAAATGTGTAGTATAAAGATTTTTACAATTGGGTCCAAAATGTTTATGCATCTGTATCTCCATGCTTCCTCCTCAAATCCTATCCCCAAACTTCCCATTTTTCTCCCTTCCATCTCTATGGCTAACTAGCCAAACTATTTGGCACCAAGAAGAGTTCTACTCCGGGCCATTTCCTTTTTCATACGGTGTATGACTAGATGAAATGCTTGAAGTGTTGCTCATAGAAACTCTGTTCCTTTCAGAGACCTTGGTGTGGGGCTATGGTACAGAAGTGTGTTGTCAGCCTGGACCCACATATACAGCTGACCCTTCTGTAAATCCAATCTGACACTTTTTCTCTTATAAGACTTGGCCTTCAATGATCGCTCGTGTAACCGTGAATAAGAACTAAGGGAGAAGCACAAGTGAAACACTGACAGGTGATGCAGAGATCTGGACACTTGCTCATGCAATTTATTCTTGTCCCCTGGATACATTCATGTCTACTTTTGGATACATCATTTCATACCTTCATATCTCATGATGTATTGCTTCTGGAACTATTCAATCTTATAACCTCATAGGTATAAGGTCGACTAACTCATTAAGAACATGGTCACATTATGTCCCATGGTCAAGATGTCACATATTTTTTCAAATGATCTACAATTTCCCGTTACAAATATCTTGTCCTCTCTTTAGAAATCTAGGGTTACATATTGTAAAATTTGTGCTGGAGCTCACCACAAGCTCTGCAGAGCAATTTTTTTCCCCATGAAAGATACTTCAGGACATAGTGTTTAAGGATATTCTTGGTGCACTCAAAGCTACTTGCCCACTGTGTCACATGTTAAATGTATCAAAGTCATATTACTAAATGTGAAATACACAATCAAAACTCCAGAGAATATCTATTTAGCATTATATTTCCTTCTAGGTGGTAGAAATCACAGGAAGCAATAACATACCCTTTACTTTGGGGTAGATATCCAGAATGGTCCAGATCATAAGATTCCAAATCTTCATAGAGTTACATAATAACTTCTGGATAGTATGTATCTTACTAAAACCTCCAGGATACTAGCAAATCTTGTTTATCTGGTATAATTAACAGGATATCACCAAAAATAGTAAATAATTATGATGCTTTTTGTCATGTCCAAATAATCTAATTCCCTTTAGTCAAGAGTGTGGTGGTAGGATGGAGACCTGGCAGGTATAACCAAGGCTATCAGTAAACTTTCTCCTTGCCCATATGAATGGAAGCCACATTCTAGGCTCCTTTTCTAAGGATGAAAATAGTGTATTCATTAACTCTGTTGTGATCGCCCCACAGCGTCCAAAACCAGTTGAGAGGCCAAGACAGATGACACCAAAAATCACCAAGAGGATATTCAGAGATTACCAAATTATGAAGATTTTTGAGAATAGCATTGTTCATTTTATTTTATTTTATTTTATTTTATTTTATTTTATTTTATTTTATTTTATTTTATTTTAATTTTTAAAGATTTCATTTACTTATTCATGAGAGACAGAGGGGGGTGGTGCAGAGACCCGGGCAGAGGGAGAGGCAGGCTCCCTGCAGGGAGCCCGACATGGGACTCGATCCTGGGTCTCCAGGATCAGACCCTGGGCTGCAGGCGGTGCTAAACTGCTGAGCCCCCCAAGCTGCCCATATTGTTCTTTTTTATTAGTTTAAAATCTCTTCTTAGCTCATGTTTTATTATGATTGTCTATTCGGTCATCCTGGTTTTTTTCCTTATTAGAATGTTTACTAATAAGTTCAGAGTTTTGTCTCAATGTTTCACTAAGAATGTGTATCATTATTAGAGGTTGCTCTCAATCTAGTTTTTAGTTTTAATAGTACAATATAAAGATTATTTCTATGTGCTGTCAATGATAGAATAACATTTTATTACATGAATATAGGTTGCCTTCCATTTCTCATATGCATGATTTCACAGATATTTATTTCTGCAAAATTATAGTGTAGATACAAAAATTTGGATCCAAAATTTAAGACTTTTTTCTCTCTAAATAAATTGAAATGCTTCAGGAAGAATATTCATAATCTTTAATTTTTTTCATGTTTATTGTCATGTGTGAATTTAACCCCGTATATATAAGTAAATTTATTTTAAATTTTATGTGAGAATTATAAAATGTCCTCTTATGAACAACACGTCCAATATAAGAAGCACACATAGCTTATAAATGTAGAGCCCTCTGTGGCCTCCTTCTGTATTGCATTATCCCTTTAATTTTTTTTTTAAATTCAATTAATTAACATATAATGTATTATTGGTTTCAGATGTAGAAGTCAGTGATTCATCAGTCTTGTATAACGCCCAGTGCTCATTACATCACGTGCCCTCCTTAATGTCCATCACCCAGTTACCACATCCCCCCATTTATCTCCCCTCCAGGGACCCCCAGTTTGTTTGGATTAAGTCTCTTATAGTTTTTCTTCCTCTCTGATTTCATCTTATTTATCCCTTTTTAATTATTCCTTTTTAATGCTTGAAGTAACCATTGTCTTTACTGTTCTGTTTATCTCTCCCTGAATTTAATTTATAGTTTATTACAAATGGATTTTTTTTTGGTCTGAAAATGTCATTTTTATTTAAAGCACAAAAACCGAGACATAACATATACATTTGTACATGGGGAAAAAATACCAGAAAGTTTACAAAACCTTGATCACTGCCATGTCCTTCAGTGACTCTGGGGCTGAGTGGGCTGGCAGTCCACACGCCATGTCGGACTTTGTTTAATTTGTACATTTTTGAACAGTAAATTAATTGAATAATACAGTGTGTATTCTTCTGTGGTTTTCATTTTTTTTCACTCTATGTTATGTTTGTCAGAATTATCCTTGCTTATGCACATAATTTCCATCTATTTTCACAGCTGTTCAGCATGGTACAAATATTCCCCAAATGTCCATACTTTGGTGACTGATGAGCATCCAAGTTCCTTACACTACTGTAATTACAAATATTATTTCCATAGCATGATTTTACATTTCTCCTGTAACAAATATACAAAGATTTATTTAGTCTACATACCTAAAGGGTTGACCTTAGGATCATGGAGTAAGCACAGTTTCAATGTACTCAATGTACAAGATAATGCCAATTGCTTCCCAATAAGATGTATCGATTCATATTCACATCACCAGACTGCAACATTCACATTGATGCATGCTTTTGTTAATACTTGCTGTTGCCATGACTTACTATTTACAATTAAGTACTTTTCCTAATTACTAATAAAACTAAGAATCTTTGAATATGTATATTGTCATTTATGTTTCCTTTTCAGTTTTCTGTTGGCCTGCGTTTGGATCTCTTTGTCTTTAGTGTGCTGAAGATGGGCTGTGTGCTAGGAATGTCTTTTTTTAATTATATGAAAACAGATGATGCATATGATGTAAGGGTCCTGAGATTATGTTCTGTAACAAGTATATTAATAACCAACTAAATAAGAATATCAAGTGTTCATAAAAATTTTGTAGAAAATTAGAATAAGTTAAATCAGGATGATTACAGATATTACTGAAAGGGAGACAGGGAATAATAATTCTGAGGGCTGAGGTAGATCATCAGTAATTCTCCATGGGTTAGTGATTTTTAAAACATTTTATTTATTTAAGGAATATAAAGCTATTTACTGACCACTGTCTACCAGCATTTACAATAAATAAAACAAACAAGAGTTAAGTAACTTTCTGATTATTACAAAGTTAATGTTTTTCCTGCTGAACCAGTAGCTCAAATCCTGACAAGATTGAGCCTACCTGTAAGGAATGATTTGGGGTAAAGAAAAAATATGCAGAAGATTACAGAAGTTTTTTCACTCATTTATTCTAGCAGGTACTAAATTGGCAACATTTCTAACCATCTGATTATGATTAGGTTCACCTGAATGAAGTCTTAGATAAGCCATGGTCATGACCTTTTAGTCAATATAGCACAGGGATTTCAAATTCTTGTAAAGGAAGTTTCACTAGAAGAATGTCCATTTAACTAAGTTTTGTATACCCAATTAAAACAAATCAGAACTTGTTTAGTGTTCTCATTTGGGTGGGGAGGTTGTTGGTAGTGACAGAATTTTCATTTCAGAGATCTTGCAGATTAAGTTGCATTATTTAAATGACTGTAGATATGAGGGGACCGGGTGGCTCAGTCAGTTAAAGCATCTGACTCAGTTTGGACTCAGGTCATGAATGACCTCAAGAGTCGTGAGATTGAGGCCTGTATGGGGTTCCACGCTCAGTGCAGAGTCTGCTTGAGATTCTCTCCCTCTTCCTTGGCCCCTCTCCCCACTTGTGCTCTCATTCTCTCTCTAAAGTGAAATAAATGAAATCTTTAAAAAAACAATTGACTATAGATATGGATATGGATCCTGATATAGCTGCTTTTAAATTGTCCAAATTAAATTGTCCAATTAATTACAAAATTTGAAAGGCTAAGGCTTCAGGAAAAACTTCAATTTAACTTTAGATGATTTATTTCTTAGATTGCTGAAAATGACAGCATCTCAGAATCACAGATTTATCCATAGTTATAAAATGCTGTTTTTGTTTTGGCAAATGTTTAAAAAAGAAAAGAAGAAAGAAAGAAAGAAAGAAAGAAAGAAAGAAAGAAAGAAAGAAAGAAAGAAAGAAAGAAAGAAAGAAAGAAAGAAAGAAAAAGAAGGAAATAAAGAAAGAGAAAGGTATAGAAAAGGAAGGAAAAGAAAACTATTTACATAAGTATTTTTATACACACACACACACAAAACCAAATAAAGAAAGAAAAACACAGGAATTAAACACAATTTGATGAACAACTATGAAGATTTACCCAAACATTTATAAAAGATGTTTTCTAATGCAAGAGAGTAATATACAATGGTCTGAAACATTTTTTCTGATAAATGAAGCAACTACAGAAAGCTTTTATTTATTCAAAGTAACCAGTGCTATATATGCAAAAAAAAAACCTCCAAAACTCCCCCAATACTACTTCAAAATGAACATATCAAACATGATTGTCATTAGAATGTTATTTCTTCACACTAATAATAAAAATCCAAGATGCAGATTTATATATATATATATATATATAAGCCAGGTTAGTCTCTCTTCATAAAAAGGCAATTACAATTTAAGGACACTTCATATATGCCTCTCTTGCTAGCACCAAGTCAACCTCATCTGAATCTCTTCATTTTCATGAGAAACATTAATTCTCCACTGCCATCTGTGGCACCAATTACTAGTTCAGGATCAAGACATTTAACAAAGCCTCTTGTTTTATCAGCAGCATCTCTTTTCTTCTTCGATTTACTATCATCAGACTCACCATCAGATAAAGATTGTCTTTTTGTACCATCTTTTCTGAACCATTTTTTGAGGATTAAGAAATACTTCAGGGCGCCTGGGTGGTGCAGTAGGTAGAGCATCCGACTCTTGATTTCAGCTCAGGTCCTAGTCTCAGGGTGGTGAAATGGAGCCCCTCCATAGCTACAAGCTCAGCATAGGGTCTGCTTGAAATTCTCTCTCCTTCTCCCTCTGCCCCTCCTGCTTGTGCTTTCTCTCTCTCTCTCAACTAAATAAATCTTTAAAAAAAAGGAAAGAAAATAAATGCTTCAGTTAACTGGACAATCTCAATTTTCTTCAGGTTCCCAAGTATTGTCAGCATCTGTAAATCTCTTCTATTTCAGGAAATACCCCACCTTACCATTCACTACATGTGAACCCACTACTGTTTCCATCACAAATTCTTCTTCTTCTATTCTTTTACTCTTTCCATTGTTTCTTTTCCACTTTTTGCAATGTAGTTTTGTTGGAGGCTATTTTTGTTGTAGATTTGAAAAGCTATTCATTCACCACCTCCGTGCTGCTCCAGGTCCCTGGTCTGTGACATCTCCAGCACTGTGTTCCTCATGCTCTAGCCACTTCCCATAGTTTAGTTAAAAATGTAAGATCTTATTACTAGTGCTAGATTTTTTTTATTCTTCCTCAAACAAAAAAATGATACTTCTTGGTTCAATGTGTGTTAAAAGCAAAGATTCTGCTTTTCTTACTCTATTCATTTATTTAGTATTCAAATATCTTTAACTTAATACATATCTGAATAACAGGTTGAACATTTCAATTACTAGCATCTAATAATGATGCATATTTAATTTTATGTGGTACTACTAGACCAACATAAGTTGTTTGTTCTTCCAAAAGTTCATGACCAAGATTTATCATAATGTAAGTAGATAAAATATAGCCTCATTTTTTTTCATGTAGGTATAATACATGGAAAATTGCAATACCTAGCATGCATGGCTACAAGGTCCCTTTCTTTTTGTATTCTGGTTTCTATAATGTCATAGTGTGTTCTGTGTCCCACAAGTTATGATTTTCAGAAGTAAATACTAAAATGGGAATTTGACCTACAGAATGTTTATGGGGAATAAAGAGCGCTGGGCAAAGGGAAAAGCTGAACTGCGATGCAGGCTCAACAAAGCCTTGATCAGTCATATAAGGGGAGATTTGGAGCACATATAGCCCATCACAAAAGTCTCACATTGGGCCAAAATAGTGAGTGAGGCCTTTGTGTTCCCACCTCAATTCGTCACTGAAGGTGAGATGCTCAGTTGGCATAACCTTTATTTATGAGTCTCTGCAGGAAAGGTATATCCTAAAAAAGAAAAAAAAAAAAAAAGAAAAGGTATATCCTGGTGGTCAGCTAAGGGCTGTTTGCTGACAACTAGGGTAATAAGTTCCTTAAAAGAAGATCTAAGGAGTGCATTTCCATGTCCATTCCAATGTGTTGTTACAAGTGATATTCTAGGTGAAAAATTGTGCTTCAAGAATCAGTCAGTGTGTGAGGACAGAACAGAATCTCAAGATAAAGGCAAAATTTTAACTATGTAATATCATTCTGGCCAATTGAATGGGTACACTTCCAGTTGTTCCTGCAATAAATAATAATTTCATCATATAGAATCTTAACATCATGGTTAAATTTTTTTCTCCTTGGGATCCCTGGGTAGCTCAGCAGTTTAGTGCCTGCCTTCATCCCTGAGCATGATCCTGGAGTCCCGGGATTGAGTCCCACATCAGGCTCCCTGCATGGAGCCTGCTTCTCCCTCTATTTGTGTCTCTGCCTCTGTCTCTGTCTCTGTGTCTTTCATGAATAAATAAATAAAACTCTTAAAAATAAATTATTTTTTTCTCCTTTAATTTCTTTAGATTTTTGCTTCACTGTATACTTTTACTTTGTATTGCAAATGGGTATAACACCAATTTGATTTTTTTTATTTTAACAAACTTAATAGTATGTGCCTTAAGACTTCTATTTTATTTTGCAATGATGACATGGATAAATAAATTTTTATTAATTATTCTGATTCTTGAACAGTCATTTGATATGAAGATTCCAGTTCATCTTCCATCAATGAAATGAATTTCTGAATTACTTGATTTTGTTTTTAGTCCCTTCACTTGGTTTAGTAAGTACTTCAAATGTCCTTATTTTATAGGTTTTGGATATCTTCAAACACTCCACATTAATTTTGAAAAACATACTGGATTGAGATAGTCTCAGTAATTAAAAAACAAATTGGTAGGAATAAAAGGATCCAAATCAGAAAGTGTTTAAACCTCTAAACTGAGAATGCTATCACTGATTGCTTATTCACCTAAAGCATTCAATTTAGGAACTAGACTGAACCCCATCACCCCCATCACCCTACCCTTTTATGAAACCTTCAATAGGATTTTATACCCAGCTAAAAAATATCATTCAAAATTAAAGGCAAAATAAAGATATTCATTCTTTTTCCTTCTCTCTCTCTCTCTCTCTCTCTCTCTCTCTTTTTCTCTCCCTCAACACACAAGTACAAGCATTAGTCACCAGTAGCAAAACACTACTAAAATAGTGCAAGAAGTTCTTCAGGTTGAATAAAAATAACCTCACATGGACTGAAGCAGGCATAAGAATAATTAGGTTCAGCAAAATAGTAAGGAAATGAGTAAATATAAGATACAAAGATAAATTGCATGTTTAAAGCAATAAATCTCAAATATTAACATGCACCAACACCATATATAAGAATTCATCTACACTGCAACATTGCTAAAGATGACAGAATAGAGACACAATATTATTATCAGTAATATGTCCATTCAAATTGTGAAATTTACATATCTAAAGCCAAATGGATGATTCTAATTATTAGTCTATCAATAATCCCATAAATTAAAGATATTTAGTTAAGTTAATCAGGTTTACAGAGAGTTGGTATATTTAATTTGTGTTCCATAGTCTCTTTGGAGACAGCATAATTCGGCAAATCTGTTTATGGTCCATAGGTCCCTTTATGTAAGTTTAGAGAAATAATAGCATGAAATTATCCAGGAAACATTGTTAGTTTATCTTATTAGTATGGCATAAAACATCCATGCTCAATATTTAAATAGCTGCCTATTAGGAACAATATTAATATTTAGTTTTACAAGTTACACTTCACCATACTTATATTTACTCTCCTTGTTTACTTTCTTTGAAAATAAGATTCTACTTTTTTAAGATAGCATGCTTTACAATTTTTCTAGTCCAGAAGTCTTTAAATAATATTTAAGACACCAAATGTATAGAATGCATGTATATTAAATATTATTAATAATTTTTCTTTATATATAGAGAGGTGAACTCTAAAACTTGAATAGATCTTTCATAATAATGATTCTTTTTTGCAGTAAAGTCATCCTGATACAGACCCAGACAAAATCATTACATTCATTAAAAACAAACAATAATAACATCAACAACTAAAGATAGAACTGGTAGTATTTTTTGAAACTTCAATTTTTGAAGGAATTTTAAATATATTCCCAATTTAATCATCTGATTAATACTATGATGTTAGTATTATTATTCTAATTCTGTTCATAAAATAATTGAGCACTAAAATGTTAAGTAAATTCTTTTGGAGCTAGGATTTAGGTATGAGCTTCCTATGCATCCTCAAATGAAAAATTATTTATAGTGAACTTCAGGACCCCTGAAATTCCATGTTATCTTTGTGAAATAATTTTCTAGATATATAAAATTATATAATTACCTAAAAATACAAATAAGACAAAATTAAAGAAAATAGATACTCTAGGGATCCCTGGATGGCGCAGCGGTTTAGCGCCTGCCTTTGGCCCAGGGCGCGATCCGGGAGACCCGGGATCAAATCCCACGTCGGGCTCCCGGTGCATGGAGCCTGCTTCTCCCTCTGCCTATGTCTCTGTCTCTCTCTCTCTCTCTGTGACTATCATAAATAAATAAAAATTAAAAAAAAAAAAGAAAATAGATACTCTAATTTTGGGTACACCAGTATTAAATTGTTTTGTTTTTTTTCCAAGACCAAAGAGTTTACAGAAAATAAAACATATTATACTTGAAAACATCAAAGAGCTTTCAAAAATTAATATATAAGTTTTTATAGTGTCTTCTGTGATTAGTGGTTCCTGTCAACCTTCAATAAAGACAAGCTGCATACAAAACAGTGAGACACTTACTGTGAATTCACACCATCTTTTCTCTAAAGAAAGTTCATAACTTGCAATACCTTTTGGGTTTGTCTGTAAGGATAGATATCACATAAAATTTCAGTAGCAATATTTGAGATAAAAATGAAAAGAGAAATAGTTTTGAAATTAACTTTAAAAATAGTTTCTGTTATGAATATTTTATGGAAAGCAGTTCCACCAATTAGCTCCTAGGTGTGCAGAGACCTGATAGCTGGATGCTGCCTGAGGCACATATGACATTAGAAAAATAAATCAGCTCTGAAGAATTCAGAGGACAGATTCAAACATGAACATAGATTAAGTCACACAAAAATGAAAGGACTGAAGTATGGAGTTCTTTAAAATTTGCAATGAGATTGTAAACTCAATTCTCAGTTGCTCAGACTGTGTAATTGCTTGGATATACGCATATGAGAAGACTTAGAGCCAGATGTTGATCTTTTATTCTCACCCTATGGATTCTGTCCTTTCTTTGAATTTATTACTGATTCCTTCAAAGTAAATGTTCACTGGGGGTTAGATGAGAGATGAAAACCAGGCACATAATTATGTTCATGACTCTTGGTATCAGAGGATTTGGCAAATGCCTTTTTCCTATTTGAATCTTCTCAGTAGATCTTATTGGCTTTTGTACCAATTGCTAGAGAATTGATTTTAAGTTAATCCAAAGAAGCATACCAAAATCATGTAAATATTTCAGATGTTTTATGTAATTTGCATCATGTTTTAAAAACTATGAATCTAATGATGAGTGAGTCTAAGAAAAAAAAAAAAGAAGAAACATGGGACAAAGCCTCATGGCACTGGATTTGATTATGATTTATTGGATTTGATGCCAAAGGCACTTCACTATAAACAAAATGAGGTTCATGAAAATATTAAAAATTTGTGCATCAAAAGACACTATCCACAGAGTAAAAAGGTAATCTACAGAATGGGAGAAATATTTGTAAATTTTTATTTGATAAGGATTAATATCCAGAATATAGAAAACTTAAAACTCAACTACAACAATAACTCAATTAGAAAATAATCAAAAGATTTGAAGAGACATGTTTCCAAAGAAGGCATACACATAGTCAATAAGTACATGAAAAGATTTTCAACAACACTGATAATTAGGGAAATACAAATGAAAACTGCAATAACATCATATCCATTAGGATTATTCTTATCAAGAAAACAGAGAACACACATTGGAAAAGAGATGGATAAACTTAACCCTTGTGCATTGCTGGTGCAAATGTAAAATGGTATAGCCATTGTGCAAAAATAGTACAATTTTATCAAAAAATTAAAAATAGAATTACCATATGATCCAGTAATTCCGCTCTGGGGTACATACTGAAAATAATTAAAAGGCAGGTATTGAAATATTCATACTCCTATGTTCAAGCAGCATTATTCACAATGGTCAAATGAAGCATAGAAGCATCTCAAGGGCCCACAGATAAATGAATGCATAAGCAAGATGCAACATATATGTACACATTCCTCAGGGAAGGATCTAGATCAGTGTTTCTCTAAAAGTGGCCCCTGCATCATCAGTAGAAGTTAGAAACTTGTTATAAATGCAAATTTAGGAACTCTATTCAAAAGGGTTAGAAGCTATGAGGAGGTAGACCAGAAATCAGTGTTTTAGCCAATCCCCTATGTCATTACTTCGCATGCTAAAGTTTAAGGATCACTGATATGAGTAGACTTATGTTTCCCTTCAGCAAAACATATTTTTAACCTTTTACCCTTGCCTTTGATCAAAAGTATTTATTTTTTTCTTGCTGGGGGTTGGAGGTAAGTTAAATTCTGTGAACTTAAATAATTTGTGGTATATAGCATTTCCTACTAGTATAAATTATACTCTATTGAAATTTACACACATATTTTACTTTCTGAAAATCAACTTGACTACCTATTAACCAAAAATACTCATATCTATTTCTCTGGAACAAACTGTAAATATAAATCATGTGATGAGCATTTTCTCCTATAAATCTCTAACTTTGAAAGACAGCAGTCAACTTACAAAATCATTCTAAACTTAATTCACTTTTTGGAACTCTTTCTAATGCAAAAATAATATAATCACCGTATACTAACAAAAGAAAAAATACATTATTAACATAAAATATTTTCTTTGGTTAAATTTTTGTCATAATTCAATTTTCAGTTTTATTCTATACATTATTCTACATTATTTGTAGTTAAATTGTTCTTGCTATTTTATCTCTACATATGGATTTTATCAGGATAATTTCCATGGCAACGAGTACAGATTTTCAGCAAATAATAGCTTTGAAGATGCTATGGCTTTGGGTCTGTGTTTTGGGTTATTCCATTAACCCTAAGAGACTTTTTTATTTAGTTTTTCTTGGAAGGACTTAATTTGAAGAACAAAAGTAAAGATCAGATGCAAACTAGAATAGATGCATTATTTTCTTGGAGATATAATACCTATAGAGGCATGCATGCTTGCATCTTGCCTTACAAGATGAATAATTTAAGACTAAATCAAACCAATTATTTCCAGATATGGTTGATATTTAAAGAATATTCTCTTCCCACTGATAAATATGTATTCATTCACATTTTCCTTCACAAATGTTTATGCCATTAATAAAGCCATCTTGTTTACTCTAAAGCAAGAAAATCAGAGTATATTTACACAATAGGTGCTTTGAATTAAAATGTTTTATTTTAAAATGTTTTCATTTTTATTCTCATATATAAATATAGCATGATATTGTTATAGGTAATAATTCTTATTTTTATTTTTTCAGGAAATGTATGTTAAGTTTTGCAATATGTGGCCACTACTAAGAAAAACACTGAACACAGAATAATAAACAAGCAGACACGGGCTCTGATTTCATGAAGTTTAAAATCTAGAGGGAGGCATTCTATTAATGTGGTATTATAATCTAATTTTACATCAGTGTATACCAGTGTGATTTTTGTCTTTTATTGTGAGAGCAGATAACTGAAGTAAATGGTAAGATTTGATGGCATTACACACAGTGAAGTAGTATAGAGCCATAAATCTGTTAAAGTCTAGACAGTGCTTCAAAGACTTCATAAGCGAAATCTGTGGCATATATAAACAGTACATAAATTGCTGCCTTATTTGAGAGAATAATTTGAACAACATAAAAACAGTAACCTTTCAAATATTCCTACATTTCTGTGTCTTTTTATCTGCATATGCTTGATACCATGATGCAGGTCTAGACTACAGCCTTTAATTTAGATCTTCTTCTCTGTATTTTCTAGACTACCGTATCAGTTGCAGTAATCTTCATAGATACTTGGTTGATGGAATGAACCATTTCCTTGATTTCTTTGTAAATCATAGTACTTATGTCAGGTGGAGTAAAAGAATTTAAATTCTTTTAATACTTATTCCCGAAAAAAAACTCTACTTTTGTGTTCTTATATGCAAATTAATGACTTCTGAAAAATGATTCTTTAGTTTGAAAGAACACTGATACTAAAACCATGAACATAAACAAGAGTCCTTATCAATTAAATGCACAGTTATATCCTTGGAAGCCTTTTAAAATCCTAATTTTTATGGTCAAATATACCACTTCATATGTATACAAAACCATAAAGAAAGAAATAATGAAATGCTAACATAAAAATATTATGTAACGTTTGTCTTATCCCTAATAGTTTAGAAATCAATTACACAGAGTAGACATGAATTCATTTTGTTGAACTCTCTTGGGATCTAAACAAATGGTGTGAGATTAAACTATGATAATTACTTTAATCATATGATTTTTGAAACCCTAGCAAGACTCAGATTTTAAAATAGGAATTAAATATAAGTAGAAATTACCATTTAAAAAAGGATGCCTGGATGGCTCAGTTGGTTAAACTTTAGCCTTTGGATCAGGTCATGATCTCAGGGTCCTGGGATCAAACCTCTCATTAGGCTCCTGTTAAGTGGGGAGTCTGTCCCACCCAACCTCTCCTCATGATCTCTCTCTCTTTCAAATAAAATCTTAAAAAAAATAAAAACATATTAAAATGTTCTACTTAATTTTAATAGGGGAGATGCAAAATATTATAAGAAATACAACTTTGTATTCAGTATGTTGGTGAAATTTACAGTTTCACAGTACTAAAAACTGGCAAACAATATAATGGGAGATTGTAATATATTGATATTTGAAAGTATAAGTTTCTAGAAACATTGGAAAAAATTAGACATCATCTTGGAAAGTTGAAGATGTGCAATCTCTGACTCACTTATCCCATATTTATGTACATTCAATAGAGACATTCATAATCACACACCAAAGTTTTTGAAGCTATTGATATTAAAAGTGTTTGCAATAGCAGAAACCTAGAAACCAATCAAATGCCCATAAATGCAAGAATGGATACATTTTAGACACAGAATAAGGATCTTTCATGGAATGGCAGAAAGTAACTATTTGTCTTCTGGCACTTGGTATAATGAGGCATCATAACAGTTTATTGTAGGAATATAAAAAAAAATTGCCTTTAGTGTGTCTTGGTGGGTATGATATTGAAAATGGGAGTATTTAATGCAATTATTACAAGCATCTAGGTGAAAGATGAAAGCCTATAAAAAAAGGACTAAAGAGAAAAAACATGATAGTGGATATGTTTATAGAAGGAAAGAAGGAAAATTTATAGAAATATGTAATAGCTGGTTGTGATGGGGAAAATAATAAAATGGTTATAACCCTTAGTTGTTTGAATTATGTGATCATATGTTCTACTTCTAATTATAACCTCTTCTACAGAAGATTTCTAGATAAGGCATGTGATTGTGAATTTAGATAAATTAGTACACAAATTTATTGATGAAATGGATATCTAATTTACAGATGAGTAATTCACAATTTAATACTGGCTATCAATCAATTCCCAATGGGTTACTGACTAGAGTTTATATTAGGGAAATACAAATATCAAGGGAGGTTTAAGTAATTTGTTTATTTGACTACTTTGATCATCCTTCTTAATCTACTTTATGCTTCTAGACTCTGGAAGAATGATTTAAATGGGGGCATGTTTACTTCCTTCAGAGTTTATGTGATATTAAGTTAAGAAAAGTATGATATTAAATGTATTTACTAGTTTATTCCTGGTATAGGTTTTCAAAGTTGAGAAATGGCTAGAGATAGATAAAGGCATACAATGACTGCCTTATATGACTGTTTATACCTATCTCCAGTGTTTTCCTTTTTATAAATATTTGAGATCCCTGATATCGGAAAGCTACTGAATCTCTGAACTGGAAATGTATTTTAGTGATCCTTCTCCCAAATTCTACCTTTGACCTGGAACTGAGGATCATATTGTGAAAATTTTGTACAATTGGATTCACTGGTTAATTCTAGGAAGAAATTTTACTAACCCTCTATAATCTCTTTCAGAAGAAAGAAGTAAAGGTAATACTTCCTGATTCATTCTACAAGGCCCGTATTACCCAATACATAAACAGACAAAGAAATTACAAGAAAAGAAAAATAGAGACCAGTATATTTCATGAACATATATGCAAAAACCCTTAACAAAATATTAGAGAATTGAATCCAAAATAGTATTTAAAATGATATACAATCAGGTAGGATTTATTCTAGGTATGCAATATGGGTTCAACATTCAAAAAAACAACTAATGTAATACATCATATCAAGGAACTAAAAAAGAAAAAAAAAAACATATGATCATCTCAATATATACAGAAAAACATTTGAGAAAATTCATCATCAATTTATGATAAAAACTCAGGAAACTAGTAATATGGGAAAATTTTCTCAACTTGATAAAGAGTATTTGTAAAAATCCTACAGTTAACAACATAATTAATGGTAAAAAAACTTGAAGCTTTCCTACTAAAATCTGGTACAAAGCAAGGATGTCCCCTCTTACCACTCCTTTTTCAACATCTTAATGGAAGTTCTTGCTAATGCAATAGAACAAGAAAAGAAAACAAATGTATACAGAGTGGGAAGAAAGACATAATACTGTCTTTGTTCACAGATGACATGATTATCTACATAGAAAATCCAAGTGAATCAACAACAACAACAACAAACTTTTCTGGAACTAATAAATGATCATACCAAAATTGCAGGATACAAGGTTAAAATAAAAAAGTCAATTGACTTCCTATATCTGAACAATGAACAAGTGGATTTAAAATGAAAAACACAATTCTACTTACATGAACACTCCTCAAAAATGAAATATTTAAGTATATCTAAGAATATGCATAAGAACTATGGGATAAAACTGCAAATGTCTTATGAACAAAATGAAAAAAAACCCTAAATAAATGGGAAAATATTCCAAGCCATGGATAGGAGAATTGAATATTATTAAAAGGTCAATTCTTCACAACTTGATCTATGGATTCTATGAAATCTAAATCAAAATCCCAGCAGGTTATTTTTTGGATATGGACCAATTAATTATTTTTATTTCTTTATTTTTATTTTTTTGGACAAATTAATCCTACGTAAATGTGGAGATGCAAAGATTCTTAACAGCCAACACAATACTGAAGAACAAAGTTGGAGGACTGACACTACCTGACTTCAAGACTTACATAACTCGATAGTAATTAAGACTGCATACTATTGGCAAAAGAATACACTGATAAATAGAACAGTTTAGACAGTCCAGACACAGACCCACATAAGTAATATCAACTGATCTTTGACAAAGGAGCCAAGACAATAACAGGGATTGTCTTTTCTATTAAGAGTTTCAGAGCAATTGGACATCTGCATGAAGACACGAAAATCTAGACAACAATAATATACCATTTAGAAAAATGAATTCAAAATGGATCACAGACCTAACTATATAATGTGAAATTCTAAAACTCCTAGAAGATAATATAGGAGAAAATCTAGATGACCATGGATATGGTAACACCTTTTTAGATCCAATACCAAAAACGTGATACATGAAATAAACAACTGATAAGATAGACATCAATAAAATTAAAAACTTCTGCTCCATGAGAGACAATATCAAGAGAATTAAGACAAGCTACAGCCTTGGAGAAAATATTTGCAAAAGACATATCTGATAAAGAATTTTTATTAAAAATACATACAAATAACTTTTAAAACTCAACAGTAGGAAAACAACAACCTGATTAATAATTGGGACAAAGATCTTAAGAGATACCTTGCCAGGGACTCCTGGGTGGCTCAGCAATTGAGCGTCTGTCTGCCTTTGGCTCAGGGCATGATCCCAGAGTCCCAGGATCGAGTCCCACATCTGCTCCCTGTGTGCAGCCTGCTTCTCCCTCTGCCTGTGTCTCTGCCTCTCTGTGTGTCTCTCATGAATGAATAAATAAAATTGAAAAAAAAAGAGATACTTTGGCAAAGAAGATACAAAGAAGGCAAATAAGCATAAGAGAAGGTTCTCAACATCACACGTTATCAGGGAAATGCAAATTAAAACAGTGAGATACCATCACACACCTGTTAGCATGGCTAAAATCCAGAACATTGACTGCCATATTCTTATACGCTGCGGTGGGAATGCAAAATTGTATATCCATTTTGGGGCAGCGTGGGTGGCTCAGTGGTTTAGCGCCGCCTTCAGCCCAGGGCGTGATCCTGGAGACCCAGGATCAAGTCCTGCATCGGGCTCCCGGAGTGGAGCCTGCTTCTCCTTCTGCCTCTGTCTCTGCCTCTCTGTCTCTCTCTGTGTCTTTCATGAATAAATAAATAAAATATTTTTTTTAAAAGTGGTATATCCATTTTGGAAAACAATCTGATGGTTTTTGACAAAACTAAACATAATCTTACCATTTTATCCAGCAATCATGCTCTTTGGAATTTTTCTGAAGGAGTTGGAAATTTATGTCCACCTGATGTTTATAAAACATAATTGATGTTTATCAAAATGGATGTGTAAAGCAGTTTTATCCATAATGCTGAAACTTGGAAGCAGCCAAGATACCCTTCAGTCGATTAATGGATTAATGAACCGTGGTACCATGCAGCCAATAAAATATTATTCAGTGTTAAAAAGAAGTCATGAAAAGACATAGATTAAGTAAGACACTTATTACTAAGTAAAAGAAGCCAATCTGAGAAAGTTAGATACTTCATGATTCTAACTATATGATATTTTGGAAAATGCACAACTATGAAGGCAATACAAAGATCAGTGGTTGGTTGTCAGAAGTGGTGGGGGGAGGAATAAACAGGCAAAGCATAGGGGATTTTCAGGCATTGAAAATACTATATATGATAAGATAATGACAAATATATGTCGTTATGCATTTGTCCAAATTCATAGAATCTTTAGGTAAACATTAAATTCAGGGTGATAATGATGTATCACTGTAGGTTCACCAACTGTAATAAATGTATCGTACCAGTGAGTGATATTGATAATGGGGTAAACCTAAAATTCTTATTACAAATTAATTATCAAAAATTTTTATAACGGGATGTTTTTATATGATTCTATCAAAATGAAAATAAAACAGTACTGGTAAATATACCAAGTAAGTCTCTGAAAAATGAACGAAGAAAATATGTTTCTTTGCAGGTATAGACAGGACAATTCTAAATTATCAGGGAAATCTTTACCATCACATATATTATATCATACACATTATACCATATACATTATATTTCATATATATATTTAACAAAAGAAAAATGAATGTAGTATTAGTATCTGGTAACTGTTTTCCAGATTTAAGTAGACAGTTCCTCAGTGAGGCTAAAAGAAGCAAACTTTCCTCTGGAGTTTCTTATACATACTATTTCCAAATGTTAATCAGCTAGCTATTCCTAGTCTCATACCAAGAGAAGCTAAATGGAAAACTGTTCCACAATTTTCCTCAAACATTGTTAAAAACTCCATATCAGAAAGGCAATCGATATACATTAATTGTAATCTGCTGTGCCCTCACACCTACACCCTCTAGGACTGGGCCTGCTTCTCTCTAGAAATATTCTTCTTCTTGGATTTTATAATACCATAAAATGCCATTTTAATTTTTCCTGTTATTTTTTTAGACACTCCTTAGTATTTTGTCAGTTCCTCCTTTTTTTTTTTTTTAAGATTTCATTTATTTATTTGAGAGAGAGAACACTAGAGAGACACAGCAAGCACACTTAGGGGCAGCGGGAGAGGGAGAAGCAGACACCCACTGAACAGGAAGCTCGATGTGGGGCTCTATCTCAGGACACTGGACCACAACCCAACCTACAGGCAGACACTTAATCAACTAAGCCACCCAGGTGCCCCTTATTAGTTTCTTCTTATCAATACATTCATTATTAGAGGTTTCCTGGGATTTATACTTACCGTTTTATTTTTCTTTTCACTCTGCATCTACTCTCATTGACTCAATTATAATCTATATGAAAAATACATCATACTTATATCTACAGCTAATATCTATCCAGGGCCTGGGCATGTACCTTGCTTTAACATCCACCTTTAGATGTCTCACAGGCATTTCCTATTTAACACCATTTTCCCCTGCAAACATAATGCTTTTTCTGTTCTGCCTAAATCAGGAAATTATACCATGGTTTACCCAATTTCCTTAATCCAAAACCTAGAATTATTCTTGATCCTTTCTCTCCTTTCTTATCAATTTTACAAATCCAGTATATTCTGCTCCATTTAACTCTCTGAAACTATATTCTTCTTCACTGTGAAATGACCATCATATTTTCCTGTGGATTACTGTAATATTCTCTTAATTGGTCTTTCACATCAACTCCTGTTCCTTTTGATTTATCCTTCAGCTATGATCACCTTTATCAAATATAAGTCAGGGTTCTAATGTATAAAACAATTCACTTTCTGTTGATATTTCAACAGATCCAAAATCCAGCCAACAATGCTTTGCAACTAGACATCAGAGCTCCTCGTTCTTGGGGCATCATACCCTGGTACACACATCATGGACTCTCAGGCCTTCAGACTCAGACTGCATTATACTACTGGTTTTCCTTATTCCCTAGCATGTAGTGATGGCAGACTCAGGACTTCACTGCCACCAAAACCGTGTGAGCCAATTCCTATAATAACACTCCTCATGTATTTCTCTGTGTATCCTATTGGAACTATTTCTCTGGAGAATGCTGGCTAATACAATATGTTAGCTAGAGTGACCTACCTTTATTCATTCCTTTAATGGCCATGATTACTTCAAACTCTGGACCAGAATTCCTGTGCCTGAAAAGATATTACTTACTTCCATTGTTCCTTTGTAAGTGTGCCTGCCTCAGGGCAAAGACTAATTTGGATTCTTTTATTAAATACTCCTACAGAATATCAAAGGCATCTTTTACAATAATCATATATATATAGTATAATTTATAACTTTTCTATAAGAGTGGAAGCTTCATATTATCAGGGCATTGGTACTGGTTTTGTTCACAACTGTATTCTAATTACAGTGCTTAAAAGAACAAGGGGTGGTGGAAGGGAGGTGGGCAGGGGGATGGGGTGACTCGGTGACGGGCACTCAGGGGGGCACTTGACAGATGAGCACTGGGTGTTATGCTGTATGTTGGCAAATCAAACTCCAATAAAAAAATATACAAAAAAAAGTTCTAGGCATTAAGTGAAAGGTAGTTGAATAAATGAATAAACAAAAATCTAGAGAGAAAAATCTTAAGTATTTCACTGAAGTCAATATATGTGTAAGTTTGATATTAAAATTTACAAAAATTTGAAGTAAAGAAGTATTATATTTTATTATTCTGAAATTAATTCTAATAGGGTGGGGCTTGTAACCATCAAAGTAAGAAAGAATGTACAAAATTTGGAAGAAATTAAAAATAAAGTAATAATACTTCCTAGGGCTTACAAGGAGAATTTATTTCAAGTTCATATATTTTTCAAGTTTTACTTCTGTTATTTATTAGTATTATTTAGACTGTACCACATAAATACATTTATATATTTTTAGTTCTGTACACATAAGTAAATGTCTCTAAAATTTCTCTTTTAATAAAAATGTTTAAATAGCCATAAATAGATATATATTTCTCTTTATCAAATGACTGTTTTAATTCTACGTTTAATTTCAGCAGTTATCAATATTCCTTTGCATGCCATCTCAGGCTTCATGGGCAGTGAGTTCAAGAAATTGGAATCTTATAATGAAAACTTGTGCTTACTGCCCTACATTTATTAAATACCTAATGCAGTTAAGCAATTTAATGAATTTTTATTCCACGAATGTTCCTATAAATATCCAATCCTCTAGTAAATTGTTATTTTCAAGACACATCATAAATCTGTATTTTCTAGTCTTTCATCCTTTAAAATATCTTAGCCAGTAATATCTACCCTCTATGGCCATTTGTTTAGTATATATTCAGCGATGGTGTGGGGAAATAGAAAAAGAGAAGAAAACAGAAAAATAGATCACATATTACATATATAAATGTAAAATTATTAAATATTTCCTTAATGCTGAGTTAGCTATATAAGGGCAGACATTTTGATTTTTTTCAATCTTTTCTTATGAAAGTGGTGAGTTTCATACTGCTCAACATCATACTCTGTTAATTGAATGTGTAAATCTTACTACTTAAAATGATTTGATTTTCAAGTTCTTATATGGCTTAAAAATGTTTTTTATATTAGTGTGCATCATGTACTATTTTAATGTGTTTTTGTTTTACTCCTCTGGTTAATGCTGAAAAGGCTTTAAAAGACATTGATTTTATTTTATTCATTTAAGTTTAAAGATTTTATTTATTTATTCATGAGAGACACAGAGAGAGAGACAGAGACACAGGCGGAGGGAGAGGCAGGCTCTCTGTGGGGAGCCCGATGTGAGACTTGATCCCAGGACCCCAGGATCACGCCCTGAGCCAAAGACAGACACTCAACTACTGAGCCACCCAGGTGGCCTAACATTGTATTTTATACTGATATTTTACATATGGGATATACATTTTTGTAATTCCTTAAAATAAGTTACAAAAATTTCTAGGAGCTTATACTTAAAAGAATGCAGTGTTTGTGTGAAAAGCAGTTGATTTTAGATATATTCAGTGCTTTATGCAATAAAATGGCATTTATATATTTACAAAAGTTAGATATGAAGACTGGAAATCAGACGGGTAACACTCCATTTCTCCCTAAAACTCCTCTGAGAATCATGAATGAGTCCCTTGTAGCTAGCTCTGTAAACCTGCAAGCTTCTTTCCTTTTATTTGAGATACTTGCCATAATGAATATTTTATTTCAACAGCCTGAATAAAATCATCTCCTCATTCTCCAGTCCATATTGACTTTAAAATTTGCGTACACTTTTACTTTTAATATTTTTATTTATGATTTATTCTGTCTTTCCAAATGTATAGTATAATGTGAATTTACATAAATATGTATGTACCACATGCAAAAAATTACTTACTTGAAGTAAATAAAAGTAACAAAATGATAGAAATATTAAATCATTTAGATATATCATAAACATGTATCTATACACATATGCACAAACATAGCCCCTCTTAGTTTACAGCGGCTAAATACATGAAGAAATTAAGTAGAAATAGGCAATTTCTGTTCCTTCAACTAATTGCAATTTGTAAAAGTCCAAACAAAAAGGTCTTTGAAATCTTAATTTTTTTTTTTGGATTCAGAAAAATCTTTTAACTTTAAAATGTTAGCACCACAAAACATATCAATAAGATCCTAATGAAAAACTTAAAAGAGTAACTAGTTCAGAAATCTCTTTCCACTTCAAATTTTTTGGTTTTTGGTTTGGGTTTTTTTTTTTTTTTCCAGCTGAAGAAATATAGAAATAAAGCTCAGGGTTTGCTCAGTGACATACTGAAGTCATACTGAGGATATAAACTTCATCCTACCAAAGAGATTACAGTGAAGACATGTTGTTTCATATTCAGCTTTTGTACTCAAACTTTAAATTCTAAAAAGGAGAAATGTTGTGTCTCAGTATGCCTTCCTCTCTCCTAGCAGCAGTAGTGGAATTCAAGCTGCTAACATCCTAAAATTCTTTTAAACAGGGAGAGAACAAGATGAAGAAAAATGTTACAATGAAAATATATATGGAAACAAAATACCTATGTGTGATGAACACTGGTGCTATCTGTAAGTGAATCACTAAATTCTACTCCTGTAAAGTCGAAGTCTATATAACTACAGCCATCTAAAATGTCTGTGTGTGGGAAGTCCCAAAGATCTAATAGACTTAAAAATCAATTCCTACAATATGTTTTCAATCAAGCACAATTTGCTCTTCCCTTAATTGTATATCAAAATAATCTAAGTAATTGTTTCTTACCCATGGCAAAGCAAACTGTAAGTATAAAGAACAGCATAATGATAACTGGTACATGGAAATCACAATTATAGACAAGTTTTTGGAAAATATATTACCAACCGATTAGAGTATAAAAAAATCCCAATGATTATTGTTTATAACCAAATTAAATTAACCAAATTAAACCAAATTAATGTTGGAGAACTACCAAATAACACACCTAAATGAATATAAGGAAGTCATTTTCTTTGCTTCTTCCTATCAAAATACACATATTTACTGCAAAATATCACAATTATATTGAATTTGACTAAAATAAATCACAAGAGTTACCAACCTTACAATTTTTTTAAAGTAAAAGTGGGAACATAATATCAAGGAGTACTTTTTTTTTTTTTTAAAGATTTTATTTATTCATGAGAAACACAATCAGTGAGGCAGAGACATAGGGAGAAGCAGGCTCCATGCAGGGAGCCCAATGCAGAACTTGATCCCAGGATCCCGGGATCATGACCTCAGCCAAAGATAGACACTCAACCACTGAGTCACCCAGGTGCCCCTAAAGAGCACACTTAAAAAAATTATTAGAAATCTATCAAGTACAGTCCATTGCAGCAAGTGAGAATTCCAAACAGACTTCTCGTGAGTGTGGAGCCCTTCACAAGGCTGGATCCCATGAAACTGAGATCATGACACAAGCCAAAATCAAGAGTCAGCTGCCCCACTGACTGAACCTCCCAAGCACCTCAAACTATACAAAGTAATTTTACTATTCAATGGAAAAATTGTGGATGTTCTACGACCTTTAGCAAATTTTTGTTAAAACATTACAACCTTTCATACTGTTGATTATAAATGTACGAGGAAATGAAAAATGTACTAAAACCTAGACTTACTTAGCACATTGTAATTTAAAACATTGGAAACATAAGGGTTAAAATGTTTATTTAGGGGCACCTGGGTGGCTCAGTGGTTGTGTCTGTCTTCCGCTCAAGGCCTGATCCCAGGATCGGGGATTGAGTCTCACATGAGGCTCCCAGCAGGGAGTCTGCTTCTCCATCTCCCTATGTCTTTGTCTCTCTCTCTCTGTGTCTCTCATGAATAAATAAATAACATCTTTTTAAAAAATAAAATTAAAATGTTTTATTTTCTTTGTAAAAAATTATCAAGAGCAGTTCAAAGAGTGATTGCCTTATTCTTTCTGTATAAATTATAATATTAAGTATCTTTTCAATGCCTTACAGAATTTTCAGACTCCTTTCTTCTTAAAAAAAGAAAAGGTTTTATTAATTTATTTCAGAGAGAGAGTGAAAGAAAGGAGGAATGAGAGGTGGAAGAGGCAGAGGAAGGGGGAGAAGCAGACTCCCCACTGAGCAGGGAGCACCATGCAGGGTTCGATCCCAGGACCCTGAGATCACAACCTGAGCCAAAGGTAGGCAGACACTTAACTGACTGAACCTCCCAGGAGCCCCCAGATTCCTTTCTAAGTTTGGATCTTAAACATTTTGTCCTTTGCACTGTTTAAATTTCTTTTGTTGAGATATAACTGACATATAACATTGTGTAAGTTTAAGGCATACAAAGAGCTGATTTGATAGATCTGTAAGTTGCAATAAGCTTATCACTATAGTGTTAGCTAACACCTCTATCACTAACATTTCACATAATTATCTTGTGTACTTTTTTAAAAAATATTTTATTCATTTATCTTAGAGAAAGAGATAAAGAGAGAGTGGGGAGAAGGCCAGAAGGGGAGGGAGGACAAGCTGACTCCCCATTGAGCATCAAGCCCGAGGTGGTGATGGGGGCTCGATCTCACAACCCAGAAATCATGACCTTGGCCAAAACCAGGAACTGGATGCTCAACCGACTGAGCTATCAAGTGCCCCATCCTTTGCACTTTTAATGTCATGAAATATTTGAGTTTTTTTTTAATATGAAGTTTTTTGTAATTTTCACTTGCTCTAGGTTATCTTCACTCTTTTACCATAACCACTTTTCTCATTTATGTTGATGGGTTCACCTTCACTAAGTTCTCCAGAGAAGTATATTTAGAGTCTCTTGAATGGTGGCACTGGCACAATATGAAGGATTAGCGATTTCATGTATAGTATCTACCTATATTATGCACATATGCATAAAATCTCTAAAGTATCATAAAAAAACATAAATTCTATCATCTATGCCATCCATACATATGCACAAATATACATATAATATATACATTCCATATTATGTGTTTCCATCTTTGTTATGGAAGGTTTACTAGGTTTACTAGGTTTATTACCGGAAGGCAAAGAGGTAACACAACTATACACTTTGCATCTGTGTATAAGTGGGTCCCAGAAACTCACGTGACTGGTCACTGATCATGATGTATGCTGTTGTTTACATACAAATATGTGGGCTCAGAACCAGCAGCAAAATTGTACTTTATGTAATTATATTTAATACTTTGTGGTAATTAAAAATGAAACCATGTTGTTGGAGGTGCTATTTTATCTAAACCTTTGGAACTGAAATGTGTGCATATCAGAACCATTCAAGGAAAAGATCGTATTACTTAAAGCTGTACATCTTTGAAAACATCAAAGCTTCATTTTTATCAATAGTAGCTTCTATTTTAACTTGTTCCTTTTTGTGCAAGAAAGGGTTAACTCAGCAGCTCTAAGTTGTCTAAAATCTGTACATTCACAAAGAAGAACTAGTCATTCTGCTCATAGAAGCCTTTGGAATATTTTACCTTCTAAATGTGTGTTTCTATGTCTAAAGACCTTGGCTATAACAGACTGGTTTGATCAACTGGTTTATGCTAACAATATGATTTATAGTGTATGCTCTGGGGGACCGGAAACTAAGTAGCTCAGTAGTTGAGTAACAGTGTCATGCAGGTGCTACAGGCCTGTGTGGCTGACCTCCAATAAAACCATGGACAGCAAAGCTTGATTGAGCCTCCCTGACTGACAACACTGCAGCTGTGTTGTCACACATTATTAGTGGCCAAATTAAGCATACCCTTGCAACTCCACCAGAAGATACTGGGAAGACCGTGCCTGGTTTCTCCTAGATGTTGTCTAGGAGCCCTTTCCTTCTACTAACTTTTTCTTTCTTTCTTTCTTTCTTTCTTTCTTTCTTTCTTTCTTTCTTTCTTTCTTTCTTTCTTTCTTTTCTTTCTTTCTTCTTTCTTATTTTAAAGATTTTATTTATTTATTCATGGGAGACACACAGAGAGAGGCAGAGACACAGGCAGGGGGAGAAGCCGACCCCATGCAGGGAGCCCTATGTTGGACTCGATCCAGAACCCCGGGATCATGCCCTGAGCCAAAGGCAGATGCTCAACCGCCGAGCCACCCAGGCATCCCTCTTCTACTAACTTTAACCCCTATCCTGCCACTGTAAAGAAACCCATGATATAAATATATATATTTGGTTTATGTACATTATAATATATATTATTTATACATATAATTACTAATATACCATTAGTACAACACCATTTCTAAGTCCTTCTAGTGAATCATCAAGCTTGAGGGTGGTCTTAGGGATCTTTGCCACACTGGTTTATCTTAAACTTCAAGGCATGCAAGCCTTTTTAAACAGCCTTTTTTTTCTATATAGAGATTAAATATAGTTTCAAAACAAATGAATGAAGTGGTCATGATCCTTGCCTACATGAAGCTTGATTAGAGATGGGAAAATAGATAACAAATCAAGTGAACAAAAAAATAGATTATTTTGGTTGTATTTAGTGCTGTTAAAAATAGCAAGAGATGATGCATTAGATGGGGAGATAACATTTAAGAAAGTAATATGTAAGCAGGAACTAGGATAAATCATGGGGACAATGAGGTGCAGGAATAATAACTTAAATATTCCTGAGACGAAGATATTAAGATCAGGGTAGCTTAAGTAGATATGGTGAACATAAGATTCAGAGAAAATATTTTTGGAAAGGTAGATATAGACCAATCCAAGGAGGACCTAGAAGGGTAAGAAAAAGGTTTGTTTTATATACAGACAAAAAAAAAAAACAACCTAATTTGCATTTTAAATATATTATCGTGACTGTTCTGTATAGAATAGACTAAAAAGGAAGAATAGGGGAGAAGTACAGAGATCAAAAGAGTAAAGTTTAAGTAAAGATATCAAGTAACTGTTACTTGCAGGAGTCGGTAGTTCGAGCCATAATTTTTATGGTCAACAGGGATGATGTAAATGGGGAAATAATTACCATATAAATTATAACAAAATGCACAGGATTAGTTGAAAAATCCTCCATAGTAAGCATAAAAGATCTTGAGTAATAACTGGAGTTCTTCAATATTATTTATTTATTTATTTATTTATTTATTTTAAAAGATTTATTTATTTATGATAGACATAGAGAGAGAGAGGCAGAGACACAGGCAGAGGGAGAAGCAGGCTCCATGCTGGGATCCCGACATGGGACTCGATCCCAGGACTCCAGGATCGCACCCTGGGCCAAAGGCAGGCTCTAAACCGCTGAGCCACCCAGGGATCCCCTCTTCAACATTTAGAAGGTAGGAAAGTAAAAGAATGGAATGGGGTGTTCCAAGTGTAAGGAGGAAAACTAGGATTGCATGGAGAAATATTTCCAAGAAAGAGACAGGCCCAAACTATACCAAATGGTTTGAGATATAAAATATGGTAAGGACTGATAAGTATCCATTAACATTTGATTTACATGAAAATTGTTGGGAGGCTTAAAAAGAGCAGTTTCAAACAAGTAAACGGTTGACATTTGGGTTGAGAGCTGATTCATGGCGGGCGGTGGGGGGGAGTAGGAGAGGATAGATAAATAATTTTTCGAATTTTGCTATAATGTAGGGAAAAGGTAGTAGTTGGAGAAAACATATGACCAAAGGAGGTTTTTCTTTTTGAACCAGAGAAACTGCCACATGTTTATACATTGACAATAATAAAACAACGAGGAAAAACTGACATTGCAAAAGAAAAAGAAATTCTAGCATGTTCATCTTGTCTTTTAATCACTTTCAACCAGATAATCTTCCCTCTCAACTTCACATTCAAACATTTCTTTATTCATTCCATCAACAGTTACTTCCAGAGCACCTACTCTGTGCTGGACTCTATTTTAAGCACTTGTGATATACCACTGGAAAAAAAAAAAAAAACAACAGATAAATTTTCTGGCACTTTGAAGCTTATGTTCTGACTGGGGAAGACTTACAGTAAGAAGTAAACCTGATAAATGGATAAAATATCTTATTTAAAGGGAATAACCATGTGAATAAAAAAAGAAGTTAAAACAAGGTAAGGCACATCAGGAAGATGAGGAAGGGGAAAATTAAATAGTGTGGTTAATTACAGGCTCCAAAAAGAGAGTAGCATTTGAAAGAAGACTTGGAAGAGGTAAAGAAGTTAGCCTGAACATAAAGGATGCGGGTATTCTGGGCATGTTTCTAGTACATAGGTCATAAGGTGAAAAGTGTCTCAATTTCTGGACCAATGGTCAGCAGACAGTGTGCCTGGAGCAGACTGAAGAGATAATAGCAAGACAGCTCACAGAGTAGATCATTTAGAAGACTCTGATACTCTCTTTGCCTTACCTGACATGGAGAACCATTGCAGGATGTGAACAGAAAAATAACAAGAGCAAGTTTAGGTCTTTTAAAAAACAGAACGGAATGCTGGAATAGAATCTGGATCTCTGAAATCAGAATAAAAGCAGAAAGACCAACTAGACTCTATTACAGCAATCCCAGTAATAGATGACAGTGGTTTGTTTCAGGGTTAGAACAGTGGAAGAGTAAAGAAGTGGACATATTTTATGTGTGTTTTTAACATACATTGAATGCAATTTTATGATGTATTGAACTAAGTGAGGAGTCAAGGATGACTCCAATCCTTCATCACAGTGCAAAGATAAGAGTTTTGGTGGACTGAGATGAGAAAAGCTGCCAATAGAGCAGCTTTTCAGGAAAATGGTCACAAATCAGGTGTTTTTTTTTTTTTTTTTTTTTTTTTTTTTTTTTTTTGCTGTTGTTGTTGCTGTTGCTGTTGCTGTTGTTGTTGTTGTTGTTTAAGGTTGAGGTAATATAATACACATTTAAGTAGTAAAGTTGAAAAAGTAGCTGAACATGAGTCTAGAATTTGGGAAAGAGACTTAGGCTGAAGAAAATGTCGTTAATAAGCAAGAGATCCCTAATGTCCTGTAGCCATCAATCATTGGCAATAAGACCCATCCTTTTTTCCTCCTCTTCTGTAGTGAGTGACATGTCCCTTCCCTGGATGTAGTCTATTCTTTCTAATATATCTAACATTTTAGTCCCACTCTTCTTTGTAGAACCATTGCTGTGCAATTTCTCTTCTTCCTCAGGTAGAAGTTAAGGTTGGTAAAAGACATCTATTGTTTACATCTATTGTTTACTCTTATTCTTTGAATCCAAAGACAACAACAAAACAAGTAAATGGAAAAGAGGTGTGCCATCTACAACATGATTAGGAAAAATGTCACCATCCCAAATCATGGAGGGTGAAGTTTACTGAGAAAATTAATTTGTAGCACTACTGAGAAGAGGAAAGATGCTTACAGTCATCAATACGTTCTCATATCTTAAACATACATATTTATATACACACAATTATTTAAATTCAATGAAGTTAACATATACTGTATTATTAGTTTCAAGGGTAGAATTTAGTGATTTTTCAGTTGCATATAACACACAGTGCTCATTATATCAAGTGCCCTCCTTAATGTCCATCACCTAATTATGCCTTCCCCTAGAGACCTCCCCTCCAGCCATCCTCAGTTTGTTTCCTAGAAGTCAGTGTCTCTCATGGTTTACCTCTCTCCCAATTTTCATCTTATTTTATTTTTCTTTCCCTTCCCCTATGATCATCAGTTTGCACTGTTGTTGGGAATGCAAACTAGTGCAGCCACTCTGGAAAACCGTATAAAGGCTCCTCAAAAAGTTAAAAATAGAGCTACTCTAAGACCCAGCACATATTTTTTAATATCTCAAAAATAAGATTTTTTTCTTAAAAGTATAAACACTCTTCTTAAAGGCTTCCTGTTTCACAACAGGTAAAGGTTTGTCTTTTGGTTTGGAAATGTCCTGTGCATTACAGGATGTTTACCTTCCCTGGATATACACATTAAATGACAATAGTATCACCACTGCACTGTCACCACCAATGTCTCCAAGTATTCCAAAAGTCATTTGGAGAGCTGTACTCTGTGCTGCCTTCGTCATGAAATAATCTTATTTAAGCTAATTTGATTTGGGTTCACAAGTGGGCAAGTCAAAGTAGGAAATGACATTAGGTTCAAGTTTAATAAGTGGCAGGCTCAATGGAACCAAAGGAAAAACTGTGCAGACACCATCTTATTGTCAATGACCTTGACTCCTAAGTAAGTGAGATTAGAGTAACTGAAGGCTTCCTTCCTTCCTGAAGGAAGATGTGATCACAGAAAACTCTTAAAATAAAAGTCTACATATAAAGCATATCAGCAAATGGAAAAACAATAGAATGAAATATAAAAATGTTAATAGTAGTTGTTTATGAATGGTGGCATTATAGAGCATTTTAATTTTTATTTATAATTTCATGCTTTCAAAATTTCATACTGTGTACACATCATTTTATAAAAGGAAACAAAGTCTGGCATTAAAAATACAAATAAATTTAGTAGATTTACATTTAAATACAATGACAATATTAACTTGAGTTATTAATTAATATTAATTAATATTATATATTAAATTCATATAAAATTAATATTAATTTGCCTTCAAAAGCAATTAATTTTACTATGTTTTGTTGTTTGAAATACACTGGTAGATTGTTTCTTGCTATTTTTAAAATAAAAAAATTAAAGCAAACTCTAACCTTAATAACTATACTGATTTCATCTGAAAAATTGAATATGATCCCTGGGTGGCTCAGCGGTTGGGCATCTGCCTTCGGCCCAGGGCCTAATCCTGGAGACCCTGGATTGAGTCCTACATCAGGCTCCCTGCATGGAGCCTGCTTCTCCCTCTGCCTCTTAAGATTTTAAAATCTTAAAAAAAATAAAAGACTGAATAAATTTGTTATTAAAGTACCATAGATTACTTGATAATTATGAATAAAATGACTAAATTTGTAGTTTTTTCCTAGAATTTAAAAAGTTTTTTTTAAAGATTTTATTTATTTATTCATGAGAGACACACAGAGAGAGAGAGGCAGAGACACAGGCAGATTTTTTATATTTTTTTTCAGAGGAATCAATGAGACCTTATTTATGACTTTAGCATACAATAAGCAAATTGCTGAGAAGTGAATTTGGTTTTTCTTTTGGTCTTTATAGATACAACATGACTGGCAGTGTAGGAAAATGTCCTTTTATCACAGTTTGGAAGCCAGTGTCTGGGATAATAGTGTTAAAAATCTGCAGAAAAGTAAAAAAGACAATACTTTTTTACAACAATCAGAGAAGTCACATTTATTTTAATCTTAGTATTATGAAATGAGTTGAGAGTCTATTTATCCACTGCCATTCACAATTTGTGAAGCAATTTGTAAACAACAGCACCTACCTATATAGTTTACCTGTTCTGTGAGTTTCTGCTACAAGAATATTTTATGGAGTATTTAAGAGATCACACATCCCTTTATTTTTGTTACCATCTTCATACTTCTATTTTTACTTTTCCATTTTAATGCAGATTTTCATTTCAGGATATCTGCCACAGCTAAGGAAACATGCGCTGGTCTCCCAGTATTTTTCTTTTCCATATAAAGGTCAGTAGGATAACAGCTACACTCTCAGAAGTGGGTTTATAGGGAACATAACCACCCAGTTTATCATCCAAACATAAGGACCCTTATGGGAACTCACTGAAGCAGAAATAGAGACTTTTCTCAATTTATGAGAAAACTAGGATGTTTCTTCACTGTATATATAGTGTTTTATAAAACTACGAAACAATTGCCTAGTGTCTTGTCTTCATAGGTCACAAAAGCCTTCAACTAATGTGAATCCCAAGAGTTGAGCAACAACCTATGACTTTGCTTTATATTTAGGTAAAAATATAAAATCTATGACAGGTTGTTAGATATTTAAATATATACCCTAGAACAGGAAAGAAAAAGAGAATTGTCCTCTGTAGGTGATATTAATCATAAGTTACTAATCATGTTATCTGTGGATTAGAGTAAATAGAAAAATGGAAATATAAATTGCTCCTCATGGAAAGCACAGGAAATGCATCAAAATGTTCTGCAAACCAATGTGAGTATTCAATAGCTATATAATGGACAATATTGTTCCTTCTGTATTGTAGACACATAGACGTGTAGGACCCACTTGGAACCCCAGAGTCTGCATAAAGATTATTTTAATCTGAAGAGATTGGAGAGTCAACAGGTGGAAAAAAAAAAGTCTTCTCAGAATTTCCCTTATCTGACTAAAAGTAGCAACTTTAGTGAACTGTGAACATATAAATCCTCTTTCTAGGGGAATTCTATGGTCTTAAAGGAGACAGAAACACTATTCATACCTGTACAAATACTGTCACAAACTTTATCTCCCATCTGTTTTCCTACAAACTCATTCCTTTTTCCTAAAGAAATCTACTTATTCTTCCCGTTATAGCCTTTTGTCCTTACTTCTTTCCTCTACTAATTTAAGTATATAAGCCTTCAACTTTAAATTTTAACTACCAGTCACTTCTTTTATTAGCTCCATTATATATACAAAATAACTCCCTTTTTTTATCCCCTTTTTGATCTGTCTTTTATCAGTTTAGTTTGCCGGTCCCAACACTGAATCTAAGAGATTAGAAGAAAAGTTTTTTGCCTACTCTACAGAAGGCACCTCAAACTCATATTGAAGTTATTATAGGTATAGAGAGAGTATGGACTCCAGAAAGCCTTTTGTAAAAAGATTTTATTTATTTATTTGAGAGAGAGAGACAGAGCACAAGTGCTGGGAGTGAGATGGACAAGAAGACTCCATGCTGAGCTCAGAGCCCAACACAAGGCTCTGTCTCATGACCTTGAGATATGACCTGAGCTGAAATCAAAAGTCAAATGCTCAGCCAATTAAGCCACCCAGGTGCCCTTTCAGAGAATCCTGGTATGAAAAATAGTGATTAATAATGCAAACTTTATACTATTACTGTGAATATTAAATAAATTTAAGGCACTCAAAATGGTGACAGGTGGTAATCCTTGGATTATGATACCCATAATTTTAAAGTTATTACATAAAGAATTATATACACCATTTAAGTACTTTTTTCTTTAATTAAATGACATAAGTGGACATAAGGTTGGGAGCTATTACTCTGAAAACTATAGTTGTCAGAGAAAAAAAAATTTTAAATATTTTATTTATTTATTTATTTATTTGAGAGAGAGCATGAGCAGGTGGAGGAGCAGAGGGAGATAATCTTGAGCGCAGAGCTCAACAAAAGGCTAGATCCTAGAACCCTGAAATCATGACCTGAGGCAAAATCAAGAATCAGATGCTTAACTCATGGAGCCACTCAGGTGCCCCATGAAGGAGGCCATGCATATCAGGTACACATGGAGAAATGTGTTCTAAAGTTCAAGTTATTTATCTCAGACAGAATTACCATGTTTGTTTTAAGATCAGCCTCCAGAAAGAATTAAAAATGGGAAGATAAACAAATAATTAAAGCATTTTAGTTATAAATGGAAAATAAATTTAATTAATATTTTAGGTTCTTTCCAAATCTATAGTCCTATAATTAAGAAACATTTCAGTGCCCTGGTCTTCTAAGTATCCTTCTGATGTACTTTTAAATGCAGATCCAAACAACACAAAACAAAACAAAACAGCAACATATAGAGTTTTCTATGTTTACTATATTTGATTTTATCTTTTTTTTTCCACGTCTCTCACAGAGGCCAACACAGGGCTCAAACTCACCACACTGAGATCAAGATCTGAGCTGAAATCAAGAGTTGGATGCTTAACTAACTGAGCAACCCGAGTGCCCCTGATTTTATCTTTAAAAATATTGTAAATTCAGAGAGAAAAATAGTTTCATATATAGTTAATAGTTGTGATAACTTTCAAAGAATATTATGAATTCCTTTTTTATGCTTAAGAAATAGATTTAGATTGTAAATACAATTTAAAATAATCATACATATTTTTTAATGCTAGATTTTCTCAAAGTACTTCATCAATGTAATAATGCCTGAAGTCAACTAGTACAATAGGAATAAATTTTAGTGATCCCATAATTCCTTTCCTGATTTGCCTTTGAAAACTTGGACACAGAAATGCTTGTATTTTGAATATTTACCTTTCATTTTTCAGGTCTAAGCCAAAGGGTGCTTCATTTGTTCAATCTTGTAACAAATATATTTAAGTACCCAAACTGGGCTATGATTTGTACTAGGGATTTTGAGGACTTCAGAGATAATTAAGACCTAAGAGCTGCCATAAGAGAAACTAGAGAACTACTAGGCAGTAAGATAAAGCACATTGTAAAGCTTTCCTGCTTTTAACCTGGTGAACAGTGGCTAGACAGCCATTATTACAAAAATTACTTTTTTTTTCACCAAATAAATACATCACCTATCTAGAGAGTATATGCTGCCATTTGCTTTTGTCATTTAAAAAGTGCTCAGCAGAGAGAGAATTTAATATAAAACTTTTATTAAAAGGCAACTATGATTTAATATCAAAGGCAATACAGAGACTTCATTGAAAAGAGAAGAAAGAATCTTAACCCTCCTTAGGGGCAGGCCAGATATATTATACTCTTTTAGTTCATTCTTTCTTTTTCATGCCTTTTTTCATTTATGCCTTTCCCCACTGGTAAGGAAGAGGATGGGACATACTTTTTTTCTATGTTCAACTAGTATTGCTGCTGTTACATTAACTGGTCTTTATCTTGCCAAGCAATGCCATTTTTTTTTCAGTCCTTTCAAAGACAATGTAATTTTATACAACTCTCCCAAAGATTTTATTTAGAAATACCACATTCACAACTGATTTATTGATTTATTGTCCTTCTGATTTTTTAAATTATATAGTTATTTCAGTAACTATTTTTATAAAATTTGATACAATAATGCATGGTTAAAATATAAAATTAGCTCCTTAATAATTATTAAAGACCAGTCATTTCTAAACTTTGTATATGTAAAATAAACCCATCATATTTATGTATGGCTAAGTCATGTTCTTTTAGGCTTTTTTTTAAATTCAACATTCAATCAATAAGCAGAATAATAAGGGGCATTATTTCATATTACTTTAGAAATTCATGTTATGAAAACCTCCTAATACAATGCTTCTAAAGATGATGTATGAATTAAAAAAAACATAGACAACTTTTAAAGGAATAAGTAAGTAGGAAAGTAAGAAAAAATTTCAGAGTCTAGAAACTCTAGGGTTTCATGAAAAAGATTATCAAATACTGGGGCTGGTGTCTACCTCTGGAGTCATCTGTCAATCTCTAATGTCCTCCAACTTGGAAACAGAAGACAAAGTCTGAGCCCCAGGCAGAATAGGACATTTGATTAGAGAGTATACATAAAGTCAGGAATTACAATTATAGGAAAAATATAATTATCTTGCAGAAGAAAATGTTGAAACTCTTGTTGCTTCTTTATTCTGAGTGGGTATGTATCATAAAATACATTCTAATAACATGTCTACCTTTCTGTGGATTTGATGATCTAATTTACAAATATCATTATTCTTGAAACAACTTCACAATGAAAGGTGTTTAAATTTAATTTAAATGAGCTCATTTGGTCATCACCCAGGAACTTAACAAACAGAATTCAAACCATTTTTAGAGAAAAGTTTTTTTTTTAATTTAATGATTTTTACTAGATTTTAAAATTTCAAAACATATATAATATATATATCATACACATATATTATATATATAATCATAGCTAATAGGTTATATACTTATGTATTTATATATGTATATACATATATATGTATATATGTATATGTACATAATATACACACAAATCATACATACATAAATCATAAGAGCCTATGGTGTAAGTACCATTCCAAATCTGAAAGCAAGAGGAGACCAATGTCCTAATTCAAAGACAGTCTGGAAGAGGAAAACAATTCTGACTGAACTTTTATTTTTTTATTTTTTATTTTTTTATTTTTTTTTAATTTTTATTTATTTATGATAGAGAGAGAGAGAGAGAGAGAGAGAGAGAGAGAGAGGCGCAGAGACATAGGCAGAGGGAGAAGCAGGCTCCATGCACCGGGAGCCCGATGTGGGATTCGATCCTGGGTCTCCAGGATCGCGCCCTGGGCCAAAGGCAGGCGCCAAACCGCTGCACCACCCAGGGATCCCCTGACTGAACTTTTAAAAAATTTTATTCAGGTCATCAACTGATTCAATGAAGGCCACCCACATTACAGAACCTACTTTTCTCAGCCTACCAATTCAAATGTTAATCTCACTCAGAAACACTTTCACAGTCATATCCAAAATAATGTTTAACTAAATTATCTAGGCACTATGTGATCCAGTTAACCTGACACATAAAATTAGCCATCATATAATGCTTAATAATATTAAATAAATAAAATGGGAACCAAAAGTATTATGGGGGAAAAACTAAAGCTATAAAAATGGTTACCATAGATTTGATGAGAAAACTTTGAATAACAGAAATGAATTGATTAAATACTATAGAGATAAATGAAATAAACGTATTCAAACATCTTGCTAAAATTTGTTGCCTATGAAAAGAAAAGGCTATGAGTATAAATAGCAAGGCTGACATTACTCAGAACTAATAATTCAGATAACATCAACATAAAAGAAGATTAAGAGAGGGGACAGTGGTACAAGAGTGTTTCAAATCTACTTTACTGAAGTTTATTGAAAACATGCTTTAAAAAATCAAGAAAATATTAAAAAAAACACAAATATTGAAAAACTAGGAGAAACCAATCTCATTTTTAGGAAATAACACTGAATTATAAATAGTATACATTCAAAGGACTACAGATTAGACCAATAAAATCAAAATTAGAATATTTAAATAATAGAATATCATAAAGCAGCCAAGGAAAGAAGGTAGATTATTTACAGAATAACAAACTGACAGCTTATTTTACAACAGCAGCATAGGAGAGAAAAGAAAATGAAATATTATTTTTAGCATGCAAGGAGAAATGGATGTCAACATAGAATTTTATATCCTCTGAAACACTTCATTCTGACCAGAAACAGAATTATTTCACCATTCTTTCTTTAATACAAGAAATATGCCTTTTAGAAATTCTTTCTGTAGAAAACATCTATTTCTGATTAGAATGAGGTAAAGGCGCCATGTTTACCCTTTCATTTTAAACAACCAAAAATGGAAAAAATAAACACAACAGCAATTTTCAAGAAACCAAATTTGAAACAATAAAGGAGAATGAATCTGAGGGGATAACAATGTATTGAGCCCTACCAACATATACATATATATCCTCCATATACAAAATGAAACAGAAAGATGAATTTTTTTTAAGATTTTATTTATTTATTCATGAGAGACAGAGAGAGAGAGAGAGAGGCAGAGGCAGAGGGAGAAGCAGGCTCCATGCAGGGGGCCGGCCGTGGGACTCGATCCCGGGGCTCCAGGATCAGGCCCGCTAAACCGCTGAGCCACCTGGGTTGCCTGAGAAAGATGAATTTTTAAAATAATGATAAACAGGTAAGTAGAAAGCTATAGATCAATTTCAAAAGTCTAATATATGTGTACTTTTAATTCTCAAAGAATAGGAGAGAGGAAAGCAGAAAGAAAAAGACTTCTAAATCTGATAAAAACCATGAAACCAGAGATCCAAAAGTTCACAAGGAACCAAAGCACATATAAAAGGAGGAGAGGGAAGAGGAGGAGGAGAGAGAGGAGGAGGAGGAAGAGAAGGAAATTATATCAAGGCTCATCTAGTCAACCTGCTTAAAACAAGTGATAACAAATTTTGAAACAAACAAAAAAGACACCTCATACACAGACAAAGATAAGGCTGACAGAAGATTTCCTGTCAGGAAAAGAAAAATGCAAGCAGAATTTCAATGGAACAATATAAATAATGAACTGGGGGGTAGGGGGGTGAGTCAATGTTGAATTTGGCTCCCAGCAAAAATCTATTTCAAAAATGGAGGTTAAATAAAGACTTTTTCTGACACACAAAGCTGAAGATATCATCACCATCAGACCTTCATTACAGAAAATGTTAAGTTTTAAGACAGAAGAAAATAAAATATGATGGAAATATGGATCTACACAAACACAAAATTAGTAGAAAAATCAGTGAAATCAAAAAAGGAACAAGACAAAGATACCCATTCTCATCACTTTTATTCAACCTAGTATTTAAAATTCTAGCCACAGCAATTAAATAGGAAAAAGAAAGAAAAAGCATCCAAATTGAAAAGAAAGAAGTAAAAATGTCACTATTTGCAGATGACATACTATATGTAGAAAACCCTAATGACTCCATCAAAAAACTATTAGAACTAACAAATGAATTCATTAAAGGTGCAGTTTACAAAATTAACATATAGGAATTGGTTGTTTTTCTATATCCTAATAATGAGCTATCAGGAGAATTTAAGAAAACAATTCCACTTAAAACATAAAAAATAATAACAACAACAACAACAACACAGCAACAGCAAAGCCAAACCTGACACATGTCAGATTGGCTGTTATCAAAAAGACAAGAAATAAGTGTGGGAGAAGATGTGAAGAAAAAGGAACCCTTGTGCACTAGTGGTGGGAATGTAAACTAGGACAGCTGCTATAAGAAACAGTATGGAGGTGCCTCAAAAAATTAAAAATACAACTGCCATATGATCCAGCTATTTTACCTCTGGATATTTATCTCAAGAAAATGAAAACATCAATTTGAAGAGATATATACACCTGGATGTTCACTGCAGCATTATTTATAATAGCCAACATGTGGAAGCAATCTAAGTGTTCATCAATAGATAAATGGATACAGAAGAGGTATACACACACACACACACACACACACAAACACACACGTGCACACACACAGGCACACAATGGAATATCACTTAGCCATAAAAAAGAATGAGACACTGACATCTGCAACAACATGGTTGGACTAGAAGGTGTTATACTGTGTGAAATAAGACAGGCAGAGAAGGACAAATAATTTCACTTTTATGTGGAATCTGAAAAATAAAACAAGGAACAAACAAAATGAAACAGATGCATAGATACTAGAAACAAAGAGTTTGTTACTGGAGTGGAGAGGGAGGTTTAAATAAAATAAGGGCAAAATAGGTAAAGAGGATTAAGAGGTACAAACTCCGAGTTATAAAATAAATAGGTCACGGGGAATATAATATACAGCATAGGAACACAGCCAATAATATAATAATAACTTCAGACAGTGACATTTGGTAATTAGACTTATTATGATGATCATTTCATAGTGTATAAAAAATAACAAATCACTATGATGGACATCTAAAACTAATAAGATACGGTATGCCAATTATACTTCATTTTTTTAAAATATAATTTTTGATAGTATCAATAGAATTCAAAAACCTCTATATAGACTGATGAGGAAAAAAGAAAAGAGAGAGAAGGCACAAATTACCAATATCAGAAATGATCAAAGTGAAACCACTACTTAACCACAGATACAAAAAAAATGCTAAAAGAATGATACAAATATTTTGTGCCAGAGAAACTGACAGCCAGAAACTGAAATGAATCAACTTGAAAGACACAAACTCTCAAAATTCATTCAAGAAACAGATCATCCAAACAGATTCCACACATTAAAGAAGTTATTAGTTAAAACCCTTCCCAACTTAAGAAAACTCCAGGTATATAGGCCCAGGGCACCTGGGTGGCTCAATGGTTGTCTGCCTTTGGCTCAGGTCATGATCCTGGGACCCTGGGAAGGAGTCCCGCATTGGGCTCCCCACAGGGAGCCTCTTCTCCCTCTGCCTAAGTCTCTGCCTGCCTCTCTGTGTCTCTCACGAAAAAATAAAATCTTTTTTTTTTTAAAGAAAATTCTAGACCCAGAAGATTATGCTGAAGAATTCTGTCAAAAATTTAAATAATAAATAATAATTCCACCTAAGGTTTCCAGAAGACTGAAAATGAAGGAATAATTTCACATTCTTTCTACAAATCAGTAATAATCTGATACTGAAAGCAGACATGACATCACAAGGAAAAAATATAGATCAATATTTTAAATCTAATTATATGTAAAAATCTAAACAACATGTTAGTAAATCTCATAGCAGAATATTAAAAAATGATACTACATCAAGAGTAAGGTGGGTTTATTCCAAAAATGTGAGTGTTTTAACACTAGAAAATTACACTAATTCACCATACAGGAATCTAAAAGGGAAAAAATTATATATTTATCTCCATAGATACCAATAAGTACTCCATGGTTTCCAACACTCATTCTTTATAAAAACGTCAGTAAATTAATATTTGAAGGTCACTGTTTCAACATGATAAAAGTCACCTATGAAAAACCTACAGGTAAAAACATACTTAAGTATGAATAATAGAATATTTTCTCCCTATATCAGGATCAAAACAAAGGTGTTGCCTTCCAGCACTTCTATTCCACATTACATTAGAGGTTCTAGCCAGTACAATAACCAAGATAAGAAATAACGGGCTTTAAGACTGGAAGTGAAGAAATGGAAGTCTTTATTTTCAGATTATATAACATATTGAGAAAAATAGGATAGAATACCAAAATCTACCAGAACTGTTGATTAAGTTTATGAAGGCTGTAAGAACCAAAACCAAAACTGAATAATCAATTGCATACCAATTGTATACCAATATACAGGCCACAAACGACCGAGATTTGAGATTTAAAATAGCACTGTTTAAAACAGCACCAATGAATATGAAATATTTAGGGACAAATCTTTTAAAATGTGAAAACCTATACACTGAAAAGTAAAAAATACACTGCTGAGGAAACATTCAGAAGACATAAATGGATGTAGAAATCATAAATGTGTGTATGTACATATGTATATGCACACATTCCCATTTTCTAGTAAGCTTATTTTTTTTGCTTGAATGTTGAGTGTTCTTTATGTATTGTAGACACTAGTTCTTTACTGGATATCTGATTTGAAAATATTTCCTTCCTCTCTTTAGATTGTCTTTTCATCTCCTTCAGTGTCTTATGTAGAGCAAATTTTGTAATACTATAAAGTTCACCTTATCTTTTTTTTCCCCATTTAAAACTGGTGCTTTGGTTTGGCCTCTGAACCTAATCATAGATGACAAATATTTTATGCTATTTTTTCTGAAAGTTTTATAGTTTTATATTTTAAATTTAATTTCATGAACTAGAGTTATTTTTTTTTCAAGTTGAAAGATTTGGATTATATTAGTTATATTTTATGATCACCACAATAATTACTTTTATTAGGATATATAGCTTCCAAGGTAGTTGAGAGAAGTAATGGATTGAAGTAAAAAAAAATCAACACATAAAAAACTAAGCAGGGATCCCTGGGTGGCGCAGCGGTTTGGCGCCTGCCTTTGGCCCAGGGCGCGATCCTGGAGACCTGGGATCGAATCCCACGTCAGGCTCCCGGTGCATGGAGCCTGCTTCTCCCTCTGCCTGTGTCTCTGCCTCTCTCTCTCTCTCTGTGACTATCATAAATAAATTAAAAAAAATTAAAAACTAAAGCAAAAGAAGAGAGAAATTGTTTATATAGAATGCACAGGAGAAAAAAGTATAAAAAAGTCAATTAAAATAATTGCCAATAAGCACAATAACATAGGTTCACAAACTTTAAAAAAAAAATCAAAGCGATATGCCAGACACATACTATCAACCAGAAGGCTGATAGGGCCATAATAATAGCAGACAAAAAACTTAAGGCAAAAATATTATTAGAGATTGGGGTGCCTGGGTGGCTCAGTCAGTTAAGCATCTGCCTTCCCCTCAGGTCATGATCTCAGCATACTGGGATCCAGCCCTGTGGCTGGGCTCCCTGTTCAGGGGGAAATCTGCTTTTTTCTCTCCCTCTGCCATTCTCCTCTGCTCCTATGCATGCTCTCTCTCTCTCTTAAATAAATAAGTAAATAAATAAATAAAAAAATAAATAAATAAATCTTTAAAAAAGTATTATTAGAGATAAAAGTGATCATAATGTATTCATAAAGCTCCAATTCAAAAGATAGGAAATACTTAAATATGCATATTCATAAATATAAATCATTAACTATATGTAGAAAATATAATACTTCAAGAACAAACTGTCAATTCTAACAATTTTAAATTTTTAACATCTTTCCTTAGATTGATCAAGTATATCAAAAGTATCACTAACCATGTAATTTATGTAACATATAAAAATTATATTAAATGTTAAATGAAATATTAAATGCTAAATGAAACAAAGGTGTTAAAATAATCTTTCAATAGGAATAAAAACACACGTTATCCCAAAATATTGTTAGAAATAAGAAAGAAAATAAAAGAAATAAGAAAGAAATATTAAAAAAATAAGAAAGAAATATTTATTATGTTATAAGTAACTATAAAATTAATTTGAAAATGTTTGCAAAATGAATAATATAACTATAGAAAGAAATCTAAAAAGCTAAATATTATCATACATGATGCCAAACAGGTTGTTTGCCTAAGAACTTGTGCAAAAAAATCCCTGAGAAACCAGATTACTTCCAAATTACACATTTTTTCAGATTACAAAAAAAAAGAGTTTCCCATAAATTATATGAGCCAATGGAGTCTGATAACAAAACCAGAAAAAGAAAGATTAAGATAAATTAAGATCATTTTCTAATATTAGTCAATAATATAGATAGAAAATTCTAAACCAAATAGTAACAAATGAACTTCAGAGAAAGAATACACAATAACCTGATTAGGTTTAATTTTAGAAATGTATAGTTCACTGCTGCAATTCTAAATAATCTGTATTCTCAGATTAAAAGAGTAAATATAAATATTTCAATCAATATAAAAAACAAAATAGATATTTGACAAGTATTCATAGAAATACTCTGGAAAATGATCAGAGATAATAAACTTTTTAAATTCATGAACAGTATTCAATAACAAAAGGCTACCTAGAAAACAAAATTATAGACACATACACACACCACACACACATGAACTAAGTACATTGAAATTGAGAGCAAAAAAAGGCAAGATATGAACCAGGAGAAGGTTTGTGGAATACAGTGTATGTAAAAGGTCTTTATAAACAGTATCAAGACTTCCAACAAATAATTAGAATAAGCCTAGAATTCCAATAGAAAAAGGCTTCTAAGAATCAAAAAAATCAAAAGACATGAAACATAAACAATACTCAACATAAACAGCAAAAGTATTATAAAGACTATAAATACCTTATGTAGCATCAGATAAGGGTTTGATAACAAATGTGTTAATAAAATGCTTTTGTAAAGGCATTGGAATCTTCTGAAAACAAGAAAGGAAGAATCATGCATAAATGGATGCTGGATTTTTCAAGTAATGTTTCTGCATCTATGCAGGTGGTCCTATCTTTGGTCTCCTTTATTCTGTTAATATGATAAATAACATCGCTTGATGCTCAATTCTATACCAGCCTTGCATTACTGGGATAAACTCCACTTGGTCCAGAACTATGATAATTTTTCTACATTCCTGGATTCATTCTAATCCTCAGTGCTCCTGAGGTTTATTGATCTGTAGCTTTCTTTTCTTCTACTCTTTGTCTGTTTGATGATTATATAAGCATAGTGCTCATAACATAAGTTGAGAAATGCTCCTTTCTCTTCTATTATCTGATAGAGTTTTGATAGGATTGGTCTGATGATTTCCTTAAATGTTTGGTAGAAGAAACCAGTTAATACATGTGGACCTGCAGAGAGAAAGATTGTGTGTGTGTGTGTATAAAGTTTCTTAACTAAGATTTTTTTCAACCATGGTATCACAACTTATAGCATGTAGCTAATAGTATATAGCTCTTCAGTGGTTCCTTGCCCAGCCTCGTGTGCGTGCACAGTTCACTATCCCTTGACAAAGTACAAGTTGTACAGATTTCTGAAACTGTTGTCTACCTAGATCCCTTCTATTTCCTGCTCTGTTCCATAAATTCCAGCTGCCCCAACTTTACTAAATTGTAATCCCTATCTCCCAAATCACAGAGACCATTTTGTGGGGCTTGTTTTCCAAGGTTCACGTTCTTTTGGAGATGAGCCTCCTAGCAAACACCAGTGACGATCATAAGGTTCATAATATCTGTTTCCTTTTCTCAGGGATCCCTTTTTTTTTTTTTGATCCGTGTTATTCACCATCTAAATCTGCATCATATGTATTGACTTGTTTTCTTATTATTTATTATAGGAGGGAAATAGTATGTAATTCATGTTATTCATAGCTTTCTGTATTGTTGGCCCATTTCTTCACCCTGCCACTTCACAGACACATCTTCAGGAATAAAACTTTAAACATCTTCTCACTAAGGGAATAGGTTCTCTTTTCCCACTTATTTGAGTTCCATCATGAGGCTTACTTAGGCCAACAGCATGAGCTGTAAGTGACAGTGTGACACTTTAGAGGCCTTCTGTATTTCTACTTGATCTCCTTCACTTCAGCTATTTCTATGAGAACATGCCAGGGTAGCTTGCTGGTCCCAGAATATGCATGTAAATCATGTAGAACTAAGCCTCCAGAGTTAAAACACACCAGCTGAGTCCATCCTATTTTAGGCAACACTCAGCCATAAATGCATGGGCATATTGTTTTATGTCACTATGCACAATTCGCATTTGAAAAGTGAGGAGTTATGCTTCACTTGCTTAAGGGTGGAGTATCTTCATAAATTATTGGAAAGTCACGCACAGGTGATGTGTCTGAGACAGTTTTCTTTGTGTATTTGCTTTTGAGCACTTCTTTGCTTTCTGGCACTGTGAATAGCTTTAAGATCACCATGTATATTTCATGTATTGGTCCAACATTTGATCAGTACCTTAAGGAGCCTTGGTCCTTTCTACTGAAACATGGTATTACAAACTAAGATTTGGAAATTATATGTGTGGGGCACCTGGGTGGCTCAGTGGTTAAGCTTCTGCCTTTGGCTCAGGTCATGATCTCGGGGGTCCTGGGATCGAGTCCCACATCAGGCTCCCCTCTGAGAGCCTGCTTCTCCCTCTGCCTATGTCTCTGGCTCTCTCTGTGTATCTCATGAATAAATAAATATTTTTTTTAAAAAGAAACTATGTATGTTTGTTGCTACTGAAATCTTTGATTCTAGGTCTTCTCAGGTGACAAAGCAAGAAAATAAATGTGGTATAATAGCCTGTGTATAGATACATATCTATAAATATTTCTATATGTAAATATTTGTATCTATATTAATACACATAAGCTCATACAGATGTCTCCAATTCTAATATATTGCCATATGGATCATCTAGGTCCCTCCTGGCTTATCTGTAACCAACCTTACCAAAGAGAGAGGCCTGCTCATGCATGAGGTTTCAAAGAATTATTTAATATTTAGGGATGAAAATGTAGGATCATATGGTAAGACTATTTTAGCTTTGAAAAGAAATGACAAATTGTCTTCTAAAGTGTCCAGTCTCTCACCAGTAAGTATGATCTTAGCTGTAGGTTTTCTAGATGTTTTCAGGAAGTTAAAAAATTCTCCTGTTCCCAGTTGATAAGATTTTTTTCTTTGATCATGAATAGGTGTTTTTATATGTTTGTTGTCAAATACTTTTTCTGAATCACTTGATATGACCACAGAACTTTTTTCTTTAGTTATTTGATATGGTGGATTTCACTGCTTGATTTTCAAATTTTGAACAGACCTTAAAAATCTGGATACAATTGATTGTGATGTATAATTTATTTTATGCATTGTTGGATTTGATTTCTAACATTCTGCTGGAGATTTCTATGTTTACATTGATGATAGATACTGGCCTACAGTTTTCCTTTCTGGTAATCTTTTTATCTGTTTTTATATTAGAATGCTAACCTCAAAGAATAAGATGCTAAGTTCTCTTCCTGCTTCTATTAAATAGAAGAGATAATGGATAATTGATATTATTTTTTCTTTAACTATTTGACAGAATTCACCAGTGAAATAATCTGGGCCTGCTACACCTGGTATGTTCTTTTTTTTGGAAGCTTATAAATTAACTGATTCAAAAACTGTATATATTTATATATATATATATATATATACTGCATATATATATTCAAAAACTATATATATACACACATGTATCATATATTATATATTACACACTATATCACTATATGTAATATATTATACATATATGATATATATCTATAATTTCATCTAAGTTTTATCAATTTGTAAGTACAAAATTTTTCATAGTATTCCTTTTTTTTTTAATCCATTGATGGCAATGGGACTAGTTGTAAAAAACTCTCCTTTCATTTTCTTTCTTTCCTTGGCTGTGTGAAGTCTACAAATGAACCCAATGAAGGTATTCTTCATTTCTATTACATCATTATCTTTTATTTTTATCATTTCCTTTTGAAACTGTCTTAGATTTTTCCTTTTCGATAGTCCTGCCCTTGCATGTTATTGTTACTTTCTACATTAGATGTCTTAACAAATTAATCATAGTTTGTTTCCTAAATCTGTATCACGTTTGAGTCCATGTTCTGATGAATGCTTTGTGTCCTTGAACTGTGTTTTGTCCTTGCTTTCTGCAGTACCTTGTAATTAAAAAACAAACAACAACAACAACAACAACAACAACAACAAAAAAAAAAACCCGGACAACAGATTGAGAAAATATACTAAGGTAAATAGGCCTCCAGTGTAAGGATTATGTAATCCTGACTGGGAAACAGGCTTTGTTTAATATTTGGTATAGCTATAAGGGCCTGAGGTTTCAAATTTCTCCAGTGTCCTCGTTTTTGTCACCTTTCTGGACTTTGAACCTCCCTAAGTGCTTTCCTTTGACAAGCCGTTTCCTTGAAGCTATTTCAGCTATAATTCCCAGGTATTTTACTGTAGTTATATTAGTACTGTGGTAATGTGTGGGAGAGAGTGAACATTTTAAAAATTTCTGATTAAATGTGAGTACCTGTCTCTTGAGACCTTGATCTTCACAAGTGTTTCTCCATTGATTTTTTTTTTAATGATTTTTACCCCCACCTGCTCCTTCCTGCCTTTGCTAGCTGCTATGCTCTCAACCTATTTCTTTGTAGTCTTAGACTCATTGACTATTCCCCACTCCCTGCTCCACTTAGGTGAAGGATCAAGGCTAGCAGGAGTGTAGACAATGTCTTGGTGATGATGAAGGCTCTGGGGGTAGACCCCATGATGATTACTCTGCTCCCCCTGACAGGATCATAAGGGGTATTTCTTGGATCCTCAAGAGACCTGATGGGGCTCCTGAAGATAATATATGAAAGCATAGGAACACCTTTAAGACTGTGATTGCCTGGTAATTTCCCAGCCACCAGTAATTCATCAAAATACCACTTAAATATTCCTTTCATTTGATAGCGTCGGGGGCTTCTGTTCTAGGTCACTATGGTTCATTTGGGACTCTCTAGTTGCTACTATCTCTACAAATTCATGAGTTGCAGTTTGCCCTGAAACATCAGTTTTATCATTGGTCCAAGGTAAGTAATGGATTTTCAATTTGTCCACATGTGTCTTCTTGTAGGGCTTAAGTAGCTATTTCCAAACTCTTTCCATGCCAGAGCTGAACTAAAACCCAAGATTCACCTTCCTACTCATGAAAAAAGATATCCAGTTAGATCTGATTCTCTAGCTCTAAACCGTTTCCTATGGAAAAGTTTTAAAATGAGCATAAAAGGCCAGAGAGCTCTTAAATACTCAATAACATAATTATAGATGAAAAATAAGCTCTCTTCACTGTCTATTTTTATACCTGGAATTTCACAGCTACTATTTGATTACTTAGAGACTGAGTATTCTTAGATGAAGATACATAACAGTGTAATTTCATTAAAAGTCTTTCTTAAAATATAATTAATTTAACATTTGTGATTAGCAATTAGTACAAGATCCTGGAAGACAATGAAATGCTTTGAGAAATTTACATGCATATCAGTAAGTATGTTTTCTAGCATTAATGTTTTACATATTAGTACAACAGTCTTGCCCTGCCAATAAAATCTATCCATTTTATTATAGTAATTCTAGTTGTCAAATTTATTACTATATCCACCTGGTGTGTGATCCCACATTCTTAACATTCTCTTTTACTAAACAGAATTTATGATCTTCCTCTAAGTTCAGGGAAATAAACAATTTCCAACATGGTTTGTCATCAGGGTAGAGTTACTATTTGCCAATACGTGCATAGGACTTTGAGCTTTAAATGCCTTTTAAAGACTGCTATGAGAACACGCAAGTTTGGGGCATGCTGCACCTAATTCAGGTACAAGATAGCATATGGCAGCACTCTGAATTATCTGTTAGAGTTAGTAAGCAGTAACATGGGACAATATTCTATATTGAACTTACTCAGAATTATTGGAAAAGTTTTGGTTAATGCTTGGCATTAAGTGGCATTACTTAGCTTTGCTCGGATTATTATTTGATATTCTATTTCTTAGTTTGTTGCTGCAACCTGATCCTAATGAACTTAAAATTTAAGCATAGTGCCAGTCCACTGAAATATCTGCAATATTGTGACTAAATTCTATGTTTAATCCTTCCACACGTCTCTAATAAAAACTCTGTAGTCATCCAGTGCAGTCATCTCTTTAGACAATGACTGAATCTGAAAATAGACTCATATCTTTATACTGTACAAATATTACTTAAAAATTGCTGAGTGAGTCTTTTGCATAGGTAAATTTGATATTAAAGCAAAGGGCAAATTCATATTGTTAAGTGGAGAATCTCCATGTAAATTAGAGGACATTGATTTACTTAACCTGTTTTGTACTTTAAAAAAATCACCAATATATCCAGGGGCATAGACAATGATTTTTCATCTGGGTTTATGCAGTGCCACTCACCTACCACTACGTTAAGCATCAAGTGAATTAAGAATCAAGTGATTTAACAAATATGCCCACCACTTTACATGGAATATAAAATCTATGATATTATATTGGTATACAATACAATGAAAGGAAAAGATACACTCTTAGGGAACACTTATTGAACAAGTTAATCCTGTATATATAAAATAAATATGTATTTAGTATTATAAATAAAATAATACAGTAACTAAGGGCATTATTCATACTAAAAAGGTATAGAATTAAATTATTTACTAGTGTATTTATTCAAGTTATTTAAAAGCAACAGCAACTGTAGAAATAGCTTTCATCTTTCTGACATTCAAAATTCATTGCCGATTATGATGATCCCTACCGGTCCTCTAATTAGGTGGAACGAATTTTACCACTAATTAGTTTGTGGAGGACTTTAAATTCCAATGCACAAATAATACAAAATTTTTTATCCTACACACTTAACATCTCTTAAAATTGCTATCATTGCCTATTAACTTTCCAGGCCTAAACACAATGTTGCATATTTTACCTATTTCACAGAGCAGTCTTGTTGCAAAATTAGGAATTTTAGTCACCAAATTAGTATATAAAGTTAATTAATAATATGGGAATTTGGCAGATTGAGCTCTATAGACTTCTCTTCCTGAATATTATAACAGAATAAGTAAACTAGAAGAACATGGGAACAGAAGAAAATATATAAATATATTAAAGGATATTCACTAAAATCAACAGGGAATTTTATACTAAATAACAAATGCTGAAGCAATTTTTATCAAAATTCTACAGAAATAAACATTCCAGCTATACAAATACTGGTAACTATTACTGGAGAAAGCTAAAGTCAATGTAATAAGAAAATATTTTAATTGGCATAATTATTGGAAGAGATAAATCATTATGAATTATGAATGATATCATTATATATGATAAAAACAAGAATACCATATAAAGCCTCCAGACAATTGTTATTAAGACAATTAATTAAGAAGATGGATAAAAACATGGTAAAATAATTATCTCAATATATTTATAATACCCAGTTTCAAAAGGAAATGCAGTTATTCTATTGGAAAACAGAGACAAAAGTTATAAGATACAGAAACATATATAAGAAGAATGGATGTTATATGAATCAAGCCATAATATTATTAAAGATGTAAAACAAGTCTTGGCCAAGTGGTGAAGCATAAAATACTTTCAATGAGAATACTTAGTATTGTAAAGACATTAGTCCTTTGAATATTAACATTAAAAAGATTAAAAATATAGTAACTCATGTTTATCTAGGAAATTAATGTAAAGCAATGAGGATTATTTTGAATTAATAGAAAAGACACAATTATGTATACACATCACTGACCCTTGTATCTAAAAATAAATAACAATAAAACTAGATCCATTTATATATTTTGAGAAAAGTCATTATGAACCAAATCAAAAGAAATATGGAAAAATATTGCAACAAATGGCAGCCAAAGATTTAACATTCTTAACATATTTTAAGCTCCTACAAACTGAAATGTAGAATACTCCAAAATAATATATTTTATCAAAATATATAAAGAAAAGGGCACCTGGGTAGCTTAGTTTGTTAAAGCATTTGGCTTTAGCTCAGGTCATGATCCAAGTGTCCTGGGATTGAGCCCCACATCAGGCTCTCTGCTCCTGGGGAACCTGCTTCTTCCTCTCCCTCTGCCTGCTGTCCTGCTGTTTGTTCTCTCTCTCTCTCTCAAATAAATAAATAAAATTTAAAAATATATAAAGAAAATTACCAATTAAATCCAAAAATATATTATCTACTTCCAATAATTAGGATTTTAAATATTGAATTATGATATATTATTGGTGACCATTGGATGGCAAATATTTACAAAGAAAATTAATCACCATCATTAGGCCCAAGGATAACACTCAAATATGCCAGGAATTGGCCAATTTCTTCAACAGTTTCAGAGAGAAGTCTGGTGCAATTTAAAATTGAAAATACATTTACTCTTTGACATTACATTTTTAGAACCATATTGTCATGGTGAAAGCATCGTCTACTTTCACTTTAATTACATACTACATACACATATGTATTAGTGCATGTCTATGGGATAAATTTGACTAAAACTTTCTCTTGGGCAAATGATCCCTTACAAACAGAGGTGGTCTATTCTAGCCTTTGTTTTAAATCTACCTATTGTGAGAAGGATGTGTTTGGTTATTTATTATTTTACACATAAAAAAGTGATTTCATATATATGACTTTATTTAGGTACTCATGAGTTTTTGTTGTCATTAATTTGTGGTAGATTTTTTTAATATGGATTTTTAGTGTTTTTCAGCACCTATTTTTTAAAATTTTTATTTATTTATGATAGTCACACAGAGATATAGAGAGGCAGAGACACAGGCAGAGGGAGAAGCAGGCCCCATGCACCGGGAGCCTGAGTTGGGATTCGATCCCGGGTCTCCAGGATCACGCCCTGGGCTAAAGGCAGGCTCTAAACTGCTGCGCCACCCAGGGATCCCTGTGGTAGATTTTTTAAAAAGATTTTATTTATTTATTCGTGAGAGACACACAGAGAGAGAATGGCAGAGACACAGGCAGACGGAGAAGCAGGCTCCATGCAGGGAGCCTGACGTGTGGGACTCGATCCCGCAACTCCAGGATCAGGCCCTGGGCCGAAGGCAGGCGTTAAACCGCTGAGCCCCTCAGGCTGCCCTGTGTGGTAGAATTTTAAAAAAAGATTTTATTTATTTATTCCTTAGAGACACACAGAGAGAAGCAGAGATATAGGCAGAGGGAGAAGCAGGCTCCCTGTGGGGAGCCGATGTGATACTTGATCCCAGGATCCTGGGATCAGGACCTGTGACAAAGGCAGACACTCAACCACTGAGCCACCCAGGTGTCCCTGTGGTAGATTTTAAACTTTGACTACACCAATGCTATACTTCCTTATAATATGCATGTTGTTTATATTGTAGCATGACAAAGCATCCCCATGGAAAGTGAGAAGTAATCTACAGTCAAATTTCTATTAATTTTCAGAAATAGATGTAAAGAAAAGAGTAAAGGTTATACATATTGAGCTGAGGGGTGCTTGAATTTTTCTACTCATTCATGCTCTTAAGGACAAATTTTCTTATAAAGTCTCCAATATAATATGAATATACAATTGTTAGAATTCTTGGTAAGGTAGGGTAAAAGCATTTTTAAGCTTAGAGGTACTGATTGTTTAAATAGGCAGTTGTATATATTTTGTAAGGACAATATCCACTTAGTACAATACTTAGTATTTTTCTCGTTTGACATAAAATGATGGGGATTCTATCCTGAAGGCAGTCATCTTCCAAACAATGTAACAATGTGAACCAAAATACTAAAAATGTCAACATTTCACACATCATTGATTCTTAATGTTTCTGAAACTTTTTTTTAGTGTCCTGTGGCTACAGGTTAAAAAAAAAGTCACATCCTATTTGTAAGTACTTCTTAACATCTTAACATCTCATGACTCACAGCAAATAACAGTGTGTTATTTTTGTTTGTTGTTTTATTTTGTTTTAAAGTTCATTCCATATCTGTTAGAATTTGTCATTTGTGATTTGACAAACTCAATATAGAAAAAATGGTCAGCATTGTGACCTTAGAGCTAAAAGTAAAATTATTGAGTCAAATGATAAACACAAAAATGATTAGCTAAAAGATGTTCATTTTGGTATTGTTTATTTTAGAAAAACATATGAAACAAACAAAAAAACCTCTTTGTGAATTTATTTCATCAATGTCTGCACTATTTCATGCTCTTTGGGATGGTTCTCCCCACCCCCCACCTCCCACAATGCTCCAGATACTGTCTATGCTTGTCTATCTGACTTACTTTTGTTAATGTGATAGCTGCAAACTTCATGAAAGCAGAAGTGCAAGAAAGGTCTACCTTCTCTTGGATAACTTGTTTGAGATAGCTATCTCTCTTGGATTTCTGTCCTACCGTGAGAACAAGCCCTATGTAGTTTGCTGAAAGAGTAGAGACCACATGGAACAAAGCTGCACTGTTCAGCTGAGGCTATTCAAGATCAGCCAGTCCAGAGTAACTCAATCAGGTCACCACAGACACACGAACAAGCCTACCAGTGTGAATCAACCCTGCCCAAATCAGCAGAACTGTATGACTAACTTCTAGATCTATGCAAAATAGTAAAAGGCTATTATTTTAAGTAACTAATTTATGGTGTATTTGTTATTCACCAAAAACTAACCCATGTAGGTCTAAATCTAAATAATTGAATAGACTGGACTGTATTTCGACCATTGAATTATATGCAGCTATTAAATATAATGTAAATATTTATATGCACATGTGTTATGTATGCTTCAGGACACATGTTAAAACAGTGAAATGATGCACAGGAAGTTAATACTGGTATTATCTCCAACTAAAGGAATTAAGGAGGATAGTCACTATCTTAGGACAGTGCCTAGCATATAGTGGTTACTTAACAAAAGTTAGCTTTTATAATGTAGTATTTAATAGTGCAGCTTGGAGGGACTGATTTGTGAGCCACTACCACAAATGATATTTTCATATGCGGACCTGATGGGATAAGATCACTACAGAAGCATATATAGATTTATAACACTTTAAGGCCAAAAGTTAGAACTTTGAAGGTTATCAAAATGTAAGGACATTCAAAAGACAGATTATCAGTCCAGTTACTTTATTAAGTTCTGAGATCAACCTCATCCTTAAAGATGGTACAACAGCCAGAAAGTCACTTAGTTATTTGTAAATACTAATCACTCTGTGAAAAGATTTTATTTTAAAATCTCCTCTTGCAATGCTTACACATGCATGCGCACCCTACCCAGAAGCATGAATCCAAGATATTATGAAACGGGCTCCAGGTCAGAGAGCCGGTCTGTCCTTGCCTATAGTTGCAGTATCTGGGGTTCAATGGGTCATTTGTAAGTCCCTCAGCTTGGAAAAAAGGCTAGCTGTGTGACATACGTCCAGAGTTGTTGAGTGGATATAGCAATTCCTTTTGAACAGAAAAGGAGGAGCAAATTAGAGATTTTATGCATAAATAGAAGTTCCAGCCTTGAAATAAATTTTGGTGCCCCCCAAAAGTAATTTTTAACTAAGTACCTGATATCTCAGGCTTGAGTAACATAGGAGCAGTTAAAGAATAAACCCAATTTGAATAAATGCTCATAGCAATTTCATACCCCCAAATAAAACAAAGCAAAATTTTTAAAAAGTCATATTTTAAAGAAAAACTTCTCAAGGAAATGGCAGGACACCTGCACCCCGATGTTTATAGCAGCAATGTCCACAATAGCCAAACTGTGGAAGGAGCCTCGTGTCCATCGACAGATGAATGGATAAAGAAGATGTGGTCTATGTGTACAATGGAATATTCCTCAGCCATCAGAAGAGATGAATACCCACCATTTGCTTCAACATGGGTGGAACTGGAGGGGATTATGCTGAGTGAAGTAAGTCAATTGGAGAAGGACAATCATCATATGGTTTCACTCATACGGGGAATATAAGAAATAGTTAAAGGGATTCAAGGGGAAAGGAGAGAAAATGAGTGGGAAAAATTAGAGAGGGTGATAAAACAAGAGACTCCTAACTGGGAAGTGAACAAGGAGTGGTGGAAGGAGAGGTGTGGAGGGGAATGGGGTGACTGGGTGACAGGCACTGATGGGGGCACTTGATGGGATGAGCACTGGGTGTTATGCTATATGTTGGGAAATCGAACTGCAATAAAAAAATATACAAAGAAAGAAAAACTTCTCTATCACTATAGCCAAATTAGTTTGTTTTATGCTATTTAAACAAATATGATAAAATCATTGAAATATGATTCATGAAATATTAATATATCTAATACTGTAAAGGCTATTTCTCAAGGACAGAACATAATTACCTATTCTTGTTCTTAGTGCATGTTTCTAAAACTTCATGGTGTAAGTGATGAATTCAGACAAAGTAGCACAAGAGGAGAACTTTCTGAGTGTAAAAGACCACAAGAAAAGATGGATGAACCTATGACTGTGATGTGAACTATGCAGATCCTGTATTAAATATGCAACGCAGGAACCGCTATGAGGTAGTGCCAAAGAAAAGGTAAGATTAAGAGCAGTGAAATCAATTCCCCAAGGGAAAAAATGACTGATAAAGGGAAGTAGAAACATGGAAAGCATAAGTCTTAGGCAGCCAGTGGTTTTAATGAAAAGTTGCAAATACACACATATACTCATGTATATGTATATATATATATATATATTCTGAAAACTTTTGATATATATTTTCTCCTGTATGGGACTGTGAGTGGCAAACAAGGCTGGCAATACATCCAGAATGAAGGCAGAGGTATGATGTTGGCATTTCTATGACAATATTTACATAAATGAAGAAGAAGGTTGGTATTGGTGAAGAAAAAGGGATGAAGACAGTGGCTCTTATTAGAAACACCATATTCTGACAGCCAAGACTAAGGTGATGACAATTGGTTTTATTGTAATCTTTGACTAATCAGAGTTGAATTAAAACTTTTTCAGATTATCTAACAAAGGGTTACATAAGTGTCCTGGGATAAAAAAGAATGCGGCATAAAAATTTTTCCCACTTATAATAGTGGTTAATAATCAATGTGATGTCAATGGCTGTTTTTGTAAAGAGAAAATATGTTAAACCATTTTCTGACACTATTTTATCAGACATGGTTACTAGAGATTTTGCTTTGTTCATGTATTCTTTTCACAGCAGGAAGTCAAGAAATACAGAAAATGAGTGACTAGAATAAAGGCCTGTGTGCAGGAAATACTGAGTTATGTTAGCAAATTGTGGGAGAAAGTTTAAATGGGGAAGCCATATATCAATGCATTATTAATCTTTTTCCATTTCATATATAAAACCATGAACAGATACACATACATACACATATACACAACATTCTTTAAAAAGATGCCTTTTTTAGCTTGAAATTTGTCCTGATATCATAGAGAATACAATTGCATAAGTAGGTAACATGTGTGTTAAACTTCCATTTATAAAAATTTGAATAAATTCTAAATATATGTAGGCTTTAGATAGTTTTCATATCTATAGCAGTCTAAGTGAAGAGAGAATAAATGTTGTAAGTTTTGGTTTAGCTGCTAGTATGTTTATAATCTAATTTTTTTCAGAGGGATAGTAGCATGATATATGGATAGCTGCTGAATATTAGTTTATAAGAGAAAGCAAAGTTGATTTTTCACAGAATACAGTAACAGCTGGATTCCAATGTGCTAACAATAAAAAATTGAAAAGGTATGTGCAAACATTTTCTGTCAACTTCTATGGCTTTTCTTCCTTATTTCATCTTATATACTAATCTCTCTTAGGGTGTAAAAACAATGTTAACTACATCTATTTAGCTTATGATTGTAGTATTTTTATTTGTATTGAAATAGCTGTTATAATATTAAGAATAATAAAACAAAACTTTTTTGTTAGGTTCCGTTTTATTTGGTGTACTTCAAAAAATACTTGTGTATATTTAAAAACCCCAAACTGACTTTTTCTGTTTTCTTAGGTTTTATTACCATTATGTAATACAATCCATGTATTTTACTGTTTTCTAATCATTTATAATTTTGTGTCTTGGGGTGCAGTGTACTGTGAGTGATAGAGGGCAACAAAATAAAATCCTCACGGTTTATAGTCTACTCTCTAATGTGCTCTCTACCTTGATTTCATTACAATAACCATCAAGCTTTCAAAATATTTGACATGTACTGTGTGCTCACCAGGCACTGTCTGTGCTCGACATGCTTTATGTACATTATGACAATCAACTCTGACAACAGGCTGTGAAATGAAGGAAACTAAACCTCAAGAACTCAACAGTCTCCTCCAAGATTACATGGTTTATGACCAAACCAGAATTATAACTCTGGCCTGATTCATTCCCAAGGGCCAATTTCTTACCAACATGTATTAACATTGGGGTTGTTAGTAAAGATAAATCTACTGATCGTAATTTTATGAACATTGGCTATAAAGAGAGTTTGCATAGAGAGCAAATTTTTCTTAACACAGGACATTTTAAAACTTATTCTCTATTTAGATGACTTGTCAATATCATACAATGAGTACATATCAATAAACTAGTTTTGAAGACAGACATAGCTGTTCTGAGTTTTGGTTTTGGTCTTATTAGGCAGTAAATTAATGTGTTGTTATGTTAGTGCCAAGAGACGCACATGTGTTCAGACACACAGTTGGAAATGTCAGCATACACAGTCCCCCCTTCCAATCCCCTTTTTCTAAAAAGCCACCAGATATTTCATAAATACTAAAAATAGGAAATCTACTGAAACTGTGTCCTATATCCTCATTTAGTTCCAAACACTTTATAATTTGTGTCTCATTTGATATTGAACTGCCACTATTCATTGGCCTTCCATAGATTTGCTTTGCCAAGCCTGCTGAAGTAATTTCATCAGAGTTGGATGGACTTGATTCTTAAGGTAAGCAATGTTATCTGACTTCCCTCTAATATCAATAATAAAGGAGATTTATTTTCAAAGTTTATTTGTTTTTTTCAAATTTTATTTGTTATTTTCAAAGTTTATTTGTTTTTCAGTAATCTTTACACCCAACAGGCTTGAACTCAAGAATTGCATGTTCCTCTAACTGACCCAGCCAGGTGCCCCCATAAAGGAGAAACTCCTAAGGCTTCTCTATTTATGCCGTTTCATTACTCCAATTTTTAAAGTTGGAATTAGGAATAAGGAAAGACACATTTTGAAGAGTCCTCAGATCTCAAGACGTATCATAAAATTTGGCGGCAAGTATAGCTAATAAGATTTTGAAATGAATTTTAAAAAAACAGAATAAAAGAAAATATACTTCGTCTTCAACTATTTAAAGGATAGTCATAGAGCAAAATTTAACTGACTTGAATTTTTAAGAGAGAACATGATTGAGACCACCAGAAATGCTTATCACTATTATTTCCACACAATGTAAGACTGAATTTAAATTCTAGCTGTGGAGTTTCACTGTAATATGTCTTCTTCTAGCAAGAGAGATAGGGCTTGGATTATTTAGATAGTGAACTTCTGACCAATTATTAAGTATTTGGTGAAGTTAAAACAAATGTTGTTCAGTGAGGACAGATCACAAAAGATATGCATAAACAATAATATCTATTGATCTATTTGTCTGAAAAATTATAAAAACTAGTATAGACGTTGTTGAGCCACTAGACTAAAATATATTTATTGTAAGGGCCAGATCAGATCCATCTCTTTGTCTTCAACACTGCAGACAATTCAAGAAAATGCCATAAAATACTTGCTGAACTCAATTGCCCTTAAATGTAAAGTAGTAGTTTGTATTGTACTTATGAAAGAAGATACTTCTAGAAAGCTTTACTCAGCCCAAATTCAGGAATTCAGTCTTTCCTTAATGGTCCTACAAACAGGGATCCCTGGGTGGCGCAGCGGTTTGGCGCCTGCCTTTGGCCCAGGGTGCGATCCTGGAGACCCGGGATCGAATCCCACATCGGGCTCCCAGTGCATGGAGCCTGCTTCTCCCTCTGCCTGTGTCTCTGCCTCTCTCTCTCTCTGTGACTATCATAAATAAGTAAAAATTAAAAAAAACTTAAAAAATTATAAAAAAAGTGTTTAATAAAAAAAAAATGGTCCTACAAACATCCTCTTTCAAATATAAAGATCCCAAATGAGTATCTTCCTGGATAACTAATCAACTCTGAGTAACTAAACAAGAAATAAAATTTAGTATTAAAACCAAATAATATGTGGTTTCTATGTTAAAAATTCACAGAAATTATGGGACATACAAAGGTCTTGAATTACATGACAAATTTTTTTCAGATAAGAATACTTACAAAATAATTAAATTTGCAGCATTTATTTTATAATTTATAACAGAAGTATTCAATTTAGAGTTGAGAATACCTTAACTGGCTCAAAAAATTTTAATATAAAAAATTATAGGGATCCTTGAGTGGCTCAGCAGTTTAGCACCTGCCTTCGACCCAGGGCGTGGTCCTGGAGTCCCGGGATCGAGTCCCATGTCAGGCTCCCTGCATGGAGCCTGCTTCTCCCTCTGCCTGTGTCTCTGCACCCCCCCCTCTCTGTGTCTCTCATGAATAAATAAATAAAATCTTTTAAAAATATCTATATATAAATTATATTTATATTTTATTTATTCATCATTTAAAATGTAACTCTATATAGATCTTGTAATATTATAATCTTGAAGTACAGAATTATGTGCATGGATTTGTAAACAACATTATTGAGATTTTAGGTCAAAACTTTTATTTAGTGGAGCCCGCATGAAAGATCATTGGTCTAAGGGTTATGCACATGAATGTAGTTAAGAAAATTCCATTTTTCTTCCTTTGTTCCTGAAATGGAACGCAGAATTATTAGTCTGCTTCCATGAATTATGAGAGATATATGAAAGGAACTGAATAGACATTCCTGAGAAAAATATAAAAAATTCTCTTTAAATGTTTTTTGTCATTTTTCTGGGAGAGTATCCATAGCATTAGTTTAATTCTAATAACATAATAAATAAATACATACATTCATGCACACATAAAATGAAGTAAAAAAAAAACATTAGTTATACATTACAGCATACCACTGTTTAGTTGTGGCATCTGATACCAATCTAGCACTTGCACTGCAGGAGTAAATAATATCTAGTGACAGAGTCACTTGTTGCATAGGTGGCTATTCAAAATACCTCTGATTTGGGCTTGAGAAGGGACTGGAAAATATATAATTAGTAATCATTATTTTAGTAGTTAATTGAATATTTCCTAAAGAAAGCAAAGGGAATTAAAGAAAATATGCCAGAGACTAAAATTTTACCTTTTAAAATATTCTCTAATAATCTAATCTTCAATGATTGCAGTGAATTAGTATTGTTTTTAAATATTTATTTATTTATTTGAGAGACAGAGAGAGAGCTAGGGGACAGAGGGAGAGAGAATCTCAAGCAGACTCCCCACTGAGCAGGGAGCCCGATATGGGACTTGATTCCAGGACCCTGAGATCATGACCTGAGCCTAAACCAACAGTGGGATGGACACTCAACAGACTGAGCCACTCAGGCATCCCAGTGAGTCAGTATTTTTATGTTGACTAACCAATCCCATCTTAATCAACTGTACACCCTTACGAGAGAATAAAATCATTACTCAATCGGAGTGCTAAAGACTGAAAATGTTAAGACTATATTCAGAGGAGATGTGATCTTATAAAGTTTGATTTCTATCTTGAGTTTCCTCAAGTTTTTTTCAAATATAAAATACATAGTCAAGGAAACATTGACAACCTAGCTCTAGGCCCTCTTCAGTTTTAATGGCCACTTTTTAAAATTCTCACAAAATGTGTGGGCTCACGTTTCAAAATGTGCCTTTGTATATTTAATCTCTGATTGTTTTTTCTGCTCTGATTGTTTTTTCCTCCTTCTCACTCTCAGGCCAAAAGAAACAGCTAAATGCATATATAACATATTAATTAAATTAAACTAAAAATTAAATAAAATATTACATATTATATATAATTACTGACATCTTCAAATCTCTCTCACTTAAGGATTATATTTAAAGTAGCAAATGTTCCTTTTATATTATATAATGCTTTTTATACTCATTCTCCATGTACTATTCCTAAAATGCTTTTGAAAACTATCAATAGTCAAGTCCTCATAATTCTATATCTCATTATACTTTGTAGAATGGCCATAATATTTATTTAGCTATAAATACATATATGGATATTAATAAAATTTTGAGACCTCCTATTTATAATACAAATACTTTTGACTGCCGAATTATTATTGAAAATTCATTTTTTTCAGGCACCTGGGTGGTTCAGTCAAACATCTGATTCTTGATTTTTAGCTCAGGTCAAGATCTCAGGGTCCTGAGTTTGAGCCCTGTGTTGGGCTCTGAGCTCAGCATTAAGTTGGCTTCAGGTCCCCTCTCTCCACTCCCTCTGCCCCTCCCCCCCACTCATGTGCTCACACTCTCTCTCAAATACATACATTCATACATAGTACATACACAAATATCTAAAGAAATTCCTCTTGATTCAGTATTTACAACATTGTATGACACATGGAAAATGTAAAAAAAAAGGGATCTGGTACTTTATTAAAGGCATCTTTAGAAGAACCTGTAACTGATCATTTTTTTTAACAACTTTTATGTCCAAGTCACTCAACAGACATACGTACAAAAAATAGCATTGCACAGTCATGTTCTTTAAAGATTTTATAGCTTATTGAATCTCATTTCTTACACTTCATTATCTCAAGAGAAAAGTAGAATTTATTCTATTATTAAAACAGGGCTTTTAATATATTTTGCATATCCTATATTTTTCAGTATTCTGATGTTTATTTACTTATTAGATATTTTAAATTATGCCCTTTGTTTCAAAGCCTCAGAGCACAAACTGGATAAAACTTTCATTAAATATTTAAATAAGGAGAAGAAACAATCAAAGAGCAACATAATAATCAAACAAAAAAGCTCCCAGCATGAAACCACATATCTCACTTATTGAAACAGAGTCCTTATTTAGAAGAAAAGATACCGTATGTTTTCTTTAGAATCATGTATTATTAATGCTAAAATTCAGTACAATGAAATCTGAATTTTGTATGGAGGACACTATCTTCAATAATTAAAGAAGTAGATCTGTTCAGCAATCCTTGGCTTATCCCTTGCCCAACTGGTTAAATTATTTAGGCATTTTATCTAATTATAGTTAGATAACTTGTACGACTCATTCTGCTGTGAAGAAAACCTGTTGAGCAATAGATCTCTTCAGATAGAGTTTTATATGTGTACATCAAATTACCTTTACTAGTATTATTCATTGGTATGTTTACCAAAAGAAAGACTCAGTACTAAGGTAAACAGATATAAGAACAATAATAAAAGCACAGTTCTGCTCAACTGCCATTCTAACTAATATAGGCAACTGTTATTTTAGAAGAATCACATTTTGTCCTAAAGGCTCCTGAATCCTCTTGTGAACATTTAGATTACAGCCTGGCATACAGTAGATCTTCAATAAATAAAATCTTGTTGTATGCATGGGTACATAAAGGTATTTTCCTAAATGGGTTTTTATTTTTGTAGGTTGTGGCCCCCATTCCACTCTGTTCACTTAATATCTTTATATCTAAGGCCTTTATATAGATAAGCATAGGAATCATGTGTAGTATCAGAATTAAGGTTTTGTTTAATTTTATAACAAATCAACCACCTTTAATTATTTCTCTTAAGTTAAAAGTAAGATATTTGATAAGTAATATTGGGTGAATTGCTGTTGTTCTTAATTCAGAAGCATACTACTAGTGGCTCAAATAAACATTATTTCTGAATAATGTGCTCAATAATGTTTTTATAACTGATAAATGTTTGACTACTCATTTTCTAATAAAAGATTTCTGATTTTGAACATATGAGAATCACATTCTGAGTCAAACTAACTTAGACATACATCACATGCACTGTATAGACTAGGAAAAGTTCCCTACTTTTTCAGGGACATTTTGACACCCAATATGATGATCAAGTGATCTGATTCCTTTTAAAGAGTTCTTATCATTTGGGTCAAAACAAACATATTTAATGTTGCATTATTCAGTCTTTTTGATTTTTATTCATTTTATAATCCTTTTGGCTATTGAAATAAAGAATCCTGGACTGTGCTTTGAAAGTTACTTTCCCTTAGCATTGTATTTCCAATAAACCAAATAGAGTGCAATATGTTGCAACCTTAATTAAAATAAATTTCATTTTGCTGTACAGGTTATAGTTTTCTTCCTTACAGAAAAGTTTTATAATGAACACGTATATTTTCCATCTCTATTGCATTTTAATCTTTATAAAGTATTGCCAAACAAAAAAAGTCATAGAAAAATCATTGTTTAATTTCACTTTATGTCCTAAGCTGAAAAACATTATTCTTTAACTTTCTAATAAAATCTCAGCTGTATTTTAAAACAATTTCTCCCAACACAAATCAGAATGTTTTTTGAATTTATTTATAGGCAAGAGAAGATAGCTTCCCTTCAAAGTAGAAGAAATTGAAGCCTCCTTTTTTTTTTACAAAGTAAAATTCATGTGTTTTATGACTATTCTTGAACACAACAGGCCAGCATATCTCTTCTTGTGTAAAAGCATAACAACTTCCAAGTTTTAGTTCCATTTTGCATAAATATAGTATTAATACTCACTTTAAATGTATTTTAACATTGATTAAAAGTTAATACTATTCAATCACTATTTTTTAAGATTTAAAAAAAGATTTTATTTTTTAAGTAATATCTGCACCCAACATTGGGCTCAAACTTACAACCCTGAGATCAGGAGTCACATGCTCTACAGACTAAGCCAGCCAGGTGCCCCAAGCCCTATTTTCATTAAACAAAAGTAAAATTCTTCTATATCTTCCAATATCTCAAAGTTTATATCCTTAATTTTCATATGGTGATCCTAACACTTGGAGTGATAGGTCTATGGAGAATTTTTCTGCTGTCTCTATTTCCTCTGCTTCCCCTATACGTCTTCATTCTCCTTGCCTCGAACGGGCCAGTGAAGGGAAGGAGACGATGATAATTTTTTAGATGTATAGTTCTCTTCAATGTTTGTTTTCTATTCAAAAAGGGATGAGAACACAGTATCTTCAGCCAGTAATGAATTACTTGCTATCTTTGATGACACAGATTTATGTGTCTTCTAGCCTACACCAAATTCCATCTCCCAGAGTTCATTATCAGCCACACACCAGAGAGCTGGGAAAGCAGACTTGCTAAAGAGACCCAATCTGAGAATCATTGAAAACTTAAAGATTCTATCCACATATGAAGGCAGCAGGATGGAGAAAAGCTGCACTAGTCCCTTCAAAGCTGGAAACAAATGAAGTGGTGTTAAGCTGACAAACATCAATATAGGAAGAGAAACCAAAGTGTTATATGCAGTAGTTTACATTTTTTCTTATCTCAGTATAAGGAAAATTAGCTCTTTCTGTTTGGGTCACCAGTGAAACTAATGGCATTGAGAAGCTATCCAGGCCTCTGTGGTAAGCCACATGCCCTTCTTGCCAGTTGATATTACTCATTTAAAGGCTTCTTCTCCCCATGCCCTAGAAATATGCAAAAGTACTCTGCAGCATGCTTTCAGTTTATGGCCCCAAAAGGGAGGTGTGCATTGGAATTCCACAACCAGTGGTTTTGCTCATTTAATGGAGCAAGCGCATCAGGGTCCAGGAGATCACCACGACAACTACTGGAAAGCTAAGAGAGTTGAGATTCACTATGAGGGGCTGCTAAAGGCAGTACTTGAAGTCTCTTTTACTAAATAAAGGTGATCTGGAAGAAATTGCAGCTGTGTACCACAGGCAATTGGTGGGTTCCTCACTGATTTCCATCAGCAGGTTGCTGAGGCTTCCTTAGAATTCATTAGTGGGGACCCAAGGGCAGGTAAAATGTGTCCTCTGGTCTTAGCAACTTTTTTCTGGCTCTTTTGGAAACTATTCAAAATCAAATTAAGAAAAAGGTGGTAAAATGGCAAGGACATACTATTGTTCAAATTTTCATAGCAACTACTTAGTTTGTGGACTATTAAGAAACAATGAAGAGGGAGAGAAACTAAAGAGTGCTATGTTGGCTGCTTAGATAGAACTCATTACCAGAGGAAATAGTCTTTACTCTGGCTAAGCCACACAGTGAAGAAAGGAGACTATATCATTATTGCAAAAAAGTCAGGATATTGATAAAGGCATTGTAGAAAGAGACCCTAGGGGCGCAAGGAAATCAAGAAAGTCCAGAAGGTTAGGGAGTGATTTACAAGTGTCTTAAAATGGACAGATTTTTTTAAAGATTTATTTTTATTTATTTATGATAGACATAGAGAATGAGAGAGGCAGCGACACAGGGAGAGGGAGAAGCAGGCTCCATGCCGGGAGCCCCACGCGGGACTCGATCCTGGGACCCCAGGATCACAGCCCTGGGCCAAAGGCAGGTGCAAAACCACTGAGCCACCAGGGATCCCTAAAATGGACAGATTTAATGACTCTCAGAGGTAGGAATTGATCATATTGGTTCTACTTATTCTGAAATTTCTTCAGAAATTACTCACTTTCCATTTGTTGTTGGATCAATACAGATTGGTGGTATTTCAGGTTAGCCTTCTACCTTGTCCTTTTCTTCCACTTTAAACATTCTTATGATCTTTGGCTGAGTAACATGTGCTCTTATTTTCTCTTGATTTTCCTATAAATCTACTGGAGAGACACCTGCTATGTAACATAAAGGTATATTCCAGATGGTCTGTGGAGTTCTGTGTGGAAAAGGCACCCGAAGTGGTCAACTATGTGCCTTCTGAAAGTAAAGGGTTAGGATGGAGAGTAGCGGTCTCATTCCGGGAAAACACCCCAAGCAACATCGCTTTGAGATACGCCAGAGGGAGGAATTCTCATATCTTTCTGGAAAAACACTGATCTGAACAAATCAGCGCATTACTCTGGGCCCTAGGGAATGGTAACACTCATTCAATCTGAATTACAGGACCATAAAAATCAGTTCTCAAAAGAACAATCCATGGCCTTATGTAAAATAATGTCCCTTGTCAATACCTCAATTAGAGGGAATAAAATGGTTATAAAGTAATGAGAAAAATAAAGAATAATTTAAATCGTGCACTCACCTGTAATACTAAAATTCTGACAAAGGAGGAAGGTAAATTTGATAAAGATGATTAGCTACTACACAGACTTGTACAAATTTTTATGATTAATCTCTGTACTTCCCAACTGGGTAAATTATTCTCACTTCTGACTTGGTTACCAGTGTCTGCATGGTATTTCTCTATAATTCATCTATGTGTTGATTTTCCTCTATTTCTTTGTTTCCTTCTGAGAAGAAGGATCTAAATAATTGTTTACTTTGGCTTAGGAAAGAGTCCAGTATTTATGCCAAAGTATTCCTCAAGGGTTTTGAGACTTTTCCTATGCTTTTTTTCCTAGACATTTATAGAAAAACTCAGAGAAATTTGTCTCACCAGAATGATCTGTTAAGTATTCAAAATGTAGATGACTTGCTTGAGAGCCTTGCAAAACTGATATTTTGGCTTTGTTATAGTTCTTTGCTTCAAGGAACATGAGACTCACCAAACTAACTGCAATATTTCTCATGTGAAATCTAACATTTACAGCATCAGTTGTCAGCTGGTAGGTCACTTAGTGTTAAAATCTAGGAGTTAGCTCATTTTGCAGACAAAATGCCTTATTACACACACACACACACACACACACATACACACCCCACCCAAACCAAAAACACCCCCCCCAGAAAAACCCAAAAATAGACTATTTGAGGGACTAATACAATATTGTGGATAGTGAGCTCTAGCTTTTTTTTGGAGAAAACAAAATTTATGATGGAACAATTGTGTGATAATGAACTATTTTGGTTCTACCTCTAAAATCTGAAGAGGTTTTTAAATAAATTATATTGGATACAATCTGCTTAAAATATGGAGCATTTTTTTTAAATAGAGATTTTTTTTCCTCAAAAAAAGTACTGTGTCTCATGCAAAATTAATTGCTGATTTGTCAGAGATAAAGCTTTATAACTGTCTGTTCAGGGAGCAGTATTTAATATTAGGGTTCATACGGCCGAATGACAAAGTTCCTAAAGATCCTCAACAGATTAGGTGATGTCTATCAACACGGGGGAGGGCCAGAAGCTTTACTCAGTCCACAAATTCAAATGCTCCTCTTTTCTGAAAACACCCTCACAGATACAACCAGAAATCATGTTTAACTAGAGATATCTGGGCATTCCGTGGTCCACACAATCAAACTGATGCATAAAATTAACCATCAAAGTAAAAAACAAAACAGAACAAAACAAATGAAAACTGGATTCACGTTTCTTTACATCTTTTTTAAAATTTTTTATTTATTTATTATAGTCACACACACACACAGAGATAGAGAGAGGCAGAGGGAGAAGCAGGCTCCATGCACCGGGAGCCCGACATGGGATTCTCCCGGGTCTCCAGGATCACGCCCTGGGCCAAAGGCAGGCGCTAAACCACGCGCCACCCAGGGATCCCTGGATTCACGTTTCTTATGTGAAGCCAGCATCTTAGGAAGACTGGATTATGGTTCCCATCAAGGATGAAATGTAAGTAGTGTAGGGGCGCCTGGGTGGCTCAGCTGGTTAAGCGTCTGCCTTTGGCTCAGGTCATGATCTTGGGTCCTGCTGGGATGGGGAGTCAGTGAGGGGGCTGCTTCTCTTCCTCCCTCTGCCTGCCCCTCTGCCTAGTTGTGTTCGCTCTAAGAAATAAATGAAAACCTTAAAAAAATTAAAAAGAAATATAAGTAGTCTCGAATGAGTGATATTTTTACTGAATGCAAATGAAAGGAGCTCTTCTAGCAAACTTATTTCTATTCTCAGATTGTCTGCTCTGCTATTCACAGAATTCTTTCAATTACTTTAAAAAGGATATTTTACTAAAAAATAAACATGTTATTGTTACATACGTTTTTTTTTCTGTGCTCCCCATTGTTATAAGTTGCATTATGTTCCTCAAATAGTTACATGTTGAAATCTTTGAAATCTACCAGTACCTCAGTATGATGCTTTCTTTGGAAATTGGGGAGTTGCCTGTGCAATTAATTAACATGAGGCCATGTTGGAATAGGCTGAGCTCCTAATCCACTATGATTAGTGTCTATAAGAAAAGGAAATATGGATGCAGAAACACACACAAGGAACATGCCATCTGGAGATAAAGGCAGAAATCAGAGTGATGCTTCTACAAACTAAGGAGCACCAAAGATTGCCAGCCAATCACAGATGACATGTGAGAGGGACTAAACAGTTTCCCTAACTGCCCTCAGAAGGAACCAACGTAGCAAACATCTTATCTTGGATCTTCCAAGCCTCCAGAAGTGTGAAAACAGTAGATTTTTATACCAACCAGCCCGTAAGACTTTGTTAAAGCAAACCTAGCAATCTGATACACCCAGTAATGGTTCTCACAATTTCATCTCTTATCATCTCTAAATTTTACTCCCAGTATGAACAAGGTCTGTATTTATAACTCTAACAATGTGATCAGAGTAAAATTGGGATCATCTCCATTAGTAATTTTTTAAAAGATTTTATTTATATATTAATGAGAGATCCAGAGAGAGAGAGAGAGAGAGAGAGAGAGAGAGAGAGAGAGGCAGAGACAGAAGCAGTTTCCATGCAGGGAGCCCGATGTGGGACTCGATCCCGGGACTCCAGGATCATGCCCTGGACCAAAGGCAGGCGCTAAACCTCTGAGCCACCCAGGGATCCCTCCATTAGTAATTTTTGATAACAACAAAGTAAAAATAATTAACATATATCCAGGTACTCAAGCCCTAAATCTGACACACACACAAACACACACAACCCTACATAGACATGCACATGTCCTGGAAGTATGATATAGAAAAGAAAAATATCTAATAATGCACAAGTAGAAATCCAGCATTCACAGATAAAGACTGCAAAAGATAAGTCCAATGTCATTTGATTAACTTTGGGATGTAGGTTTACTCCAAACTCAATATAGGTAGATAAGCAAAGGTAAACGCCTACTATTCATGGAGATTTAGGTGGCTGCTATAATGGTAACTGTTGATTTAGACTCAATGCCAAAGCAAAACAAAACCACAAGTCTATAGGGTGAGTTTGTCCTTAAGACTTAAAATAGTTGGAGCTCCACATAAAGACTAATCTGTGCCTTTCAATGAGTACCTCATAATAAGATTTTAGTTCTAGATTATGGCCTTGTATATCACTGACTTTTACATCTAGGAAAAACTACTGAAAATTATAGAAAAATTACTGAAGAGACTAAACTGTCATATCAGTGTGATGGTAGTTATGACTGATGAACCCTCACAATTTATTGGGCCTTGAGATATTATTGAGATATTTTTTAAGATTTTATTTATTTATTCATTAATTATTCATTTTTTTATTTATTCAGAGGGAGAAGCAGGCTCCTCATAGGGAGCCCAATGTGGGACTCGATCCCAGAACCCTGAGATCAGGCTCTGAGCCAAAGACAGATGCTCAACTACAGAGCCACCCCAGAGTCCCTCAAGAGAAACTTCTAATTAAAAATTTAGACTTTGAATATCTAGAGTTCAGTTGTTCCTTAGGTTTGGATGAGATAGGATTTCATAAAGAACCATCAAATGGTATTTCAGTAGTTATTCATTTGAAAATAGAACATAGACAACACAACAACAGGTGAGATTAATGGATAGTTAAAAAGTATTTTTGTAAATTGCTAACCAAGTACTTGATTTAACCATTCACCAGTGGTATGATATATTAAAACATTATTCCCCCAAAGCAAGTAAAGTATTGACTTTTTAAAAAAATTAGTAATTCTGTTATTTTAATCATTAATCTGACAATCATCTACTTTAATATTTTACTATGGATTTGCTGGATATTTAGACTGCTGTAACTTGCCTAGAAAAAGAAACAACAAAGGAAATAATAATTATAAATTGCAATGTTATTATTTTATAGTAACACAGGGAGGAAATCATTAAGGGCTGATGCAAATTGCATTAAGAAACAATTTTCTCTTGGAAAAAAAAAAAGACTTCCTCTCCTCCCTTTTCTAAGAGCATTAACTTTATAGAACTTTATAAGTTCCTTCTCTTTCTCCTTGAAATATGTGTAAGTCTTTTTAAAAATCTTTAAAAAGATTAAACACACTAAATATACCTCTTGCCAATTTCAGACTTAGGAATGCCTTTCTTAAGGACCAGGGAACAGGCTCTTTGAAATGCAAACATCAAGGAAACAGTGCACCTCTCTCCCAACTTCTCCCACTTGAGAAAGTAGGAGCCTAATTTGGATACAAGCCTCTCTCCAAGTTGCAAAAGTACCTCTTGACATAAAGAGATGAGAAGTTTAGTTTTCTTTAAGATAAAGAATCTTTTCTTTAAGGTAAAGCCAAGAAACTAACATAGACGGTAACCTCAATCCCCAAGTGAATTTAAGATGAACTATGTGTGACAAATGATGTTGTCAAGTTCCCTTATTTGAAGACTACTTATTATTTATCTTGGAACATGAATGTAATGGGTTGTATGTGCTTTGCTATATAAAAGAGCGGGACTACTCTGGCTTTGCAGTCCCTTAAGGGGATGCTTTTGATGGGTATCACGTGTTGGTTTAATGTTTACTCAATAATAAACCTGTTTCGCTTTTTTCTAATTTTATGGAGAGATTTTGGGGGCTGGGAGAAGATACTGTTTTTTTTTTTAAGATTTTATTTATTCATGAGAGACACACAGAGAGAGGCAGAGACACAGGCAGAGGAAGAAGCAAGCTTCTTGAGGGGAGGCTGATGTGAGACTCGATCCTGGTACCTCGGAATCACTCCCTGAGCCAAAGGTAGTTATTCAACCACTGAGCAACCAGGTGCCCAAAGATATCATTTTTAATTATATTTACCTAATGTATGATACCAAAGCTTTACAGAGTTATTCTAGAAGAGTAAAGTACAGACTAACCTCACTTATAGACACATACACAAAATCCTTACATAAATGGTAAAGGTACGTGATAAAGTACATACATGGATATCCAGTTGCATTACTTACAGTAACAAAGACTGCAAAAAATCTTCAACAACAGACAGAACTTTACATTTCAAATCATTCATTTTAGTAAGAATACAGCCAATGAAGAAATATTTTAAAGAATGGTGTGGGGCATAGAAGTTGTATCCTTCTCTTTTTCCTCATCTACTAATGCTCTAGGTCTAGTCCACTAGATTTGCATGCCATATTTTCAATTGCCCCTAAAAGTTTGAGCTATTGATTTTCTCAGCCTCTTGTTATGTCATATTCTCTGACATTAACACCTAGACAGAGGATGGATCTGACTTCAGGCTTTTTTTGCACAGCTTCTTTAGTGAAAAATATTTTTAAAATAAAGTAGGATTGATAACTGTGATTAATGGAAGATGTATATGGGATAGAAAAAAAAGTCTGTCTACAGAATTTCACAAAATGTAATCATTATCCATATTTGAAGTCTTTTTATCATTTCTGGAGAGAATATCTGGACATAACTTCCTGGAAGGAAACCCGAATCATATCTTGTCTCCACCCTTCTGCGACGCTGAGCATGGTGAATATTAATGTTCACCAAACAAAATAGAGATACAGGTTAGTAAGGCCCCTTCTTCAACTTCTCTTCAGAAAGCTGTATTACCAATCTGATACTTCCTTATTTCAACCCTTTGCTTTATTATTATTATTATTATTATTATTATTATCATTTTACCATAAGTAATGTATTCCATCTTAAGTTGCCTTTGTATTCATTTGTTTCAATAGCCAGCACTCCAACCAGACCCTGGTTAATTTGTTTCCGAGCCAGTCTTAATAATTGCATACCTCCTGTTATTTATCAGCAATGCCAGGGATATAGTATATCCTTAATATTTGTCAAATAACTACAAAGGGAGGAAAAACAGAATATGAAGGAAAAAAAAAGAAGCAGAGGTGGGAGGATCTTTGGGAAGAGCCTTATAATAGACTAGACTAAAACTACAAATGAGGAGTATTCCGTGTCCTCAATATTTTTTCTATACATTTTTCCTAAGTATGCATAAATTGTCAATTGATCCAATGGCAATCTCTATTTTAACTTCAAATTAAAACATAAACACAGCATATAAAATATACTTCAGCATATAATTTGAATGAGTTGATAATATCTCCATTAATAACTAGCATTTGTAAGATGTTTATATGGAAAACCAAAAAGATGAAGATTGCTAAAAATGATAGCCTAGAAATTTTACTTAATGCTAGTTAAGTAAGATACATATTTTTCAAAACTCATGCTTCACCTCCAGGTGTTTGAATTGACTTAAGTAACCTTTTGGAAATTTTTTTTTTAAAGAAAATTTGCCATTCCAGGAAGTTCTTATAAGTATTAATAAAGATAATTTATGTGCTTTGTTGTCGTGACAACAGATTAAGATCCTTTTTGAGATATTTCTTCAATTTTTAAATAATACACTAAATAAAGATAAAAGTCTGATTATTAAATTGATATGAGGAATCAATTAAAATGCATGAAATATGAACTATTTTAGGCAACTGGTTCCTGATAATTCGGCATCAGATAAAATTAAAATTACATATTAGTTGATTTGAAGGTTCATTCAATTATTTTTCCTTTTGTGAATCCTACTTTTTATGCTATTATAATTAATGAACAACATTCATTATCTGATTTCCTTAAATGTACATATAATATTTAATAATAGTCCCAAAATCTTGCATAGCTTCTGTTCTAGACTATTCTATTTCTATTATTTTATTATGCAAAATTAATATATACTTCTCATTTCAATAGTTAATAGATAAATAAAAAATTGTCAAGAGAAATCCCTTGTCCTCAAAGAAGTCATAAATTAGCTCATGTGACAAATAGGTGTTTAACATTATCTGAGAAATAATATGGCATTACAGCTAAAAGCTTGAATTCCAGACTCAGACAACCAGGTTCAAAATGGTTTTGATGATTACACCATGGTGGGCAGGACCAGTTCCCCACCCCAAACTGGTTCAGGCAACAAGACTGATAATGCCACAATCACACATATACACCAAGGTATGATATTTTATAACTCATGTTCTGCAGCTTTCTCAGAAGAGGGAGGAAGGCATCCAAGCCTGTCTCAAATGTTTTGAACTGGAGGGGTCAGTGGCTTTTGGTTACTTTTGGTTATTTTTCTAAGGTGAGGATTTCAATATATTAACTTAGACCTGCCACTATTGCCAAAAACCAGAGGACCTGGGCTTTTTTACTCTAGAATTGTCTAGATTGTAGAACAGGAGGGATCAAGAGATCAATTGAGGATCTGTATGCTTTAATATGCATTTTTCATATAAGCTTTACAGTAACAATTCAATGGCATGAATGATGTCAGTTAATAGAGCATCAAAATGAAGCCAGACTCTTAATTAGAAAAAGCCTAACTCCATCACTTCATAAGCTATAGGACCTTGGGTAAATCACTTTATCACTACATAATCATAATAATATCAAACTCTTCCTCATAGATCTGTTTCATTTACTTTTATAGATGATACGGGTATAATGCAGGTCTTTATCACAGAGTTGTGGGGATTAAAAAGATATATGGATATTATATTCCTTAGAAACTTTTCTGGAACAGAGAATGATCTCAGGACTGGTTGTTCTTATAGAATTATGTGATAAACCCTTGTGTTAAGCAGAGTATATATGGCATTTATCTCCATCAAGAGCTCACACTTTCAACGGGAAAAACTGAGAAAAAACTCCAAAATTAGTGGTATAAATTAGAGAAAAGAGTTTAGATTTAGAAAAGGGAGAGCTTAATTCTAATTCTGGAGCAGTTAAAATTTGAGGTCTACTTTGAAGGCTGAGTAGTGGTTTCACAGGGAGAGAAGTAAGGAAAATAATTCTCAGACAGAAGGAAAGGCACAATCCAAAACACTGAGGTACAGAAAGTTTAAGGCATGGAATGGAATGACAATTAGGGTATAGGCTTTGTGGGAAGGACTGTATATCCCTAAGACAACCAGTGACCTGCAAAAGAATTATATTAAATTGACAAACTGTGCATTACAAATAAAAATCTCTTGAGATTTCAAAAACAGAAATGAATGACAATAGAAACACCTGAAGAATCATTCATAGAGGTGATGCAATTGAATATTTAAGTTCATAGAGTTTTTTTTTAAATCAAGAAAGGCAGTTAAATGAATTCCCTATAATCGTAAACACAAAGAGAATATGTCTCTGGGGTTGGAAAGACTTATTTGACCAAGTCAGAAGGTAGATGTGCAGAGATTATGATGAATAAATTGGTAAAAACTATGGTATCGTATTTTCAACATTCAAGTGTATTCATAAAAACATGAGAAGGCCTTAGGACAATGGCACATAAAAAAGCAAAGATATGGAGATATTCTGCCTATGAAAGCAGGCAGAAAGCAATTGTCCATAAACAGAAATTCTACTGTCCTATTTTACTAATATTTTTTTCTGCTCAGTTTACAGTAGTGACCAGCAGAGATGAGGCCATGGCTTCTTACAGAACTTATGCTCCAACAATGAAGACAAAGATAAATGAATAAATAAAGGACAATTTCAGTTGTAAATGTTAGGAAGTAAACAAAACATACTGAATGATAGAAGGTGAGTTGGGGCATGTGGGGAATTTTAGAAAAGCACTGCCAGAAGTTCTAGAAGTTTGACCTAAAACTTAAACTATGAGGCACAGTCTATGCAAAGATCTGGGGAAGAATATCCATATATAACATGATTCTGGGGGAAAATAGGTATGAGGTGATAAGGGCTTTAAAAAGGGTGTGAGAAACAGGAATAAAATAAGAAAGTGTAAATAGAAAGCTCCTTTAAAGGAGAAACAAATTGGACTGGATAAATGAATAACTGCATATAGGGGATGAAGGAGAAAGAATGTGTTAAAAAAAATACCAAGAAGAGAAAGCAGAAAAAAATCTAATAATAATTGAGGGTCTTTATGCTTTAATATGCATTTTTCAAATAAGCTTTACAATAACAATTCAAGCTACATGATAGAAATCATTTAACATATGGAAAATCTGTGGTAGTGAACTGTTATGGGCTTTCTTGAAATCACACTTCCTCAGTATTTGAAATTGATCTCCTAACTTCAAAGTCCATGTGTTAATATCTTGCTTTTCTTTCTTCACAGGTTTAAGTGTTGGCTGGTGGTACTACTGCCACAGAGCGGACATTTGGAAAAGAAAGTTTATATACTTAGAGAATGGGTCTTATTTTAGCTATCTACATGAAATTGTTTACCAGGCCTTTTGGAGCTGGATAACAAATAAGAGGCCCTAGGCTATATTGATTTGAATACATTCTATAAAGGAGAAAGTTGGAAATTAAGAAAGAAAAGTCTTTGATAATGCTTTCCAGTTTATAGGCTCGAAAAAATATTGATTTGATAAGAGCATTATCATTTCTTTAAACTCATTTACCATTTGATTACCAACCATAAATATCTCAATATTTTCTGACTGAATGGTATATTACTAGGAAAATCTCAATGCCAAATTTTCTAAGGAAAATTATTTGCTTTATTTGAATGCTAAACACTCTTAGAAAATCTCTATTGAGGCAACCCATTTCAAAGCAAAAACCTAATTAGTTGTGAAACTTCGGTTTTATTTTATACTAGTTCTAGAAAGTGAAGACCGTATTTAAACTCAAATGATATACAGAATAAAAATATTTGCAAAAACACAGCAATTTAAATAAATTTGAGTGATTCATAAGGAGAATGATACAATGGGGAAGAATTCCTGCTTTTTTGATACACTTAAACTTATTCAGAATAATTTACATGGAAGAAAAAAAAAAACAAGGGAGGGCTGCAGGGCTCTGGGAAGATGGTGGAGTACAAAGCACTAGGAAATGGTCTTCCCACCCAGACATCACCTGCATTGGCGGGATCCATTGGTGCAATTATTTTGGAGCTCTGTAATCTATTAAGCCTTGCATTCTCCAAGAGAAGGCTTAGAAGATTAATTGTATTAATTTCAGCAGCTACTACCTATCCCCCACCGTCCAGCACTCACCCCCCACCCACCTCACCCTGAAAGGGATACACGTACATGTTCCTGGAGGAATTTATACACAGACTGCAGAAGTCAGGGTAAGCAACAAGTTTATTCTACAAATATTAAGATTATGTCATATGGAATATTTTTATTTGCCTAAAAATCCTCTGTGAAGAAATAGAATTTTAAGGTCTGGAGTGTCTGAAACCAACTCCCTAATCTGATTAAAGATGTTAATGGCTATTTCCAGTAGTAAAGAGGGCATTGACAGTCCACGGCATGAACTTGCAAAAGAGACAGGCAAAACGTCTCCATCGATTATTTCTAATGATCTACTTGTTTATAACAAGCCAATTTCTAGGTAAGTGTACATATGTTTTTGAACATTTTTAGGAAGCAAACCATTATAATGAGGTTGGTGGTTGCTCCTATCAATGGATAAAGTGGTGAAAAAAGAAGGAAAAAAAAGGATAAGTTTGGGGATTCAAATTCCCACCTCAAGTGCTTTATAAATGATCTGTGTGTCCTGAAGGATATGGTAGGTCTTATAGCAGTGAGCAAAGATTTCTGAAAATCAAACACAGAATCCTGTCCTATGACTGGCTTAATTATAATGCTTGAATCTGGGCTTCCTAGGAAGTTTTTACTGTAAAGTGAAAGCGCTGATTGCAAAATAATGGGATACAGTACATTGTGATGGGACCATGTGAGAAGACTGATGCACTGGGGACATTTAGCCCCTGATTTCCAATGAGTCTTCTTTGCCAGTAGAAGAGGTCCCCCCACCTACATTGAACATGACCTCTCTATGTCTAGTGAAAGTAGTCTCCCAATCCCCAGCAGAAGTGGCCTCTCTTTCTGCAATTAAAGTGGTCTCCCTATCCCCAGTATCATCCTCACTATACCCAGTGGTATCAGCCCTTTCACCCCAGTCTGAGGAAACTAAGAGTACGTATGCTAAAGCAAGTGTAATGGCCTCCCCATGCAGTTGCCAGGTAAGACAATGCTGATTCTTCTTAGGACCAAGCTTTACCTTTACCCATCTTTTTTCTTCTAGACCTATAACTAGAGCATAGTTCACTATACTCCAAAGTAACTATTTGAGCTTGTTTTCTTTCTTTCTTTCTCCTTTATTTTTAACACCAGTATAATTAACATATAGTATTATATTAGTTTCAGGTGTACAATATAGTGATTTAAACTATACCATATATTAGTGCTCATCAGGATAAGCTTACTCTTTTTTTTTAATTTTTTTTAATTTATTTATGATAGTCACACAGAGAGAGAGAGAGACAGAGACATAGGCAGAGGGAGAAGCAGGCTCCATGCACCGGGAGCCCGACGTGGGATTCGATCCCGGGTCTCCAGGATCGCGCCCTGGGCCAAAGGCAGGCGCCAAACCTCTGCGCCACCCAGGGATCCCAAGGATAAGCTTACTCTTAATCTCCTTCACCTGTTTCATACCCAACTCCCCTCTGGTAACCATCAGTTTATTCTTTATAGTTAAGAGTCTGTTGTTTGGTTTGTCTCCTTTTCTCCCCTTTGTTTTGTTTCTTAAATCTATATATGAGTGGAATCATATGGCATTTGTCTTTCTCTGATTGACTTATTTCACTTAGCATTATACTATCTAGATCCATCCATGTTGCTGCAAGTGGCAAAATTTCATTAGTTTTTATGGCAAATATTCCACTGTGTGTGTGTTTGTATAGGTGTGTGCAAGTACGTAACACCTTATTTTTTTTTGAAGATTTTATTTATTTATTCATGAGAGACACAGAGAGGCAGAGACACAGGCAGAGGGAGAAGGAGGCTCCATGCAGGGTGCCTGACGTGGGACTCGATCCTGAGACTCCAGGATCAGGCCCTGGGCTGAAGGCAGCGCTAAACTGCTGAGCAACCTGGGCTGCCCTGTCACACCTTCTTTATCCATACATTTACTGATGGACATTTGTGCTGCTTCTGTAATTGGGATATTGTAAATCATCCTGCAATAAACTTGAGTTTTCTAATTTATACAAGCAGAAATCTGGGGAACATATGGGAGCAACCTGGGCTGCCCTGTCACACCTTCTTTATCCATACATTTACTGATGGACATTTGTGCTGCTTCTGTAATTGGGATATTGTAAATCATCCTGCAATAAACTTGAGTTTTCTAATTTATACAAGCAGAAATCTGGGGAACATATGGGAATGGATACTAAGGGGGTGAGATGAATGTGGAAGGAACAGAAAGTTGGATAAGGCTGAACTTTTTGTGATGGGCTCACTGTTGGAATTCAGAGTTAGTTAAGAGTAGTAAATGGTTGGTTGGTTGCCTGAAACATGGACTGAAAGGTGATCCATGGTTAGTGAATTAAAATGTGTGACCAATCTTGGTTTAATGCATAAGAGGATTCAAAGACTTAGAAGGGATTGGACAGTTAAAGTGGATTTGTCACTTAAATACCTCCTGAGGGTCCAGAAGATATACCTTTCATTATCACTGTGAGAAATGAATTTGTGAAGGGAGCCCTGAGATCCTTGAAGATTTCTATGATTGTATTTCTCTGGAGGCCACATCTTAAGGTGAGAACTGCAGTACCTGAACGAGGAACCAAATTGAAACAAGAATAACTTGATTCTGGGGCAGTACAGGTCAAGTGGTGGCACTCAATCACCAAAGGCAAGGTGGACATGGTTACTGTGATGGCCAGCAGAGTCACAATGGCAGTCAAACAGTCTGTCTCCTAGAGGCCTATCACACTGGCTAGTTTATCATGGCATTACTACAAGTGATATAGATAGGAAGCCTATTAATTCTTAATTAATTTATATAAGCAGAAGAGTCTAGGTTAAATGTATAAAAGGCTAACGTGAATTACCAAAAAAGAAAAAAAAAAGAGTCATAGACCCTCAATCAATTCCCAGACTTAAGCCAGTTTACGGATCAGAACCCCTTGAATGAGGAGTAAGCTGGTTTACCTTGAGAAAGGATCTCAGTGCACTACCAAAAGCGTAGACTGTTTGTCTTTCACTCAGCCTTCCCCAGAGGGACCTATAGTCTTTTACCAAGATAACTGTGCATTTGGGAAAAAGGAAATAAGAACTTTTGGGATCTGTGGGTCACCATCTCTGAACAGACATCAATTCTAGGAGACTCAAAATGTCACTTCCTCTACCTAGAAAGATAGTACACTAAGAGCAAGTACTTAATTTTTAGCAAAATTTGAGAGGCTATTGCCACCAAAGACTTGAAGGATGCAGGAGTGATGATCTCTATCACATCTTCATTTAACTGGCCTTTTTGCCTGTGCAGAAAACAGAGGGATCCTGGAAAATGACCATGGATTCTTATACACTTACTTGAGAGTGACTCCAATTAAAGTTGCTGAATCAGGTTTGGCTCCATACACCTTTCTGGTACCTGGTATGTTGTCATTGATCTGGCAAATGCTTTTTCCTCAATATCTGTTAAAATAGACCACCAGGAACAGTTTGTTTTAACTGGCAAAGCCAGCAGTATGTCTTTGCTGTTCTACCCCAGTGGTATGTCAATCTCCAGCCCTATGTCATAATTTAGCGTGCAGGGATCATGGTTACCTTTCTCTTCCACAAGACATTCCACTGGCCAATTATTTTGATAACATCACACTGATAGTACCTAGACAGCAAAAAGTAGCAAATACCCTAGACTTACTGGTAAGACATTTGCATGCCAGAGGGTGATAAATAGATCTGACAAAAATTTAGAAGGCTTACACCTCAGTGAAATTTCTAAATATCAAGAGTGGGGCATGTCAAGATGTCCCTTCTAAGTTATAAGTTAAGTTGTTGCATCTGTCCCCTCCAAAAACCAAAACAGAGGCACAATGCTTAGTGGGCTTCACTAGATTTTGGAGACAACATATCATTCATTTCATTGTGCTACTCTAGTCCGTTTGCCAAGTAAACTGAAAACCTGCTTATTTTGTGTGAGACCCTGAACAGAATATTCTGTGACAGATCTAGAGGACAGGGAAAGCCATAGAATCCAGCAGATCCAATGGTGATTAAAATGGCAGTTGCAAGATGTTACTCAAACTAATAAATGAGTTAAATATAGTTTCAGGATATTAAACTATAAAGCCAACTGTATTTTTATATGATAGACAAACATACAAATTAAAAAATAAACAAAATATATTTTAGAAAAATGAAAATTAAAACCATAATGAAAACCCTGTCACACTCACTGGATGGTTTATAATCTTAAGCTTTGGCAAAGAGACTTCATACCTTGCTGGTGGGAGTGTAAGATGAAGATGTTACAACCAGTCTGGAAAACATTTGGCTTCCTCACACCAATCAAAAAAGTACAGACTTTTGAACATTTTGGAATTTACTTAGCTTGTATTCTATGAAAATTCTCATATAAAAATAATTGTTTGCCTCAAAAGATCCTCCTAGCGACCACTAGAATTCTAAATTATCTTCGGTGAAATTATGCTATTTAGAGGGATAGTTCAATGAATGACATGGTAGTCTAAAGAGCTTGGCTAGAAGACTGCATGGAGTTCTGTTTAAATAAAGAAAAACTCATAATTATGGCAAAGGCCAGTCTAAAAATTTCTTAAGCAACCTATTTCTTGGGCATCCAACCTCAACCTCCTAGTCAAGGACTCTTAGCACACAGATTTGGAGAAGAGTTTCTCACAGAACAAGAGTCTCAGAGACAAAGCGAGACAACCTGAGAAAAATTCTCATAAGTTTTTATAAGTGATCTGAGGCAACATCTGCCCAAAAGTTGCTGTTCTGAAGAGTTAACCTTCTGACCCCCTCAAACCAGCTCAAGGAACACATTTACCAGGGTTTATAATCAGCCTTTTTCCTAAGACTGTCTTATAGACTTAACACTAAAAAACTGATGAAAACTGACAAATGGTAGTGTTGACAGCAACAAGATCATTTTCCACCAAGGAGGAAGGCTTTTCAGGTGAGATCAGATGACCAAAGGTTTCTTAAAAGGAACTTTAGTTCTTTAGATACAACAAATAAAGCCTCAAATTTGATCTAATTTCAATGAAAATAATATTGTGAACAGAATGAGAAACAGCCATTTTTGTAGTTGAACAGAGTCCTGAGTGAGTCCCAACCTGCCTCACTGGAGAACACTGCTTTTGAGTCAAGAGTCCTGGGTTGTCAAAGTGAGATACATCATTGAGCAGCTCAAATGAATCTTGGTGTAATCTCCAAAATATTGAACTTCCCAAAGCATCACAAAAAAACTGTCATCGAGGCTAAATGTATTAGAATTATAGAAGCAAGGAAGAATGCCAATGGGGTGGCTTTTAGTATGTCGACTTGGCTAAGCTGAATTGCAGTTCCCAGAATTCCCTTTCTAGAATGCTTCTGATTGAGGTGGCTACAAATGATATTCTCTTTGAAAAAGTGGAAGACAGAAGAAAAGCAGCAGTAATTTTGTAACAAGACATGTCTCCCATTATTCATTTAAAAATTACCAGGTATAGCTGTGAAGTGATTTGGTAGATGGGATCAAAGTCCCTAACCAGTTGGTTTTAAGTGAATCAAAAATGTCTGACTTAATCAATTAGAAAACCTCTAAAGGAGAACATAGACCCTTCCTAAGAGATTTTAGCCCATGGACAATAAGCTTCAGCCTGTGCATTTGAGGTTCCATTATGCTCATGATTTTCCTTTTCCTTCCTGGCCCACCTCATGGAGTTTTGTTTTGCTTAGCCAGTCTTCACAATTACATAAGCCAGTTGTGTATAAAATAAATATATACCTTCACCATACACACACACACACACACAAACACACACACACACAACACTAGGAGTCTCTTTTCCCCTACTAATTCTGGAAAGAATGCATTGCTTATAATACATGTAATAAGTATGCATTCCTTACAACTAATGCATTAGTGTGTGTGCATCTGTGTGTGTATACTTGTGTGTATATAGACATCCACATATACACATATCTATGTGTATGTATCCTATATGTTATTTCTCCATGTGAACGCTGACCAATACAGCAATCTCACCAGTCTTTGCTGTATTTCAGAGGGGAAAGTTAAAGTAAATGATATATTACTTTGAGGTCTATCTGAGCTCAAGTGGTTTAGGTTTCCAAGTAGAGAAATGAATCTTATTTAGTAAATGTTTTAAGTAGCCATTTCAGATTGGTAGACAGAGCAAAGAAATATTCGTGAGTCAAGCCATGATAAGCAAGCATTTGTTTAAGTGAGTTTTTGCTTTGTAATAAAGATTATGTAATTTATATAATCTCATCAGTTCGATATTAGATAATTATTCAAATAATAACAGCACATATCTTTGTTTTCTTTTCAACATGTATCCCTTTGTGCAATATGATTCTACTACTAACAAAACTTGTGAGATATTTTTGAATATTTAGTTTTAAATTCTGAAAAAATCATGCAACTCAGGTACTCTACACACACTGCTTATTGCTGGAAAAATCACCAGTATTCTTAGAAAAAAACTATGGGATTCCTTGCTGCTGGGTGGGAGATGGCAATTTAAGAATTTTCTCTCTGTGACTGGTCTATCTGTTATGTGTAGTGTTTATGCATTGCTCCAGGCTGCCCAAGCAGATCTGTAATTGATTGCAATTGATCCATCATCGAGCAGCTCAAGCTGCCACTGATGTTTCTGCTTTCAATACTCTCCTCAGATGTCCATGTTATATATTTTGTGGGTTAATAAGTTTACAGCTCAGATTTACTATTTTTTTAGTCTATCTATCTATCTATCTATCTATCTATCTATCTATCTATCATCATCTATCATCTATCTTGGAGTATCCACTCGTATGTCTAATGATTCTCAGATTTGCTGAGGTTCTAAATAAGCAAAGGCTTTCCGTAACTGGTGAGGGAAAAAGAGATTCCTGGCGGGAGAGGGGGAGGTGGTTATATGTCACTTTCTTTCATTTTCATGTAATAAAAAGAATTTTGTATTTAGAATCCGAAGTTCTGGATTTAAGGCCTTGTTATTTAAGTATCAACTTATTACTTGTCTGGGTGTTTAATTGTTTTTCAATACTGTTTGAATACTGGGAGTATTTCAATCTTAATTTCTTTATTTATAAAGTCTGAATAAGAGTTATTTTGTCTGTCAATCAGGACTATACTGATTATATACATACAAAATACCGTATATGACGATAGTTGTTCTTAAACTACTATGAAAATATATATTCGTATTTCATATTGAAATATCCTTATCTAGTATGTTGCTCTACAAATTTATCCTATCCAACTTATTGTTTTACAAATATCCTATTCTCAATATAAACCTTTGAAGAAAGTACAATTATTATTCTGTTTTCACAGAAAAGGGAAACGAGACTCTTCAAAGATAATGTACAAGGTAAGTGATACTTCCTAAAAATTTTAAGGTTGGACAATTTTTTTTTCACTCAAAATACAGTTTCCTCAGTAAGATAATATATACTGAATTGTTTGTTACATCATAAATCAGTGTCTAAAATATATATTGCACTTTAACTGTCTTTACCAAGTAAACTTAGAGGCAAAATAAACTAAAAAACATGCCACTGGCTATATATCTACAATTCCTGCTTATAATTCTTGTAGTTATTTCTCTGTAATAAATGATTAGAAAATTTCAAAAAAGAGCTAGAGATATTAATTATTCTCAATACATGTAGCAATTGTTACCTTGATAGAAATAATGTGAAATGCAGAGTTTTTATTTCCGACTCACTTATATAATCTAGGGGTCATAGAGTTTGCATAAAAACAAAACAAAACAGTCACTTCCACAAATATAAAAACTTACAAATCAACTAGTGCTGTAACACTCAAAACTCTATTTCCATTCTTGATTCAATCCAAAGCAAAGGAAATCAGATGCATTTTTTAAAAGACAGAATCTGTGGGAAAGGCTTAAAAATAATTTTTTAAACTATTTTAAATATATATTTATTTATTATTTATGATAGACATAGAGAGAGAGAGAGGCAGAGACACAGGCAGAGGAAGAAGCAGGCTCAAGCCTGATGCGGGACTTGATCCCCGGCCTCCAGGATTGCGCCCTGGGCCAAAGGCAGGTGCTAAACCACTGAGCCACCCAGGGATCCCCTAAAAAAATAATTTTTAATCATGTTTCTTAAAATTAAATGATGTGGGGAAGTACAGAAACCTCATTTATCAATTTTAACACTAGAAGTGATATAATCAGCCTTGATAATGATGTAGATTAAACATGATTGGATGATACTTTTGTCTATTAAGGCTCAAAAAAGTAAAGATCAAAGAAGATACAATAGCACGGTAGAAAGACTCAAAATCTCATATATCTTGTTAGGTAATATTCAGAAATATATGATTACCAAACTACCAAGTAATATCATCTATAGGGTGATGCAAAGAGTTCTGGGGCTTCATCCAAAAGATGATTAAAAAATGTTTGAAAATTTTCAAAGTTGCAGTAGAAATCTAAATCTTCAGCAACATTTGAGAACTGGAAACAGCATCATATTTAGGCTGCTAAAACTTTCTAATCTTCTCTCTAGCTTTTAGAAATACACATTTTAGAGTAAGAATGGTAGGACACACAACCCAGATTACTGGAAAAAGCTTCATCAAGAATGGCTGAAATCTGTAAGTTTAGTCTGTAAATGAGATATTAGGATAACAGACACATCTGTTGGAGGAGACTGCTTGTCAAAATTATCACAATTAGGTATTCAGTGTTCTATGGGAATACTATTTTCTCTAAATGGAGCCAATTCTTTTCTATTCCATTTCTCACATATGTAACAGCAAAGTTATGTATTTTGAAAAGATTGTTTTCAAGAAGACAAATATGGTCTTTTAAGCTTTTGAGAGCTTGTATAAATGTCTGCCTGAAGCTGTAGAGATATAGCACAGTTCATGTATTTCTAAACATATTTCAAAGTAGAATTCTAAAGCATAAACGAAATACCTTATAAAGAACCAAATGTATTAAATTACTAGTGGAAATTCACCACATTTTTAAACTTCATTAAACACTTTGTGGTAATGACCGAATCAGCCTCCAGAAGAAATCTAAATGTATCATCGTATTCTGTCTTTAGTCATGATCTAGTGAAAATCAGTACCAAAATAAAATTTTCAAAATCTCACAGATTTCCTACTTATCAAATTGGTGAAATCATTATGTATAGTCTATAAAATACAATTTTCAAAATTAAAAACATGGCCCTCATACAAATATAAAACAATTTTTTATTCAAAATGCCAATCAAGTCAGAATGGTAGTTAAGTCTGGGTGCTAATCATATAATAAGTAACAAAGATCAACACAAGTGCATTTTCCTACATAATTAATATAGTTTAGTAAGTCTGTTAAATAGTGCTCCATTATGACAGTGGAAGGAAATCAACATCATCTTGCTTTATTCACAAATATTACACAATGAGCACACACATAATTTCCCCACCTAATAGCCCACATAATGGGTAGTGTGTAGTGATTACAGAAAATATTTTTCATAAACACATTAAGCATCCCTGTTTAAAACTGCACCAAAACCCATAAGATACCTAGAAATAAACCTAACCAAAGAAATAAAGGATCTGTACTCTAAAAACTACGGAACATTTAGGAAAGAAATTTTTTTTTAAATGTTAATCTTTTTTTTTAATTTTTATTTATTTATGATAGTCACACAGAGAGAGAGAGAGAGAGAGGCAGAGACACAGGCAGAGGGAGAAGCAGGCTCCATGCACCGGGAGCCCGACATGGGATTCGATCCTGGGTCTCCAGGATTGTGCCCTGGGCCAAAGGCAGGCACTAAACCGCTGCACCACCCAGGGATCCCCATTTAGGAAAGAAATTGAGGAAGACACAAAGAAATGGAAAAACATTCCTTGCTCAAGAATTGGAAGAACAAATGTCCATGCTACCCAGAGCAATCTATGCATTCAATGCAATCCTTATCAAAATACCATCAACATTTTTCACAGAGCTGGAACAAATAATCCTAAAATTTGTATGGAACCAGAAAAGACCCTGAATAGCCAATGAATGTTGAAAAAGAAAACCAAAGCTGGTGTCATCATAATGCCAGACTTCAAGCTCTAGTACAGAGCTGTGATCATTAAGACAGTATAGTACTGGCACAAAAACAGACACATAGATCAATGGAACAGAATAGAAAACCCAAAAATGGACCATTAACTCTATGGTTAACTAATACATGACAAAGCAGGAGAGAATATTGAATGGAAGAAGGACAGTCTCTTCAACAAATGGTGTTGGGAAAACTGGACAGCCACACATAGGAGAATGAAACTGGACCCCTTTCTTATACTATATGCAAAGATAAAGTCAAAATGGATGAAAGACCTAAATGTGAGACAGGAATCCATCAAAATCCTAAAAGAAAACACAGGCAGCAACGTCTTCAACCTTGGCCCGCAGCAACTTTTTGCTAGACACATTTCCAAGGTCAAGGGAAACAAAAGCAAAAATGAACTATTGGATCTTCAAGATAAAAAGCTTTTTTGTTTTTTTTTAAAGATTTTATTTATTTATTTATTCATGAGAGACAGAGAGAGAGAGAGAAAGAGAGAGAGAGAGAGAGAGGCAGAGGGAGAAGCAGGCTCCATGCAGGAAGCCTCATGTGGGACTTGATCCCGGGACTCCAGGATCACACCCTGAGCCAATGGCAGGCACTAAACCGCTGAGCCACTCAGGGATCCCCAGATAAAAAGCTTCTGCACAGCAAAGGAAACAATCAAAAAAACCTAAAAGCAACCTAGAATGGGAGAAGATATTTTCAAATGACATATCTGATAAAGGGTGAGTATCTAAGATCTATAAATATATCATCAAACTCAACAGCCAAAAAACAAATAAGGCAGTCAAGAAATGGGCAGAAGACATGAACAGACATTTCTTCAAAGAAGACATACACATGGCCCACGGACACATAAAAAACTGTTCAATTTCACTTGGGATTTGGGAAATGCAAATCAAAACCACAATGAGATGCCATCTTACACCAGTCAGAATAGCTAAAATTAACATGTCAGGAAACAACAAATGTTGACAAGAATGCAGAGAACAAGGAACCTACTTATACTGTTGGTGGGAATGCAAGCTGGTGCAGCCACTCTGGAAAACAGCATGGAAATTCCTCACGAAGCTAAAAATAGAGCTACTCTATGACCCAGTAATTCCACTACTAGGTATTTACCTCCAAAATACAAATGCAATGATCTGAAGAGGCACATGCACCGCAATGATTATAGCAGCAATGTCCACAATAGCCAAACTATGGGAAGAGCCAGATGTCCATCGACAGATGAATGGATAAAGGTGTGGTCTATATATACAATGGAATACTACTCAGCCATCAGAAAGGATGAATGCTTACCATTTACAGCAGTATGTTTGGAACTGGAGGGTATTAAGCTGAGTGAAATAAGTCAATCAGAAAAAGAATTATCATATAGTTTCATTCGTATTTGGAATATAAGAAGCAGCACAGAGGTTCAAAGGGGAAGGGAGGGAAAACTGAATGAGAAGTAACCAGAGATGGAGACAAACCATGAGAGACTTATCTATAGGAAACAAACTGAGGGTCGCTGGAGGGCAGGTGGGTCAGGGAATAGGGTAAATGAGTGATGGGCATTTAGCAGGGCGTGTGAAGGGTACCTGGGTGGCTCAGTGGTTGAGCGTCTGCCTTTGGCTCAGGTTGTGATCCTGGGGTTCTTGGAAGGTCCTGCATTGGGATCTCTGTAGAGAGTCTGCTTCTCACTCTGCCTATGTTTCTGCCTCTGTCTTATTTATTAATAAATAAATAAAATCTTAAAAAAAAGAATGGTATGTGATATGATAAGCACTGGGTGTTATATCCAATTAGGGAACTATTGAACTCTACATCTGAAACTAACGACATACTATATAGTGGCTAAATGAAGTTAAATTAAAACTAATAATAATAATAAAGCATCTCCTTAAGGAAATTCAAATAAAATTGTATGACATTTTAAGAAGACATAAAAGTCACTATAACTTATAGTAAATATAAAAATGACCTTATTTATAGTGAATGCATACCTAACTACAGTAAAAACTGAAGAAAGTTAAACTGAGTATGAAAGAAAGAATTTGCAGAGTATTTATTTCAAAAAATATAAACAGGATGAATTAAAATACTAATATTCTATTATCATTAAAATATTAATACTGTATATGTTCATTTCTTCAGATTGATGATAAAGCTTAGGATGAAACCTTTGCTGTTGTAACACTCTGGCCAGCAACTGTGTGTTGCAATAGTACTTGATGACCAGGTACAGTAACATAAAATGTTACTCTTGATATGGAGTCCCATAAAATCAATTTGGCATCCCTAAATCTTAGAGTAACATATAACTTTAGAATAATTTCCAAATTATATATTAGATTGACTAAATCACTACCAATACATAAATGTACCCAACACAAATGTCTGCTAATAATAGTTGTGAATATAACACAATTTCCAATGTAATTAATTATGCTTAATTGATATGTTAATGAAAGATATTACTTAATATTTTTACATGTCTCTTAATTTAATAGTGTCAATATTTTTCAATTTCTGTTTATTGACCAATTTTGGAATATATTCATTTTTTCTTAAAAATTTAAAATGAAATGAACATCACAAGGTAAGTTTAAGTTTGGACAACTTAAAAATTCACATTTTTTTGTATACTAAGGTTTGAGCATAGCTACAAAAAAAAGTGGGATAAATAGATCATTATCTGTAGATAATTCCCTTTTATTTGACCCGTGATACTCATAATCCATCAATACCTCTTGTAGTTATCAATTTATCTCATAATGCTCAGTGTTCACAGATTTATAGGATTGTCAAATAAATAATATGAAATTTCCTTTTTCAAGTACATCATATATGATAGATGCTATTTTATCTTTCCAATATATTTAAATCAACCATAGTTGATAAGATTATAATAATAGTGTTTGGTGGGACGCCTGGGTTGGCCTTCCACTCGGGTGTAGTCCCAGAATCTGGGATCGAGTCCTGCATCGCGCTCCTGCAGGGAGCCTGCTTCTCCCTCTGCCTGCGTCTCTGCCTCTCTGTGTGTCTCTCATGAATAAATGGATAAGTCTTCAAACAAAGTAATAATATTGTTTGGTGAAAAATGGTGACTACACTTACTGTGGTGACCACTGAATTGATGAACCATTGTCGTACACTTGAAAATGATATAGTACTGTATGCTAATTACACTTCAACTAAAAAATTAAATTAAAAATTTATTTTAGGGAGGGATTGGATAAAATTAAAAATTTTATCATACTATCATTTATTGCTTTGCCATATTGAAATTGTATATAGCCTATATTATTTTGCATTACTCAGTAGATGAGTCTAGTTCAATAAATATACTTAAAAAGATAATTTCAGACACGTTATCTCTTACATATAAAAACTTAGAAGCTACCATTTTACTTAATTTGTCCTACATTGGCAAAAATAAAGAAGAAAGAAAGAAGAAAGAAAGAAAGAAGAAAGAAAAGAAAGAAAGAAAGAAAGAAAGAAAGAAGAAAGAGAAAGAAAGATGCTTGCAAATATGCAAATAAAAATACTTCCATAAAATTATACATAATTGTTAAACAAGAAAATTATTAAATGGTTATAAATTTTGACAGATTGTATGTGTTCAATATTATTCTATAAGCTGCTAACATTACGATCATTTTATACCTACCAGGTAATGATCCACTCTTCCAATACATTTATACTTTGTTTAAAAGAGACACTATTTCCTGACTTTTTTTAATATTGAGGGGCAGAAAAAAACAAATTAGCTACATAAATTGTCTACTCTTTGCTTCTTTGCCAAAGTGATACTTTGCCACATCCATATTTTTCAAGTTACTTTCCAATGTTAACTGATTATTTTGTCACATGTTATTTGTGAATTTTTTCTTCAAATGATTAACACATGTAACAAACCAATTTTGTGCTTTTAAAACTGAGTTTGACTCATTATTTCATTTTATTTAATACTTCTGCTTGAACATGCATACTTTTAAAGTAGAATATCATGGACGGTACACTCTTTATGAACACTGCATTATTCTAAAGTCATCTTTGCATGTCTCATTACATTTCTTGTTATTACTGCAGTAGTAGCCAATATATATGCAGGCTCATAAAAATTAGGCATTATGGGCCAGAAAGATATGCTGCTTTTAAAAATGAACTCTCCACACAATTTGCTTTTTTTTCTTTTAGTTTCATATAAACCTTCTTAGTGGTTAAGTAATCTTTACTCCCGAATTTCAATGATACATGAATGAAAAAATCTGTTTTCACAAAGAGCAGGTTTAATTTTATATATTTAAGCACAGTTTGCTATTTCACAATACTATTAGAACCAGAATAAACACTGCATTTTAAAACTTTATGGAACTAATTTATAGTGTAGGGCAGGCACAAACTTGATCTCATGGCAGCAAAATTTTATGTTTCCATTTCAGCAATACTGCCTAACACAATAATATCAGGCCAGCAAATCTTAAATATAAGTTAAGCTAACATGATCCATTGCCTTATAAAGCTAGAGCACCCTGTGGAGTCATGCTGAATATGCCAAGTGATTTTTCAAAATTTAATCATCCTAAATGTCAGATAAAGGTGCTTTTGCTGTCATTCTTTAAAACTGGGGCAAAAATCCCAAGCGTGCCTGCAAGTTATAAAGAAAGCCTCTCTTAATACTTACATTAAATAAACAACATCCTTTCCAATCACCATTCATTTTGCTACTCACAGTAAATAAAAACATATTATAATGCTATAAAGCAAATTCAACAGTTGTTTTTTTTTTTTGAAGTAAAAAACAAAGACACAAGACACAAATTTCTTATAACCATCAGGTAAATTTGAATTTATTCTTTGATCATTTCTGGCTATACTGGCAGAAGTGTGGCAGCTTTAGAAATAACTTTTTATGAACATAAACTCAAATGTCCCCCAAGAAAAAATCTGCAAGTGGAATCAAGCAATAAATAAAAAAATAATACGTCATAACAAAATGGAATTTATTCCAATAATTCAAGGCAGGTTCAACAATCTATATACCAATCAATGTAATTCACCATATTAACAGACCTAACAAGAAAAAGCCCACGATCCTATCAATAAATGGAGAGAAAAGCATTTGAAAAAATAAATTTATGATAAATTCTCAATAAGTCTGGAATAAAAGGCAATTCCACCATCTGACAAGGGTATCTGATAACCTACTTTTAACATCATACTTAATAGTGAAGGACTGTATGGCTTATCACTCAGTTCAGGAACAAGGCAAGAACACTCCTGACTCATATCCAACATTGCATTGGATATAGTGGCCAATGCAATGATAAAGTCAAATAAATTAAAAGTATACAGAATATAAAAGGAGAGATAAAATATTTTCTATTCACAGATGAAATGACTTTCTATGTGGAAAATCTGAAAAACTCAGAGAAAAAAAAATTAGATCATTTATTTATTCATGAGAGACACACACACACAGAGAGAAAGGCAGAGACACAGGCAGAGAGAGAAGCAGGCTCCATGCAGGGAGGGAGCCCAACGTAGGACTCGATCCCGGGACCCCAGGATCACCACCTGGGCCGAAGGCGGTGCTAAACCGCTGAGCCACCTGGGCACCCCAGGAGATTTTCTTTTTTTAAAAGATTTTTTAAAAAATGTATATATTCATGATAGAGAGAGAGAGAGAGAGAGAGAGAGAGAGACAAAGGGAGAAGCAGGCTCCATGCCAGCGGCCCTCCACTGGACTCGATCCCCGGGACTCCAGGACCACGCCCTGGCCCAAAGGCAAGCACTAAACCGCTGAGCCACCCGGGGATCCCCCTTCTTCCCGCTTCTTGAAAGGAACCTGGGAGCCACTGTTATGCACTGTGCCAGCAGGTACTTGACCCATTGGTAGAGAAAGGGAGGGAGAAAAGGAAGGAAAGAAACTTAAGTTTGGTTATCACCACAATCATTATTTTCTAAATCATTTCTTCTAATTAATCTAAAGGTTTGTTTTGCTTTGTTTTGTTATTTTGGCAGATGGGGGTGGGGGGGTTATGTTTAAGGTAACTCCCAAGTTGGTAGGATAAATATTATTAGCAAGCAGTTAGCAGTTGACAATCCTGTTCTGAAAATAGTGAATTATTTGGTAAACCATCCACAGATAATTTCAATCGTTTCTAGTAAATATCAGCCACACTTTACATATAAAGTATCAAATGCAAATTTTAACTTAGAATTTTTTCATAGTAGAGTTTTTATTTTTTAAAAAAACTTGCTGGAGAATTTATCAGCATAGATATTTAAAAAAAACTGAAACATTATATTAAAAATATAATAAGCAGTTGATTCAAAAAACATAATTACTTAATTCAATATTCGTATATTAAATCACCAAAATGGTTGCATAATGTATGTGCCAGTAAGGCATATCAGTACAAGATGCTTACATATCAACTATTTTACATGAACTAATGATTCAGAATATTAAAATTCACAGATGTTAATATCACCTTTTTTCAGAGGTAATGTGCAATTAAATTTATTGAGGTATAATTTACATATAATAAAACCATCCATTTTAAGTATATACTTCGATGAGTTTTGACGAAATATGTACACCCAGGTAATAACCAATGCAATCAAAATAATTGATAATGCCTTGGATCAAGGACAATGTATTTTTACCTTTATTCTAATAGTTGAAATCAGTCTCCATTGTGGATATGACAACATGAGGAGATTTCACCTTCCTACCTGGATTTCATTTTTATAATATTGTAAAACACTAATGGATTTATAATAAAGTAATATGATTCTATTTCCTTCAACACTACTTATGAGCCTGATGGCCCCAGACTACAGTTCCTTGAATTTCTCAATTTTCCTATCTATTATGAGAAGGCAATACTTGCTCTATAAGAGTTTTCATGAAAATCAAATGAGATAGTATATTGAAAATATTTTAAAAATAGTAAACAGTAGACAAATATGTATTGTTCAGTGTAATTATTAAATCAGCAAAAGATTTATACTTAACTCCTGATACACTTTCCTGACACAGTTTTACCCTCTGGCTTTCTATGCACTTCTAGAAATATAGGAGTCTATAGAGGGAGTCACTGAGACTCAGAGGAAGCAGGTTAATTCCTAAAGGACACAGAAATAAATGTCACCTAGGAGAACCTTTCTGAAAGCACAAAAGTGGTAGATGAGCCCTCCTTCCTGCCCTGGGCATGAAAGTTAAGAGAAACTTGAAAATGACAGGAATTCTACAGCCTAATTCTCAGCCTACCAATTCTGTAAGGTGAGCAGAAATTTCAAGTGATATATACATCTTGTTTCTTATTTGAAAATGTTTTTTGAGAAAATAATCATGCCAACTGGTGAAAATTCTGATAGATTTCTAGGTGGAATTCAGAAAATCATGGCAAATCAGGGAAAACTTCATATCATTTAAAAAATTTACTAGAAAAATATTAGGAAACAAAAATAGAGCCCCAGAAGTGGTTATGAATACAATTTACCAGCAAAGGAAAAAGAATATAGCGGCAGGTCATTAAATCTGCCCCCCATTATGCCCAGGTGTTAGAGGATGCTGAACGTTCTCACTCACCCACAGTGTTATAATGCCATTTTCTAAAGTGGTGCCATTTTAGGGAGCTGGAACTTGCTCAAAATGATGTGGGCGTGGATCCAACACTCACTTCATAATTGCTGAAGAGTTTTCTGCAACTGGCATTCCAAATATTTTGATGCTACTGAAGAGAAGAGTGATTACGTTGGGCAGTAACATGCCTTTCCTATTCAATTGTTAGTTGGCCAAAGTAAGCTTAATGTTTGCAGCAGGCTTTTAAAGACTAGGAGATTTTCATTATGTCAGAACTGTGAAAGCACAGGAAAAAGTTAGAGCATGAAAATGTTTCTTTCCAATGGGTAAAATGTATTACTCATTAAGGACTGTATTTTTCATGTAACAGTCTAAGATGACTTAAATCCTAGTTAAATATTTAGTTATTATGAAAGAGGGTGAACTTGCTCTTAGTTCAATTCCCCGTAAAGCCAAATTTTACCAAAGCTTGGACTCATAATGTCATTCTGTAGTACTTAAAATCTAAGTGAGTTCTGCTTATATTTAAAGAGGCTATTGCAACCTGCTAATAAAAACTTATTTTATCTGGCCGTGTATTTGGCATTTACTAGAAGGTAAACACTTTGCTAAGCATATCCTTAAAAATGTTTAACTTATTGAGACATATTTTTCATACAATAGAATTCACTTACTAAAGTTTATACTTTGATTAGTTTTGATAAACTAATATAGTTTTGTAATACTGTCATAAGCTATATAACAAGCTATAGAACATTTCCTTCACTTACAAAAATTCCCTTATGGTCCCTTTACAATTAAGAACCTCCCCCCAAACCTAACAACCTCCCCCAGTCTAGCAACTGATTTGCTTTATGCCACATATAATTTTGCCTTTTCTAGAATTTTATATAAACAGCACAAAACAGTATGTTGTAATTTCTGTCTACCTTTATTCATATAGCAAAATGCTTTTAAGATTCATCTCTGTTGTGGTTTGCATCAGGAGTTTGCTCATTTTTATCAGGCTGTATTTCATGGTAAGGGTATAACAATGTGCTTATCCATTCACCATTTGATGGACATCTAGATTGTTTCCAGCTTTGAGCTGTTATGATATAGCTGCTATGAACATTTGCATACAAATCACTGTGTGGACCTGTTTTCTTTTCTCTTGGATAAACATCTAGGAGTGGATTGTTGAGTAACGTAGGAAATGTATGCTTAATTGTATAAGAAACCAACACACTGTTTCCTAAAGTGACTATTCCATTTTGCATTTCCATGCCCATGCTTGGGACCCTTGTTAATAGTGGTTTTCACAGTCTTTTTAATTTTAGCTCTTCTAGTATTAATTTTAGCTATTCTAGTGGGGGATGATCTCTCATTGATTTTGGTTTACTTTTTTTAACAACTAATAATAATAAGCCACTTTTAATGGGCTCATTGGCCATTGAATCTTATTTTTTGATGAAAATTATTTTTGGATCTTTTACACATATTATGAATTGGTTTTTAATTATTATTATTATTCAGTTGTAAGGATTCTTTATTATGCAGCTATAAATCCATATAAACATAAATATATATAATATATTACTTAAATATAAATAAATACTGATTATTCTCATCTATATCTTCATTTTCACTTTTTTAACAATGACATGAACATATTTTTAAATTTTTGATGTTTAGTCTGTACATTTGTTCTAGATATGGTTCATATTCTTTTCATTTGAAGAATCATTTCCCTAACCAAAGTCACAATTTCCTTTTATGCTCTTCTTCTAGAATCTTTATAGATGTAGTTTTTACATTTAGGTCTATAATCAATTTCAATTTTTTTTTATATGGGATGCAAAGTAAGCATTTTAGCTCAGGTTACTATAACAAATACCATAGATTGGCTGGCTTAACACGTATTTATTTCTCATGGTTCTAGAATCTGGGAAGTCCATCATCGAGGTACTAGCATATTTAGTTTTTGGTGATGCCCTCTTCCTACTTTACAGACAGCTACCTTCTCCCTGTATCCTCACAGGGCAGAAAAAAAGAAAAAAATTGATTTCTTCCTCTTCTTATAGAGATACTAGTCTCATCACCAGGATTCTGCTTTCATTACCATCTAATAACCTCCAAAAGGACCTATCTGCTAATACCCATCATATTGGAGATTGACAGATTTCTAAGATTATTGCATTACCACTGAATTACTTTGGAACAAGTATCAAAAATCAATTAATTGATGGGTCTATTTCTGGATTCTATTCTGTTGGTCAATGTTTTACAATATATATTATTATATATACTATATAATTTAATAATGATATATAATTGTTTTATTAGATATAATATGTTCAATGGAATAGAATATACCTTGATAAATCTGTTTTAGTGTTTTAATTTAGTGTTTTAATATTATGTATACTTAATATATTTAATATATATTTATATTATGCTACATTATTTAATATTGTATATAATTTCATATGTAACAGCAAAACACTAAAGCAGCTTTATTGAGGTATATTTTTCATACAATAAAATTCATTCACTAAAGTTGATGCATTGATGGATTTTAATGACACACTCTTGATTACTATAGCTTTATTATTAATTTTTTAAAGATTTTTTTAGTTTTTATTTATTTATTTTTAAGATCTTATTAGAGAGAGAGGGAGAGTGTGCACCAGCAGGGGAAGTAGCAGAGGGAGAGGTAGAAGCAGACTCTGTACTGAGCAGGGAGCCCGAGGCAGGGCTCAATCCCAGGACCTTGGAATTATGACCTGAGCCAAAGGCAGATGCTTAACTGGCTGAGCCACCTAGGCACCCCAATAACTATAGCTGTTAGTAAGTTTTTAATACAGAGTTTTCTCCATCTTTGTTCTATTTAAAAACTGTTTCGATATTTTAGTTATTCCATGTACATTGCTCTTCTATGTATATTTTTGGATTGGCTTATCAATTTCTACCAAGAAAAAGCCCACCACATTTTTGGAATTGCAATTTGAATTTCTTTGAAATTGCAGATAAATTTGGGGAAATTGAGATCTCAAAATTATTGAGCTATTTAATACAGGAGCATGGTAGAAATTTCCATTTATTTGTGTCTTATTAAATTTACTTCAACAATGTCTAGTATTTTTAGTATTTAAGCCATATACATATTTATGTTTTAAAATTTATTCTATGTTTGATGTAATATGTATGATTTTAAATGCTCTAAGTTTTGTTGATAATATTTAGAAAAAAAATCTAATTTTTAAATATTGGCCTTTAGTCAAATAAACTTGTAAACTCATTTATTTTTTTTAAAAATTTTATTTTTAAGTAATCTCTATACCCAAGATGGGGCTCAAACTCATAACCCCAAGATCAAGAGTTGCACCACGTTCCACTGACCGAGCCAGTCAGGCACCCCTGTAAATTTATTATTTATTTATTTATTTATTTATTTATTTATTTATTTATCTATTTATTTGTTTATATTTTATTTATTTATTCCTGAGAGACACAGAGAGAAGCAGAGACATAGACAGAGGGAGAAGCAGGCTTCATGTGGAGAGGCCAATGTGGGACTCAATCCTGTAACTACAGGATCAGGTCCTGAGCCAAAGGCAGACGTTCAACCCTAAGCCAGTCAGGTGTTACTAAACTCATTTATTATGGTAGCTTTTTAAAAGATTCCTTGTCATTTTTTATATACATGATCGTGTCATATACAAATAAAAGTACATCTTACTTTATGATATCTATGCTTTTATTTCTTTTTTATTTTCTAATTCTTTTCCATTCTTTTTACTTACTAGAAACTGAGTATAGGGGCACCTGGGCCCCTATACAACATTGTCTTATTCCTTATCTTAGGAGAAAAACTTGAAATGTTTCATTACTAAAAACGATATGAGCTGTGAATTTTTTCAGTTTCCCTCTACCAGCTTTAGAAATGTTCTTTCATTTCTAATTGGTAAGATTTTACCATGAATTGATATTGAATTTTTAAGTGCTTTTCAGTATCTATTGATATGATTTTTAGGTCTTTCTTTGTATCATTTTAATAAATTGAATTACATAGATTGTTCCAATGTCAATCTTGCATTTCTGGGATAAATTCTACTTATACCTGATAATTCTCTTTTTTATATATGGATAAATTTGATTTCCTTACTGTTTAGAATTTTTGCATCTGTGTCCACAATATTAGTGTTTAGTCTCCATTTTTTGTAATGGCTTCAATAGATTTTGTTATCATGGTGCTGATGAATCATCCCAAAATCCATTGAGAAATGTGCCCTACTCTTCTGTTGGGTTTCTTTCTTCTTTTTTGGTAGATCAGTCTAGCTAGATAGCCATCAATTTTATAAACTTTTTGAAGCCAGATGTTTCTTTTACTATTTTGATTTTCTCTTAATTATCTACACCTTTGCCTTTGCTGTTTCCTTATTCCTGCTTCTCAAGAGTTAATTTGTTCTTCCTTACAAGTTTATTAAGGTGTATCCATAGTTTGTTGAGTTGACACATTTCCCTCTAAGTATTTAAAGATGTAAAATTTAGGGCAGCCTGGGTGGCTCAGTGGTTTAGCACCAACTTCAGCAAGGGTGTGATCCTGGAGACCCGGGATTGAGTCCCATGTCGGGCTCCCTGATGGAACCTGCTTCTCCCTCTGCCTGTGTCTCTGTCTCTCTCTCTCTCTCTCTCTGTCTCTCATGAATAAATAAATAAAATCTTAAAAAAATAAAGATATAAATTTTCCTGTAAATGCTGCTTTAACTATATCCCCCACATACACACATTTTTTTTTTTTTTAAATAGGCTCCACACCCAGCATGGAGCCCAACACTGGGCTTGAACTCATGACTCAGAGATCAAGACCTGAGCTGAGATCAAGAATCAGACACTTAACCAAGACACCAGGTGCCACCAACTAAGACACCAGGTATGGACACACATATTTTAGTATATTGTATTTTCTTCTTAATTCAAATCAGTATATTTTCTAACTTCATTAGTTATTTTTATTATGACACAATATTTAGATTTCTTAAAAATGTCTTGATTACTTTCTAAATATTTTGCAATTTTCTGTATACCTTTGTTATTGATTTACATTTTGATTCTGTATGGCCAAAGAACTTACACTGATTAATTTTAGTGCTTTAAATTAATCAAAGCTTGTTTTATGGCCATAAATACCGTCTCTTTTATGGACTATTTCTTGTGCAACTTGAAATAAAGTACATCCACCTACTTGTATGATTAGTAGGGTATATGAATAGTTTTAATGATCATGTTTTTGTGGTCACAGTGTAGTCTTACTGATTTTTTTACTTGTTAATGTTAGTTACTAAGAGAGGTATCAAAATCTATTACTACATTTGAAGCTTTTGTTATTTTTCCTTGCCCTTTTATGATTATCTGCTTCAGGAACTTTGAAGTTCTCCTATTAGACTACTATGTATTCAAGATGTTTATGATCTCTTGGTGAATATATGTTTAGCATCATGAAATGTTTCTCTGCATGCCTAGGAATATTCCTTCTGAAGAGTTTGCTTTATCTGATAATCTATTCACTCCAGCTTTCTTCAGTTTCTCTTAATGCTTGCATATATATTCATTTACTTGTATTATTTTGATAGCTTTTTTATTTTAAAATAGCTTTAGATTTACAGAAAAAATTGTCAAGGTAATACAGAAAGCTGCCATATAACAAATACCCAGTATGTCCTATTATTAACAATTTACATATTATGGCAAATTTGTTCAAATTAAAGAGGTAATATTAGTACATTAATATTAGCTGAAATCCATAGTTTGCTCAGATACTCTTAGTATTTACTTCATATCCTTTTTCTGTCCTGGATTTTATCAAGTATACCACATTACATTTAGTCATTACATCTCTTGGCATTTCTAAGTAGTAATATTATCTAGATTTTCATTGTTTTTGATGACCTTAACAGTTTTGAGAGGGACTGATCATGTATTTTATAGAATGCTCCTTATTTATCATAGTGGGATTACAGAAGGTAGACTGTAGAGATAAAGTGCCATTCTCATCATATCATTTCAAGAATATATATTAACAATAATACATATCACTACTGATGTTAACTTTAATCATTTAGTTCAGGTAAGGTATGTCAAGTTTCTACACTGGAAGAATAATTTGTTCCTCATTTCAATACTGTACTCTATCAAATTAAATCATTGTATGAAATCCACAATTAAAGATTGGAGAGTTATTCAATGATTTGAAATTTTAAAAAAATATTTATTTTATTTATTTATTTTTTTGCAGTTGTTTTTAAGTTTGATTTGCCAACATATAGTATAACACACAGTGCCCATCCCATCAAGTACCCTCCTCAGTGCTCATCATCCAGTTACCCCAACCCCCCCTCCCACCCACCTCCTCTTTTGCAACCCTTTGTTTATTTCCCAGAGTTAGAGGAGTCTCTCATGGTTTGTCACCCTCTTTAATTTTTCCCAGTCAGTTCTCCTCCTTTCCCTTATAATTCCTTTCACTATTTCGTATATTCCCTGTATAAGTAAAACAATATGATGGTTGTATTTCTCTGAGTTTTGATCAGGAATGGATGCTGTATTCTGTCAAATGCTTTCTCTGCATCTATTAATAGGATCATGTGGTTCTTGTTTTTTTCTTGTTGATGTGATCTGTCACGTTGATTGTTTTACAAGTGTTGAACCACCTTTGCATCCTGGGACTAAATCACATTTGGTGTGGTGAATAATCTTCTTAATGTACTGTTGGATCCTATTGGCTAGTATCTTAAGTGTGAATTTTTGCATCCATGTTCATCGGGGATATTGGTCTATAATTCTCCTTTTTGGTGGGGTCTTTGTCTGGTTTTGGAATCAAGGTAGTGCTGGCCTCATAGAACGAGTTTGGAAGTATTCCATCCCTTTCTATCCTTCGAAAAAGCTTTAGTAAAATAGATATTATTTCTTCTTTAAACATTTGATAGAATTCCCCTGGGAAGCCATCTGGCCCTGGACTTTTGTATCTTGGGAGATTTTTGATGACTGCTTCAATTTCTTCCCTGGTTATTGGCCTGTACAGGTTTTCTATTTCTTCCTGTTCCAGTTTTGGTAATTTGTGGTTTTCCAGAAATGCATCCATTTCTTCTAGATTGCCTAATTTGTTGGCATGTAACTGCTCATAATACATTTTTAAAATCATTTGTATTTCCTTGGTATTGCTTGTGATCTCTCCTCTTTCATTTATGACTTTACTAATTAGAGTCTTTTCTTTTTAATAAGGCTGACTAGGGGTTTATCTAATTAATTCTTTTAAAGAACCAACTCCTGGTTTTGTTGTTCTATTCTACAGTTCTTCTGGTCTCTATTTCATTGAGTTCTGCTCTGATGTTTATTATCTCTCTTCTTCTCCTTGATGTAGGCTTTACTTGCTGTTCTTTCTCCAATTCCTTTAAGTGGGAGGTTAGTTTGTATATTTGAGTTTTTTCCAATTTTTTGAGGGAGGCTTGTATTGCGATGTATTTCCCTCTTAGGACCACTTTTGCTGTGTCTCAAAAATTTTGAACGGTTGTATTTTAATTTTCATTAGTTTCCATGAATCTTTTTATTCTTCTCTAATTTCCTGGTTGACCCTTTCATCTTTTAGCTGGATGCTCTTTAACCTCCTTGTCTTTGAGTTTCTTCCAAATTTCTTCTTGTGATTGAGTTTTTGTTTGTTTGTTTTTTGTTTTGTTTTGTTTTGTTTTGTTTTGTGATTGAGTTCTAGTTTCAAATCATTGTGGTCTGAAAGTAGGCAGCGGCCAATCCCAATCTTTTGGTATCAGTTGACACCTGATCTGTGACCCAGTATTTGGTCTATTCTGCAGAATATTCCACATGCACTTGAGAAGAATGTGTATTCAGTTTGTTCGGATGGAAAGTTCTGTATATATTTGTGAAATCCATCTGGTCCAGTGTATCATTTAAGGCCCTTGTTTTTCTGGTAATGTTCTGCTTATATCTATCATTTGCTGAAAGTGCTGTGTTGAAGTCTCCTACTATTAATGTATTATCTAATATCTCTTTACTTTGGTTACTAATTGACTTATATACTTGGCAACTCCTACATTAGGGGCATAAATATTCATGATTGTTAGGTCTTCTTGTTGGATAGACCCTTTAAGTATGATATGGTGTCTCTCTTCATCTCTTACTAGAGTCTTTGGGATAAACTTTATCTTATACTGGGATTGTTACCCCAGATTTCTTTTGAGGACCATTTGAATGATAAATGGTTCTCTACCCCTTCATATTCAGGCTGTAGGTGTCCTTAGGTCTAAAATGAGTCTCTTGTAGACAGCAAAGAGATGGGTATTGCCTTTTTATCCAGTCTGAAACCCTGTATCTTTTGATGTGATCATTTAGCCCATTCATGTTCAACTATTGAAAGATGTGAATTTAGTGTCATTGTAATACCTATTCGTCCCTGTTTTTTTAGATTGTTTCTTTGGGCTCCCTTCTTTGCTTACAGAGCCCCCCTTAATATTTCTTGCAGAGCCAGTATGGTGGTCACATATTCTTTCAGTTTCTCTCTTTCCTGGAAGCTCTTTATCTCTCCTCCTATTCTGAATGACAGCCTTGCTGGATAAAGTATTCTTGGCTGCATGTTCTTCTCATTAAATACCCTGAATATATCCTGCCAGCCCTTTCTGGCCTTCCAGGTCTCTGTGGAGAGTTCTGCTGTGAATCTGATATTTCTCCCTATATAAGTTAGGGATCTCTTGTCTCTCGCTGCTTTAAGAATTTCCCCTTATCTTTGAAATTTGCAAGTTTCACGATCAAATGTCAAGGTGTTGAATGGTTTTTATTGATTTTTTGAAGGGTCCTCTATATCTCTTGGATCTGGATGCCTGTTTCCCTCCCCAGAGTCGGGAAGTTCTCAGCTATGATTTGTTCAAATATACTTTGTGGTCCTCTCTCTCTCAGCCTCTTCTGGAATACCAATTAGATGTATAACCTTCCTTCTCAAGCTATCATTTTTTTTCCCTAAGCCTTCCCTCATGGGCTCTTAATTGGTTTTCTGTTTTTTTTTTTTTTTTCCTCAGCTTCCTTCCTTTCCATCAACTTGTCTTCTATGTCACTCACTCTTCTATCTCATTAACCCTAGCAGTTAGAACATCCAGTTTGGATTGCATCTCACTTAACATATTTTTAATTTCAGCCTGATTAGATCTCAATTCTATAGTAACAAAGTCTCTAGAGTCCTTATGCTTTTTTCTAGAACCACCAGTAGCTTTAGAATTAAACTTCTGAATTAAATTTCTGACATCATATTTAAATCCATATTCTGTAACTCTGTGGCAGAGAATATTGTTTCTGGTTCTTCCTTTGTGGTGAATTCTTCCTTCTAGTCATTTTGTCCAGTGCAGAGTGACTGAAGGAGCAGGCTGAATCAAAAATATCAGCCACAACCTAAATAAAATACACCCTAGAGGATTCCAAAGAGGTCAAAGACCAGAAAATAAAAGGAAAAGAACAGAACAAAATAAAACAAAAGGACTAGTAAATGAAAAACAAATTTTAAAACAAATTAGCAAAACTAAGAAGTCAAAAACCAAAAACAAAGAAGAAAAAAGAAAAAAAGTAAAGAAAGTAAAAAAAAAAAAAAAAAGTAAAGAAAATAGGGGGAAAAAGGGGAGGGGGAGAATGGTGGTGTGGGGAAGTGGTTGTGGAGAGAGAATGTAGTCTACCTGAGGGTCCCTAGAGGGTGATCCTCTTGGTCCTAAGTGTATTTTGTTCTGTATGTTAGAAGATGTTCAGTCTCAAATTTATAAAGAACTAGCCATACATATAGAAAGCTCCAACATTAACCGCAAGAACATAAACAAGATAAAAGAGGGGGGCAGAATGGGAAGGAAGAGAGAATATAATCTCACAGAATGAACTAACATGGATTTCACTTGATTCTGAGTGTATGTTGGTCATGTTTTAGAAGGTACTAATTTCCACCATTGTAAAACAAAACGAGGCAGAAAAAAAAAAAAACACCCATATCTCATGTATCTACCAAAATTAAATTGAATACATTGAAGGGAATCCAGAAGTGAAAATATATCTAAGACATATATTGTAGAAATTCGAAATCAAAAAGGAAAAAAAAATTAAAAATGAAGACTTGGTAAAATATTGCAATTAAGATGGGTAAAGAGAAAAAATATTGGAAATTTTTAGTCTGATATAAAAACGAGTCATAATGGGGGAAAAAAAGGACTCTTTCGCTCTATATACTGTTTTCCCTCAGTCCTGGGACTTCCCAACACTCCAGCACTGCTGGGTCCAGAACTTGCTCTTCCCCTGTCCTTCCAGCTGGTCTTCTGGGGGGAGGGGCCTGCTGTTTGCTCTCAGGTGTGTGCACCTGATGGAGATGCCCTCCCTCTCCACACGCTGGGTGCTAGGCTCATTGGGAGCTGTTGATCCCAGAGGCCTCTGTCCCCTGGCACCCTGCCCCTCCCAGGCATAGGAGGAAACACAGAGGAAAAATAACACTGGCGGTGACCAGGTCTCCAGCCCTGGAGTCTGCTTCCCCAGTAACCACCCACAGCTCCCAGTCCACACTGGCCTGGGTGCTCCTGGGTGGCAGGTGCGCTGATCTGCACAGCTCAGGGGCACCCGGTGGCAGGAGCGTCCCGGCTGTCCTGGGCCCTCCCTGCCTCTCCCTGGGGGCACCTGGGGGCAGGAGAGTCCCCGCTGTCCTGGGCCCTCTCTGCCGCTGCCCCTCCCGGGGTGGGGGAGAGCGTAGGATCCTGGGCTGTGTTCCCCGGCGCCCTGGGATCTGGGGCCTGCGCTGCTGGAATCATGCTCCCAGGGCCACGGCTCCCAAAGGCAGCAGGGCGCAGCCCCCTCTGCTCAGAGTTCCCCTCCCCCTCCCCTCCCCGCCCACTGACCGGCTTTTCCCAAGGCCCTGCCGGGCGCTCCAGCCCTTTACCAAGATCGGCCGAGGTGTGGGTGCGCTCTCCCCGGGGCGCCCCTCCTCTCCTAGTGACCCAGGGAGGCTGGAGGCGCCCCTGCCCCCGCCCCCTGTGATACTGCCCGGTTTCCCTGCTGAGCGCCTTTCCCTCCGGGAAGAATCAGGATGGGTTTTTAAGGTTCCTGCTTCTCTGGGGTGGGACTTTCCTGTCACTGAGGCTCCTCACCCCCTTGGCCCGGCTCCTCACGCCCCCCCCCTCGGTTGTTTTTTATTTTTTATTTTTTTCCTGCCTTCCTACATTGTTAGGCAAACCTTCCTACCTTGTTAAGTGAAAATCCGGCAGCCCGGGTGGCTCAGCGGTTTAGCGCCACTTTCGGCCCAGGGCGTGATCCTGGGGACCGGGGATCGAGTCTCACGTCTGGCTCCCTGCTTGGAGCCTGCTTCTCTCTCTCTCCCTCTCTCAAGAATAAATAAATAAAATCTTATAAAAAAATGGAAACCCTTCTTTCTGTAGCATCCAGCTTTTCTTTCTTTACATCTCAGGTCGGATTCATAGGTGCTCAGGATGGTTTGAAGTTATCTAGGTAAGTGGGTGAGGTCAGGTGAGGTGAGGACCCCTGCTCCCCTGCTTTCTTGCCCCTCTCTCCCTGAAAATGCTTTCATAAGAAACTTATACATTATCTCGCATTCATTTACTCATTTTTTTATACCAATGTGGAAACACAGTACTTATATTATACTTTGGAATAAAATCCAGTACTACTTCATCGATTTGTTGCTCTTGCTTTCCCAGTTTTGAGGATTATGAAGATGCTTTAAACAATTACATTCTGACTTTTATGTGGACATAGCTTTCAAATATTTTGTATAAATACTTAGGATCCTTATTCTATGTTACACTGTGTTTAAGTTTGTCAGAAACTGCGAAGGTTCCCGTTGCTCTGTGTCCCCTGCAGCAGATGGTAATTTAAGTGATGACGATGGCAATGATTAAGATGGTTTTAAGATTATAGCCATTTTATTATTTGTGTCGTAGTTGATGTTAAAATGTCTTCATTTTGCCTTTATTTTTTAAGGGGCCGTATAGAAATCTAGGTTGACAGTTTTATTTTTATTTTTGTTTTCTTCTAACCCCTTGAGAAAGTATCTTCATTTTCTAATTTGCTTAGTTTCTGATGAGAAATTTTTTGTCATTCTTATCTTTTTTCTGTTTATATAGTGTATATTTTTCTCTTGGCTTTTAAAAAAAGATTTTATCCTTATCACTGATTTATTGGCAATTTGATTTTGATATGTCCACTTATTACTTTCTTTATATTTATTCCACATTGAGTTTATTTAATGATTTGGATGTATGGATTTATACTTTTCATCAAATTTGGAAAGAATTTGGGGTATTACTTTTGAAATGTTTGTTCTTTTTTTTTTCTTTTCTGGGGTACCAGTTACACATTTTTTTAGATTGCTAGGTATTACCCCATGAGTCTGTAGCCCCAGCACATTTTTTTTTTGTCTTTAGATCTCTGAATTTATGTTTCATATTTCCCATTGAAATTCACTGATTTTTCAATTCAGAGGCCCTGTTGTAGGCCTTGTTTGGGTGTTCACGGGGAAAATTGTAGATAGGGGTAAAGACTCAGATGGGACCCTCAGTGGAGCACAAAAGAGAAGTGAAAGAGGAAAGCTTTCCTATAAAGCCAACTATTTTCATTAAATTGTGTTTCAAGGTATAATAAAGACATAAAATAGAAATTAAATGAAAATAGAGAAGTCAAGTTTCTTATATGGGAAATATTATTTTTTATACTAATGGTAATTACTCATTATAGAAGGAGAAAATGAAAACGATGGAGATACATTAGTTATCAAAACAAAGTCCTAGAATAGGTGATCAGGGTAGTTCAGCGTATTAAAGAACACTCATTTCTTCACAGAATTATCTCTTAGATGAAGATTGTTAATCGGTTATAATTAGGATTTGTAGTGGAAAATTCATATTTGCTGGAATACATCCATATTTAGTGGAATATATCCACTAGATAGTTCTTAAGCCATTTAGCTCGAGATAGTATGTGAGTCTGTGGAGACAGGGAAAACTTCTTCAGGAGTAGCTACTATAGGTAGCTCAATCAACTGTCACAGTTTTAAAAAAGCAGTATTTCACCAGAAAGGATAAAAGTTAATGGGCAGAAGATAAGGACTGAGTAGCTGAACTCTGCAGAGACTAGAGGTATTACAGTAACCATCATGAAGCTCTGGATGCTACTTGTTCTCTGGAGGCAAAATAAATAGAAGGATTGGTCTATTACTCATGGACTTTCCTTCCATTCTCCTGACTGATTTTTCAGTTCTCCCTACCTATGCCATTTCTCACATGCTATGAAAACCACTTGGAACTTATTCTGAAGTGGGGTAATAAATGTCAAAACTGTAAAAGTCAAAGAATTTCAAGAATAGGCCTTTAGAGGGGGCACTTATAGAAATCACAACCTTGTCTCATATTAATCACACATATTAATCATAGCGATAGTTTAAAGGCCTCAACTACTTTTCAGAGGTGATCCTGGAAACTGTATGGTGTATATAACATGAATAGTTATCTATTCTTCTGTGGAAAACTCAGCTTCCATTTGATAAGCAGCCCTAAAAGTGGCTTTTTATTTTTAAAAGAGGGACCACTCCACCTACTTCATATGACAAAGTCTTTACTTAATCTAATTAAAGGTGAAGCACAAAAGCCTTCATTAGAGAGAAAGAGAGTGAAATACCAATTATCTGCCATAACGTATGTTTAGTAGATCCCACTTTCTCTGAATTATGAATAGAATATAAAAGGATACATAGAACATAGAATTCTTAATCTCTTGCTCTCTCTCTCTCTTTCATAAACACACTCTCACACCAAAATATGATTTACACATTTTTAAAATAGGACATTCATTAATGAGAGAACACATCCATTTTTGAGAACTACAAGAGTATCTTACTCATCTTTGCCTCACCAGGACATAAGCAGTTCTTGATATTTGTTCATCTGGTTCTCATTAACTGTTATTTTGAATAAATTAGTTACTATTTCAAAATTCCTTTCTAAACGTAAGACATTTAAGGCCATGAGAAAAAAAATATCTTTCAAAACATCTTTTGACGTAGTCATGATACCAAAAATCTGAATCTCTCAATTTCACAATGTCCCTTCGTGCTGAGGTTTAAATAAATTAACACATATAAAGAAACTAGTATGGAACTTGACATGTAGTAGATATTGAAGGAAATTAATTTTTCTCCTTCCCGTTTCTATTCTGGATTATATAACTATAAATACGCATGGAAATCCTACAATATTAGGATTTTTGGCTGTGAGAGAAAAGAAACTCATTAATTATATAGATTTCCTGGTTTGTGAGGTAAGCAATATAAAATAACATAGAGCTTTGAAGCAAGAACATACACATTCCCTTTAATAATCTGAGTGTGCTTGTTTAGTGAATCAATTAAAAAATCATCATTCATTTCACTGAATACTTCAGATATTTCTGTCAGTCTAGGTTTGGCGTGGGGAATATTGCATGCAAAACAAATAGGAAATCATTAATGGACATTTATGTGCTCACTGATCATCTTGAATGGACTTTTAAAAGGCAATTGAAGTGACTATTGCAATACTGTAAAGAAGTAATTAAAATAAAGGAAAAATTATAAATCTTGAATTATATTTTGATGTGGAACCCTTTACAAAGGCACAATATGCAGAATTTGCTTACCAAGGCTAGATTCCAATCTTTAAAGCCCTGTTATTATTAATAATAATAATTTCATAAATGTATAAAGGAAGTTTTTCTCATTCAGGTTATAGGCATATTATTTTTTTTTAAAGATTTTATTACTTATTTGAGAGAAAGAGTGCACAAGTAGCGGGAGCAGCAGAGGGAGAAGCAGACCCTCTGCTGAGCAGGGAGGCTGATGTGAGGCTGGATCCCAGGACTTCAAGATTATGACCTGATTGGAAGGTAGATGCTGAACCAACTGAGCCACCTAGGCACCCCAGGTTATAGGCATATTATTAAGAATTAATAGGAAAACACAATTTAGTAGTCATCATTTAGAAGGAATTCATCTAAACAATGAAAATTAAGGAAGAGGATATTACAGTTTTATCTGTGCAGATGGCTTATAATGAGTAGCTTTCTTTGAAGATGAAATAATGAAAAGCTTGAGGTTTGTGTGCAAAGGTGGGAATATAGAAGGTTGGATATGGCTACAACAAATAACCATCAATTTATTCCTGTCATCAGCAAAATAAAAGATCAAGGATGAACTTGAAGATAATATATTTGTCACTTGGAGTGACGGTGTCATTTATAGCTCAAAACATTAATTCTAGAGGCATAATGAAGGAAAACATATATAATTCTGTTATTTTTTTTAAATAGGTCACTACTCAACATATTCTTATCTATGAAATAGCTGTCATAGCAAACAGCTCAAATGCCTTATGAGCTAGTGCTGTGTGACATTAGACCAAAATGTTTTTATCTCACTTAGTGAGTGATGTTTCAGGCAAGCAACAAACTATAGTAGTCCTGTTGCAGTAAATTCTGAAGTGAGCATACAGAAAATAAATTTTAAAAAATTCCGAAGAGCTAATAAATTTGCCTGTAAATGGGTTATTCTGTTTATAGCACATCTAACATGACAGGGGTCTCTACTCAATATTATTAGATAAAAAGAAATGAAAAATGATGAAGCTTCTTTTCCCCTTTTTCAATAAAAATGGATAACACTTGCCACTGTACAGGTAACATTGCTTGAAGAAGGGCAGCATTGTGCTACTCAGGAATAATTATGAACAAATTATTATTGGGTACTTCATAGTTAGCTCTTCATAGCATTTTCTTTCACCTTACCTAAAACGATTCCGGTTTCCAACTCAGGTTTTTATTTCTTTCTCATTTTTCTCTTGCCTTAGGATTTAGCTGTATTCCAATTATTACCCCCCCCATGTCCAATATGAGTCATAAAACTCATAATTTTTATCATTGGACAATTCTCTGTTTTGAATGTGAGTATAAGGCATGAAGGAGTGTTGAAATTTGAACTCCAAATGGATCATTTGCATAGTTTGCTTTTTCATCATACATGCATTACTAAGCTAGTATTTTAGGAATTCAAATATAACAAACCATAATTTAGTGTTCTTTTCTTTGAAATCCCAGTGGATCTGATTTATGAAGTAATTATTGTAATTCTCCACCAACGCGCTGAAAAAGTGCTATTTAACTCCTGCCTGGATTTGGTATTGGACATAGTGTAATGCATACTGTGCTTTGGATGAAATGTATTGACATGGTGAAAAATGCTGAAAGGAAATCCTGCATATCTTCTCATTTACCATTTCTTTGTGAATTCTTTGAAACATAAACTAAGAATTTTGATTTGAAAATAAGATTGATTCTTCTTTTCCTTTACCATTATTATTTTTGAAAATAATTACCTATTAAGTTACAAGCCTTGTATTATTTCTGAACGTATCATTTTTACATTTTTTTTATTCAATTTTTTTAATTTTTCCCCCCAGGGGGCTATTTTCAAGACTCAGAAGAAAGCATGTACCAGACACATGCACCTTGAACCAATTATTTGTCCTCTTCTGTCCAGGCAAATATATCTGTTTAGATCTACTGGTCTTCCTAGTTATTCAACAGCTTTCTATAGATGACATTATCAAACACAGAGAAATTATTATAATTCTCCAAGGCCCTCAGCTACAGAATTCTTGGCATGTGTTTTTTATCACACATTACTGTAAGTTTCTGTCTGACCATTTTATTCCAAGAGCTTAGATTGTTCCAGATACATGGTGTGTGAAAATTAAAAGCTATATAAAATGCCTGGAAAGACTTACATGAGAAGTCAACCAAATTGCAAGTGAGTAAGAAGGGTATTCCCAGGAGAACAGATTGAAATTATAAGTGTGTCTCCCATTAGTTGAGATTTGTGTTCTTCTTTCATTACTATTATACTCTCCTTGCAGAGGTTAAATATCCAAAAATATTTAATCAATAATAGTTATAGCAATCTAGATTACTCATATATTAAAACATGCATAATAAATGTAAAGCATAACTATATAGTATAAAGTATTAAAGTTTTTTTAAGATTATTTATTTATTTGAGAGAGTAAAAGAGAGAGCCCATGAGCACGCGAAAGGGGAGAGGGAGAAGCAGACTCCTTGCTGAACAGGGAGCCTGACATGGGGCTCGATTCTGGGACTCCAGGATCGTGACCTGAGCTAAGGCAGATGCTTAACTGAGTCACCCACATGCCCCAGATATTTATAATAATATATTTTACCCACAGAATAGCCTTTCTGTTCTCTGGTAATATTACAAGGCAAATTTTCAACGATCCCCCAAGCATAATCCCTTTAGAGTATAAAATGTATGCTCTTGACTAAATATTTTATATAAATTATTCTTCACTTTTCAAGAATGTTATTGTTACTATTATTATAATGTTAATGTTATTGTCCTGGCAAGCAAGAATCCCATTATAGTAGTACCTATTTTAGATTGTAGTCTCATCTTGTGATCCATCCTAATTTGACTGTTAGGCTTCACACTTCCTCCTTACTCTGCTTCACACAGTATTGCCCTCTAAAGTCTAATATACTAGACTCCCTGCTGAACTACACCTTCATTTGAGACCTTAACCTCTATGTCTCAGGATATGTTACCTTCCTTTGCTCCCTTAGCAACATAAGAATTTATCAAATTTAACTTATTTTTTTTAATGTTTCCACCATTATATGATGTTCCACTCAGGAACTACATTACATTCCTGTTTTTACTTTTGTTCATTTCTGTATTCCTTCTCTTAGAACATATGTTGAAATAAGATTGAATGTACTATTTATTTACTAAAGCATTTAAGCATTAGGACATTTTTTGCTTTATCTTAAAATGAACTATTTAAAAATCATTTCACATTTAAATGAATTTCATTTTTTTACTCGCTCTAATAATTATTCTTGCATCTAAATACTTCCAGTGCTGAGCTTCTATAGTTTGGTGTGCATTTAAGCTGAAATACATGTAAGATTTTTAATCCTCTCTATACATATTACAATCGACTGAAACTTATAGTCGCTTATGAAAAAGCAAAAAATGATGGATAAATAAAAATTATGTTCTCACAGTATCAATATTTCAAAGGAACTTTCTCTTTTAGTCCAGTTTCTTTAAAATATTATAAAACACCAACTCTTAAACCATCAATAACAGTCAGGATTAAAATCTGCTTCCAGGGGCACCTGAATGGCTTAGTCGGTTAAGCATCTGCCTTCAGCTCAGGTCATGGTCAGTGGGTCCTGGGATCAAGCCCCATATTGCACTCTCTGCTAGGCAGGGAGCCATCTTCTCCCTCTTCTGCCTGCTCCTCCCCCTGCTTATGGTTTATCTCTTTGTCAAATAAATAAATAAAATCTTAAATAAATAAATAAATAAATAAATAAATAAATAAATAAATATAAAATCTGTATCAATTATTTCTTAAAAATGTTTATGATTCATATATTCAACGGATCTGTATGCAAAAATTTTCTGTAAAGTATTAAGTGCAACTATACTTTTAGAAGCATACCTAATTGGTTTTAAGGTTTAAATTGGTCGTTGAATTTAAAATGCCATATCTGAAGTTTTCATTATCCTTGTAGCAGCAGAAATTTTGTTTCTGCTCCATGCCCATCCTATTCTATTTGTCAATAGAATTTATCACAGTGGATCACAAAGCATAATCTTCTCAATTATTGTCTCTATATCTGAGGCTAAGGACAGAGTGTTTCATGTTCCATTTATCCTCTTGTCGAACATTTGTTTCAGGTGGTTTATATTCATGCTTCATGTATTGTTAATTCTTTCTCATATTTCTTTTTGACACTGAAGCTGTGGACATTAATCCTGTCGTGCCAATGTTCTGTTTTCATTTTTTTAAATATATTTACCTCCTTCAGATGTTTGGCCTTTATTTATCTTTTTTTTAATCAGCTAGAAAATTTTTCCTATTCATTCTGATTCAGAGAAAAAGTCTTTCATGAAACTTACATTTTAAAATTTAAAATTATGTAGCAGATGACAGTTTCTGTCCTCTCGTTTATTTTTTTCCTTCTAGATATTATGTGTTTCCCTGGCTTTGTGCAAATATCTTACATCAAAAATTGCAAATACTGAAAAGTGCTTTAGAAATATTACTAATGAAAAACAAAATAAATAAATATTACTAATAATTTGTCTTGAAATAATGAAAAGACCAACAATAATTGAAAAAAAGGGAAAATTTTGCTTATCCTACTGGTAAGAATATATAGAAAACACATAAAGTTTAGCAGTTTTAGTATTGTTTTGTGACTTTTTGTTCCCTTAAAATATTTTTATAAGCAGTTTAGTAATTATTGAAAATTTGAAATATTGCATAATACAGAAAAGTGTACAGCTTATCATTGTAAAGCTTGATTAATTTTTACAGAGTGAGTTTATCTGTTTAGCGATCATCCAGATCAAGAAACAACTTCTTATGAAAACCCCAAAAGCTCCCTCATGCCCCTTTTCTGTTGCAAGTCTTGTCCTGGAAGGGTAACCAGTGATTATTATTCTACATGGATTCATTTTGCCAGGTTTTTAAACAATTATGATTTCCATTCTATAGGGATTCATTTTGCCAGATTCTTAAACTTTGTCCAAATTGAATCACTGTGGTTAACTTCTTAAATTCAACGTTATGTTGCTGAGAGGAATTAAGTTTTTCTAGTAATTATCAAATTTCACTATATAATCACTTAATTTATTATTGGAAGTGCATGTATGAGATATCTTAAGAAAATGGAGAATGTTGCATAGTATAAGTTAGTTGACAATCATTAGTTTGTGTCTTTCAGGATAATATGACATATCACAATTTACTTGTGCTCTACTTAATATATCTCTGCATTTTATAGCTTAGTGTTAATTGGACTAATTATCAGAAAATATTCAAGTAACTTTAAAACATCTGTGCAAAGGAAACAATATTTACAATAATGCTGCGGATATAATATTTATTTTTAACAATTCTACTTGCTTTAACATCTTTTTGTCTGATATTAGTATTACCACACAGCTTTCTTTATTGTTTGGCAGGTATATCTCTTTTTATCCTTTTTCTTTCCTCTGTATGTAAGATCATTATATTTAAAATACGTGTCTTAAAAACAGCATATACTTAGGTTTAACTTTCCTTAAACAAGTTTCACAATATCAGTCTTTTACATAGAGAATGTACTCAATTTGCATTTTATTCAATTACTTATATAGTTGAGCTTTTGACTGCCACATTACTATTTTTATCAGTATATCAGCTTATATTCTTCTTTCTTCTTTTTTTTTTTATTATTTATTTAAGAAAAAGAAAGAGGCAGCCTAGAAAGCATAGCAAAGTATCTGTCTTACCAGTAGTGAAAGAAACAAGAACCAAGATGAAATGAGGCCAGACTTCTTGGTGTATTAGTCACATTTGCTATGATAACACACAATCCCAAATTGATTTCATGGCTAACAGTAATAAACATTTACTTTTTTGCTTGTATTTAGGAGGGCTGTGTGGGTCAGCTGTAGCTCTTCCTGCCTTTATATATATCACTTCATTCCAAGCCTTAAGATGTAGGAGTATCTCAACCACTCAAATGTATTTAAAATGTTTTCTAAGATTTAGAGTACAACGTGTCTGTCTATCCATATCCCGTGATTGAAAAGAGATGTATGGCCATACCCAAAGTTAATGCATTCAGAAAACATACTGTGTCTATAGCAAGAGCATTGATGGAGAATATAGTTATGAACAAGTAATATACTTTACCGAAATCTGGATTAAGAAAGTAGTAGAAAGTCACATTTTCTGGCAAATATGGAATAAACAGTCTGAAAAGCTATCCCTTTAAAAATAATGTTTTAAATACTATAAGTGTTTGTCTTACAGAAACAAACTCTTGAATATAGGGGTAAATTTATCAAAAACTTAAGGACAAAATCCAAGACCCCCAAATTAAAGAGTGAAATGAAAATCAAAACAGTAAGCTGATACCAAAGTGCAGGTGAACTTGGGGCATTCTTGAAATTTTGGGACCTAGAAGCTTGGGTTTTAATGATCACATAAGTTATATAAGACAAAAAAAAAGTTATAAAAGACAAATACTTGAATACAAACAACTAAGAGAGAAAATTGTAAACTCCCCCCGCCCCCCTTGATAAAAACAGAATAGTCGAAGTGCTACACACTGAGAAAAAAAAAATAAAGGCTAGAAACTATTCTGGTCACTGGAAGGGGAAATTAAAAGGAAATTTTTCTTTAAATTTGAGCTCTCAGATTAACAAATAAGATAGTCTGAGAATTTAAAATCAGTACTCTAGCCACGAGCAAAGTATTGTATAAAATCAGTATTACCAGCATTATTTGGACATGAACACAAATTAGTACTGTTAGAGTAAGGTGGCCTAATACATTTCCATAAGGTATGCAGTTGAAGGAGGATAGTTTCAGGCATAATTTATAGTATTCTCATTTACAGAACTGAAAACTAGTACTCATTTTTAGAATTTATACCACTAACAAGGACTCAAAGCACCACAACAGAGAGTCAACAAAACCATGAAATATCCCACTTAGACACCTAAGGATTTAAATAGAATTATTGTATAGGTAAAATAAGTTAATTTCAAAAGATATAACAAAAAAACAACCAAAATACCATTAAAATATGAGTAATGAAAATATAGTGTCAAAAATAAGAAAACTGCAAAATTAAATGCTACATCTCGTAGTTAAAAATAAAAACCCAATCAGTTCTGTTTTTTTTTTATTTTTTTTAAGATTTTATTTATTTATTCGTGATAGAGAGAGAGAGAGAGAAGAGAGAGAGAGAGAGAGAGAGAGAGGCAGAGACACAGGCAGAGGGAGAAGCAGGCTCCCTGCAGGGAGCCCGGCGCAGGACTTGATCCCGCAACTTCAGGATGGTGCCCTGGGCCAAAGGCAGGTGCTAAACCACTGAGCCACCCAGGGATCCCCCTTGATTCTGGTTTTTAGCTAATATAATATATACTACTGTAACTATTCTTATACAAAGATATGTTTATATGTTCATATATTTTTTACATATATATTAGCATGTTTTTATTTCTCTTGGTTAAATACTTAGGAATGGCATTTCTGGAGTCATGTAATAGGTTTACATTTAATTTTATAAGAAATTTTATAAGAAACTTTTATTCAAAATGGTTATGCAATCTTCGTTCTCACCACTAGGATATAATAGTTGTAGTCACTCCACATTTGCATCATCTTTTAGCATTATTAGTTGTTGGTTTGTTTGTTTGTTTTTTTTTAAAAGTTGACCATTCTAATGAGTTGGTCATGATGCATCTTATCATGTGTTACTGTTTACCTTCAAGTAAATTAACTTTGGCATATCAGCAATAAAAGGAAACAAACTTGATAAGTACAGAAAGTAACATGCCTAAATTTCAAAAACAATATATTAAATAAAACTGACAAAAGAGTGAGCATGGTCTCAATCTTTGAATTTGAAATTCAAAAAAAAAGGCAAACTGGAAGATCAGTGGTTTCCTGAGTTCAAGCTTGGGGTGGCGGGGGGGGTTGTCTGGAAGGAAACTTGAGGAAAAATTTTAATGATAGAAATATTCTATTTGTTGATTGAGAAATATTCTATGTATTTCTTGTTCTGGGACTGTAATAGTTTTAAAAACTCAACAATTTGCATAACCTAAATAGGTAATATTTGTGTGTTTGTTTTTACCTAAATAATATCTCAATAAAGATTATTTAAAATATTTGAAAAATTAGGTGCATCCAGGTGGCTCAGTTGGTTGAGTGTCTTCCTTCAGCTCAGGTCATAATCCAAGAGTACCTGAATCAAACTCTGTGTTGGGCTCATTGCTGAGCAGAGTCTGCTTTTCCCTCTCCCTGTGCTCCCCTCCTTGCTCATTCTCTCTGCCTTTCAAATAAATAAATAAAATGAAAAGATAAATAAATGAAAAATTAAACATGTGATTATAAATAGTTGAAGGGGTGCCTGGATGGCCCAGTGAGTTGAAAGTCTGACTCCTAATTTCAGCTTAGATCATGTCATGATCTCAGTGTCCTGAGATTGATCTCTAAGTCAGTCTTCTCGCTTAGCAAGGGGTCTGCTTGAGATTCTCTCCCTCTCCTTCTGCTCCTACCCCCCCTCTCTAAAATAAAAAAATCTTAAAAAAAAAAAGTTGAAAACAGATCAATGAACTAGAAGGTAGATTTTTAGAAAATACTCAAATACAACACAAAAATACATGAGTAAGAGATGTTAAAGAGAAGAAAGGACACGCAGAGGTTAAAATGAGGTAGACTAATATATATATATATAGTATTCATATTTATTATAAAAATAAATATATTTATTTAAAATATATACATATTAATTAATTAAATAAATATTTAGTATAAAAATATAAATATATATAAATTTATAAATATAAATATATGTCATTATATTTATATAAGTATATAAATGTATATCATATATTTATATAAATATATATCATATATGATATGATAGATATTTATATATTATTTTATCTTGTATGATTTATATCTATATATTTAGATTCATGGAACAAAATAGTAATAACAGAGAAGAAATACTATTTGATGAAATAATTGATGATATTTTTAAATTTCTTAGAATCAGATAACAAAACCTATCTAAGATAGGATAAAGAGAATTCAATTTACAGATAATATTAGAAACATACTAATTGATCTATAGAATCCAAAATATACTAAAACTTTCTTAAATGGAGCAAAAGACAGTCAAGGACAATTGATAGTAGATATGTATATAAACAAGTGGTTAAATTTGAGATTACATTGACTATAATATATAATTTATTTTATTAAAAAGGTGTAGAATTAATTTTCTAGTTAAAAATAATAGGCGGGATCCCTGGGTGGCGCAGCGGTTTGGCGCCTGCCTTTGGCCCAGGGCACGATCCTGGAGACTCCGGATCGAATCCCACGTCGGGCTCCCAGTGCATGGAGCCTGCTTCTCTCTCTGCCTGTGTCTGCCTCTCTCTCTGTGTGTGTGTGACTATCATAAATAAAAAAAAATTAAAAAAAAATAAAAATAAAAATAAAAATAATAGGCAAATGTGTTAGGGTGGTCTTATGGGCTGATTTGTGTCCCACTCAAAATTCCTATTTTGAAGTCTTAACCCCCAGTACCCATGAATTTGATTGTAACTGGGGACAATCTTTACAGAAGTAATTAAGTTAAAATGAGCTTATTAGGATGCATCTGAATATAGTATGACTGATATCCTTATTAAAAAAGGAAATCTGGATACAGATATATGTAAAAGGAAGACGATATGAAAATTTGAGTTAAGACAGCCATCTATAAGCCAAGGAGAAAGAAAGGTCTAGAACAGATCCTTCGTTCATGACCCTCAGAAGGAATCAGCCATGCCAATACCTTGACTTCGGACTTCTCATTTCCAGAGGTGTGAGAAAATAAATTTTTGTTTTAGCTACCCAGTCTGTGATACTTTGTTTGGCAGCTGTACCAAACTAATACAAATGGTAATTGGAATTAAAGGATTTTGTGACACTTGTACTATTAATGCGAGATAGATAAATGTATGATTTATCTTTCTTACATCAAATATTTATTTTGGCTATTAGGAGTGAGCACAAAATAATAAAAATATACTGTATATTCTACAAACTGCTATAAAACATATTATATGTATCTATAGTTAAGGATAATAAATGTAGGTAAGTCATGAAAGTTCAAAATAAGATACTACAAATAATCACAAATAATACCATAGTCATAATAAATTTATATGAAGTAATTTTCTACATTCTTGTGAAAATTCTCAATGTATATATAAACTAAAAGTGGTAAAATAACAGGTGGGAATTGAAAACTGTATCATTATTTTAGAAGATTTTATCAAACCTTCTCAAGATTTAATAGCTCAAAAAATTAATAGCTCAAGCAAAAAAAATCAATAGGGACAAAAAATTTTGAACACATAATTTAAAAAGTCAATTTAATAATTAGAGAATCCATGTTTGTCTATTAACTAGACTTAATGCATGTTTGTCCCTTAAAAATTTTAAACAATATAGGTCACCTCTTCTGACTATAATAAAATCCAGTTATAAAATTATGAAAAAGAATTTAGGTTTTAAGACAGGATGTAATTAGGTGTTTTCTTATTCTCCCTAGAAATCATATAAATAAAAAAGGAGAATAAAAACACAAATTCCTCATTTAATGTACATAGAGGTAAAGCACAAACAAGGTAACAAGACTAACCAAAGAACAGAAAATGTGCATTGAAGGAAATGGAGAGCAAATGCCATGGATGCAGCTCTTAGAAAATGCTGGGAAAATAAACTTACAAAAGGCAAGCTACAAGTAGTGAGATATAATTTACAAAATATTTGGACAAAGGGGTAAAATATCATTTTTGGAGCATCTTTTGTAGAATCAATTGGTGCCAAAAATCAGACTAGGCTAAGCTCCTGCTACTGTGTGGTCTTAGAAGCAATGTATCAGCATCACTATGGAGATGGTTAGAAATTCAAAATCAGAAGCTCTGAGCCATACTTAGCCCAAATCTGCATTGCAGCAGAATGATTAAATGATATGCATCCACATTAAATTTGAGAATCACTGGGATAGGCCAAATGAGAATTCAGGGGCAAGTCATATTTTCAAGAGGCATCAAGTCTCCATGAAAATGCATTTGGGGGCAGAAGGGCAGAGAGAGAGTGAGTGGAGATTTTCCACTGGGTAAAATGCTCAGCTCCTGTCTCAGTTTAGGGAGAAATAAAATATACAGACTCTTAGGAACAGAAGTGTAACACAAAAGGAAAATACTAGCCTTTTGAAAGTCAGATTTTTTACTTCACCCGTACCCAAGAAAGTTGTGATCCATAATCTGAGTGAATTTCTCCTGCTTCAAGGATAATTATTTTAAAAAGGAAAAGAATAATACTATCAATATGGAGGTACTATTTTGAAGGGTAAGACTCAGATGCAAAACAAATAACAAGCTGAAGAGCACTCAAGATAAATGGACTAAAACTGAGACAATATTACAATGTGAATAAAATAATCATGGGAATTTAGCACTGTAAAGGGAAAGCACAAATACCTATGAGAAGAACACAAGGAAGATAAAAGATGGGGAAAAAATGGGTGAGAAAAATGTAAGGCAATAGAAATCGGGGGAAAAGAGGAATTAAAAATTGCAGAAATTAAGTAAAAAATGAAAAAAACAATGGAGGACACTGAAGATACTAATGAGAAGAGTAATGAAAAGTTAGCGATGTAAAGAAAAAACAGATCATATCTGCATTTGAAATGCATGAAGAAGAAAATCAGCATAGAACAAGGTCAATTCTGAGAGAACAGGGGATGTAGAAGTGAGCAATGTTTACATTGTATCATGAGAAGGCTTTACCCAGTCCAGTCAACAAGACCCTGCTCTTAAACTTTAAATATTATTAATAGTTTGAGGAGACACTCAGGTCAAAGGTGTGGAAGGAGAGACAGAATGATCTGCTTTAACTCCACAGAGAATGCTCTCATGTGTACGTGTCAGTGGGTTACCTGGGTGCAGGCACTGCCCTCCCACCCAGTTTTGTGCCCTGGCCTGCCAAAGACGCTGTGTCTACAAACAATTCCCGTAGAAAGTACGAGTACCTCTCACTCCAGTAGGAACATCTACAGTATCCACTTCTAAGTGGAGGCCGAGTCCAATTTTCATAAATTCCTATAAACTTAAATTGCCTTTATGGTAATGCAACTGCACTGCCCCTCACTTGCAAAGCTATGCTCACAATCTCAACATACAAGAAAGTGGAGGAGGTCGTGCAATGAAAATAAAGAAAAATTCTATATAGCATTGAAAATATATGAACCAAAACAATATTCCAAGATATATCTCTCATGTTACTAACAAGAGAAAAGTTAATGAAAGTATGATACTATTTTATAGTGTTTAAAATATGCAAAGTGATACAATGTATCATCAATTGATCACAGTATGGATAGTAAATTAGAAAGACTTATATGGTTTATATATGGTTTATTAGTTCACTAGGACTTCCATAATGAAGTACCACCGACCGGGTGGCTTAAACAGCAACAATTTATTGTTTTGCAATTCTGGAAGCTAGAAACCTAAGATCAAGGTGTTGGCAGGTTTATTTTATTTATTTATTTATTTATTTATTTATTTATTTATTTATTTATTTATTTATTTCTTTTTGGCAGGTTTATTCCTCCTTCTGAGGGAAGCATCTGTTCCAAGCCTCTCTCCTTTGCTTTTAAATGGCCACCTTCTCCCTCTATCTTCATATCCTCTTCCTTCTCTGTGCTTGAATTTCTTCTTTTTATATTGACATTAGAATAAGAGTAATATATTAGAGCCCACCCTAAAGGCCTCATTTTAACTTGATTACCTCCATAAAAACCCTATGTTCAGATAAGGGCACACTCAGAGATACTAGAGATGAAAACTTCAACACGTGAATTTTAAGAGGAATATAATTCAACATTAGGGTTGCTAATGTGTCTTGGTACATGTAACCTCTCTCACAATGATTATCCCAACAAAAGTGTGAAGGTGGAACACAGGTAGTGGTCTGCACCTCAGTGTCCCCTTGAGCATCCCCAAATAGATTTCAACAACCACCCACCTGCTATGGGGTTTGAAAATAAGGTTTTCTTTCTTTCTTTCTTTTCCTTCCTTCCTTCCTTCCTTCCTTCCTTCCTTCCTTCCTTTCTGTTTCTTTCTTCTTTCTTTCTTTCTTTCTTTCTTTCTTTCTTTCTTTCTTTCTTCTTTCTTTCTTTCTTTCTTTCTTTTTCTTTCTTTCTTTCTTTCTTTCTTTCTTTCTTTCTTTCTTTCTTCTTTCTTCTTCTTCTTTTCTTTCTTTTTTTTCTAGTTCTTTTTTCTAGAGAGTTCTGGGCCTGAGGCAAAACTTTGACTTGATTTTTTGGCCCTAGGCTGAGTAGTTTCAACCTGAGTCTCCAATGAGAGAGACATTCATTTTAGTGGGATTTTTAAGAGGGCAAATTTGAACAATCTTCCCACTTACTTAAAAGACTTAATTGTTTCTGTCACCCTTACTGCTTAGGAAAAGAAAGAGTCAGGGAGATTTTTAAACTATGTTAGCAAAGTTAACTAATGCTCTTGGGCTTGTCTCTGGCCTTCATGTCCATGAGGCCCACACTCTCCAAGGCTCATGACTTTATCAGGTTTGACAAAAGTCACTCAGTGAGGTTGGCTGCTGCACTCCTGATTTTAGACTCTTAACTTTGCTGAGGAATACCACAAATTATGCATAGGACTCATGCCCCATATCTGGTCTTATCATCAGCAGGTACAAACTTCCTTTTTTCACATTCTTGTAGTCTGCTCTAAAGAACCGAAGACAGAAGAATTTGTCTTCTGGAAAATATACCAGAACAGGGAAATGCCTTAGAATCATGTTGGAAGAGACCCTATTAAATACTTTTGAACACTAAAGCACACTTAATCTTCAGAGTATTGATCCATAGCTAAATGTGTCCTAGCTGAAAAGATATAAGACCTGGGCTGCCATTATATCAGGAAATGTAAAACTAAGAGTCTTAATAACCCTCCAGAAATAAATGGCTTTAGATGGTATATCAGTCATAGTTTGGTCAGGAGAAAGAAACCACACAATAATTTGAACAGAAAATAAGTCAATATAAAGAATTATTAACTATAATGGAATTTGAGTAATGTGGGAATAGCTTAAATAAAAATAACTGTAAAGGATATAGAACAAAGCTCATATCCAGAAATTGTTGGAGAGGGTAGTGTGGTGGCTCACTGAAGAGCAAAGAAGTCGTGATGCTCTCTGGCTGAACCTAACTGGGAGTCTATTCTCTGGAACTTGTCAAGGTTCTAGAGAAAGCTAGAGCTACTCTGCTACAAAATTACCATGGGAGGCCATATCCCAAGGAATCTGTTGGTTTCTGGGTACTGCTGAGCACCAGGTACCGAAGTGTTGGATGCCGTAGAAGCCACCCACTCTGCAGGAATTAGGTGGTAGGAAAGTTGTGTGTGCTGCAGGAACCAGCCAAGTGAGAGCATTGGAAAGAGGAAGAAAACCATTCTTCCTGCTATGTGTCTTTAGTAATCTCTACTAACAAAGCTTAACATCTTACCAACTGGCAAAGAAAAAAATGTTTCAAAGACACGGACCCCACGTCCTATGGCAAAAAACAAAATGTGAATTTGGAGCTGAGAGTCAGTAAATAGATAACTGGCACAGAAGGAGACCAGGCTTTACCCAGGAACTTTGGATCAATAAAATAATTGCATGACATGGGCAGATCCCACATAAGACCCATCAAACAAAATCTAGACAATTGGTAGCAATTTCATGCTTTAATTGGTATGTTGTTTTCTAGTTATTTTATTTCCTCTTTGCTTTTAGCATGTTTTTAAAATCTTAACCATAATATTTATGTCTCTATATTTCAATTATCTTCTGTATATTGAGTTAGTCATTGGTAGGACTCCAACCACTGGCTTCAATATTTATTATTATTATTATTTATTATTATTATTATTATTAGACTAAATGTTAATCCAAATAGTGTTGATTTGTGCACTTTATTTCTGGATGCCAGTGAACTCCCTTTAAAACCAGTAAATTGTAAGAAAAAAATAAATAAAAAATGATTTCATAAGTAAGTGGACTCAACTACTAATTGATGTTTTTTATATGCAATGTAGCAAGAAAACTGTGAGTCAACCAGAAATCTAAAACTGTTTGCATGTCATTTCTATGAAAGCAACAAAGATGGAACAATTTCCAGGGGTCATTTTTAGGAGATTGCCTTTGTAATCAAACTTTCTCACAGATCAGGCTCAGAAAGAAAACCAAAAAAAGGTGACCTATGCTTAATAACAATCTTACCTAGAAGTCTTACTACGTATATATGTACACTGGAGAATCAATAGTGTTAAAACTTTCATCACAGTGTGAAAAGTTTGATAACGGGACTTTTTAAATAAAATTTGTTTTTAGAAACTTGTGTTATGGGAAGTTTTTATTTGTTTTTAGTGTAACATACGATATACTACATAAAGTCACTGTATCTCTTTATAGTTACTATATTAGAAGATTTTTGTTTGAATACATAAAGCTGCACACTATATGCATATGTGTGTGTCTGTGTTTAATGTCATACAGCAAGTTTTCCCATTCTGTGTGCTTATGTCTCTTGAGTACATTTCATCTTCCTTTGAATTGCATGTGCTATTTGCATCTGTGCAACCCACCCTCATTTTGGATGGCCATTTACATGTTGGACACTGACACTAAAATTTATAGACCACAGATTCCTAGAATACTTCTTTACATTATCAGCATAACAGATGCTCTTTGAAATGAGTAGATTGTTGTCCCTCATTTTAGCAACCAATCATTGCTGTATATGCTTTACAACGAGGTTGTCTGTGTGATGATAGAAATGACCTAAAGTTGCACTGTCGGTATAGTAGCCATTAGCTGCACGTGACTACTGAGTATTCAAAATGTGGTTAGTGTGACTGGAGAATTGACTTTTAACTTTTACATAATTTAAATTTAAACTAGTACATATGGCTACTGGTGAAACAATGAAAGGGACTTAGCTGTAAATGATTGGATGATGGGATGACTGGAATCAATGACTGGTAGACAAGAGTCTGTATTTTCCCCAGAGGTTCTGGGGTGGCTCAGATGGTTAAGTGTCGGACTCTTGATTTCAGCTCAGGTCATGATCTCAGGGTTGTGAGATCGAGCCCCACATCGACTCTATGCTCAGTGGAGAGTAAGCTTGAAATTTTCTCTCTCTTTTTCCCTCTCCCTTTGTTCCTCCCTTGCTTGCACTCTTTTTTTTTTTTTTCACTCTCAAATAAATAAATATCTCTTTAAAAAAAGAGTCCCTTTTTTCCTCAACAAAAATTCAAGATAAATATTCTGGGGTTTTGTCTGGCATATCCAGACATTCACGGTCCATGTCTTCTTCTATGGATAATATTTGGATAATGGTAATAAGTGCTTCTTCTTATTTGGGAAACAACATGCATCTGCACACTGATATGTGAATGAAAATTGAGAGACCACCTGGGTGACTCAGTGGTTAAGTGTCTGCCTTCGACTCAGGTTGTGATCCCAGGGTCCTGGGACCAAGTCCTGCATCAGGCTCCCTGCATGGAGCCTGCTTCTCCCTCTGCCTATGTCTCTGCCTCCTTCTGTGTGCCTCTCATGAATAAATAAATAAAATCTTGAAAAGAAAGAATATTGAGTCTCATATCTAGGACTGCCCAGTCTCGAGTGTCACTATTTTGTTTGAGTGAGCCTATCAGCAAGCTAGGAGACTCTGAAACTCTCTCTGAGTGCCTTCAAAGGAAGATCTTTTCATGAATTCATTTATAGTACTTAAACTCTCATTATAAACACTCATCAGATTTGTCACTTTGCTGCACACAATGAGAGGGGATTGTGATTCATTCTCTAGGGTTTCTAGTCAGGAAATAATTTAAAAACACTACTTCCATTGTGTTATTATTCCTACTTTGTGAATATGGATCTTATTAAAGTTGAATTTGTGTTACAGTTGAGAATTATCATGTATTTAAATGTCATTTGATGTAAATAAATATTAGACAAGATAAAAAAATCTATAAACAGTAGATGACTAATATATCTTTTTTTAAAGATTATATTTATTTATTCATGAAAGACAGAGAGAGAGAGAGACAGAGAGAGAGAGGCAGAGACACAGGCAGAGGGAGAAGCAGCCTTCATGCAGGGAGCCCGACGTGGGACTCGATCCCAGGACCCTAGGATCAGGCCCTGGGCTGCCCTATAACATCTTCTTTAAACCACACACACACACACACACACACACACACACACACACACACACGTCCTAGGTACTTCTGCATATTTTTCTGTAATCAAACCAGAGAGAACCCATATGTTAAGTGACCACTACAGGTTGTATTTTGTTTATATGGTCATTTAACTGAAGGTCAAAGATTTAAACTAACTATTCTCCTGTACTGATAGCAGTGAATTAACATCAGTCCTCAAAAAGGCTCACTTTCACTTTGTGTATTTATCTGTCTATTCACTTTATTCTTCATTTCCTATCCCCATACCCTTATATGATCATCCATTTTAATGGCTTTCATGGATATCATTTTATTGATACATGTTCTCATTAAATATTTAGTTTTTATATTTAATTTGTTTATGTGCATGCAATTTTATCTAAAAAATTGTACCTGCTATCAATGTCTTCTTCCCTTTATTTCACAGCACTATGCTTTGAGGATTTAAACACCAATCTGCATAGCACCTTGTTTTGCTCTTAACAAGTACATATTTCATGGGGTAAATGAACCCACTTTCCTTAACAATTGCCCTGGTGATGGAAACAAGTTTTTCTCAACTCTCCATTACCACAAACAATCAGTGAACATTCTTTTTATGGACCATTGTGAGACATTTTTCTCAGGGATAGATCATAAGGTTACATGGATGCAAATGTCTATATGTCTTCTAGGATACATAAACATTCCTGTGTTGTCATAGCCCACTTGTTGGCCTTATCCGCCTCTATAAATATTGCCAGTCTGAGGTTTTTAGTCAATTAAATTGGGATTTGAGCAGCATTTAGATTTTATTGTTGCTGTTACAACCCGCAGAGCACCATAAGCTATAAATATTTCTAGATTTCCCTTTTAACGTTGTAGGGGCTGGTTTGTCAGTGAATTCTTCCTAATCTTTGTTCTGCCCTCTGCTTTAGGTCTTCCCTTTGTAATTCCTCCTCAGGGAACACCTCTTTCCTCTCTAACTTACCTAACAATAAACTACTGTTAATTGTAACTTTATATTGTTAGCCTGAAGTTGGTAGGGAGTGAAAGGGGAGGCTGCATTCTCTGTAGAAATGTTTTGTTTCAGCTTCTTACAGGAACTGTGGCCCTCAGCACAGGAGTGAGTGAGGCCTTCTCAGTCACTCTACCTAAGCTTCCGCCTGCTTTAAAAGACCTTTCATATTTTGGGCCCAGGACCTTTCCACGTTCCACTAGGTCTTCACTTGTGCCCTACAGACAGCAACTTTGCTGCCATTTCTCAAGTAGGTAGGAGCTTTTGTTCCACAGGGAACATGGGAGTGAGCGCAAATGGGGCTTCATGCTTTCCCTTGTACAGCTTCTGTTTACTTCCCCCGGAGCACACCATGACAGACTCTCAGGACTCCCGTTCAGCTCCCAAACTGTCATGTGAAAACCAAGTTTGTGGTGAAGAGACTAAAAATGAGTACAAATTCAGTTTGTGTCTCTCACTTCCAGGATTTCCATAATATTAGTTTAGCCTACACTTGGCTTTGGGAAATTCATTACAAATTTTAGTTGAATTCTCTTATTGACTTCCATGCTGTCTGGATGTCAGCATCTGCCCCAGGTCATACACACCATCTTTCCTTTGGAGTCTACTTATCTTTCCTTAAACTTCAGGTTAGTTAGTTGTCCTATGATCTCCACTTTCTGATGAGTTAAAGAGCAGTTGTCTTTTGTGCATTGTCTGGCTTTTTATCTTATAAATGAAAGGACAACATCATTGTCTTTTCTTTTTTTAAATTTTTAAAAATTTATTTACTTATGATAGTCTCACACACACACACACACACACACACACAGAGAGAGAGAGAGAGAGAGAGAGAGAGAGAGAGGCAGAGAGAGAAGCAGGCTCCATGCACCGGGAGCCCGACGTGGGATTCGATCCCGGGTCTCCAGGATCGTGCCCTGGACCAAAGGCAGGCGCCAAACCGCTGCACCACCCAGGGATCCCGGCAACATCATTTTCAAGTTTACTGCAAATGAAGCAGGAGCTAAAAGTTTATCAGGGTTAACATTAATTTTCCCACATTGGGTGAGTAACTTTTTAAAGGACTGTACAACACATTTCATGTCTCCCTCATTTATTAGACATTCCTAGTTTATCATACACCTGGTTTTCATATAAACATGGTCTATCTCTGATGTCTCTGTTCTATTAGGGTCACATATACTGTGTGTTCTTAAATAGTCCCAAAATAATTTTGTTACTATAATGCCAAAGAACATCTTTAGTAAGGCAAATATGGTTCTTTACTCTTGGTTTTCCAAGTCAACTTAACAAATCAGAGAACTTAATCCTTTCCTAAAAATATTTTAGACAGCTATGTTATTCAAAATGATACACAAATGTTATTTTTTAAAGGAGATTCTATTGACTTTTGAAATAATTTCGAGAGAATAACATATTTTTAAAGTTGAATCTTATCATTGAGGAACACTGAGAGATTCTGTACTACAAAATCATCACTTGTGCCTCCAAATTCACTCTCTACCTCTCTGCACTGTTATCTGCCTCAGGAGGCTGACGTTTATATAGTACAAGAACCATAGTCTTTTGTCTCCAGTTTTTCTGTTTCGATTTTGTCATTAGAAGCCACCATGTGAAAATCAGAGTGTGTGAAAAGTGAGGTCAGGATATATGATCCCCTGTCTGTGACCTTGCAGGGATGGGGTTTGACCTGGCCCCATTCCTCTATTGAAGGCCAAACCTCCTGTTATTCCTTTCCTACAGTGATGTCTTTCATGGGCTTATAGAATCTGTTCAATCCTGTTGCTCCTTCATTATCCATTATAAATTTCCCTTAAGTCTGAGCAAAGCTCTGTAAATAATCTTCAAAGTCAGTCATCAACCAAATCTCCTATACCCTTAACCTCTTTACACAATGATCCCTTGGCTTTCTCCCTTTCACTGTGTTCTGGTTTATTTCTTTAGAACACAGTTTCCCTCACAGCTTTCTCAGGATGTGACTGTTTCTTCTCTTGCTATCTAAAATTTGAGTAGGTTGCGTGTAGCAGCTACATTGTGTTTGCGTATGTTTCTTCTTCCTAAAGCAAGAAAACTCTGAATCTCATGACATCAACTTATCCACTAATGTATCTACTTGTTGCAGAAATTTGTCATCAGAGAGTTCATTTTATTCCTTTGAAGTTATTAGCTCTTGACATACTATAAATCTTTCCAACTAAATTTATCTTAAATTTGGTATCAATAACTATGAAAATACTTCCAAAACTCTGGCCTCTCAGTGTCTTGATTTCTTACCCTTCAAATATTGCTTCCTCCACCTTATCTAGTAACTCAGTCCTGTGGTCAAAATTTAGACATTATCATTGCCAATAAGTATAACATCTCTAATCAAGCATATGTCTTTAGAGAATCCTCTTAAGTTTCTTTCACAATAGTGCTAGCAACCCAACTCCAACCATCCATTGACCCCCCTGAGACATATAATTAATACCATCAATTTTTCATACCTCTTGTTGGGTTATTTATTTATTCATTCAACAAATATTTGGTTTGCATTAACTCTGGGTGAGGAATCTTCTAGTCAGTAGAAATAAATCAGTAGACAAAGCAGATAAGAAAATATGCCTCATTGTAATCTACTTGAAATAATAAATTACATGTTTTTAAATAGTGATAAATATTAAGGTAATATTAAACAAAATAAAGAAAGGGGACTATAAATGTCAAAAAGGTAGGTGAAATTTTACATATAGTGGCATAAGAATTCCTTATTGAGAAAATAACTGTTTAAGAGCTTTACTGGTATGTAATTGCTGTATAATAAATCACACATATTTAATGTTACAATTTAGTGAGTTTGACATATGCAAATATCCATGAAACCACTATCAACATAAAAATAATCAAGACATCCAAAATTCCTTGCTCATACATCCTTGTAATCTGTCTTTCCCTCCTTCATCTCATCCCCAAGCAATCACTCCTCTCTGTCCATATTGATTACTTTCAGATTTCTAGATTTTATATAAATTGATTCCTGTAATTTTGATTAATTATCTGGGTTCCTTAATTCAGCATAATTATTTTGATGTTTATCTATTTTGTGGTATCAGCATTTCATGTATTTTTAAGTGTAAAAAATGGTATTCTCTATGTAGAATAGTATATAGTTTGTTCATCTTTTACGTCTTGAACACTTTTTTATTTTCCAGATTGTGGCTACTAAAAATAAAGCTACTACGAAGTTTCATGTACAGGTTATATGAATATGGTTTCATTTTCTTTTGCTTATTGCTCAAGAATGTAATGGTTGAGTCATATGATGAGTAAATATTTAATTTTGAAAAACTGCCTAATGGTTTTCCAAAATGGTTATATCATTATATATTCCCACCAGCTGTTGTTTCACACCTATGGCAGCATTTGCTATGGGTCTTCTTTTAAAAATTTAACCATTTTATCAGATGAGTATAGTAATTCATTGCAGTTTAATTTGCTTTCCTAAAGTATGAATGATACTGAACATATTTTCATGTGCTTATTTCTATCTGTAAAACCGCCTGTGTGAATTTTTAGTTTGAAAATTTGGCAAATTAAAAAATGTTTGCCTTCAAGGCCCTGCCTGGCTTAGGGGTTAAGTGTCTGACTTAAGCTCAGGTTATGATCTCAGGGTACTGGGATCAGACCTTCATCGGGCTCCCCGCTCACCAGGGAGTCTGCTTGTCCCTCTCGCTCTACCTCTTGCTCCATTTGTGCACACTCTCTCTCCCTCAAATAAATAAACAAAATTTCTTAAAAAAGTTTGCCTTCTTATTAAATTATAAAAGTTCTTTATATGTTCTATAAATACTTCCTGTAAAAGATATATGTGCTACGTAAACTTTATTTTTTTCTTTCATCCCTTTTTCCAGTGATGTTAGAAACAAGCACTCAACCTCACTATATTTGTTAGTTTTCCAGAAATGCCCAAAACAACAATATGCAGTTTTACCCATTTCTTGTATCTTATACGCAATTGATTAGGAGTATCCAATGGAGATATTTTTGTATATCTCTATTGCCTGATCTATGGCACAGATTATCAATGCTGTTTTCTATGGGAAACAGAGTTTTTACCATCTTTAATCAGATTAGAGAGTCAATTGTAGAAACTTTAGAACCAGTTTAGAAAATTCAGTTAAGGGATCCCTGGGTGGCGCAGCGGTTTGGCGCCTGCCTTTGGCCCAGGGCGCGATCCTGGAGACCCGGGATCGAATCCCACGTCAGGCTCCTGGTGCATGGAGCCTGCTTCTCCCTCTGCCTGTGTCTCTGCCTCTCTCTCTCTCTCTCTCTCTCTCTCTGTGACTATCATAAATAAATAAAAAAAAATTAAAAAAAAAAAGAAAACTCAGTTAAGCTTCTGTTCCTCTAGACTTTCTGTACCAAACTCTGTATTAGTCTGAATTCTCCAAAGAGACAGAACCAGTAGCATATAGATATAGACAGATAGATGAGATAGATAGGTAGATGATAGATAGATAGATAGATAGATAGATAGATAGATAGATAGATGCAATGATATTTATTATAAGTGGACTCACTCAGTTGTAAAAGCTGAGAAGTCCCAAGATCTGCAAGCTGGAGACCAGGAGAAGAATTAATATAGTTTCTGTCCAAATCAGAAGGCCTGAGAACCAGGAAAACTGATAGTGTAAATTCTAATCTGAGTTCTAGTCCGAGGGCAGAAAAAGACCAATGTCCCAGCTGGAAGATAGTTAGAAATAGCAAATTCTTTCTTCCTCAGTTTTTTTGTTCAATTTAGGTCTTCTAACGATCAGATGAAGGTCTCCTCCTCCCAATCCCCACACACAAACCTCCAAGCCTCCAAAATTGCTTTACTCAGTTTACAAACACAAGTGTTAATCTTATCCAATAACCAGAATAATTTTTAACTAAAGATCTGGGCACCTTGTAGCCCTGTTGAGACATAAAATTAACCATTATAATCATCAGGGAATTGCTTGTATTTTATGTTATCAAAGAATCACTTAGTATTCTTTTCTGTAGAAAAGATCTTGAATTCTTGGAAAAACAGTATTTTCAGCAAATAAAGCTGATTAGATTTAAACTTTTAATCAGATATTTCAAAGAACTCTTATTTTGGGAATCTATAAATTGATAACTTTGAGATTTTAAGGGAATTAAGAACTGATTTTATGGACTTGCTCCTTTTCTTGGTAAATTATTTATACCTAATAAAAAAGCTATTTTACTATATAGATGGAACATATGACAGAAATGTAAAATATCTTAAAATTTTCTCACTATATACTGTGATTTAAAGTACTAGCCATTGAAACTACATTATTAGCAATGAAATTCAAATTTATAAATTATGATATTTTTCTTTTTTTAGGTCAAACTGAAGAATTCTTAATTTGTTGAAATCTATTGGTAGTTATCAACATTTCAGGAACTCCACTTTAGTTTGGTTCAGATGCTCTTCAAAGAAAAAAGGAGTTCTTTTATACATTCATTTTCTTATATAAATGCACAAATGCCTGTATCACTTTGTCATTGAGAAAGTTTAACATATTTAACAATGATATTAGTAAAAGTTTTAGAGTCTATCATTTAAAACAAAGAAAAATTGTTTAGTGTACATACAGTTTTTATGAACAAGTTCTCCATATGCTCCCACATTTAGAAATTGCTACTCATGCAGTTCAGGTTTTCAGATAATTAAACACATTCTGAAAATGAAAACATCTCCTCTAATCTGAATCACTTAATAGAAAACTAGTTATGTTATTGCCATTGTGTTAATTTTGAAAGAAAAACCAAAGTTATCATTTTTCAGTTTGTTAGAACACTGTAGTCAGGAAAATACAGTTTCTTCAACACTATTTTTTTTTTCAGGTAACACATGCAGTAGCCTGACTGATATTCAAGTATGTGGCTTAAAATATTCAGAATATAGAGGAATTCCTATCAGAGTAAAATTCAAGGACTCATACACAAAATTCTTAAATATCTAGACAGTGTCATAAGTAATGATAAAAACAAAAGCTACAGTAACTCCAAGCTACCATCGCAATTTTTATAATTTTAGAACTAATAGGAGGCTTTATCTCATTTCTTAGCATTCTTCATATTTTCTTGTCTGTTGATACTTGTGGAACATCGTCCCTTAAAACATTTGTACATTCTTGGCTTTCTGAATTTTCTTTTTCATCTCTTCATTCTCAGCTTCCTATCCTGTTTTCTTAATCTCTATTTGGTGTTTCTCAGAATTCTTTGTTTTCTTCATATGACTATATAGGCTCCCTGTGTATTGACTTTTGTGAAATAGTGATCACAATGGAGTTGATGTGCAAGGACAAGCCATATCCCTGTTGTACTATCGAAAGATTAGAATCCATCAACAGACTGATAATATTGATGCTCTAAGCACCTCAAAATCAATAGGTTTAATCTTGTCATTTGGTTGTCTTCAAAAATTATCCTTTTTCTTTCACCATCCTGGTTCATTATTGAAAATCATGTCTAACTTTCTCTTTAACCATAATATCCAAATATAGCTAGATGCTGAGATGCTAATTTCTTAACATATTTTTACATCTGTCTCCTCCCTGCCACTTCACACCCCCAGCCCCTGCTCACTGCTTAAATTTTTTGCAGGACTTCTATTAAGGTTCTGAATTAGACTTAAAACTCCAGCTTTGTACCAGTTGGCTGGTTTGGTGTTTTCTAGTCACCTTTCGTGTGTGTATCTAAATAAATCACCAAATATTATATTTTCTTCAATACTTGTAACAAAGCTTTTTATTTAATATGGGGATTTATGTTGTAAATAACAGTAATAATAATACTATTTTTCTGGTGTGCAAGGCAATTTAAAATATGCCATCTCAATTATTTCATAATAAGGATTTTTTTCTAAAACATCATAGGGAAATCTTCAAATTCTGGAAACAATAGTATATAAATTATTGTTGCAGCTTGGCTACCATTTAGTAATGAATCCCTGTGAAATTAATACTCATGAACGTTAATGACCTCATATGATAAATGAACATGTGTCCTAGTTGACTCAAATATTTATTTTGTATCTAAACTTCTGTCTGTGAAAAGATTGGAATCCAATCATTTGCATTAGAAATAAAAAATCTATTGAATATTCTAAATCTATTGAATATTCTTAGTACCAATTATTCTGTTTATATAGTTTTTTTAGTCATGCTTCAATTCAATAGTCAAATTCTATTCCCTTAAATATCCTATAATATGCTTAATTGATTTAATGTGGATGTAAATTGAAAAAGAAAGGAACCTATTTTTTTTCCTCATAATTCAACCATTGCAGCTTTTCTTATAGGTGCCACTTGGGCAAATGAATCTCATATTTTCTCCACATCTATCCAGTAGAGCCTTGCCTCAGTATTAGCAAACTAGATGAATTCAGTACTTTACTGTTTTTTACTACCTAATATTTTAAATTCAGCATGTCTCCAATGGAGTAAAACTGGATCACATATAAAACCAATCCTATTTGAACAATTTTACACTGTCATGCTTGAAAGTACAGGAAATAACCGGAAAATGAATGTTATAATTCGCTTTTCCCCTGGAAGATAATTTTAACACAATCACTTATGAATATCATTTAAAAACTTTCATATAATCCTTAGGTAACTCTGGTGGGTTGATTTCTGCTCCCTATGAGTATATGCAAAGCATTATACGGTAAAGGGAGGAACCATAAGCTGTTAATTTACAAATTCATACCCCAGAGATCCGCAGATTCCAACCAGAACTAGAATGCAGCTTTTTAGCGGCCACTAGCATTTTAAAATTACATGTTGGGAAAAATAAAATGATTATCATTATTTTTTTTAGTAGAAAAGGACAAAACTAAGTGTGCAGTGAGAAAGGGAGAAAGAATGAGAGAGAGAGATTAATAAGAACAGAAGAAAAAGGAAAGGAACAGTCCAGATTTGAGTAGCAAAAAAAAAAAAAAAAAAACATAAAAACAGAAAACACAACTCACATGGATGGAGCTAGAGACTCTAATGCTAAGCAAGTGAAATATGCCAGGCAGAGAAAGGCATATCCCATATGACTTCACTAATATGTGAAATCTAAGAAACAAACAAGCAAAGAGAAAAAAAAATGGAAAGAGAGAGAGAGGCAAACTAAGAAACATACTTCTAATTATAGAGAACAAACTGATGGTTCCCAGAGGGGAGGTAGGGGGGTGGATAGGTTAAATAGGAGATAGGGATTAAGGAGGGTGCTTGTGGTGAGCACCAGCTGTTGTATGGGAGTGTTGAATCATTAAATTGTACACCTGAAACTAATAATACACTGTATGTTAACTAACTGGAATTAACTAAAAATTAAAAAAAAAAAAAACTTTGTGTCAAGTTTCACTAAACCAAAATAATCCCAGAAAGAAATTGATGATCTGAAGTACTAGAGAGAAGATAAAATAGTAAACCAACTGGAAATTCATAACGAGGGGTGGTTGTTGTAAAGGATGCATAGGACTTCATTAACCACAGGTAACTATTTCTTTAGCCTCTTTTCCAAGTGGTTGTGGCCGGTTCTATGTTCCTGGCATATCTGTATTAGTGCCCGTGTCTGACAAATAAGGAACTGTTTCTGTGTTACTGTCATGTGTATGCTAGAGGTTGTCTCATCAATTGATTAATTCATTCAACTTGTTCTAGAGGGATATGAGAATTATATTAGCTTAAGCATTATAACTTGATTTCTTAAATGAGATTCTGTCTCATGGCCATATATTTAAAAATAGGCAGGCTATTTTTATTTCAAGTCCCATCCATGGTAATTTATCTACACTATCATTGCATTTAAGTAAAATGATGGTAAATGAGATAAAACATAGAGTGATATTAACTAAGATATATCACTAAATATGTCCAAATGATATCTATTTCTAGATTTATTAAGAAAATTTTTATGAAAAAACATCAGCAGAAATAATTTTTCTCTAGTTTGTTATTTGAAAAATAACACTCACAAAAACTTCATATTCAATATTTCACCCCCACTGGCCTTTAATAAAATTTTCCAAATAGTGAGCTTTGTGTCATTGCATGTGCTAAATTAAAAATACAAAGTGGCATATGGATGTTTACAGTACAAGAAATAGGAGATATATATTTTATTTAGAATTTTTTTTTACTTCACTCTCCAAGTTTTAAAGGAATTTTGGAAAGGCATTTTATTTAAAAAATGCAATGTTTATTATATTGATGTTTCAGATATGTAATACCTAGCATCAGATTGTGTTGCAGTGGATCACTAGTCAAAGAAATTGTTAGTGGCCTGTCCATTTTTCCTGATTTTTTGCTAGTAGAGTTTGACATGTTTGGGCAACAGCAAAATCACACCTGATAATGGATCAAGATTGCTCTAAGCCAACTAAGGTTCTGATGTTCTTTTTATTCTTTGCTGCTAGGAGTAAGCTTATAATCTACTTCTAGCCAATAAAAGGCTAAAGGGAGGTCTTTTAGAAAGAAGAGGGTTATCTTCAAAAACCATCACTTTTCTAGTCAATGACATAGACATGGTGGCATCACTTTCTCTGAATATATTTTATTCCTTCCTTAAACAGTTATTGAGGCCTGGACTTATAACATATATACATCTTGCAAACACAAATAATATAATCAAGTCATTTGCAAAGACGCTGCTGAATATCTGAATCAGTATCACTGGCCACAAATACACAGACATCTTGGTATTGGGAAATAGTGATCTTTATTTATTTTTTAAAGATTTTATTTATTGTTCATGAGAGACACGGAGAGCTAGGCAGAGACATAGGCAGAGGCAGAAGCAGGGTCCCTGCAGGGAGCCTGATGCAGGACTGGATCCCAGGACACCGGGATCACTACCTCAGCTGAAAGCAGACACTCAACCACTGAGCCATCCAGGTGTCCCAATCTTTATTCTTTTTTAAAGGCATCTATCTATCTATCTATCTATCTATCTATCTATCTATCATCTATCATCTATCTATCATCATCTATTTTTTGAGAGTATGAACAGGGGAAAGGGTAGAGGGAGAGGGAAAGAGAATCTCTATCAGACTCTACACTGAGAATGGAGCTCAACATGGGACTAGATCCCAGGACCCTGGTATCATGACTTGAGCCAAAACGAAAAGTTGGACACTTAACCAACTGAGTACCCTAGGAATATAGTAATTTTTAATTAAGCCACTGTCAGTTGGATTTTCTTTATTCTTGCTTTCGAAAGAACTTATCTCTAATGCAATGGCAACCACTGAAATTTGCCTGAGGTGTTAATATTACAACATTGGTATGTGAATTTATATCTATATGTATGAACACATGTTCTGTATCTACTATTTAAAAACCAAACACCTGTCTCCAAATTGCAATTTAGCTTCTTTTTCATCTCCTGGTATCTCTCGGGTATGTACCTACCATTCTCAGCCTCAGATATTTCAATGTGAAATGTGTCTGGACATTTCATCAGCATCTCAATTATTCATATTTATTTGATTTTCTTAGATAGCTAATGTGCAACGAACTAAAAGCTTTTGATTGTTTTCTATTGTAAGAAGTTTCGTACCACTAATGTTTAGGTAATATGTACAGGGATAAAGGATGCCCGATGAATTGACATGTTAGAACCGCTCAATCCCTTATATTTTCTTGACTCTCCTTTTACTGTTGTTCATTCTCTGCGGTTTGAAGATACTCCTGGTTCTGAAGAAAGTGAAACATAGTGACCACTGGAATTATCAGTGGACCAAACTATCAAGCCACGCTGCACTAAGAAGCTTAGAGGAAGCACCCAGTTTCTGATAAAAGTTCATTGGAAATGCCTGGGTGCTCAGTGGTTGAGCATATGCTTTTGGTCCAGGGTGTGATTCTGGGGTCCCGTGAACGAGTCCCACATTGAGTTCCCTGCATGGGGCCTGCTTCTCCCTCTGCCTATGTCTCTGCCTCTCTCTCTCTCTCTGTGTGTGTGTCACTCATGAATTAATAAATAAAATCTCTTAAAAAAAGTTTAGTGAATTAATGGTAACCTGAAGCATCAAAACAAATTTTAGCAAAGAAATGATTGCTCAGCGCAGCTTAGGCTAAAGGGAAAATGCTACATATATATTAGTGTTCAATAGGTTATATTTGATGTGTATGTACATACATATACATATTTGTAGTTGCATGTCATTTGGTTAGTGAATATTTTGCCTGCTGTCTATTTATTACCACTATTTCTGAAATATGACTATACTCCAGGTTCCTTGAAAAGATCTGGTATATTGCCTAACACCAAATTTGGGGGACGCAGGGGCACATTCTTTTAAAAATTTCTGTTTTTTGAACTTTCCAGTTATACCAATTTTATTTTTTTCAGAAATGTTATTTATTTATTCATGAGACACAGAGAGAGAGAGAGAGTCAGAGACATAGGCAGAGGGAGAAGTAGGCTCCCTGTGGGGAGCCTGATGAAGGACTCGATCCCAGGACCCCAGGATCACAGCCTGAGCCAAAGGCAGATGCTCAAACACTGAGCCACCCAGGTGCCTCATGCCAATTTTAATTTATCTCAATTTTATAATTTCAAAAAGCTCATTCTTTTGTAGATAAATGTAGAATATATGTATTTTACTATTTGATCAATTCATATAATTTCAGGAATATTCTTCATTATTAAAGAAGAAATCTTTGAAAAGTATCAGTATTGATCAGTATCAGTATCATCTCTGTCACTTTATCAAATATATAAAGGCTTTGAATAATTAGAGACAAATACAGTTAAAATTTTCAAACGGAGGGTGCCGGGGTGGCTCAACGGTTGAGCATCTGCCTTTGGCTCAGGTCATGATCCCGGGGTCCTGGGATCGAGTCCCACATCAGGTTCCCTGTGAGGATCCTGGTTCTCCTTCTGCCTTTGTCTCTGCCTCTCTCTCTCTGTCTTTCATGAATAAATAAATAAAATCTTTAAAATTTTTTTCAAACTGTATTAAATATATGCAGTAATTCATATTTAATTCAACATAGCATATTTAATTCAACAAGTTTATATTTCCCAAGAGAAATGAGAAACACATTTATGAAACAAATAAACCTTGACTTCTGATGGACAGATTAGCAAAAATAGTAAGTTTTAGAAATCTTTTGTCTTTGCTCCTACTTAAGATCTCTTAGTGACTTCTGTTTGCTGCCCTAATCTTTAGAGTAATTATAAAAGGTTAAACCTGTATTGGTAATCTATATCTATCAGGAAACCTTCTTGATTTTAACTGAACAATAATGACAAAAAAAGATTTTCATTTCGCTGAACTAAACATTTGTAATTAAATCACAGGATTGAAAAAAGATTAAACACTAATTAGGTGTAAATTATGGATTACAGAGTCCCCATTTTATTGAGTTGGCATCAAATCCTACCAGTATTCAGAAAGAATATTCATTTGTTAATGATGTTTATTAATTGGTAATCATAGGCAGTACTTGGTCATTACTAATTGCTCTACTAAAATATTTCAGGAGCATTTAGTCCCACTAGTATTTGGATATCATTTTTGAATTATTTTTCAAAGATCTGTTTAAAGATGGTCTCACGCTGTCATCCAATGTAAAAAAATATTTTGCTGAAAACTATCCTGTGATGGTTTTATGAGTTTCCAAGGGCAACACTGATTTTTTAAAAATTGTTACATCACCTTACTAACAATATGATCACTGAATCTATTCATTTTATTTCTTAAACATTTATAGAACAGAACTACTCACCTCCATCACTGTACTCTTAACCTTAACCAAGTTCTCATCCGTTGTCTTCATGAATTTCAGGAAGAGCTTCCCAGACGATTTCACTTTCAGGATTTTTCCCGTATTATTCATTCAATCTACTCCTCCCAGACTGCTCTTTCTAGATTACAAAAATAATCATGATGCATTCATGTTTAAATTGTGTCAGCAGCTCCTTATCCTAAATAACGTTCTTATGCAATTGGCTGAGTGATTCAGACCTCCCTATACTTCCACCCTTATCTCCCATTGTGAGATATACATATATATCATGCTCAATAATTGGTGAACTCTTTTGTGTTTCCTGAACATGCAACATTGTTTATGAAAATATGTTTTGAGGGGATCCCTGGGTGGCTCAGCAGTTTAGCGCCTGCCTTCAGCCCAGGGCGTGATCCTGGAGTCCTGGGATCGAGTCCCGCATCAGGCTCCCTGCATGGAACCTACTTCTCCCTCTGCCTGTGTCTCTGCCTCTGTGTGTGTGTGTGTGTGTGTGTGTGTGTCATGAGTAAATAAATAAAATCTTAAAAAAAAGAGAAAATGTGTTTTGAGAAGTGATGCATGAGCTAATTCTTAGGAGATAAATATAATCTAGTAGACATTCATCAACTTTACCAAAATATGTAGTTTTCCCTAAATAATTCACACTTTTCGCACTTGGAACATGCCATTACCTTTCTCTACAATGCTTTTTGTCTGTAGCTTTCAGCATCTGGCTAACTTTTACTTATTTTTTCTAGCTCACAAGCTGGTTTTTCAAAGAAATAGTTTGGAATATTCTCAGTGGGTTCACTGTCCCAAAATAACTAGTCAGTATCTCTTTCTCCCTCCTCCCCACCAATGTGTGTGTGTTCCTCTAAACATTTTTACCCATCCTTCTCGCTCTTCTACAGCATGTAACTAGATCTAAAATGAATTTAATTAAAGTTCTAATTTAGATTTTTGATGGCACTTAATCTGTGCCTCAGCCCATCTCAGGTATCAGAATTAATCACACTAGTTTTATTTCTTGAAATGTCACTGACAAGTTTTGGATGCATCATCATGGTGGTCTCAGAAAAAATTTGGGATGTGTTATCTTTTCTGTTCTCCAATAGAGTTTGTTCAAGATTGTCATTTCTTATGGAAATGATTTAAAACATATTTCTTTAATGTCTATCTATCTATTTAGATTTTCTATGTCTTTGAACTTTGGTATGATTTCTCTAGAGATTTTTCTATTCTCTATATATTGTCAAATGTATTAGCATAGATTTGTTTATACTATTTTCTTAATATTCTTTATAGATTTTTAAATCAGTAGCAATGCCCCTTTTATTTCTAAAATAATCAACTTGTCTTCTTTTTCCCTTTTCTTAATCATTATTGGTAGGGTGTTATCAACTGTATTAATATCTTCAAAAAACCAGTAATTGACTTTGTTCATTGTTTTGTATTTTAGGACTTTTTATTTCCTTGAATTTGCTCTCCTATTTAAAATATTTCTTCTGTTTTACATTTCATATTTTATCTTGCTATTATTTAGTATTTAAAATCAAGCTTAAATGATTGATTTTTACCTTTCTTCTTCTTTTCTAACATGAATTCAAGACTGTTTTTTTCTTTATGCACTATGTTGGATAAATTCCCCAAATTTTGATGTTATTCAGTCACTATATTTCAGTCCTAAAAAAAACTCCTGTTTTGGATCAATTGATTTTATACAAGTACTCTAATTTTAGAAATACAACTTAAAAAAAACTTTATTTGGGATCCCTGGGTGGCTCAGTGGTTTAGCGCCTGCCTTTGGCCCAGGGCGCGATCCTGGAGACCCGGGATCGAATCCCACGTCGGGCTCCCGGTGCATGGAGCCTGCTTCTCCCTCTGCCTATGTCTCTGCCTCTCTCTGTCTCTCTCTGTGACTATCATAAATAAATAAAAAAAATTAAAAAAAAAACTTTATTTGACAGAGAAAGAGAGAGAGCACAAGCAGATAGAGCAGCAGACAGAGGGAGAGGGAGAAGCAGGCTCCCTGCTGAGCAGAGAACCAGATGTTGGGCTTGATCCATGGACCCTGGGATCATGATCTGAGCCTAAGGCAGGTGCTTAACCAACCGAGACACCCAGGTGCCCCCAAAATATAGCTTTTTTTCTGCATTAGTTCTGTGTTGTCACACATTTTCATACATTCCAGGTACTTTTGATATTTTGAAATTTGTTGAATCCCTTTCTTATTTCATCATATGTTCCACATACACTTGAAAAAAATTAAAACTCTGTGGTTTTTTTGGTGTAATGTATAATCTTATCAATCAGACTATGTTTGTTAATTTTATTGTTAATATTATCCATGTCCATAGACTTTTTTTCCTACCCTTAAGATTGAAAATATACTGTTAAAATCTCTCACAATGATTGTGGATTTTCCTATTGTTCTTCCTGACACTGTATTTTTTTTTTTTGTTTTACATATTTTGAAGCTGTGAATTCCACTTAGGATTATAATATCTTCCTATCATATTGACCCACTTTTAATTATGAAATACTATTCAGCACTGGGAATGCTTCTTGCTTTAATGTGTAATTTGTCTGATATTAATATAGTTTCTACATACAATTTGGATGGATTTTAATAGCATACTTTTCATAATTTTAGAGTCAGTATTTCTGTTCTCTATATCTAAAGTATGTTTTGGTTAAATAACTTTTGTGGATCATGATTCCCTCAGCTACAGAAGTCTTTATGAGATTAACCTCTTTAGAATTTCCCACCCCAGCTCCCAGCATCCTACTGATGGAGCTTCAAAATCTGGCAGTATGGGGATCCCTGGGTGGCGCAGCGGTTTGGCGCCTGCCTTTTGGCCCAGGGCGCGATCCTGGAGACCCGGGATTGAATCCCACGTCAGGCTCCCGGTGCATGGAGCCTGCTTCTGCCTCTCTCTCTCTCTCTTTCACTCTCCTCTGTGTGACTATCATAAATAAATAAAAATTAAAAAAAAAAAACAAGCAAAAAAAAACCCAAAAATCCGGCAGTATGTTGATCGGTAGGATGACCTTATCCCTGGAGCTGTCCCTCTCGCCTAGTTATTTTTGTTCTCTAAGCACTGGGAGATTGCAAGAAATTTTACTCTGCCTTTAAAAGCTTTGGCCTAATTTCCAAGTCTCCCTGATGGCCCGGGAAGTCAGTAAAGGTTTCAGAGGGAAATAAATAACTGTGTTAGCATCTTCTGAAGTTTCCAATCTGTTATTCACATGCTGTATTAGTCTCCGTGTGCCACCATAACAAGATTCCACAGACTGGGTGACTTGAACGACAGAAATTTATTTTCTCCCTGTTCTGGAGGCTGGCAGGCCCAGATCAGGGCTCCAGCAGAACTGGCTTCTGGTGAAACCTTTCTCTCAGCTTGCAGATCAAGCTTTCTCACTGTGTCCTCGCATGGCCTTCTCTCTGTGTGTATGCATGGAGAGAGAGAGTTGTGGCATCTCTTCCTTTTCTTATGTCCTTTTGAGCATCCACTGAGGGAAAGTGCCTTTACCATACCTCAGAATATATTTTGGCAAGAGTTTCTAGCACTCTAAAAGCCAGTGGGGAAACTATATTAGGGAATGAATGCTTTTTAAATCCTTTTCAAATTGCATTCATTCAGTTATTTGGCACCTACTTTGTGTTCTACACTGCTATGATCTGAATATTTGTGTCTCCCAGAATTCATATGTTGAAATTCCTTTTTAAAATTTTTTATAAAGATTTTATTTATTTGACAGAATGAGACAGAGAGACAGCAGAAGCAGAAGGAATGGCAGGCAGAGGAAGAGGGGAAGCAGGTTCCTGGCTGATCAGAGAGCCCAATGTGGGGCTGAATCCCAGGACCCTGGGACCATGAACTGAGCTGAAGGCAGATGCTTAACCGACAGCCACTCAGGTGCCCCACATTTTGAAATCCTAAAATCTGATATGATGGAATTAGGAGGAGGGGCCTTGAGGAAGTGCTTAGGTCATGAGTGTGGAGCCCATATGATTGGAGTTAGTGCCCTTATAACAGGCCCCAAAGAGCTTGTGAGCCCCACTTCACCATGCAAGGATAGTGAGAAGCCTGCACTCTATAGTTCAGAAGAGGGGCCTCAGCGACTATGTTGGCACTCTGACATCAGACTTCCCGCCTCCAGAACTGTGAGAAATAAGTTTGTTGTTTATAGCCCTCCCAATCTGTAGTATTTTGTTATAGCAGCCTGAACAGACTAAGGTAGGCATCTTCCTAGCTGCTGCTTGAGGATGTGATTTTAACAGATAAATCTCTACCATTATGCTTATAATATTCTAGTCTGAGATAGATACAAAAAAAAATATTAGTTGCAGTTCTAAGGGTTACAAAAAATAAAATAAAGCAGAGTGAGAAGATGGTGAGAAATAGGAAATATACTTATTTTGGGTAAAATACTCTAAAGAGGAGACAGTTGAATAGAGACCTGAAAAGCAAAGGAATGAGCCAGGCAGATGTCTGGAAGGTAACATGTCCTGCAGAAGAAACAAGTTCAGAGCTCTTGTAAGAGCATATGCTGCATTTGGAAAGACTGTCCTATAATACTTCTAAAATACTTCTTCTGGTCTTCCTTTTAATTAGTGAAGAATTGACTCTTGGAGTGGAGTTACATTTTCCATCTTAGATAAATATATTAATTCTCTTTTACCTCTAATTTATATCATATTCTCATCATTCATTATTCTTCAATAAGTTATAACAATTGTTACTGTGTAGTGGAAGTTAAGTAAAATTGTGGTAGCTAATAGTTATTCAACCCTCATTACACGTTTCTAAGAGAGAATGGTAAATTTTACATACAATGCTTAATTTCCCCAAATACCCCCTATTTATTTTGTAAAGGAAAATATCTTTAGCCTCTTTTGTAAGACAAAGAAGAGGCTCAAAACAGATGAGAAATTTTCCTAATTTTGTGCACATAGAAGATTGGGAAAGTAGAAACAGTATGTGTGGAGGACTGTACTAAAGAGGGCAGATATAAATATTAATAAGACTTTTGCCCTGCTCTTGGGGGATTCATGAGCCATTAAGACAGGTGTACAAAGAGACAGTTAAACTGTGACCTAATATGCAGTACAGAAGTTGCTCACAGAGTTGACATAACAGCATGGTCAACGAGCATCTGAGGTTTCCTGTATAAATTCATAGCCCTGCAGGATAAGAATGAGGCTGATGAGCTTGAGTCCAAATTAAAGAGTATGAAAGAGAGAAGAAATTGCCAGATCAGAATGTAGGCATAAAGGGGCTCCTGTATGCTAGAGAATCAAGACACATTCCTATCATAATTGGAGCAGGGGGCTATACGGGTAAAGCAGGAGACAGAACTTGCAAGAGTCATGAAACATCTATATAGCAAATTCAAAAGCTTAGACTTTATTTTCTTTACAGTGATGAGCTATTCAAAGTGTGTGAGCAGAGAAGTGATATTCTTTGGATTTTTGTTTTATAAAGATGAGTCCATTGATTTTGTAGGGAGTATAATGTAAAATGAATAAACTGATCTAAGAATAGCTATTGAAATGCATTTTATACTACTACACTTCAAAGGTCACAGCAAAGCACCCATCTTATGTGTGAGCAATAGTTATTAAGGATATTTCCTTTCACATGTGTAGTTTTTTTCTTCATTTTATTTTTAATTCAGCTGACAAGGGGACCTAGTCTACTTTTTTATGCTAAAATGACTTAAAATATTTGTGTTAGCTAGTGCTTGAATTTTTAATTAAAATTTATGATATTGATTATGTTTATAGATATTGATTTTCTTAGATGGCAAATGTTGGCCTGAAGGAATTTAGTTTTGTTTTCTATTAAGCCCTGAATACAGTCATAAAAATATAATGAAGAGTTAATTAGTTTATGCCGTGTATTGGACTTACCAACAGTGTTGGGAAATAAACTTTTAAGATCATATTTTTCTATTTTATCTGCTAATTATTTGAAAATTAGTTGACACATTAAAGATGACCCACCCTATGAGTATATTTAATTTACAAATATAATACCATACACATTCCTATACTGTTTGGAAAATTCATCAAATTTTTATATAGACAGGCTTATGTTAAAATTTTCTTTTGCCCAAACCATGCAATTATTTAATTCATCCTTTAGCTGGGACTAATATTTAAACATCAGAATGCTTGACTGGCTGAATAAACAATTTTTAGTATTTTTATTCATAAAAGAGCTAAAAAGGACCCTAACTGAATAGGTATTTTAGACTTGGAAAGGCATATGATTGTTTAGAGATTATTTTTACTACAAAAATACATAATGATTTCATGATATAATTGCATGATACTATAAGTATACTTATTGTATACTATAACTGGTACTGTAAGTAATGAAGACATTTTTAAAAATATTATTCTATAGGCTTATATTTTGCTATTGAGTTTCCATCTTGTCCAGTGAGATGATCTCAGGATAACTGATGTAACATTTGGCAGGATAGCAAAAGTCAGTTTTTTTCTACACAACTTTCTCCTCTATCATATTAGTAGAGATGAAAGACAGCAGAATCAGACTTTTGTGGAAATACTTTACGAATAGGCTGATTGTTCCTATGAGGAATTCCTGGAACATATAGCATATTACATAATCTGCACACATTAAGAAATATATTTTACAGGCATACCTTGGAGACATTACAGGTTTGGGTTCCAGACTGCTACAATAAGGTCATTAAAGCAAATCAAATGATTTTTTTTTTGTTTTCCAGTGCATACAAGTTACGTTTACACAACACTATATTAAGTAGTGATGGTGTCATGTCTACAAAAGACAATTTTTTTGCATTTTTTTATTAGAGTTTGATTGCCAACATATAGTATAACACCCAGTGCTCATCCCATCAAGTGCCTCCCTCAGTGCCCATCAACCAGGTACTGCATCCCCCGCCCACCTCCCCTTCCACCACCCCTTGTTCGTTTCCCAGAGTTAGGAGTCTCTCATGTTCTGTCACCCTCACTGATATTTTCACTCATTTTCTCTCATTTCCCCTTTATTTCCTTTCACTATTTTTATATTCCCCAAATGAATGAGACCATATAATGTTTGTCATTTTCTGAGTGACTTATTTCACTCAGCATAATACCCTCCAGTTCCATCCACCTTGGAGCAAATGGTGGGTATTCGTCATTTCTGATGGCTGAGGAATATTCCATTGTATACAGAGACCACGTCTTCTTTACCCATTCATCTGTTGATAGACACCAAGGCTCCTTCCACAGTTTGGCTATTGTGGACATTGCTGCTGTGAACATCGGGGTATTAAAAAATACTTTATTGCTAAAAAATGCTTTCAGTGAGTCATAATCACTGATCACAGATCACCATAATAGTGTATACTACATTAATATATATTGTATATGTAAATTACATATAATAAAGAATATAATAATGGAAAAGTTTGAAATATTGCTAGGATTACCAAAATATGACAGAAAGACAAAGTGCTCAAATGCTGTTAGATATATGGTGCCATTAGAGTTGATGGATGGAGGGTTGCCACAAACTTTTGATTTGTAAAAAATGTAACATCTACAAAGCATTATAAAGTGAAGCATAGTGAAACAAGATATGCCTGTATATACAATTATTTTATTATTAATTATTTCAGTTATAATTAATGGGTTTAATGTATTTTGCTACCCACACAGTAGAGCCTCTGTTTGTATATTAAACATTGAGAAATGTATTTTTAAATGATCACTTATCTCAAAAATATTAATTGAACATTTACTATGTGTCAGGTTGTATGCTAGGCACTTGAAATATAGCAGTAGGCAAGAGCTAGTCTCTGCCTTCAGTGAGTCCACAGTAAGGGGAATAAAATAAGTAAAAAGATTATTTTTGTATAAGTAAAGATATTTCAGATATTAATATAATATTGAAAATGATAGGTAAGAGATAAAAGCATGAATATCTACTTTTGTTATTTATGTATTTACATATTTATTTATTTATTTGAGAGAGAGAATGAGTGCACAAGGAGGGAGGGAGGAGCCGAGGAAGAGGGACAAGCAGACTCTGCACTGAGCCTGGAGCCCCACACAAGGCTCCATCCCATGACCCTGGAGATCATGACTTGAGCTGAAATCAAGAGTTCTGATGCTTAACTGACTGAGCTACCCAGTTTTCCCTTTATTTTGTCTTAAAAATAAACTAATCAAAATAAAGTCTCCATGCTATAGTTATATCACGTTACATAATGTCTGAATATGGGCCATTCTACAGTGTAATCCCTTAGAATTAAAACTAACTGATATTTTTCAGGTACTCAGTCTTGCTAAATTTTGTTCAAAGAGATCTATATGTGTTAGTCACTTCTTTCTCAGAATAATCTAATGAGATCGGTACTATGGTTATCTCCAATTTTGCAATGGAGGACACTAAGATTCCAAGTGTTAGATAACACTCTCCAAATAGAGAACATGGTGGTGAAAATGACAGTTATGCTCTGTCAATTTGGATTTAAGATTATATGTGCTTAATCATTTTTCTGTTGCAAAAGGTGATAAATGTGCTGCTCTGGTAGACTGAGTATTTTGGTTGAAAGTACACTGAAGGCATGGTTTGATAAAATCCGTTGTTTGAAAAATCCGATTTCATTTGATTAACTTTTCCTAATATGTAACAGATAGTGCCTTTTTATCAAGGAGATACTTCACAAATAACATGATGAAAATTTTGATGAAACATTTGCAAATTGCATGGTAAAGTTTGAATTATTCTATTTTTCTAATTAGAAAACTTTCTCTTGCCTTTAAAAAAGGAAGATTAAAAGATTAAAATTATCTAAACATTCTCTGGGTGTACATCATTTTTGTAATTTATTCAACTCGTAATTCAACACCTATTGGTAATTTGTACATTGGAAAATGATTAGAAAGTGCTGGGCATTATCCTGATCCCTATGGAACTAAAAATCAAAAAAGCATAACTTCCTACAGAAAGGTGTGAAAGAAAAGGCTCTAGGGAAATTTTACAGGAGCTAATTAATTCAGTCTGCCACAATAATGTTGCAACATTCACTTTATAAGGTTTCTTTCTGAAAATTAGATGTTAGTTTTGAAGTGTTAATATATTAAAATTCATGCAAATTATCTCAAATAGTTGCTAACTTATGGATTTTCATTTGTTACAACAGTTGTAGGCTTTACAGAATCAAATATGCAAATGTTGAGTGATCTAAAGAAAAAATTCTTGGGCATGATTAATTGCCAAATTCTTTTATCTGAAAGAATTGAGATGAAACTATTTTTATTAAGATTATTCATGTTCATTTAAAATGGTGGATTGATATACTGAAGTTAAAATGGGCTCAAGCATAGCAAAGTGTTTAGCGAGACCAAAGTGTTTGTTATTTAGGAAAAAACAACCACCTCTAAAAATATGCTAATAATTAAAGAATGTAGGATGCCTTCAGAGGATTCATCATAGTGTGCAGCCAAATTTATGTACAACATGTCACCTAAAAATAGCCATTGATAAATAAAATAGAAATTTTGATTCTCAATACATAATAAGGGACAAGTAAGTCATTGCCACTATCATACTGATCACTGACTATGTTCCAGATGTTGTCTTAAGTGCCTTGCATTTACTATCTATTAAAAAAGAAAGAATTTCCAATAATCCTCAAGCAAAATTCGAGAAAATAAACTCTAGTTTAAGGTGAAAAAACTATGTAGTAGGAACTCAACAAGAGAGAAATCAGAGATCAGTTTTTGTTGGTTTGTATTTTGTTCATTTATTTAAATATAGCTCAGTGTATCCTGAATTAGATTCAAAACGGTGTGTATACTATTGTGACAGATATGTGCATAATATTATGAAAAATGAATTTCCATTGCTTCATTTGTCTTTTAATGTAGATACAGCTGGGGATAGACAAGAGCTGTGTTCTAATTGTTTAAAAAAATTAGAAATTCTTCTAAGTTTTTTGGCATTCCCGAAAGCAATTCCTGTGGGAAAATTGGATGTGATTTTTCTAAAGCTTTTTCTTCAAAGATTAGTTTTTATGGAAAAATTGGCTGATATAAACGACATTATTATATTCTGTAGCTTAAACAGGAGAACACCTCAAAGTCATGTTGCTTCTGTATGTCAGAGGAATCCACCTTGTGTGAGGAGCGTACACAAAGGACCATTGCAGAACAATTGAGAGGACTCCTACCCACACCATTTCCTAAAATGTAGGGATTATCTCTTATGTAAATTGCCTAGAAGTCAGATACTGGTCTAAGCATATGACCTAATTGTTATTATTAGACACAAGAAATTTGACAAATACTTCTAGGAATAGAGTTTGTGAAAAAGGCTGTCATTTTGAATGAAAGGGTAGTAAATAATAGAGGATAAGAAAACTTGAGTCACCAGGATGATCCGAGGTAGACAGCTATTTGGAGTTTGTTCACATCATTGAACAATTTGGCACACAATGGAACCTAGAAGATATTCATATACACTTAGGAATTTAGTATGCTGGAATATTGTTATTTTTTTAATTTTTTTAAGTTATAGAATATTAGTTTACCTAATGTGGAAGTAAAGGCATTGGCTTTTTCATAACAGACTTTAGAGGCGAACTATAAGCCCCTGTCCTAGCAAAAGAACTGTCTACATGTAAAATAGAGGATAATAAAAAATGAGAGAGGGGCAATGGAATGAAGATATGCTTCCATCCTCATAATGTCAAAAATAACAACAAACACACAAGCCTTAGGCTTGTCATATTATTTATACAATAAATTGAGAGTCCTCGTTATACTGGCATCAAAATAAAAAGAGAATCCAAATTTCACAAATACATTTGAAAAATAAGCAATATAATTGTGGAGACAAATGCTCACATTCTCACTAACCAGACTTCCAATATAGAAATGACAAAAACAGGAGACCTATCAGAGGGTAAAACAGCATTTAGTTTCTATGTGGGTTATTATATCAGTTGCTCTTGCTGTGTTTTATGATTTTTTTGTTCACATGGAAAAGAATCTCTGTCCAGAGCTGTAAAATCTGTACAAATGTATAATAAGCATATTTCCTCAAACAACAAGAAATGTAACATTTCTATGGTTTGAGGATCTTGCAGACTGATTCTCGTAAGTAAAAAACAAACACATTTTTAGTAAATTAAGGAGCTTGTTGTCGCTGCAAACTATAATTTCTTTAGGTGACTTACTGTAATTCTCTTGTGATTACATAGTTAACATGGAAACTGATTCAGTAAATTTACTTGGCATGATTTAATATATGAAGATTAATTCTTTTTCACTAAAGTTAAAATCAAGGTTTTTATGACTAGATATTTTTCAGTTCAATATATTTGCTTCTATGAAACATGAAACTCCTAGAGTGTACCAACAGTAAGAATAGTGTTAAGGGGGCCCATGAATGAACTGCAAAATAAAACTGATTCTAGGATAAATTACTAACTGTAAGAATCTGTTTTTATTTATGTTTTTCTGATGTCCATACAATATTATGGAAATTATATGTATGTATAGAAATATTCCCTTTGACCTATCAAGATATTTTTTCATAATTTTGATGTTAATATTAGAGTAATTTTCACATTCATTATGGGAATTCTTCTCTCCTAGTGATCTATATCCACAGCATCTCGACCATTCACTCACACGCTCACATGCTGGAGTTTCTAATTACAAATAATTGTACTTTATTTAAAGCATGATTTCATTTTAAGCATCAACTTTATTTAATTTTTTTTATTTTTATTTATTTATGATAGTCAGAGAGAGAGAGAGAGGCAGAGACACAGGCAGAGGGAGAAGCAGGCTCCATGCACCGGGAGCCCGACATGGGATTCGATCCCAGGTCTCCAGGATCGCGCCCCGGGCCAAGGCAGGCGCCAAACCGCTGCGCCACCCAGGGATCCCTAATTTTTTAAAGATTTTATTCATGAGAGACACAAAAAGAGCCAGAGACACAGACAGAGGGAGAAGCAGGCTCCACGCAGGAAGCCTGACATGGGACTTGATCCCGGGACTCTAGGATCACGCCCTGGGCTGAAGGCAGGTGCTCAACCGCTGAGCCACCCAGGCGTCCCTTAAGCATCGACTTTAAAAGATTGCAATGATCCAACTTTTTATTTATTTTTATGTAAAAGTTATACAGGGCTACCTTCTTAAGATTCTCTGCCTAGTTAGAGTCCTTTACTATACGTATATCCCTTCCTGTGTTTATTGCCCCTGCTATGACCTCTCTACATACCTTATTCTTAACTATCATAGTTCATCAGTATCTTTATCCCTTTATCTTTATCCTCAACTTCCTGTGTATTGGTTTTACTTACTTACAAAAACTCCAAATCTGGTTAAACTCATTAGTTTTTTTTACACAAAGTCTGAAGGCTGGCAGCTGAACACAATTGGTATGAAAGCAAACCATATCAGTTGCTTTTACTTTAAATTTTTGAGCACACATTTCAAGAGACCATCTGCTGAAATCTTATTTCACTATTTTTTCTTCAGTTTCAGAGATAGAATTTACTGAATCATCAGTTGCATATAACACCCAGTGCTCATTACATCATATGCTCACCCTAATGCCCATCACCCAGTAACCTCATCCCCTCATCCATCTCCCCTCCTCCTCCTTATTTTGTTTCTAGAGTTGAGTTTCTTATGGTCTTTCTCCCTCTCTATTTTCATCTTATTTTATTTTTCCTTCCTTTTCCCTATGTTCACCTGTTTTATTTCTTATGTTCCACATGTGAGTGAAATTATATGTTGTCTTTCCCTGGCTGTTTGACTTAGTGTAATACCCTCTAGTTCCATTGACATTGTTGCAAATGGCAAGATTTCATTCCTTTTGATGGCTGAGTAACATTCCATTACACACACACATGTGCATATACACACACAAATACATACACCACGTCTTCTTTATCCATTCATCTGTCAATGAACATCTGGGCCCTTTCCATATCTTGGCTATCGACATTGTTGCTGTAAACATTGGGGTACATGTGCCCCTTCGAATCACTATGTTTGTATCCTTTGGAAAAATCCCTAGTAGTGTAATTGCTGGGTCTTAGGGTAGCTCTATTTTTAACTTTTTGAGGAATTTTCATGTTGTTTTCCAGAGTCGCTGTGCCAGTTTGCATTCCCACCAATAGTTTAATAGCTTTTTCTTTCTCCATATCCTCGTCAACATCTGTTGTTCCCTGGGTTGTTAATTTTAGTCATTCTCACTAAGGAGGTGATATCCATCTTGGAAAACATTATTCCCATTGTGTGATAGGATGCTTGAGTCTTCTATTCCATCACTTTCACTGGCAGCTTTTTTACAATCTATCAAATTTTTATCTGGCTTCTCATTTTTTACTCCTAAACTTTGCATTCTCAGACTTTATTTTTGCTCCCCCCAAAACTACCCTCAGGTGCAAGGATTCACTATAATGAGTCATATAACTCATAAAGGCTTTTATATTTATGGTTATGGTTTCTTATGGCAAACAGAGATTGAAATCAACAAAGACAAAAGACGATGTGTGATGGTATATTTGAACATTGCTAACCCTGGAGGGGCTCACCTGAGCTTTGATATCCAGTATATTTATTAAGGGATAGTTATATCGACATGAAGTGCTGTGTAACTGACCTTAGTTACTCAGTCTCCAGCTTCTCCAGAGGCCAAATTGATAGAGAATTACCCAAGGTTATGTAAATCACAGTTAACATAAACTATCTGGCATGACTCAAGGCTCTGCAGATACAAAGACATTTTTATCCTGTAAGATGTTTCAAGTGCCTAGAGATTAAATCCTAGGAACTGGTCAATAGCCAGGATTTTTTTTTTTTTTTTGGAATGTGTAGTTTGAATGCTTAAACCTGTTAACTCTTTAAGGCACACCCTCTTTTTAATCTACACATTCTTACCATATGATTCCATGGTTTAAAAACCTTGACTATGCTAGGTAACAACAAACGCCACTTCCGTCAACTCCACTAAACTCCACGCAGACATGTAGACTATTTATTAAAGACCTAACAATTGGCTCTAATTTCTCTCCACAATTTTCAGCTCTAGTATACACATGCTTGCCATTAACCTTATTATTGATAGAATAAGCTCATTACTTCTCTACTTTGTATTTGCCTATGTGTCTTCCTTTGGTCAAAGCAATAGAATTAAAGCGGCCATGTGCCAGTTCTGAGGCTAGGCCTTCCTCCCTTGTACCTTTGTTATTTGCCATAAGATTTGGCTTGGATTAACTTCTTGGTGCCAGACACCGGAAGCTGGTGTCTCTTTGGCCCACAGGACTGCAATAGAAATCAGAGTCATTTCACTATATATAGTTAGTTAGTTTAGTTTAGTTAGTTATAGTTACAGTTATAGTTATAGTTATAGTTTAGTTATAGTTATAAAGCTTAGGGGTGCCTGGGTGGCTCTGTTTGCCTTTGGCTCAGGTCACAATCTCAGGGTCCTGGGCTTGGCTGTGTCTGGCTCCTTGCTAAGCAGAGAATCTGCTTCTTCTCCAGAGCTCACTTGTGCTCTCTCTCTCCAATAAATAAATAAATAAAATATTTAAAAAAGTAATATTTTTAGGTTTATTTAAGTAATCTCTACCCCCAACGTGGGGCTTAAACTCTCAACCCTGAGGTCAAGAATCACATGTTCTTCCCACCGAGTCAGTCAGGTGTCCTGAGATACACAATCGTTGTATTGAGGCTCTGGGTTTTAGAATGGTTTATTTCTTAGAATTATTGTGAAAAGAGTTGACTAATACATTATTTAAAATCTTTACTGGGTAGTAATAATGAGTCTCAGTTTCATGAACATCTAAAAGGTCAGTGCTATTTTGATAGCAAGAATAACCTTAATTTTTGTATTACTCAAATTCCTTACCTGTAAATTGAAGCAACAATAACACCAACCTCAGACTTTTTTTTTGTTAAAATCACATGTTAATTTATGTATGGTTCATAGTACCTTGTGCCATCATTCATAGTGATAAAAATATCCATTATATTGAAATAATTTTTGTCAATGCTTTGTAACCTCAAACTTAAAGTTTAGTTTATCTCTGATTTAGAGCAGAATTCTAGATTCTCATCTTCAAACTTCTCATCTTCAATAAAATGCAAAAATCAATATTAACACTTTAAATATTGCCATGATGTATTCGATTTCCCAAGCCAAAAACTTAGAATTCCCTGTTCCTTTCTTTTCCTCACATTTTTCTTCACCAAGTTTTGTTACTGTAATTCCAAATCTTACCATCAGTGCTAATACATCTTTAATCTAAGACAGCTTCATCTATCATCAGGAATATTTCAGGAGCTTCTAAACTGATGTCTATGATTTCTGTTGTCCTCTTGCCTATGGCAGTGTCTCCACTCAGTAGTTGTGTCACCTTCAGACTTAACAATCTGAAAATAGCACACCTATACACAAAATCATTTAATAATCCCTCTTATCATTCTCCATGAAATCTAAAATCTTCTAAACTCTGTGTAGTCTGTATTCCCTTTACTACCATTCAAGAGAGGAAAAGGTGAGATAGACATAAATAATACAGAGTATCTTAAAGTCAGGTAATGATCAATGTCAATAATATATATGGAAGGAAAGGAAATGGGGCCTCCAGTGGCGATGAAAAGCTATTTAGACAGATAAGCAAGCAAGACCTTCCTTTAGACTTCTGATTGACAAAATATTCAAGTAATATGAAGAACAAAAAGAAACTTGGAAGCGCAAAGCCCTAAAATCATAGCAACATTGAGAAACAGCAGGACAGCCTGTAGCGGGAACAGGCAAGATGACCTGTAGTTAGAACACAGTGAAGAATCAGGGGAGTGATAGGTGATTATGTGAAGGAAGATTAAGTTATATGATACCTTTGTTGGTGAAATCCAACTTTCTATCTACTTCATGCCTGAGAACCTGGCAACATCAGGTACCGAGAAAAAAATCCACAACAATGCTGACCCCCTCACTCTAACGTCATTACCATTTACCTCAAATGCGCTCCAAATGCTGCCTGCCAATCTCACAATATTGTCCTAGTTCATTCACTCTTTCACCCACTGGTCATTAATTTCATAGCCTTTTATCTCTCTTTTTATTTTTAGATTTTATTTATTTATTCATGCGAGACACACACAGAGAGACAGACAGAGAGAGAGAGAGAGAGAGAGAGAGAGACAGAGGCACAACACAGGCAGAGGGAGAAGCAGGCTACTTGTGCAGGCTCCATGCAGGGAGCCTGATGTGGGACTTGATCCAGGCTCTCCAGGATCAGGCCCTGGGCTGAAGGGGGCGCTAAACCGCTAAGCCACCAGGGCTGCCCCATAGCCTTTTATCTCTTAATAAATCTCTTCCTACCCAATTCTAGCTCTCAGCTCCTGACCTTTCTTTCTCTTTCAATGAGAGAATTGAAAGTGTAAGAGAACTTCCGAGTCCCACTGCCATATTTACCTTAAGCTCCTATTCTCTGTAGTTACTCTTGTTACTATAGGTGAACAATTTTTTTTTTTTTTTGCAACAAAAGTCAAACTCTCTAACTAGTACTCTCATTCAATTAGCTGTGTACCCCTTACCCTTAATCTAATGAAAGATAACTATGTAACAATTTTCTGGTCTTAATTCTGAATGAGTTTATGTTTTCCTCTTGACTGGATCTTTTGCATCTTCCCACAAACATATTTTAAAAAATCACTTGACCTTTCTAGATACCACCACATTTCTTTTCTTCTTCTTCTTTTTTAAATCTTTACAGAAAATTGTTAGATTTTCTTTGATACCTCTGGTCTCTTTCTCACTTCAACCTACTTCCTCCAGACTTTCAATTCCTAAGGTACACTAAAACTGCCCCTAATTAATCACTAATGATCCTTCTGTGGCCAAACCCAGTGGTTAAAATATAGTCTTGATTGTATTTGACTGATCAGCAGTACATGGCCCAGATGTTTGTTTTTTTTTTTTCCTATTTTTTCTTCCCTGAAACCTCCTGCACTTACCTTCAAAAACAAAATCCTATCTGCCCTCCTAACTTTCTATCTAGTTGGTCTTAACCTCACTTTTTGGTTCTTTATGTTGTTGACCTCTAACCATGGAGTTCTCCAGGCTTCAGTTCTTGGCCCTGCCTTATTTTCTATTTACATACTATTTTATTTTATTTTATTTATTTTATTTTATTATTTTATTTATTTATTTTTTAGACACAGAGAGAGAGAGGCAGAGACACAGGCAGAGGGAGAAGCAGGCTCCCTGCAGAGAGCCCAAAGTGAGACTCGATCCCAGAACCCTGGGATCACAACCTGAGCTGAAGGCAGATGCTCAGCCGCTGAGCCATCAGGCACTCCTATTTATACACATTTATTTAATGAGCTCATCTACTTTCATGTTTGTATAAATAAGCACACAGATTTCTTTCCAGACTCACACATAGCCTATTTGATATTTCCACTTGAATATCTACTTAACATCAAAACCTGCTGTAGTTTTGCTTTCCCCTATAGTCAGCTCTATTCTGCTCTTTTCTGTAATAAATGACATCATTCCAGTAGATTTTTAGGACAAAGACTTTACAGGCAATTTTGACTTCATTCTTTTACATCCTATATTTGATCCCTAACCAACATTATAAGTTCTACATTCAGAGTATATTTAGAATGCCCAATTAATCCATTTCTGAAACAGTCATTGCTACTACTCTGGGAAAATAGCATAAAATCTTTCTTGAATTACTGTAATAATTTCTTGAATGTTTCCCCTGCTTCTACCACTGTCCTTTTTCAGTCAGTTCTTAACATAACATCTATATTTAGCCAATTAAAACATAATATGATCCATTCACTCTTCTGTTCCAATCCCCTAATATCAAGGGTGAATGGTTCTCCCACCCTCCTAATTCTTGAAACTTTTCTCCCATTAACCACTTCTTTTAGGTTCATCTCCAGCCAGATAGGAGCCACCTTTTAGGGTCAGAAACTTTGAACTTGTGTTTTCCCATGCCTGGAATTTTTTCCAGTGATTTTCACAGAGGTCTGTCCCTCTCAGGTCTAAACTGATGTATCACCATCTGCCTCTGGCTTTTCCTGATTGTATTCGTTCCCCAGAACTTCTATACAAGGTTACACAAACTAGGTGGTTTGGAGAACAGCAATGTATTCTCATACAGTTCTGGAGGCTGGAAGTCTAATGTCAAGGAATTAATCAAAAGTTAGTTCCTTCAGAAGGCGCTAAAAGAGAATCTCTTCCATGTGTCTCTCTCTTAGCTTATGTTGTTGAGCACAAACTTTTGGCATACCTTGCCTCGTGGGTGCATCACTCCAATCACAGCCTCCATCTTCACACAGTATTTTCTGTTTCTCTGTTTCTTGTGGCCAAATTCTCTCTCTGTCTCTTTTCCCTTCTTATAAGGACATCAGTGATATTAAATTAAGAGTTGACTCTATTCCTGCATAACTGACTTTAACTAATTACATCTGCAACAACCCTATTTCCAAATAGGTTCGTATTCTGAGGTACCAAGGGTTACATTTTAACATATCTTTTTTTTTTTTGTGGACCCAAATCAACCCTTAATACTGTCCATTCCATCTAGAATTGCATCTGGCATTCTCTATTGCTTTTCCTAATTCATTTTTCTTTGTGATACATATCACCATCTTACACTCTATATATTTTAGTAATTTTTTATGTTATTATTGTCTGTTTCCTCCCACAAGCTTTTAAACACTATGATGGAAGAAGTTTGATTTATTTTGCATTATATTCTACTCTCAGTACAAAAAAGTGGAAAGTAGTTGTTACAGATTCATGATAAATATTTGTTTAATGAATTGATAAATGAAATTTAAAAGGATTAATGAAGGAATAAATGCCTAGACTATACCATTCTTTATTCTAAGCACTGGAAATATAATTAAAAAAACAAGTCATATGCAGTTTGACTCTTTCTAATGCTGGAATATATTAAATATAAGTACATCAATCCTTACCTCCTTAAGCACAGGTTGACACCAGCAATGCTTTTTCACCAACAACGTGAACAATATTCACATAAATTCAAAACATTACCAGCAAGATGTGCTATTTATTATTCACACTTAGGAAGACACTACCCTGCATAAAATCTGTACTTATATGTATTTATTAAGTATTAAACCACAATCTATATTCACTTCTCTGATATGTGTATGACAACATGGATGGATCAACCCTAATGGAAAATCACTTGGTGCTAATGCTTCCTCCGCAATCTCCCAAATCCCATATCAGTAATGGAAGCACTAAAACTGAGAGTAACATGTAATATAATTTTATTTTGACATCATTGTCCATTTTCCTTTGTAAGTTTGCTCTTTCACAGGCATTCATGATATTAATGCATTTTTATTGCTGTATACATTGTAGTTCTGTTGAATTCTGAATACGACTCAAAACTATATATCACATGTGTTTAGTCAAGAGCAAAAAAGGTCTGAGTTAATGATGAATTTCATCATTTACCAAAAGTATCAGAAAAGCATTCAGAAATACTCCATTTTTATTCCCTATCATTTTATGGCTTCAAGAAAGTGATATTAAGTTCAGACAATTTTTTTAATTAAACCGTTGTGAACTATAAATATGGAAAATTTTAAAAGTAAAAGGAGCCATAGATAATTTGAAATTAATTAGACATACACCTGTGAATCTATACCTTTCCCACTTTCAAAGTGATAATGATATGACAGATTTAGGTGGAGACTTTCCCTTGGAATATTTTGGATTTGTTTTTAATCATCTTAGCACAAATATATAAAGTAGAGGTGCTTCTTCGTATAAATAAGTCAGGTGAAATCTAGCATAAAGAAAGTCATGCTTTAGAGAGAGATTTGATCTGGATTCTCTTTCCTATTTTTACTCCCCTACCACTAGGTCGTATCGCTTAATCTTTCTAGACTTTGGTTCCCTGATCAATTAAAATGGCAGATGCAACATTAGTTTAATGCCTGCAATATGCCTTTGAGGCTCTGTTCTAGAGATTTTACAGATATTATGTCATTTCATTTGCATAACACACTGGTGTTGTATATAATACTACCCGTTCTTATAGAAAGAGAAAACAAAAAAGTTAAGCTAATGGCGCTATGTGGCTATCTTAATTCGTTAAGTTTTCAGTGTTATATCTAATATGTTTCTAAGGAAAGCTGTAGTTTGTTTTCTTTATACTCTATCAGTCCTCCTATACTTTTACCTGCAGCACACATGCTCATTTATTTCACTGTCAGCACAATTATTTGAGTTATATAATTATTGTATTTATATACTTATGATTGTGCATTATTCCCAGTTGGCTTCCATAATGCTGAATAGATGTATGCATTGCTTTGTATAGTTTTTGTTTTCCTAGCAATTAATCATGGTTTTCTTGGTTTTATTTAGTTTTCTATATACCTATCTTTTATTAATACATAAGCTATCTTTCAGTATTTTAAATTTCTTCTTAATATATTCATAAATATCAGGATTCAACCTTTGAAAACATGTGTCTTGAATCCTTCCATTCTACTACTCAAATATGGGCTAGTTGCTTTCTGGGCCAATTACACAACAACACTTCTCTATTATAGTATACTTTTATTTTTCTTGTCTCCTATCTTTTACTTTCTTGATATGTTTCTTTTGCTGCAGAATAATTTTTAGGTAGTTTTTTGTGAAAGGGAATGTGAGCACATTGGCACTTAAATGTGATGTAGTCTGCAATCACATCAGACTCTTATTTTGCATACTAAAATTTCAGTTTTAAAATTATGGAAACTATTTTAGAAACACTTATTTTAGAATTAATGCCCTTAGAAATAATTACCTATATTTTTTAACATTTTGTTCTTTTGTTTCTAGGTTCTAGATTATTTCTAAATCAGATGCTACTCTGGTTCCCAACCAATTTTATACAACCTTTAATTCTCTTGAGTGACTGTCTGTCTGTCTGTCTGTCTCTCTTCCTCTCCTTCTTCCTCTTTCTGTCTCTTTTAAGATCTATCATGAAGTTTCTAAATTTGAGGATATGCTTTTTTATAAAGCTTTTAATTTGGAAACAGGATCTTTGGTTAGTTTTTATATTTATTTATAAAATGTAACTTATTTATAAAAAATAAGTTTTTATATTTATTTATAAATGTTATTTATATTTATGTTCTAAAATGTCCCATTTCATTCCATTTCTTTCTTGACTCTTTCTAGTGCTCATATTATTTGGACATTTATAATTTGGTCTATTACTTGGTATTTTTTTTTTTTACTTTCTAGGAAGTACTCTCAACTTTAAGGTTCTAATATCCTTGGAAATTAAAACTTCTTCCAAATTTCTACTTAATTTCCCATTTATGCTATCATAGCTTTGAAGGCAAAGTGGAAAGATGACGGTAACTTCTGGATCATTTCTTTTAAAACAAGCCACTTGTTCTATACTTCTGCTTAACTCTTCCCCTGAGTAAGAAAGTGGATATGAAAGTGAGATTTTCTACTGTATAGGTGAAGACAAAACCTTTGGAGGGAGAGGACAAAGTCAAGGTCCCTGTTCTTTAATGACTTCATAAGTAGAACTGCTCTGTCAGCCCAAAGCTGTTCGACTCAAATGTTTCATGAAAGAGAAATAAATACTAAAGTTACTGTACTTTTTAGCCTTTTTGTAATAGCAGTTTAGCCTATTTGTTAATTAATAGAGTATAAAATGCTAAAAACCTTTTTGAAAAACAAGTTGCTTTTTCTCCTAAAAGTGAATCTGCATGCAACCTACTAGAACATGACCACAAACAGATACATACAGTAGTATTTGTAGCACTTTATTCTTGTGTAAAAATAAAATGAATCCAAATATCCACTAACAAAAAAGCTATATAATAACATAATGAATCACATAAGCATTCACCAACAGTTGCCTGGATTTCATTTCTACTACCTCTCAAAGGAGGGAAAAACTTAATATAATTTTGGAATATACAGAGATGAAAAGATATAAAAAAGTTTGATAACGTTTATCACAAAAGTCAAACTAGACTAGCGATTTACACTAGGGAAGAAAGAAGTATACAGTGGAGGAAGGAACATAAAGTAGCTTCTAAGGAACTATGTCCTAGTACTTAGTCATGTTGAGATAAAATAAGTATTTTATTTTTAACTATTTTTTAAATGAACACATCATATACTCTCTTTTCTATGTTATATATTTTGCTATAAAAAGAAAAATTTGGGGTTCCTGCATGGCTCACTAGGGTAAGCATCCGACTCTTGATTTCATCTCTGGTTGTGATCTCATGGGTCTTGAGACCAAGCCTCGGAGCCCCACATCCGACTCCACACACTGGGCGTGGAGTGTGCTGGGGATTTGTTCTCTCTTCTTCTCCCTGCCCCTCCACCCTCTGCCATGGATATGCATGCACTCTCTCTCTCTCTCTCTCTCTCTCGCTCTGTGCCTCTAAAATAAATAAATATTTTTTAAAAAGACAAAAAATTGCTTGACTATAATTTATGTATTGTATTTACATATATATATAGTATCTAGGTATCTGTATATATTATTTAATATAAGCTGTGGATGGATATTAACATACATATAGTATACTGCACAAACTTTTTCTGTACCAGTTAGAAAGAATAAAGGATTCCATGAAGGAGCAAACATTAATTGGAAAAGGTCTGTAAAGGCAGTTGCATTACTTAAAAAATCCAATACTCTAAAGCTTCAACAAAGTTTGTATAAAATTAGTTTGAATCTGGCAAAGAGGGCTCCTCCTGTGAATCACAGTGGTTTCTCATGTAACACAGGTAGGGAAGTACCTGAGGGAATAAAAAAAGGCACTGTGATTAGAGATTTCTTTTAACCTAGGGAAAAATACAATTATGAAAAACCCTGTTGAAAAGCTTTCCAAAACCCTGTGAAAGCCATAATACTCTCTGGAAGCTTGGAGAGGCATTTTGCTTCCCTTCACTTAAAGTGCATGACAGTCAGAGTTTGATTCTGGGAGAGACTTGATTTTTATTTGGCTCAGCAGGCAATTCAATTAAAACACAATGTTTAGTTGGAAAGGGTCTGTTTTTATGCAGCTGTGGCCTTCTTTCATTTTATGGATATTTAACTGTAGTATTTACTTTTTTTCCTCTATCTACAACATACATCTTTTTTTGTGTGTGAGCTATATTCCATCATGTTTCATCATGTTTCCCAAAATGGCAACTTCAATTAACCAGACATTAAATAAATTGTTATTTTCCTTACAAAATCATCTCATTGTAATGGCCAGATAATCTTATAATTTTCTCTGATTATATCTCAAAATATTCCTATATGTGTTACCTAGTTTAAGAGAGAATATATTGGAGAGAAGGAAATATACGTTTATCTTAAATTACTAATATTTCTTCCATAATAATCCTTTAATTATCATCCAGTCTAGAAGGGAGTGATTATTGAGGATGCTTAACATCTTTGTTACATTCCACAATCTAATCATTTTAAGTTTGAGAGACCCTAACTATCTTGATTCTTTTTTGGAAAAAAAATACATAAATTAATTCTCCTGAATTACATCTGAAGTCTAAATTAGACTAGAGTCATAAGAAAGCACACCCAAAATCTTGCTAAGGCAAAAATTAGTATTAGATACAAGTGGGTAAATTGAAGTTACTTTAATTATTTCTGCGTTGCATAAATGTATTGGATAACACATGAAAACCTGAGCAAGCCAGTTAGTGAATATATTCTATGGTTTTCTCAAGAGGCAAATTGACGAAGATTTTCTTTGTTACAGATGTCCATGTAATATTGTAGAGTAAGTACAGAGGCCTAACTTATATCATCTCTCTGTATCAACTCATTTTCTGCTTGCTCTATATATCTTAGGAAATGAATAAAGGGATTACAAACAAAATGACAGTAATCTCCAACGTCACTAAAAATTAGGGGAGGTTAATATATTATATATATTATATTATATATATATATATATATATATATATATATATATAATAAGATGGGATGAGTTTGATAGAGAAAATGAACAAGTACTAGATTTGTAATTTTCCCCTCTGAGAAAAAGAAATGTTACCAGATAGTAAAAGGAGAAAATGCCATAAGAAACCAAGTAATAGGGATCCCTGGGTGGCGCAGCGGTTTGGCGCCTGCCTTTGGCCCAGGGCGCGATCCTGGAGACCCGGAATCGAATCCCACGTTGGGCTCCCGGTGCATGGAGCCTGCTTCTCCCTCTGCCTGTGTCTCTGCTTCTCTCTCTCTCTCTCTCTCTCTATCATAAAAAAAAAAAAAAAATTAAAAAAAAAAAAAGAAAGAAACCAAGTAATACCCACAACAGAGAAAGCAAGGGCTGAAGATGAAAACATATGGGACATTCTGAAAGAAAAAGAAAGAAAAGCAAAAACAAAAACAAAACTCACTTACATGCCATTTCACCAGTAGGACTCAGCCACATTGAGATGTTAAAAATGGAAAGTCTTGGGGATTCATTAAGGATGAATGAATCACCGCAGAGCTGACTCCATCTCACCCCCAATTTTCAGGCTACTGAGTCGTTGATATATTAATGTAAATTTACAGCATTACAAATTTTAGAGAAGGATTTCAAGAATTACCAAATTAAATAACAACGAGAACACAGGAAAATCCATTCATCCCATTAATCAGCTAACATCACGCCAACATTGATTTTTTTTTCTGATTCAAGGAAGAGGAAACAAACACCAAAATAACTAGCTGAGACCTAAAGGAAATCACAGCAAATAAAAAGTAAGAATAATAAAGGACAAAATATTTTGCTTAGAAATATTGGTACTGCTGTAATCACATAAAGCCTCCAAACATAGGTAATACTCCATTTCTAGCCCCATTTGAAGGGAAACTCTCTCACATAAATATATTAACTTTGTATTAACTTTAGTTATACCATCCCCCTTGTCTTGCTTCACCTACTCATCCTGAAGACTTACAAAGTAACAGGAGGAGAGTTATGATATCCTGATTTGTTCAGAAATGTTTTCTTAATCAACCCAGATTTATAAATAGAACCATACATCATCAGTTTCAGGAAAACTAAAATTAAATATATACTAATGATTAGAAATTTCACAAACCAGAATTCTGTGTGTATTCTTTTAAGGTAAAACATATCTACTAGAAACCTAAAGGAAACACCAAACTTAATATTAAAACATAAGAATCAGAAGGTCCAAGGGTATTTTTGAGGATTAGCATCATTATGGGGGAGGAGAGTGAATAAACTAAATACGATATGTTTGAGGATCCTGGGGTCCCAGGATCAAGTCCCACATTGGGCTCCCTCGTGGAGCCTGCTTCTCCCTCTGCCTGTGTCTCTGCCTCTCTCTCTGTGTGTGTGTCTCTCATGAATAAATAAATAAAATCTTTAAAAAAAAAGAAACAAAACAGAATATCTGAAGACCACAAGCATCATAAAGAAAGATAACAAACTAAACAACTGAATTTATATATAAGGTAGAACAATTAAAAAAAACAACAACAACACACAATAAATATGCCAAGAAAGGTTAGAGATGAAGTTAAATCTAGCAGCAGAAACAAGCCAATTTAAATTATGGCATATAAAAATTTAATTGCTGAAATAAAGATCTCAATAAATGTTTGGGAGAGAAAAATGAATTTGGTCAATAGCTGGAATTAATGAACTAGATGATGAGGTAAGGGAACTATCCCAAAATAATTGAGTTAGAAATATGAGCAGAAATTTTATGAATACCAAATAAGAGAAAAAATAAAGGAGGATGGAAATACTTAATGACATCATAACTAGAATTTCCAAGAATCAAACAGAGAAATGGTCAGCAGATTAAAAAAGGGCAAATCAAATGAACAAATGCACAAACACACATGCACACACACAATTAGAAGTCTAGGTTTTAAGTTTAAGAACCTCAAAGAAAACATGATTCCAGAACCACCAGAAGAGAAAAAAAGTTCACCAGCAAGAGACAGAAATCATTTCAAACTTCTCACTAGATGATATTTGAAGGTGCTTACAGATATTAATAGTTCTTTTCTAAATCACTTGAGCATCACATTTTACATACAAGTAGAGTATCATTTGGATACCTTGACCGTTCCAAAAATTCTCAGAAATATAAGTTCTCAGAAAGTTTATTACCCAATGGTATTTTTAAAAGCACTTACAAAAGTACATCAGCAAGAATAGAAATGACTCCAACAGAAGGACAATATCATGGAAAATGAAAGTAAGCAAATAAATCTGTGAATTTCATTGTCTAAATAAGTAGTACCAAAAATAATGATGTTAAGAGAGTGGTTGTTAAGGGTTGTTAGTGGACCCTAAGTATTTTATCTTGTTTGGAATGAAGATAGATAGTTATAAGTATTGGAAATCTAAACTAACATTTGTCAGTATACACAATGGATAATAATAAACGAATGACAACCAACAGAAGAATAAAACTAAATGTATGAATAGAGAAAATGCAAGTGAACCAAGGAAAATTAAGAAAGGAGATAATATGAAATCAGAGAGAATATTGAAAATGTAAAATGAGGCACCTGGGAGGCTCAGTGGTTGAGCATCTGCCTTCAGCTCAGGTCGTGATATCGAGGTCCTGGGATTGAGTCCTGCATCAGGCTCCCTGTGTGGAGCCTGCTTCTCCCTCTGCCTGTATCTCTGCCTCTCTGAGTTTCTCATGAATAAAAAAATATTTTCTTAAAAAAATAAAAAAATTAAAAATTAAAATCTGAAACAAAAAACTAGGTTAACAGAGAACACTTCCAAAATAATAATTGCAATATACATATAAATTAATTAAACTTGCTATGAAAAGATAAATTCCAAATTTATTAAAAACAAAGATCAAGCGATCTATTATCTTTGTGTCTGCAAAGATACAGAAAAAATAATTAAGTTTTAATGGAATTATATATGTGTGTATTCACACACATATGCTCACAAAACTTGATATAACCTGTAGAAAATTTTATTGTAAAACTAAATATAAAAAAACTAAATATAATTTAAATATAGCTTTAAAGCTAAAAACAAAAATGAATAATGAAGAAGTGTGCTATATACTGATAAAAGACATTTTTTCAAGAAGAGGTAATAATCACATTACAACCAATTACCAAAATATCTCTTCATAAGCAGTTACCAAAATCCCTCTCCAGTATCCCCTTTAAATATTTTCCTCTCCTGTCAAATATTTTAGTTAGATTGAATCTATGGCTTTTCAAGGAGCCCACTAAAAAGTTTGAAGAAACACAAAGGTGAAGAAAGGAGATCTACATCACTAGGGGATAAAAGAGAAGGACATCAAGGGACCAGATCTTTGACGATATTCTTGCTGTGGTGAAGATGGTATCAAACAGGGAAGAAATAAATATTAGCTTCTGATCAGAACAAGGAGGTGAGGAATGAGTTTTTTTTCAATGAAGTCAAGGAAAATATTCATGATGAAAGGGCTATGACTAGAAAGATTAATGAAAATTCTCTAAATACTAGAAAAGACTAGGAAATGCCAGCTTGTGGACAGAATATCTTCAATGAGCATAACACATGGCAGATCCAACCCATGAGTCACAAAGATGACAGAACATTCTGCATGCCAATCCAAGGGCGTTTGGAAAGCCAATCAGCAGGTTACAGAAGGTGCCAGAGGAAGTGCCAGATTCACAAAAAGAATCATCAGTGTGGCTTTTTTTTTTTTTGGAAATGATGTGATGCAAGGTTTTAGAAAAGCCACAGAGAAGATGAAGATTATGACGTTTATTTGTTTATTTATTTAGGGTCATGTCTTTTGAAACCTGGTTTGAAATAACAGTTTGGAAAGTAGCTCTAAAAGACAAGTCATATGAATATGCCAGAGGCAATTAATGAAAGATAAATTGGATAATAATATATATTCTCAATTATTCACACATGTGATATCACTGGGATAGGGAAGGGAAGCTATTTATTTTGAATTTCAGCCAATAATAGAGACTTGTTGGTAAAACAGTTGGTGGAGAATCCATTTTAGTAGAAAAGTAAGAATCATGTCTAAATATAAGAATATAAATATTAACATTGAAAATACAGAAATAAAACCTAGAGAAATGTGCTGGAAGAGTGGAGATAGAGAAATGTGTAAAGGCACTGTGGCTCTTATCTTTATTGGTGGACAATAGAGCTTGTAATGACTTCAATTTTACAGACTAAAAAACTTTAAAGGAATGATTTTAGAATAAACATTTATAGTAAAGAAATGTTTATTGGAAGGCTAGCGATTTTCTTGTTACTTCAGGTTGATTTCCTTCAGCGAAATTTAACTAAAGTACACCTTGGCATATTTTATTGAAATAAGTGGCAGTGTGATCCATTTTTAATGATTCAAATGTTTATATGTATTAATAGAAATTCAACAAATATTTATTGAATACTCTTAGTTTGCCAAGGACATAGCAGTGAACAAAAGGAACAAAAGTCATTGCCTTCAATATGTTATGTTTAGGTGAAGTAGCAAGAAGTGAAGTATGCACCAAAAAGTTATTTATTTAACAGTATATCTGAAGGTGATGAAGACAATGCAGGGAGGAAGAAGACTCAGGTCAGGGAAAACTGAAAGGGTAAGCACAATAATTAGAGTCGGCCAGACTGAGCAGCTGGTACCTGTACCCGGAGGAGAGTCATGGGAAGACGTCTTGGCTGACAATGAGGAGCTTTCCCAGTAGTCCAGAAAGGGAGTACTGGATGTGCCCATGAGAACTGGAGCAGAACTGGAAGTCAGGGTAAGAAATGCCATCAGTCTGGGGGTAGAGGGATGTGGATTATAGATCATTTAGGAGTTTGCCATTTAGAACATTTTAGTTTTGTATTCTGAAAAAAAAAAAAAAAAGAAGGCTACTAGAGAATTTTGAATGGAAGACTGACATCTACCTGTGTTTATAACGTTCTGTCTTTGCCTGTGTTTATACATGCACGCATCTATACTGATGGACTTTGCTTGAGTCGTATCACTACACTGTGCTAATATTTCATCTGGGATTATTATTTCATTTGTATTAATGTGCGTATACCTGTGGTATGGACAGAGATTCACTATAATCACTAACACTCATTAGACCCACCCAGGAAGTGTAAAGGAGGTAAGAATTGTTATTATTAGAAAAAGGGGGGGAGGGCTGTAAAGTTGACTGAGCAGTGAAGGGCAGCTGCTATGTATAGAGAGTTGAAATGGGGATGGGAGGCAGGTAAGGGGGCTAACAGTTGGGTTCCCTTGAGTCCACAGTGGTTCTCTAGCAAGGACCCCTGACCAGTAGCATTGCCATCACCTGTAAACTTGTTGGAAAAATTAATTCTCAAGCTTCATCTCAGATACACAAAATCAGCCACTCTGCTTATGGGGTCTGTGTTTCAACAAGCCCTCCTGATGGTTTTTTAAAAGATTTATTTATTTGTTTGAGAGAGAGAGCACAAGTGGAGGGGAGGGGCAGAGGGAGAGGGAGAAGCAGGCTCCCCACTGAGCACGAAGACACCCGGCTTCATTCAAAGACCCCCGGATCATGCCCTGAGCTGAAGGCAGATGCTTAACTGAACTACCTGGGTACCCCCTCCTGATGATTTTAATACACACTAAAGTTTCAGAACTGATGGCCTACATAGAGTACTTGACTCTTATATGTAGCTTCAATTTACCAAGACTGACACTTTGTGATAAAAGTTCCAGTAATTAATAAGGTATAATTTCAAAAGTGTATACCCACTGCCTCTATTCTTAGATAGTAGAGGGAATAGTTATAGGGAAAGGGGTGCTTTGCTAAAGATTTTGAACTCATGTTTCCTGCCTTCTCCTCTAGGGATACCCCTAAAACCAAACTCCAAGTGCATGAACACATACACTGGGGCACTATGTTACATGGTGGAATGTCTAGGACTAATGAAGTTTGTAAATATAAAATATTAAATGTAAACTCTTGACTGCTTAATGATGATAAAGGAGGTCACAGAGGGCCCCATTAATAGTTAAAAAACAACCAAATAATAACAAAACAAATATTTAAAAATAGCAGTTATGGGGCCACCTGGGTGCCTCAGTGGTTGCGCGTCTGCCTTTGGCTCAGGCCGTGATCCTGGGGTCCTGGAATTGAGTCCCTCATCGGGCTCCCTGCATGGAGCCTGCTTCTCCCTCTGCCTGTGTCACTGCCTCTCTCTCTCTTTGTCTTTCATGAATAAATAAAGTCTTTAAAAATAAAAATAAAAATAGCAGTTGGGAAAGCATAATAGGGGCCGGATGCCTTGTGCACACACAGAGCATAAAAATAAATCAGTAATTGGGACGCCTGGGTGGTTCAGTCCATTAAGCATTGACTCTTGATTTGGGCTCAGGTCATGATCTCAGGGTCCTGTCAGGCTCGGAGCCTGCTCTAGGTTCTCTCTTTCTCTCTCCTCCACCCTCCCCCACTTCACCCCCCTGCTCTCTCTCTCTGAATAAAAAAACCAAGTAAGTCAGTAATTGATTATAACTATTTCTGACTGACACCCTATGTGGAGGAGACAATATCCAAGCTGAGCCACTTCAACTTCACAGGTTGTCTCCACGAACCCTGCGGGGAGCTCATCTCCTCTTCACAGAACATGCCAAGGGCTGGCAATCACCGCTGCCTAATTATAGAACTCTACTGAGCCGGTGGGGAAACCTGTTAGTCATAAACAGTCATTAGTGGGTGTCCAAATAAGAGCCGCCTGTACACACTAGGTCAAATATCTGAGGGAGCTAAATGTTATTTGAATGATGAAATACTTACCTTATTTTCTTTATTTTTTCACATATCCAGTTTTCTGAAATATGAAAAAATATATATTTTTTTAATTTTAAGGAATCACTTTTATTGAAGTATATAACATGTATTTTGAGAAATGCACGGATACATTTTCACAAAGTGGACATGCTCGTGTAACCATGATATAGAATGAGACATAAAATCCTACTCTACTTACAAAACTCCACTTGTGTTTTGTTCTAGCAATTGGCCTCACAAGGGTAACTACCATGTTGACTTTTATCATTGTAGATCAGTTTGGCCTTTTTTAAAACTTTTTAAAATGAATTCGCACGAAACATGCTCTCTTTTGCCTGGTTTCCTCTATTTAATATATTATTGCATGTAGATGTAGTGGTTTTTCTTTAAGTCAGGTTTTCTTTTGCAGTTCTTATTAATCACCATATAGATACTCATTTTATGAGTAAGCCTCCATTGTGCATTCTCATATGGATGCACCGTGAAGGTTTTCTTATTCCTAGTGATACCAATCAGAAGTGATCAAAGATATGTGCATGCGTATCTTTTGGTTGAATTCATGTTAGGTATATAGATAGGAGGATCTGCGTGTCACAGGGTATAATCCAGCTTTAGTAAATACCGTCAAAGCATTTTGGAAAATGGCTGTACCCATTTATACTGCTACTATAAAATCGAGAATTTCACTGGTTCTACATCTTTTTTTTTTAAGTTTTATTTATTTATTTCAGTAATCTCTATACCTAACATGGGTCTCAAACTTATCACCCCAAGATCAAGAGTTGGGTGCTCCTCTCTGGTTGAGCCATCCAGGCACCCCACTGGTTCTGCATCTTAATCAAGATGTAGTTTGAATTTTCCTGACTAGAAAGATGTTGAAATGACGTTTATAATTTACTTAGAAGTTTGACCTTATACCTGTGGTGGTCTCTGCATATGGTCCCACCTCACAAAACATGGGCCCATCTTTTCCTTTCAGTTATTGTCAGGGAAAAGAGATGCTTGCTGGATTAATTCAGTAGTATATCACTTTGACTGCTTCTTACACTTTTGTTTCCTGTCATGGACCTGGGGTCCTGCGGAGGAGATGCCTAACAGAACCTTACCAGCCATTCTGATACATGTGCAAGGAAGTCAGTAGCTTATGGGCCAAGCATTAACCACAGGGGGAGATGAATTAGTGGATAAATATTTTTTCCTCTTTTACCTAGGCAGACGATGTTGAGATAGATACAATCTATGTGAGTTCTCACAAGACACCCAGAATTGTTCTCCTATTGGTCATAGCAATAATAGACTCAATAACATATCTTACTCTTCCTTTCCTGTTTCACGCTTTCTGGGACCCTAATCATATTCCTTTAAATTCCTTCCTAAAGGAAACTATTTGCATAGCTATTTATGTATTTGTGTATTTATGTATTTGTGTATGTATGTATGTATTTATAGGGGAGAAGCGAAACAAAGAGAATTGGTCATTTGGAGATGTGTGTTTAAAAGTTGTAAGCTTTTGGGGGTGCCTAGGTGGCTTAGTTGGTAAACTGGTAGACTTGATTTCCAGCTCAGGTCATGATCTCAGGTTTCTGGGATCAGGTCTGTGTGGAATACCATCCTCAGCAGGGAGTCGGCTTGAGGATTCTTTCTCTGCCCCTCCCCACAATCTGCTTTCACATGTGCCCCCCCAAGTAAATAAATAAATCTTTTTAAAAAAAGATTTTGTAAGCTTTTAATCTTTTTTTTTTTCTTGTTGACATATAGATGTTTGCTAAAGCCAGATGTAGCTCCCTGAAAGATAGCCACATCAAATCCATGGAATGTGTTAATGTTTCCTTATTGGAAAAAAGTATCTGTTCAGATATGAATAAGTGAAGGACTTCGAATTGAGATAATCCTGGATTATCCAGGTTGGTCCTAAATCCAGTGACAACTGTCCTTGCAGGAGAAAGGCAGAGGAATATTTTAGACAAACAGATGAGAACAGAATATGAAGACAGAGTCAGAGAGTAAAGTATTGTGGATACAAGTCAAGAAAGCCAAGGACCAAGAGCCACTAGAAACTGGAAGAGGCAAGGAATGACTCTCCCATAGAGCCCTGAAGTGGGGTTGGGGTCCTGAAGAGATCTTGATTTTGGAGTTCTCTCCTCCAGTACTATGAGGCAAGACAGTTTTGTCTTTTTAGGACACCTAGTTTGTGCTGATTTGTTATAGTGACCTTAGGAAACTAATACAGTGCTTTTTATATATTGTGGACATGAGTGGATATGAGTTTTTTTTTGTTTGCTTTGATATATATATATATATATATATATATATATATATATATATATATTCATGAGAGACAGAGAGAGAGGCAGAGACAGAGGCAGAGGGAGAAGCAGGCTCCCTGCAGAGAGCCCAGTGCGGGACTCGATCCCAGGACTCTGGGATCACACCCTGGGCCGAAGGCAGGTGCTCAACTGCTGAGCCACCCAGGCGTCCCTACAGATAACACTTTAAAAGCAATGTGCTTTTTTCCCTTTAGTGGCTTTTAATTTTTTTTGTTTTTGTTGTGTTCTTTTTTTTAAAAAAATATTCCATTTATTTATTCATAAGAGACACAGAGAGAGAGTGGCAGAGACACAGGCAGAGGGAGAAGCAGGCTCCATGCAGGGAGCCCGATGTGGGACCCGATCCCAGGTCTCCAGGGTCACACCCTGGGCTGAAGGTGGTGCCAAACCCCTGAGCTACCCGGGCTGCCCTGTTTGTTCTTTTTTGTCTTGTTTGTATTTGTTCTTTTATCAAAAATTTCACATGGTTTGCCTAAAGTCTTGTGTGTACTTCGTTCTATTTTATGTTGTTTGATATTCATATAGCTTCTTGAATGTGACATGTTATTTTAAGTAAATTTTGAAATATTTGTGCAAAATGTCTCTTCAAGTGTTGCTTTTTTCTATTTCTTCTCTATTTCAAAAATTCAGATATGCTTGACTTAAAAAAAAATTGTTTTCTTGAGGCACCTGGGTGGCTCAGTCGGTTAAGGGACCAACTCTACTTTCTGTTAAATTGCCCACCTGTTTCTCTAGAAATTCCATATTCTAGATAGGAGCACTCTTCTGGAGGTATGTGTTGCACATATCTTTTCCTTATCTCTGAATCGATTCTCACTATTTAGTAGCATTTCTAGATAGGTTTAAAGTGTTTGACTAATATTATTTCTTTATCTCTTTTTCTTCTCTCAAGTTCATTATACCCAACAATTAATACTCCTGAAATCAATGTTTATATGTTTCTAGTAGGGGAAAAGGAAATTAATTTTTTCTTGTATTGATATACAAATGACCCAGAATCACTTATTGAAGATTTTTTTCTTTATTCCACTCTAGTAATACTTTTGTCATAAACTAGGGGACCATATACATTGGTCTGTTTCCAGATCACCAGTTTTTTTGTTTTCAATTACTGGAAGGGGTATGTGTAAATTTCCACTATAACTGTTGATTTGTCTATTTCATTAGCTGTGTCTGATTGTACTTTGTAGTTTTTGAGTCTATGCTAACAGCTATGGACTCATTCAGAGTTTTTTTTTTTTCCCCTGATTGTTTTATCTTTGTAAAGTTCACCAGTGATGAATTTCTCTAATCATATTTTTCTTTTTCTCCAATTTTTGTCTATTTTATTGAGCAAATCAATCAGTTATTTCAAGGTCTTTGCCTATCAAATCTATTATCAGGATCATGCATGAATCTATTACTTTTTCTGTTGTTCATTTTTTAAGGACTTAATTCTGAATGATATTTTCCAATCTTTTGACATACTTAGTAATTTTTGATCAAATACTGAATACCTAACAAATTACAGAGGCTGGTTATGATATCTTTCTCTAGAGAGGTTTATCCTTTCCTCTGCTAGACAGCTAGAGTGTGGGATAATAACTGTAATTCAATTAGGGACTGAACTAAATTGAGTGTGGTTTGCAGTTTTACTAAATTTCTGCTTACCTAAATTGTAGGTCTTCAGGAATTAAAAACTGAGATCCTTGTTTGTTGACATTTGTCATCCTCCTGGCATATACCAACCTATAATCTTTGTCTCTGTCCCATGCTGAGACTGCCAGCAACAAAGCTCTCCTTTTCAGAAGCAATCTGCTTGTTTTTCTGTCTCCCAGAAGTACCCTTTGCCAGCCAGACGAAAGCCCAGATCCCTACTCTCTTGCTCTGCATCCCATCTGTAATTATTTTATGTACTCAAGGAAAATGCAACTGCAGTCTTTTCACATTACTGCAACTCATCCTCCTCCAGAATTTTCGGTTCTATACTTGATACATCAACATGACTATACGGTTTTTCTTAAGTTTACAGCTTTTATTTATTTTTTTTAAAAAATTTTAAAGATATATTTATTTATTTATTTATTCATTATATATATATATATATATATATATATATATATATAGAGAGAGAGAGAGAGAGAGAGAGAGAGAGAGGAGAGAGAGAGAGGCAGAGACACAGGAGGAGGGAGAAGCAGGCTCCATGCTGGGAGTCTGACATGGGACTTGATCCTGGGACTCCAGGATCACGCCCTGGGCCAAAGGCAGGTGCTAAACCGCTGAGCCACCCAGGGATCCCCAGATTACAGCTTTTAAATTGCCCTAAAATGGACTCTTCTTCACACATGCAAGTGAAAATTCTCTTTCTGGAATTTTCTTTTCATGGTACTAAAATTTAAATATCTAAAAAATATCATTTGATCCCAAATATGACACTAAGATTATAAAAAAATATATCAATTAGCATTGAGACTTGTTCACAACAATAGGAATGACTTTTCTCTGATCCTTTCCCCACATTGAAACACATAAACTTCATCACAGATAGATTTGGATTCAATAGCAATTGCAAGTGAGAACTATCAAACTTAAAATAGTTTATACAAAATGGAAATATGTTAGCATAAAAATGTATATATATATGAAATGGAAATATGTTAGCATATATATGGCTCAGGTCATCTAATATGTTTATGATGCTGGAGATCATCCACTTCTTATCTAGATAGGTACAGTGGATCATTCACCGTTGCTACAGTTCTGTATTTCCATGGTCTTCTTTCGTCCTTGGTTCACTATTTCTCATTTAATAGTAATATCTTTCTCCTACTTTAGTTGGTTTATTACTCTAACTAAAGATAGCTACAATATTTCCACAGTGTATTAACCTTAAAACTTTTGATCCCCAAAAATGACAACACCATGTGCCTCTCTCAAACCAGTGTCATAGAACAAAATTGATTGATTCTGTCTAAACTACATGGAAACTAGGTGCCATGTTTGGTCATTCTTCCCACTCTTATGAGTATGTCTTTGGCATGACAGTGTGATTGAAACTTCAGTTTCATCATGGCAACATGATTAAAGAATCACCGTGGGGTAGAGCTGAGAAAGTTGCTCATCTGAGAGAGGCAAGCAAATAGAATGGGTGGCCACTGTATCTGTTCAGCATTCTTGCTACTTCCATCTATTTAGCGTATCCTAATCCCTGATTAATTGTGTCCATGCTACTCTGCATCACATGCAGACTTTAAAAAAAAAGATTTTATTTAGTTTTTCATGAGACACACACACACACACACACAGAAAGAGAGAGGCAGAGACACAGGCAGAAGGAGAAGCAGGCTCCATGCAGGGAGCCTGACATGGGACTCGATCCCGGGTCTTCAGGATCAGGCCCTGGGCTGAAGGCGGCACTAAACCACTGAGCCACCCAGGTTGCCCTCATGCACATTTTTAAAAGTTAACTTTAAGACTCATTTTCTGTATTTCTTCTTGTTGGAAGAGGCCATTGAAAGAATATAACTGATGATTGACCAGCGAGTTGGACTTGGGCAATTGGAGTCTCCTCACCCCTTCCCTGCCCTTGGAATACATATTTTGCCCACCATTCCCACTGAGAGAGACAGGACTCTGGACAGGTCTGAGAGAGCAAAGTGTTGTTGAGACCTGCCCACTTGGACCACTGTCACTATTCAGCCAAATACTAACACCATCTGGACGGAAACAGTAACAAACCACAGCTTCCAGTGGGTTGAACTCTTTCACTCAGGAACCCTGGTTGTTAAACCTTTGCACTGATAATTAGGCTGTTCTAGAGGCTACAACTTGGAGAATAGGAAGCGAAGGGATGGGTGATCATGAATAGCACCATTGTGGGGTCAGGATATGGAGAAAGACATTTTGGGCTCATTTGTGGGAGCCTGAAGCAATTTTCAGTGTTTTTTGCACCCTGGCTCATAAGCCATTGACTCCCCCTAGCAGTCAGAAAGCCAATGTCCATGGGATGCCTGGGTGGCTCAGTCAGTTAAGCATCCAACTCTTGATTTTCACTCAGGTCATGATCTCAGGGTTGTGAGATTGAACCCTGTACAAAGCCTGCTTAGGATTCTCTCTCTCCCTCTGCCCCTCCTCTCTCTAAAGAGAGAAAGAAAGGAAGAAAGAAAGAATGCTTGTGCCCTATCTTGAGTACAACCCTTGGCAACTAACCTTTCAGTAGTTAGAGCAGATTGAGTGCATAAAAAGAGCAGTGGCTGTAGCGACCAGGTGGGATGGGATACTGCCAAGGATGCTGGGCTGCCCTTGAAGTAGAGTGACTTGGGATAACACAGGAACAGGATGTTCTGTGTTTTCTAAACAACACCCAAGGTAACTGCCAAAGGTGTCTGGAGCCATCCACTGGCGTTATGAACTGGTGAGGGATTGGCAATTTATTTCATTGGCCCACTACCTCCAATATGCCTCAGAGTATATGGACTACATCTGACTTAGCCCAGGCTTTCCTAGTCACCTTGTAAACCAGGTTGCCACTGTTAGGGAATTAGAGAAGCCGAGAATTAAAGAAGCTGAGTACCATGTATAGATATCCTCATCAATTAGACAGTGATCAGGGGTCGCATTTCAAAGATTATGACATGCAAGACTGGGTAAAAGATTATGACAATGGAGGTTCCATCTCACCTATCACCCAGAAGTAGCAGGGTTCATAGAAAGGAAAAATATAATATTGAAGCAGCAGATTAAGTGAGTAACAGGTAAAACTACCTTAGTGAGGTGGACTAAAGTACTGTGCCTGACTCTAATGAATTCAAACTATCAACCAATGAGGTGGGGCTTGTTGCCCCTTATGCTAGACTGGGCACCCCTAGGGATATACCCAACACCATCATAAAGTTTTGAAAGTGTCAGGAGATAGCCATTGCCCAACTATCACCATGGATCAACATATAATGCTGCTGAGAACATGAAGCCTGGCCAAATCTGGGTAAAGCATTATCTGCTGGAATTTCCAATTGGATGTTCCACCAGAATGAGTGAGTTACTTCTTACCCATGCGTGAGGAAGAACTACTTAGTCTCCATAGGGATTCTGTTATCCTGCTGCAAGCTGGACCTGTGGAAATGCACTATCTTGGAATGGAACACACATCACTGAAAGAGGGGAGAAGATGGGGATCCTGCTCTGGCAAATCCCACCCCAGTCTAACTTCTCACACTTGACAGTGATACCTCCTCCAGCCAACACATGTTATACACAACCAAATTCCCAGAGCTGCAGCCACATTAACATCTAAGGATCAGGCCACAAGTGTAATTCTTACAGAGGGGGAAGACATTCACATACAGGTACCTATGAAATATCTGTTTTTCTGACCTTAAAATTCTTCTACTTCTGTGGTGTCTGGTCATGGAATGGGCGCTTGAAGGAAATGTCTTTCTGCAGAGGGCCCACTCATATGCCCATCCATGGAATCAATCCAGTTGCTAGGTACGTAAGAAAGATTTTCCTCACTAGCTTGTCAGGATTACCATGGTGTGTGTCACACTCTAGGGGAAGGATTGGGAGCCTCTATAACAGTACACTGAGGAAGAACAAGCCAGGACTAGTCCTCACAATTCATATGATGCCATCAATACCAACGCAGAAACCTGGCCTGTGGCACACACTCACAATAAAGCACACACAGGGCATGGATGGGCTTTTTCTGTCAATTAAACTACATATGCAGGCCACCAAACTGCTGACCAGAAGGGTCCTAAAAATAGCACCGTTGGAATGATAGTTGGCTATGCTCAGATTTGGGATTAGTTCATGTGGCTTACCCCAGGTTTATGGATATTTGAGCACTCAGGCTCCCCCCCCCATGTTGGGAACAGAAAAACCACTCTAAACAGAAACAACCTAATTGCACCAGGGATATAGGATGGCTATCACTGGAACTGTTTAATTATTCTATCACATTATAAGATAGCGACTGGTTTGGCACTGATTTGCTGCATATCATTTGCCCACCATCTTTATTCCCTCCAATGTCCTGAAATACATAGAAATCCTTACTGTATTCACCCAACAAGCATTAAATGATAGCTGCCACAGCCTATCTTTATTGAACGTTGAAATGTATCTAACGAAGATGGCTGTCCACCAAACAAGGATGGCCTTGAACTTTATTGCTGCCTCAAAAGGAGGCACTTGTTCCATCATCCAAACAGAATGTTGTGTGCTCTAAGAAGTATGCTAATTTGTAATCTTTATTAAATCACATAAATCCACCTTGAGGGATCTGATCCCAGACTAAGAGATTTAATAATTTAGGAGTTCGGATTGGTGGCTCTTTTTTTTTTTTTTTTTTTTTTTCCCAGTGGCTCTTGGTAGAAGAAATTGTTAACTATTTGGAGAATCACTGACTTAATCTGTGTTTTCTCTTTTGTGTCCTTCTATTATTGCTGTAGTCTCTGACTCCAGGTGCGTCCAAATAGCTGCCAAGCAAGCCATTTCTATGCTAGTGAAAGCTTTTGCTAACTGCTCAGGGCACATTGTTAAAAAGGGGGGTGTATAAGAATGTAAGAGCTAGGAACAAAAAGTGGAGTGCTGGAGGAGGTTTTTGAGAGGACATGATCACTAGTTGTCCTGAAAGCAGAATCTGGGTAATTGGAAACCCTTCATTTTTTCCCCATCTCTGGAATGTACATTCCTGTAGCCTTAGTATTTTAAAAAGATACAGTCTTTAGAGAGCAATGTGTGGCTGAGACAATTGTCACTGTATGTGTGACTGAACCCCAGTAAGGCCTCTACATAAATGTTTATTATTCTGGCAGGTGGGTGCAGACATCTCATTTTGCCATCACCCAAGACAAGCCTGGTAAGTAATTACATAATTACATATTAAACCTGCCACCTAATGCTCCGGAGTGCCCTGCCTCTCTTCCATCTATCCTTACCCTCTGCACACAGGGGCCAGTTTTCAGGTTTCACCTAGGAGGCTCCTGGGTTCATGGATCAATATTTCCACACAGAGTATTTGATCACTCAGAACCATCCTGCTCGTACTTTCCCAAAGGTGTCATGCTATTCAGTAAGCCTATAATTCTGTACAAGTTCTAGAACTCTAGTCCATACAAAAAGCTCAAACATCTACTCAACTAATAAGTCTTTCCTTAGCTAGGGAAATTTACTTCCATATTTTTCCATCCCATGATATATACTATGTATGCATATGTATATGTCTGAATATTTGTATGTGTGTGCTTTCTATTAACTCATTTTCCCTGCTACTAATAATCCTTAAATATATAGCTAAAGGAAAAGTTCAGTCTCCCATTTGATATGAAGGTTTTTGTACATCCACTTGATAAGAATAAGCTGGGATGGCCTTAATTTTTAAAGAGATATTCCCTGGACATTGCTAATCCTATAAATGACAAGTTTTCTATCTTTCCAACCACAATACACCATCAGATGACCCTGTTTTCCATGGACCCGTGTTTCTTTGCTAAATTCCTTAAGTCTGTGGTCACAGAGAATTTTCAGTTGCCTTAGTGAGAAATCTTACTTGGTATTTACTGTGAAGATGAAAAAGGATTCTTATGCAGCACATTGCCATTTCCCATATGTTAAAAATTGCCTTCTTTGGAATGGAATGCTATTCTGTCTTAATCACAAAGTATTATTCACTTATGCTTTTACATTGTACTCCAAGGTTTACAACATTAAAGTTACTCTCTTTACCTTGTATCTCCCTTATGAGAGTTCTTAGTGATATTCTCTGTTATTTTTATTTCAAATAATTTGTTCATTATACCTGTCTATGCAGTGGTAAAGTATTTTTCTTCTGCTTGTGTTGTATATTGTAAAAGCCCAAATTACAGGATTTGTATTAAATTGTTATTTTAGAGTTAAATTCTTTTTTAGCCATTGAAAAAGTCTCATAAAGATGCCAGTATCCCATGAGTAGTAAGAGAGAAGATACCATGGTAGCAAACATTGTGAAATATGGGCAGTAGTGTAACAGAAGAATGATTCTTTTAAAATAATAGTATGCATCACTAGGATTAAAGGAGACATGTGAGGACATACTAAAACTTCTATAGCCTATTTTGGAGTTTAGTTGAAAAAAAAAACTTTCTCTAATACTGACAATATGATAAAGAACATATGATCAGTAAAATCTCATATGATTATCTTCCTGAGAAGAAGAGAGATAGTCCTTATTTTGCTTTAGAACCCCAAAGTGTCATAGCTCTTGTTTTCCTTGCATAAGTAAGAAAAAATAGAAAAACCCAGGGGGCACACATGGAATTTCACTGTAAGATCTGCAAAGAAAAATAATTAATATATGGATATGTCATACTAATTTACAATAGGAGTTAGTCTAGGGGAAGAAAAAACACATTTACCACTCCAAATACTTGAACACAATTTAGAAACTCAAAACTATAGAAAGAAGGAGAGAGGAGATACAAGATTCAGAGAAAAAAAAAAACACCTTGATACATAATAATCTACTAGTAGACAAATGCAGTATTATAGGTGGTTTTGCCGAGGCCTGGCTTTAATTAAAATTACTATACTTATCCTAAAGATCTGAGATTTTTCCCATAACTGCATCCCAATTTTATAAAAAAAATAAATGTATTTTGATGCAGGACATTTGAGAAATATTAAAAGGGTTTTCCTGACACATGGGAGGTGAGTTCTAAATGTATTGAGAGAGATAAGCAACAGTCCAAATTAGGAGGATTGACTATTCCTGAAACCAAGAGAAGAGTGATTTCTTGTTTTCACTATCTGAGGCATAGATGCTACTTGCACTCATGGCCTCAAATCAAGGATCAATGTAGAATAAGTTACAGAACTTTGATGCTATGTGCAGCAGCCTTGACAAGGAACTCTGGGCATAAGTTTGCAACCATTAGAGTATATGGCTTTACTATGAAAAGCATTCCTTGGTCTACCCTGGACCATATTGCCTAACCAGTGATAATCAGACCTCAATAGCAGCATTCAGCAATGGATGGCAAAACAGAGGTGAGAATCACGTACCTCACTCTTCACAGTTTTTCCCAGTAATCCACCACTTAATTTGGGTGTGATTTTTTATATTATCTCATGTAAGGTAAAAAGGAGCTCTAAATATAATAAAAATGGAATAGTCCACTAGCAAGATGAGTAGAGACTGCAGATTTTGTTACAATTAGATCAATGTGGGATTGTTAATATTTCTTTCTCTCTTGTCCGGTAAGCTAAAATGTATGCATACTCAAGCAAGTCTTTATTGACCTGATAATTTGGATAAATCTCTTCTTTCCTGATTTGGCAGTTGGAGAGCAGCCCTTCATTAGCTCTTACTAAAGGTCCTTGTCATCCAAATATCACCATCAGAACATTGTGAAGCCAAACGTTATTGCACAAGACTATTGAATTTATCTGGAACCAACTGCCACCACTCCGCATCCACATTTTCATCTCTACACAATATTTCAGATACAAAGTTCAACCTTTGGTAACTTATGAAAATCAAGATGCAAAATCAAATGCCATGCATATTTTCATTTTGCAAATTGGGGACTAAAATAATTGCCGAGTAAATCATAGGAACATTATAATTTACCTCATAAACAATTTACTGTTACTTTAGAATAAACTTAACATTTTTTGATAATTATTGTTCTATCATTTTGCTTTTGTCAATCTTACATAAAGAAGCACCATCAACTTAATGCTTCCAACAGAGTTAATAATGTAGGAAAGAGAATTTGTCTTTCATCTAAATACCAATTTATTCTCTATTTTTCAGTTTGAAGTATTAAAGCTTAGAAAATATTCAAACCATACTATTAATTCAGTTGCCAAAATTTAGTACTTTGGTACCTGGTATACTGGTAAATCTTTTTGGAAATTCCAAAGTTCTTTCATTAAGATAATGAAATGAATGGACAATATGAGTGCACGCGTTAATGTGTTTGTGTGTGCCTGTTTCCTGGAAGCCCTCCACCTCTTCTCTTCTATCAATGGCTGTATTGTCCTCCTCATTATCAGAAAGTACATTGGCAGATGCTGTTAATGATGTTGCTAATAGCTTAGCAAAAATGTTTTGTTTCTCAAAGCAACACAGGATTTCTATGAATTCCAAAAATTTGTTGTGTTAAAATTATTCTATCCTGTTTTTTGTTTTTTCCAATCCCCTACCTGCTCTGGAGTATATAAAGCTGAAAACTAATGTTAGCCTAGCCTTTAATCATCCTTTCCACGATAATTTATTCACTTTACCTTGAAGGGAATGGGCAAAACTGCATATTCATGTTCTATCCCAAAATTTGAGTCTCAACTGACTGAATTTCAAATAGGCATATAGAACTCTAAACCTGAAAGTAATGGCTTTCATATTACTCTTTTCTTTTTAAAATGATACAAACAGAATCAACAAGCCAGATTTTTATTTGGATTCTTAAAAATTAATAAGTAAATCTATGGAGAAACTTTTCTCCGTTTATAGAAAGTTATGTTTTTCTTTGCTAATGCTTTTGTTTCAAACTTTAAGCCCTCATATATTTCCCTTCAATATTTGTTTGAGTATAATCTATGCAATAGGCATTGTGTTATATTCTGGACAAAAGTAAATTCCTTACTTTAAAAGGACACATCAGACAGAAGAGATTGATATTTTATTTTTTTATAAAGATTTTATTTATTTATTTATTTGAAACAGAGGGAGAGAACGAGAGAGAGAGAGAGCATGAGGAGGGGTGGGAGCAAAGCGAGAGGGAATAGCAGGCTCCCCAGTGAGCAGGGAGCCTGATGTAGTGCTTGATCCCAGGACCCTGGGATCATGACCTGAGCCAAAGCAGAAGCTTAACCCACCGAAACACCCAGGTACCCTGAGGTTGACATTTTAAAAGATTATTACAAAGGAATGTGAAAATGTATAAATTATAAACAAATTATATTTATTTATAAATATAAGTGTATATATAAATATAATATGTGACAATAAATTATGTGAGAACCAAAGGAAACAACTAGCATTATCTCAGGGATGGCTCCCAGAAGGAGGTGAGGCAGATAAATTCTAAAGCACATGTAGGAGATTCATAGGAAAAGAAATAGCAGTGTCTTGTGCAATTTTTTTTTTTTGTAGATTCAAAGGAAAAAATAATATGGAAATTAATAAATATCAGGAGTTTCTTGAGTTTTAGGTTTCAGGCAAAGACCAATGTATAAGGCGTAAGCAGGAGCATATAAAGAGCTCATGTGTGGGGCGCCTAGGTGGCTCAGTCTGTTAAGTGGCTGCCCTTTGGCTGGGGTCCTGGGGATTCAAGCCCCTGGTCACGGGGAAGCCTGCTTCTCCCTCTCCTCCCCACTTGTTCTTTCTTTCTCTACCATTCTCTGTCAAATAAATAAATAAAATCTTAAAAAAAAAAAAAGAGCTAATGTGATGGTTTGAGTACAGAATTCCAAGTTGTAAACTATTTACTCTCATTATGTGAATAACATTGTCTTTGTCTTTTGTTTTGTTTTGTTTTTTGCTATTCATATGCAAACGCTATCCTGATCTTCAGTGCTTTGTATGTGACTATATATTCCCACCCCTGGAACTTTTTAAGCTTGTCACTTATTTTAAAGTTTTCTGTTCTTTAAACAGGCTGAGCTTTTATTGGACCCTTCTAGAAAAATCCTATCTTTAGTATCTTAGAAATTTTTCTTAGACATCTCATGTTTTCTTTGTTCTCTATTTCTGGTATACATATAAGTTCCATATTAAGTGTCCCGGACAGTCTTTTAATTTTACTTTCTATATTCTGTTGTTTTATAAAACTGCTTCTCTATTTTCTTCAATAGGTTCTCAACTTTACTGTATTTCTTTAAATTTTTATTAATGTAATATTTTTTTATTTATTTTTATTTTAAAAATGATTTTATTTATTTATTCATGAGAGAAACACAGAGTGAGGCAGAGACATAGGCAGAGGGAGAAGTGGGTTCCTCGCAGGGACCCGATGTGGGACTTGACCCCAGGACAGGGATCACGATGTGGGCTTAAGGCAGGCGCTCAGCCGCTGAGCCACTTAGACATCCCAATGTAATAATAGTCTTAATTTCCAAAAATTTTCTCTTTACTCTTGACTTTCACTTTTTTTAAGGGGCATCTTATCTTTCATTAATGAATGTAAGTTATTTTAATTATTTCTGTACGTTAACTGTAGTGATTATAGTTCTTATATTTTTTCTGCTTCTTGCATTTTTCTGTTTCATGTCCAGTTTAGTTTTCTTCTTTATATACTGTGCTCCTTCTCTTTCATGCTATACCCACCTTCCAAAGATTAGATGATTGGGGTGCCTGAGTGGCTGAGTCCACTGAGCAGCATACTCTTGGTTTGAGCTCAGGTCTTGATCTTATGGTCCTGAGATCCAGCCCTCCATTGGGCTCCTCACTTGGTGCAGGCTCTGCTTGAGATTCTCTCTCTCCCTCTCCTTATGCCCCTTCCCCTGCTCATGCTCTCTCTAAAATAAATTAATTAATTTTAAAACAGATTATATGATTGATGATCTCCTCATGTTTTTTAATCAATCAATTTAAAACTGAGAAGACATCTTCATAAATTGATGGAGTTGGTGAACTGCCAGATCTTTGGAATGATGTTTAGGCACAATCAGGCTGTTTCTTTTGAGGGCTTCCAAATATCAATAGGAATTTTCTTCTGATTAAGAAACTTACCCCAGAGAAAAGTATGCAGTATGTTATAGGCAACATATGGAGTGATAGGAAAAAGTATCTTGCAGTGTCATTCTATAATGTCCAAAGATATTCACGTCATTTCTCAGTGAGCCCCTTCAAACCACAGCTGATGTTCTCTATCAGTCTTTCCAAATAGTAAAACCTCTGTCTTCTGCCCAAGTATGAAAATTGTTTGCTGGCTGTGCAGGCAGAGGAATGAAATCAGGGAGCTTCACTATGCATTTTTTATATTTTACTCAAAGCCTTCAGTTTTCAGTTCCACCAAAACCTTTGCCTTCAGAGATAACTGATGTTTCCAGTTCCTGATTCTTTCTGAGAAACTCTGTTGTACATTACTTTGCTTTTTGTTGGTTCATCTCTTGAGAATACTTAACCAAATGGAGAAAGCTAAAACATAAATCATTCAGGATTTCTTACCTAATTTTCAACATCACAATTTTGCTGATGTCTCTTCAGTTTTATTCTCTTTACTGCTATTCCCTTGGGTTTCAAGGAGTAAAAATAAATGCAAATATTACCTCCACCATGTTTAAATACAACATTTTTGTATTACTTTGATTTAGACACAATACACTTAATTATTATTTTTTAAATTTCCCCAATATGATTTATTATTACTTTTTCTTAAAGACCTTTATCTCATTTCTAACAAGTTTGTTTTTTTTTATTTTTTATTTTTTTGGGGGGTTCGAGAGTGCTTTAATGTGGAGCGCTCCTGGGCGAGGTTCCATGACTCGGAGAGGTGGCCTGAGTCAGGGAAGTTGCTCTAACAAGTTATTTTGGAGGACAGTGTACATTTTTAGATCTAAGTTGACAAACTGGAGTGAAAAAGATCAATTATTTGAATATAATTAATTATAAAAGTAATTCTCAAATATACCAATTCATTAGAATAACCTGTGAATATTAAAAAAAAACATTCAAAAGTTCAAATCAAGAATAAACAGATCAGAATTTTATGGTGATTGCCATTTTTCTATTTTTTTAAGTTTCAAATATTAAATTGAGAGTCAGTGTTCTATAAATATGCAAGTATACAAAGGCATTCCAACGCAAGTACCTGCATACATCCTGGTTTGATGCTGCTTATAGAGATTTAACATAGTCTAAAGAGAAGAAGACAAGAGAGTGCTATCATCTCATTTGCTTTCATTAATAATTATTCATTATGAGTAATAAAGCTGACCTGTAGAAATCTTGATGCATAAGTATTACACCACGCTTTACCTTATTTAAAATACATCTCATATAATTGTAAATTATTACAATAGTAACTGAGCATTTAAAATGTTGATTCCATCTGTGAATATTTTTGAAAATTACTAGATAATTATAGTATCTTGAATCATTGCCAAAAGTCTTAATTTAAGTAGTTGTTTTACTTAAAATGTGTTTGAGATCCTATATCCCAGATGAGAATCCATTTTTGAAAGCTCCTCTGGCTATGTTGGGCCATCATGGCTTGGGAGTTAGACATGTATAATTGAAGTTGGCCCATTATTTATTTAAATTTAGGCTAACAGATAGTTTTAAATTGGTTCTATGCTGTTTTAAAAATTTACAAAGAAGTTTATTTTTTCTTTTCCTCTCTCTCTGAGTAGGGACCATCTGTTTGTCATGGAAAATCAGAAAATAATCTTTGATATGAGATTTGTACTCCAAGTCTGACACCTAAGTTAAATAGAGTTTTGAAAAATAATTATCTATAACATATCTAATTCATTTATATTTTAATTTCAATCTATCAATGTCAAATAAAATAAATTATTTCAGTTTCAATTTCTGATGATCTTAACAAGCTTCAGATTGCTGAACTGGAAATTATGTCATACTGTGTGTAGTGATAGTTTCCTGGATTAGCACAGCTGCCAGTATTTCATTCCTTTAAAAAAATTACTACATTAAACAAGCTCAATATTTGTAATTTTGGCATTGGAATAATGTCATTAGCAACTTCGTAAAAATAAATCTATTTGTTGTTAGAAAAAAATCACATATAACTGAGTGAATCATAGAAATAACATTGCATATCAAGTAAATTCTAAGTTTAAAAAATAGGTCAAGTAATTATATACAGAAAAACTGGTAGAAAATGAAACTCTATATCAAATGTTTGTTATTCAGTAATTAGAAGCACTGTTTGATGGAGGGGAACAGATAGTGGAAGACACCGCATTAATGAGACATTTGAAGCTCCTTAGCATCTGTCTTAAATCTGATGTTTGGAGGATAAAAGCAGAACCATTTGAAAAGGTCTGACTGCCTCCCCCTCCATCTCTTTCTTGCTAAAAACCCCCACATATTTATGGGGAGCTGGGTGGCTCAGTCTTAGCGTCTGACTCTGATTTGCTCAGGTCATGATCTCAGGCTTGTGATCAGGCCCCATATTGGGATCACACACTGGACTTGGAACCTACTTAAGATTTTCTCTCTCTCCATTTCTTCTCCCTTCCCACCTCAAAAAAAAAAAGAAAAAAAAAAAAGACTGTGATGTGAGGTTTCAAATGCCAAGCAGTAAAATATGTGACCTGCTGTGGAGTGTGGAGTCTCAGTTCTAAATTTTGAGAAACTTCAAATTGTTCATCCAGTCCATGACATTAATGTTACTGACAGAGGGACTCAATGCATGGTTTTAGGAAATATGCCCACTGGGTAATTACTTTGATGATTCTTTCCTTGTAAATAAGGATAAATAGGGATAAAATCCTCAAGCTCTTGCATGTTATCAGAAAACCTACAAGATTAAAAAGAGAAACAGTAAAATAAAATAAAAGTGAAACCCTATTATTTGACTTGGAATCTCAGTCTGCTTAGCTGAGTAGGAATAACACTAATTTGAGGTTCAGTACTGGATTTCCTACCTCCAAGTTCCCTAACAGAGTCAGTTGCCTTCACTCAGTTTCAGGAACAGAGAATGCATATATTCCTTGAGGAAAAGTCAATCACTACCTTATTTACTATCATAATTCCAATACCTAGGTTGTGTGGATACATGGTGGCCATTGAATATCATGGGGGTCTATGAAAGACTGGATGGATTAATTAAGATCCTCAGGGGAGGGAACGGATGATGTAAAACTTATACCCACTAACAGCTTCTTTGTAAAAACTGAGAAGAGCATGATATAGAGACACATAATTTTGATTAAAAGACAACACTTGGTGCCGCAGATAAGACCGAAAACATTGTTTTTTTTTAATATAAACATTTTATTTATTTATTCATGAGAGACACACAGAGAGAGAGAGAGGCAGAGACACAGGCAGAGGGAGAAGGAGAAGCAGGCTCCATGTAGGGAGCGCAATGCAAGACTTGATCCTGGGTCTCCAGGATCACGCCCTGGGCTGAAGGCAGATGCTTAATGCTGTGACACACAGAAAATTGTAAAGGCAGTTTACCTTTCTATTTTAATACTTTTATTTTTTTTAACTTTCTGTTTAAATTCAAGTTCCTTAACATACAGTGTAATAATTAGTTTCAGATATATAATTTAATGATTGGAGACTTATACATGACACCCAGTGCTCAACACAATTACTGTCCTTATATACCCGTCACCCACTTAGCCCTTTGGCCACCCACCACCCCTCCAACAACCCCATTTGTCCTCTATAGTTAAGTCTCTTTGAAAAAAAAAAAAAAAAAGAGTCTCTTTTGGTTTGCTTCCCTTTCTTTTTTGCCCCTTCCCCTATGCTCATGTTTTATTTCTCAAGTTCCATATATGAGTGAAATCATACAGTATTTGTCTTTCTCTTACTAACTGGTTTCCTTCTAGCTCCATCCATGAATTTGCAAATGGCAAGATTTCATTCCTTTTGATGGCTGAGTAATATTCCATATATATATATATATATGCACTTTTTTAAAAGATTTTATTTATTTCTTCATGAGAGACACAGATAGAGACAGAGAGGCAGATACACAGGCAGAGGGAGAATCAGGCTCCATGCAGGGAGCCTGACATGAGACTGATCCCCAATATCCAGGATCACACCCTGAGCTGAAGGCGGCGCTAAACCTGAGTCACCAGGCTGCCCTAATATGCACCTTCTTCATCCATTCATCAGACAATGGACATTGGGGCTCTTTCCATAATTTGGCTATTGTTGATGACACTGCCATAACCATCGGGGGACAGGTATCTCTTCAAATTAGTTTTGTATCCTTTTGGTAACCGCCTAGTCTGCAATTGCTGGGCAGAGGGTAGTTGTTCTATTTTTAACCTTTTGAGAAACCTCCCGCTGTTTTCCAGAGTGGCTGCACCAGTTTGCATTCCCACAAACCCTGTGAGAGGGTTCCCCTTTCTCTGCATTCCTTGCCAACACCTGCTGTCTCCTGTGTTGCTAATGTCAGCCATTCTGACAGGTGTGAGGTAGTCTTTCATTGTAGTTTTGGTTTGTGTTTCCCTGATGATGAGTGACGCTGAACATCTTTTCATGTGTCTGTGGGACACCTCTAGGTCTTCTTTGGAAAAATGTCTGTTCATGTCTTCTGCCCATTTCTTAACTGGATTGCCTTTTTGGATTGTGGGTTTGAGAAGTTCTTTATAGATTTTGCATACCAGCCTTTTATCAGATACGTCATTTGCAAATATCTTCTCCCATTCCATAGGTTGCCTTTTAGTTTTGTTAGCTGTTTCTCTTGCTGTGCAGAACCTTTTTATCCTTTTTTAAAATATTTTATTTATCTATTAGAGACAGAGACAGAGAGAGAGAGGGAGAGAAGGAGTGGGACTCCATCCTGGGACTCCAGGGTCACGCCCTGGGCTGAAGGCAGCGCTAAACCTCTGAGCCACCTGGGCTGCCCACTGAGCAACCAGACTGCCCTCTTTTTTTTTAATTTTTAAAACTATTTTATTTATTTATTCATGAGAGACACAGACAGAAAGAGAGAGACAGGCAGAGACACAGGCAGAGGGAGAAGCAGGCACCATGCAGGGAGCCCAATGTGGGACTCGATCCTGGAACTCTGGGATCAGCCCCACGCCGAAGGCAGGCACTGAACTGCTGAGCCCCCCAGGGATCCCCTGGTAACAGGTTCTTATGGCAGAGTTCAAAGAGGTTGCTGCCTTGGTTCTCCTCTGTGATTTCTATGGTTTCCTGCCTCACATTTAGGTCTTTCATCCATTTTGAAACTATTCTTGTGTATGGTGTAAGAAGGGGGTCCAGTCTCACTGTTTTACACGTTGCTGTGCAGTTTTCCCAACACCCTTTGTTGAAGGGACTATCTTTCTTCCACTGGATATTCTTTCCTGCTTTGTCGAAGATTAGTTGACTATATAGTTGTGGGTCCATTTCTGGGTGTTCTATGCTGTTCCATTGATCTATGTGCCTATTGCTGTGCCAGCACCATACAGTCTGGATGACTACAGGTTTGTAATATAACTTGGAGTCCAGAAGTGTGCTGCCTCCAGCTTTGCTTGCATTTTTCAAGGCTGCTTTGGCGAACTGGGGTCTTTTGTGGTTCCATACAAATTTTAGCATCTAGCTCTGTGAAAAATGCTGGTGGTGTTTTGATAGGGATCACATTGAATATGTAGACTGCATTGGGTAATATAGACATTTGAACAATATTTGTTGTTCCAATCCTTGAGCATGGAATGTTTTTCCATTTCTTTGTGCCATCTTTAATTTCTTTCATCAGTATTTTACAGCTTTTGGAGTACAGTTCCTTTACCTCCTTGGTTAGATTTATTCCCAGGTATCTTATGGTTTTTGGTGCAGTTGTTAATGGGATCTATCCCTTAATTTCTCTTTCTGCTGCTTCATTATTGGTGAATAGAAGTGCAACAGATTTCTTATACTCATTTTGTATCCTGTGACTTTACTGAGTTCATGTATCTGTTCTAATAATTTTTATGGTGTTTTTGGTTTTCCGTATAGACTATCATGTCGTCTGCAAATAGTTTCATAACTTTTTAAAGATACCTTTAGGGGTGCCCGAGTGGCTCAGTCAGTTAAGCATACAAATCTTGATTTTTGCTCAGGTCATGATCTCAAGATCATGAGATTGAGCCCCACATTTGGCTCCACACTGAATATAAAACGTGTGTAAGATTCTCTTTCCTCTCCTTCTGCCCATCTCCCAAGACAGTATGTGTATATGTGCTCTCTCTCTCTCTCCTCTCTGTCTTAAACAACAGCAACAACAAAAACACCTTTCATTTTTAAGACAAAAAAATTATTTATTTATTCATGAGAGACACACACAAACATAGAAGCAGAGACACAGGCAGAGGGGAAGCAGGCTCTATACAAGAAAGCCCGACATGGGACTCGATCCCAGAACCCCAGGATCATGCCATGAGCTGAAGGCAGATGCTCTACCACTGAGACACCCAGGCATCCCCCAAAATACCTTTTAGATACAGCTAAGGTGTTGGCATATTAGTAAGATCCTAGACTTGTCTTGTCTCTTGAGCATAAGTAGATAACTATTGAATCATTGTAAATATCCTGGAAATCAACCTGGGACCGATGGAACAAGCTACACAGCTGGAGGGAGAGGAAAAGCCATATTGAAGAAGGTAGAGAATGCAGAGACATGGTTTGGGGAATAAATGGATCACCGATGCTGCAGAGGGAAGGAGCCATGATCATGGAGAAAGGAGAGAGAGAGGGAGGAGCACATAGGGGATTGTGCAGGGAAAACACTTCCCCACAGCCATTGACTGAGAAAATGAGAAGGGCTGATTTTCGAATTCTTACAAACAGTGGCCTTAAAGACTGGAATTTGAAAGATCATCAGGCTTGGCTGGGATAGCTGGGATAAAGACTTCAGGGCACTTCCCTTCTCCTGGAGAAAAGCAGGGAAACAAACTGGGGACAGATGGTGTGTAAATAGTGAAACAATGATCTGAAGAGTGCTGGGGCACAAAATGGAAGATTATTCACTCTTATTAGAGTGCACCACCAAGGGGTAGTGTTCACAAAGATGCCTCTCTGGGGACAAAGGTTCCACTGGTGCCATTTCTCTCCCGCACCTCTCAGCATAAACACAGAGCCTCCCATGAAAGCAGCTCAGCCCCTGACATAGGCTGCCTAACTTGCTTACACCAAATCCCACAGCTCTGAGCTCTGGTGCCACTGCCCTTCTTGGCCAAGGCTGCTGAAGTCCCAGTGCAGTGGGACCCTCCTGCAGAAGAGCAGTGCAGGCCCTTGCCCAGAGCACACATCCCTAAAGCCTGGGGTTTTATAAGTCAGCAGGTTTGGCTGAGATGGAACCTGGAGGGCACTGTGCTGCCCCTAGAGAGAGGGCCAGCAACAACCAGAAGGCACACAGTGTGGAAACAGAGATCTGAAAAATGTCTGGACACAAAGGGTTGAGATTATTTGCTCATTTCAGAGTGCATCCCCAAGAGCAGCGTGCATGGAGGTGGCTCACTGACCTCCTCTGCCTCTCAGCATGAAAGCAGAGACCCCTGTGATAAATAGCAGAGCACTTACACTGGCTGTGTAGCCTACTCACATCAAGTCCCACACTCTTGTACTCTGGTGGTACTGCTCTTCTCGGTCAAGCTTGTCAGTCCCAGCATAGCAAGCCCCTTCTCCAGAAGACCAGCAGAGACCCCTGCACAGAACAGATCTCCCAACCATAGAGTTCTACAGGGATTCATTTCTAGTGGAAGTAGTATCAGGTCTCATTAAATGAGCAGACTAGAGCACATGTAGTTAAAACTTGCCACATTATGGCCAAAAATCAAACACTGCCCACTGCAGTCAACTGGCCTGAGTGATAGAACAGCCACAACACAGCAGTCGAGTACACGAAGTATACACCAGACACATTCCCTGAAGCACCAGGCGCTGAACACACTATATGACCTCTTCTTCATAAATCTATTACTCTCTGGAGCAGGAAACATAACAGGCTTTTCTAATACACAGAAAAAGGCAAAAACTTAGACAAAATGCCGAGATGGAGTAATTCATCCCAAATGAAAGACCACGATAAGGTCATGGCCAGGGCTCTAAGTGAAACAGACATAAATAATATGCCTGATGGAGAATTTAGAGGAACAATCATAAGGATACTTGCTGAGCTTTATAAAAGAATAGAAGACTTCAGGGAGGCTCTTACTGCAGAGATAAAAGAGTTAAAAAATGAATCAGAAATGAAAAATACACTCACTGAGATTCAAAACAGGCTGAATGCAATGAACATAAGAATGAAAGAGACAGAGGAATGAATAAGTGATAGAGAAATAATGGAAAATAATGAAACTGAACAAAAGAGAAAAAGAGGAATTATGGAACATGAGAATAGACTTAGGGAACTCAATGACTCCATCAAACATAATAACATTGTTATTATAGGAGTCCCAGAAGAAGAAAGAGAAAAGGGGGCAGAAAATTTATTTGAGGAAATAATAGCTGAAAACTTCCCGAATCTGGAGAAGGAATCAGACATCCAGATCTAGGAGGCAAGGAAAATCCCATCAAAAAAAAAAAAAAAAAAAAAAAGGCAGGCCAAAACCAGATATGCTATAATTGAATTTGCAAAAAATAGCAATAAGGAAAATATTTTAAAAGTAGCAATACAAAAGTAGTCCCTAACTCGCAAGGGAAGACCCATAAAGCCAACTGCAGATCTCTAAGTGAAACTTGGCAAGCCAGAAGAGAGTGGCATAATATACTTAATGTGCTGAATGAGGAAAATTTGCAGCCAAGAATACTCTATCCAGTAAGGCTATCATTCAGAATAGAAGGAGAGATAAAGTGTTTTCCAGACAAACAAAAACTAAAAGAGTTTGTGGCCACTAAACCAGCCCTACAAAAAATTATTAAAGGGGACTCTTTGAGTGGAAAGGAAAGACCAAAAGTGACAGAACAGAAAGGAACAGAGAAAATATCCAGAAACAATGACTTAAGAAGTAAGACAAGGACACTAAATTACATATCTATCAATAATTATTCCAAATGTAAATGGGATAAATGCTCCAGTCAAAAGACATAGGGTGTCAGAATAGATGTAAAAAAAAAAAAGACCCATTTATATGCTTCCTACAACACTCATTTTAGACCTAAATATATATGCAGTTGAAAATGAGAGACTGGAGAACCATATACCATACTAATGGATGCCAAAAGAAAGCAGAAAGAGCCATACTTATATCAGACAAAGTAGAATTTATACCAAGGACTGGGGGAGGCTAGGTGGCTCAGAGGTTGAGCATCTGCCTTTGGCTCAGGTTGTGATCCTGGGGTCCTGGAATCGAGTTCTGCATCAGGTTCCCCGTGGGAGCCTGCTTCTCCTTCTGCCTAAATCTCTGCCTCTCTACTGAATAAATAAATAAAATCTTTAAATAATAAAAAATGAAATAAACCAAAGACTGTAACAGAGATGAAGAAGGGCACTATATCATAATAAAGGAGAAAATTCAACAAGAAGATCTAACAATTGTAAATATTTATGCACCCAACATGAGAGCACCAAAATAATATAAATCAGTTAAAAACTAACATAAAGGAACTCATTGATAATAAAGTAGAATAATAGTAGGGTACTTTAATGCCCCACTTATAGCAATTGACAGATCAAAGCAAAAAAATCAACCAGGAAAGGATGGTTTTGAATTATATATTGGACCAGATGGACTTAACATATATCTGGAACATTCTATCCTAAAGCAAAAGATTAACATTCTTTTCAACTGCATATGGGACATTCTCCAGAATAGATCACATACAAGTTACAAATCAGGCCTCAGCAAGTACAAAAAGACTGAGATCATAACATGCATATTTTCTGACCATATTGCTATGAAACTTGAAGTCAAGCACAAAATTTGGAAAGACCACAAACACATGAAGGTTAAATAGCATGCTACTAAACAATGAATGGGTCAAGTAGGAAATCAAAGAAGAAATAAAAAATACATAGAAACAAATGAAAATGAAAACACAATGATCTGAAACCTTTGTGATATAGCAAAAGTAGTCCTAAAGGGAATATATAGCAATATAGGCCTACCTTAAGATGTAAGAAAAATCTCAAATAAACTACCTAACTTTACATTTAAAGAACTAGAGAAAGAACAACAAATGAAGACCAAAGCCATAAGGAAAGAAATAATAAAAATTAGAACAGAAATAAATAATATAGAAACAAAACAAAACAATAGAACAGAACAATGAACCCAGTAGCTGGTTCTTTGAAAAAAATTAATAAAATTGACAAATCCCTAGGAAGCCTTATGAAAAATAAATGAGAAAGGACCCAAATAAATGAAATATCAAATGAAAGAGGAGAAATAACAACCAACACCACAGAAATATAAACAGCTATAATAAATAATATCAGAAACTATAAGCCAAAAATTGAATAACAAATGGAAGAAATGAATGAATTTCTAGAAACATAAAAAGTATCAAAACAAAAACAGGAATAAATAGAAAACTTGAACAGACCAATAACCAGCAAAGAAATTGAATCTGTAATCAAAAATCTCCCCACAAACCAAAGTCCAGGGCAACAGGGTTTCCCAGGTGAATTCCACCAGACATTTAAAGAAGAGTTAACACCTCTTCTCAAACTGTCCCAAAACATAGAAATTGAAGGAAAACTTCCAAATCTGTTCTATAAGGCTAGCATTAGCCTTCTATCAACACCAGATGAAGACTGATAAAGAAAAAAAGAAAAGAGAGAGAGAACTATAAGCCACTATCCCTGATGAACAAAGATAAAAAATTCTCAATAAAATAGCAGCAACTCAAATCCAACAGTACACTAACAAAAAAAATAAAAAATAAAAAAAAAGAGTCATTCACCATGATCAAGGGTGGTTTTGTACTGGGGCTGCAAGAGTGGCTCAATATTGACAAATCTATCAATGTGATAAACACCACATTAATAAAATAAAGGAGAAGAACTATATGATCCTTTCAAAAGATACAGAAAGAGCATTTGACAAAGTACAAAATCCATAATAAAAACCAAGACAAAAGACGGGTTAGATATTATAATAAAAACCCTCAACAAAGTAGGTTTAGAGGGTTAGAGGCAAACCCTCAACAGAAAAAAAGGTCATATATGAAACCCCACAGCTAATGTTATCCTCAGTAGGGCAAAACTGAGAGTTTTTCCTCTGTAGTCAGGATAAGACAGGGATGTCCACTCTCACCAAAATTACTTAACACAGTACTGCAAATCCTAGCCACAGCAGAGAATGAAAAAAAATTAAAAGGCATCCAAATCAGTAAGGAAGATGTCAAACTTTCACTATTTGCAGACGACATGATAGTCTATACGGAAAACCAAAAACACCATAAAAAATTATTAGAACAGATACATGAACTCAGTAAAGTCACAGGATACAAAATGAGTATAAGAAATCTGTTGCACTTCTATTCACCAATAATGAAGCAGCAGAAAGAGAAATTAAGGGATAGATCCCATTAACAACTGCACCAAAAACCATAAGATACCTGGGAATAAATCTAACCAAGGAGGTAAAGGAACTGTACTCCAAAAGCTGTAAAATACTGATGAAAGAAATTAAAGATGGCACAAAGAAATGGAAAAACATTCCATGCTCAAGGATTGGAACAACAAATATTGTTCAAATGTCTATATTACCCAATGCAGTCTACATATTCAATGTGATCCCTATCAAAACACCACCAGCATTTTTCACAGAGCTAGATGCTAAAATTTGTATGGAACCACAAAAGACCCCAGTTCGCCAAAGCAGCCTTGAAAAATACAAGCAAAGCTGGAGGCAGCACACTTCTGGACTCCAAGTTATATTACAAACCTGTAGTCATCCAGACTGTATGGTGCTGGCACAGCAATAGGCACATAGATCAATGGAACAGCATAGAACACCCAGAAATGGACCCACAACTATATAGTCAACTAATCTTCGACAAAGCAGGAAAGAATATCCAGTGGAAGAAAGATAGTCCCTTCAACAAAGGGTGTTGGGAAAACTGCACAGCAACGTGTAAAACAGTGAGACTGGACCCCCTTCTTACACCATACACAAGAATAGTTTCAAAATGGATGAAAGACCTAAATGTGAGGCAGGAAACCATAGAAATCACAGAGGAGAACCAAGGCAGCAACCTCTTTGAACTCTGCCATAAGAACCTGTTACCAGGGGATCCCTGGGGGGCTCAGCAGTTCAGTGCCTGCCTTCGGCGTGGGGCTGATCCCAGAGTTCCAGGATCGAGTCCCACATTGGGCTCCCTGCATGGTTCCTGCTTCTCCCTCTGCCTGTGTCGCTGCCTCTCTCACTTCTCTGTGTCTCTCATGAATAAATAAAATCTTAAAAAAAAAAAAAAAGAAAGAAAGTTGTTACTAGACGTGTCTCCTGAGGCAAGGGAAACAAAAGCAAAAATGAACACTTGGGACTTCATCAAGATAAAAAGGTTCTGCACAGCAAGAGAAACAGCTAACAAAACTAAAAGGCAACCTATGGAATGGGAGAAGATATTTGCAAATGACGTATCTGATAAAAGGCTGGTATGCAAAATCTATAAAGAACTTCTCAAACCCACAATCCAAAAAGGCAATCCAGTTAAGAAATGGGCAGAAGACATGAACAGACATTTTTCCAAAGAAGACCTAGAGGTGTCCCACAGACACATGAAAAGATGTTCAGCACCACTCATCATCAGGGAAACACAAACCAAAACTACAATGAAAGACTACCTCACACCTGTCAGAATGGCTGACATTAGCAACACAGGAGACAGCAGGTGTTGGCAAGGAATGCAGAGAAAGGGGAACCCTCTCACAGGGTTTGTGGGAATGCAAACTGGTGCAGCCACTCTGGAAAACAGCGGGAGGTTTCTCAAAAGGTTAAAAATAGAACAACTACCCTCTGCCCAGCAATTGCAGACTAGGTGGTTACCAAAAGGATACAAAACTAATTTGAAGAGATACCTGTCCCCCGATGGTTATGGCAGTGTCATCAACAATAGCCAAATTATGGAAAGAGCCCCAATGTCCATTGTCTGATGAATGGATAAAGAGGGTACATATATACACTGGAATATTACTCAGCCATCAAAAGAAATGAAATATTGCCATTTGCAAATTCGTGGATGGAGTTAGAGGGAATCTGGTGAGTCAGAGAAAGACAAATACCATATGATTTCACTCATATATGAAATTTGAGAAACAAAGCAGATGAGCATAGGGGAAGGGGAAAAAAGAGAGGGAAGCAAACCTAAGAGACTCTTAACTATAGAGAACAAATGGGGTTGTTGGAGGGGTGGTGGGTGGCCAAAGGGCTAAGTGGGTGATGGGTAATTAAGAAGAGTAATTGTGTTGAACACTGGGTTTCATCTAAATGTTGAATCACTAAATTCTACACATGAAATGAATATTACCATGGGTCTTAACTTGAATTTCAATAAAATTTTGAAGAAATAAATAATATAGTATAGTAGAGCCCCTTAGTCAATCTTCCTAGAAAACATGATGTTGATTAAATTTTAAAATATAAGTGGAATTTAGTCAGCTAGGACATCTTGGCAGAGGGAACTGCAGGAGAAATGGTAGGAACCTAGAAAATGCATTTAGCCTATTTCCAAATCCAAGAAATATATAATATTTTTATTATCTTTCAAACTGAGATGCCTGTAAAAAGTACTTTGGATTATTTTTCAGTAAATCTTCTCTTCTTTTCTCTTTCCCCCTATGATCGTAGTAAACTTCACTGTTCCATTGATTTTGGAGCTGGCCATATGATTAACTTTGACTATGGGATGTTATAAATGTTTCAAGTAAAGACTTGAAATGTGCTTTCCTGTTGGTCACTTGCTGTCTTGCACTTCTAGGAGGACATTCAGAAAGTCAGGGCCTGACTTTTCTACTATTCCATGGAAAATGAAAGAGGTGGCAGAGCACCACCCATCCAGTCCATGGACCTGCGGTTTGGAACCTAGCTAGTCCTGCCTACATCATTTCATTCCAAGCTAGCTAGTAGACACATGAGTGAATTTTAATGCTTCTTATTTTAAGCCTCCCACTTGTAGAGTATATGTTATGTAGCAATAGCTGCCTATACATTTTTATTGAACAAAGCTGTTGATGTGTTGAAATCCTGTTTAATTTCTTACTTTTGTTTCACATTCTGTACAAATTTTTGCTTACTTTTGTAATAAGAGAATTTAAAAAAATAAAATAGAAAAAGATTCGAGTGAAAATAAAGAAAGAAATAAGATAGGAGTGTATGCAAATATTCTAATAGAGTTCGTTGACATAAAAGAAAAACTGTATACAGTTCACTTTTAAAAGAGTGGACGATAAATTTCATTTGTAATGAAAATAATTACAAATTATTATTTGTAATGAAAATAATTACAGATAATTATTTTATATAATTATTGATATTATAATAAATAATTATTGATATTATAAAGGATAGTTGGAGTTCTTTTCCAAAACTTAACTATCATTGAAAACTATAGGAAATTAATTTAGCAGCCTGATAAAAAACCCAGGATGATAGAGTAGTGTCTGCTCTGTTCTAAAATCTTGAGAAATGAGATATTTAGAGATCTCATATATTGTTGGTGTGCTAAGGATACAGGATATTGTCACACACAACTTGTTTTTCAGTAAAATAACATTGTTCTTCAGAAGGTTAGCTTCCGTATATATGGGACTAGTTATAACACATAACGTAAGTTATAATTATAAAAATAAATAAACAAAAAATAAATCTTACATAGACTAGTTATTAAAATACTATAATAATAGGGGTATCTGAGTGTCTCAGTTAGTTAAGTGGTTGTTTTTTGCTCAGGTCACCATCTTAGAGTCCTGGAGTCCAGAGTTTTGGACTCCTTGCTCAGCAGGGAGTCTGCTTCTCCCTCTACCTCTGAACTTCCCCCCTGCTCATGCTCTCTTACACATACACTATCTCTCTCATAAATAAAGAAAATCTGAAAAAATACTTTAATAATAAAGAGCTATGACTTGAAGTTTATATTTGTATACAAAGTAAATAAAATGGAGAAGCAAGATACGAAGCAGTTCTAGAGAAAAAAGAATTCTTTAACACATCCTTTCTTCTTTGATTCTAAAATAAGAAAAGAAGATAACTACTTGGCCACCATAAAGAATAAAATTGTGTAATTAATTTGTACATAATAATCAAACTTAATTTAGGCATAGGAGTTAAAGGCTATAGTGGTAAGATATATTAAGTCACATTAAAATTAAAGTTCCTGTAGTAACAGGAAATTAAAGGTCCTGTAGTAACCGTTGGAAGTTAAACTTGTAGCAAGAGCAGGATTAAGGAATAAGAAATGGACATTTAAAAAAATTCAAATGGAAATCAATGTTTTCTTCTAAACTTCAAGACATCAATTATTACCACTCTTCAAATTTTATTCCTCATGCCTATCCTCTGATAGTCTTAAGAGGGATCCAGAAAAATACTTTATGTATATGGCGTTTGACTTTAAAACACTATACAGTACAGAAACTTGACTTCTTTCTGCTTAAAAGAAATCTGATATGAATGGTGCTTAAGAACACAAATAATAAGAAGCAAAAGAATCCCTTCTTGCCTTATATAATTTTTTAAAAAATCTCTTATTGACAGAAGAAAAGCAGATTGAGTATTCACATTATTACACCAGAAGAGCAAAATTATAGCTTTCTGTGTCAATTATGTTATAATATTTTTCATAAATACAATATTTATTGTATTTTATTAGCTTTCTCCAATGTAATACTTAAATACTATTTAAAACAACTTTTATGTATATCCAATTTCCTGGGTTAGAGTCTCAGCTTTAATTATGTTTTTTAATGGGTTTGTAACAGTTCAGAAGCTTAAGAATCATTATCATACATATTTAAAATTTCAGTTTTAAATATTGAATAGATGTGTTGAGAAGACAACATTTTACATCAATGGTTTGTATATATATGACCAGCAAAATACAGCATTTAACATTTAGTCATCGATACTTCTAAAAACTAAAGTTGTTCTGTTAAAAACAATTTAAATAGTACATCACTTATAAAAAAACTAATGAGAACTTTTTGGAGAAATAATGTAATGATTGCAGGTTTTTTATTATTGTTATTATTTAATTTAAAACCCAGGATTAATCATATTTAATATGTACCACTCTCTAGCAGTGCATAAATTTCCCACTTGGCTTCACTCTCAAAACATAATCCAGTCTCCATTTAATTTTTTATTGTAATGGGAACTTAACTTGTCCTGAATCAACTGTATTTATGTTTTGATAGGTTAATTTGTAGATGGTTCTATTTTATGTTATGGCAACTTATTTTATTTTTGAGCCAAAATGTACATAATGTCACACAAATCACAGTGCCAGAAAATTCATTTTCCCAACAAATATTCTCATATATTGAAGTAGCCTTCAGTCACATTCAGCTTTCAAACAGCCTCATTAGTACTTAGTCATTCTGGGTTTACAGTTTAACTTAAAATTCTCAATTTGGGAAATCTATTCCAACGAAGATGCCTCCTTCATTCATTTCTTAACGAAATCATACTTTATTTTTTTATTATTTTCACTTCTATTTAGTTTCAACCTTTAAAAGCCAAAACAATCAGGAGGTACTGATACTTATTCAAATTGAACATGTTTATATCATTTTAAATTTAGATTATTTTATAGTTTAATATTTTTTTCAGAGCTGCTAGCAGGGTTGGTTTGAATTTTTAAAACATTTTGTTCAATTTAAGTATGATTTCAGCCTAAAACATCATAACTATTCATTTTTGGTGAGAGTGTGTAGATATATTAACCATGAATTGTAGTATACACAAGTAGAACTTGTTGCTAAGTAACAAATACCTATTATCAGGGGGATGATATTACATCTTATTGAGCACAGACAGAGGCAGGAAATGATCTCTGAGGAAAGGGATCCGTCACAAGTCTATCACAAACCTCCGTTACAGACGGTAGAGGAAAATTAATGGTCTAGGTTTTCTGGCTTAATAGGTTTCGGTTCCTGTCTTCTGGAAAACATGCATTTCAATTTTATCTACTCTGAATCACTATGGCACTTTAAAAGATTAAATATTATGGGGTCTACAGAATAGTAATTTAGAAATAAAATATTCCTTTTGCAGGTGCAGCCTGTCAAGTTGCTAACATTTAGTTAAGCTTTTACAGTCCACAGAAAACCTTTCTGGGAAAATGAAGCCTGTAATTGTGGTAGTCACCTTAAGCCATGCTTTGAATAATTTTCAGAGGCATTGCCAATTTTCCCCTAGATCAGATATAATAACTGGTGTTCAGATATATACACTATCAAATATACACAAGTACAATAAGTAATGAAGAGATGTTGAAGTCTCTTTCTCATAAGAATTCTTATCTTTTATTGAGTAAATTCGAATATATTTAATGTTACTTTTAACATTATCCTTGCCCACGTACAAGTATGAATCTTAATAATAAACAAGAAATGATACCCTAGTCTAATTCCTCATATCTCTTGCTCCACTAATTTATCAATTCAGCAGATATTTATTTAGTGCCAGTTGTTTGTTCTTCCTGAGGCACAGTTTTTTATTTTTAATCTTTTTTTCTTTATTTATTTATGATAGTCACACACACACAGAGAGAGAGAGAGAGAGGCAGAGACACAGGCAGAGGGAGAAGCAGGCTCCATGCACCGGGAGCCCAACGTGGGATTCGATCCCGGGTCTCCAGGAACGCGCCCTGGGCCAAAGGCAGGCGCCAAACCTCTGCGCCACCCAGGGATCCCCTGAGGCACAGTTTTGATCATGAGTGGTCACAACTGCATCTGCCAAAAATCTGAGGATTATTTTATTATCCTTAATGTTAAAATGGTAGAAATGTTTCCCTAAAAAATCATAGCAAGGCAAAGACCACTATTATCACTTCTAATTAGTATTGTAGTGGAATTTCTAGCCACTGAAAAAAAATGCCAAAACATATATTAAATGACATAAAGGTGAAAAAGAATAAACAAAACCTTCACTATTCACACAACCACCTTAATACTGCAGAAAACGTTTAATTAGTGGCAGAGTCTAATGATAATGTTTGGTATAAGTGGAAAGCACAAAAAATAAATTCAATTTATTACAGCACCAATGAAGAATTCAAAACCGCAAATTCAAAAATGTAAATTCACAATCATATGGAAAATTAAGGTATACAAAATAAAATATGTATAGGACCTTCATAGTTAAAATATAGCACATTATTAAAGACTAAGAATTTCTAAATATGTTTTCTAATAAATTATGTTTATGTCTAGATAAATTCAATATTGTAAAGATATCAATCATCCCACAACTTACCTGTAAAATTGATGAAATTTGAATCAGTATCTCAAAGTATTTTTATTTTTTAAATGTTTTTAAGGATTTCATTTATGTATTCAGAGACACACACACACACACACAGAGAGAGAGAGAGAGAGAGAGAGGCAGAGACACAGGCAGAGGGAGAAGCAGTCTCCATGCAGGGAGCCTGTGGTGGGACTTGATCCCGGGACCCCAGGATCACGCCCTTGGGCTGAAGGCAGGTGCTAAACCACTGAACTACCCAGGTGTCACTCAAAGTATTTTTATGAAGACATTAATGTTAATATTTTGTGAAAGATGAAATGGGCATAATGAGCCAACATATTCCTAAATAAGAAATATATGATGAGGACTTATCGTGAAAGGGATATGATCTGATATACCTACCAAATATCAAGACTCATTATAAAATTATTGTTAGGAAGAGAGTTTGGTATTATGGTAGGGATAAAGACAATTGACCAATGAAAGAGACTGTAGACACTAGAAAGGAACCTATGACACCCTCCACACATAGCTAGCTTTGCGATCTCTGGGGAAGAAAGGGATATCCTAAAAATGGTGGTGGGACAATAGATTGTTTTTATGGAAGGGAAAGGAAAATATAATGTAATATCCTTTCAATACTCTACACAGATATTAATTGCTAATAGATTAGATATTTGAATCTTATTTGTGAAACTGAGCAAAATTTTACTACAGTAGAAATTTCATTTGTCTTAGGTTATGATAAACTTTCTTAAGAAACAGAGGCTATATAAATTTGAATAATGATCAATGATTTTTACCACTTAAAGTGAAGAGGTTTTGTTATATGAAAGTACAGACAGGAGCTAAACAAGCTGAAAAATGGATATATGCTGTCCACAAGAGACACCTATCAGTTTAAAGACACACATAGGCTCAAAGTGAAGTTATAGAAAAAGATATTTCAAGCAAATGGTAACCAAAAGAAAAAAGAAGTAGCCATACTTTTATCAGAAAAAAATAGACTTAAAAAATAGATTCTAAATGGATTAAAGGCAAACTCCTAAGAGCAAACATAGGGTAGAAGCTCCTTTATATTGATTTTGGCAATGGTCTTTTGGATATGATATCAAAAGCACAGCAACAAAAGCAAAAATCAAGTGAAACTGTATCAAACTATAAAGCTTCTACACAGCAAATAATCAACAAACTGAAAAGGCATCCTATGAAACGAGAAAATATTTGCAAACCATATATCTGATAAGGGGTTAACATCCAAAATATAGGAAGAAATCATACAATTCAATTACAAACAAACAAACAAAAAAGCCCCTTTTAAAAATAGGCAGAGGAACTGAATAGACTTTTTTTTTTTCAAAGACACAAATGGCCAACAGGTACTTATGCAAAGATATTCAACATCACTAACTGTCAGAAAAATGAAACTCAAAAGCACAAAGAAATAACATCTCACACTTACTAGAATGGCTACCATCAAGAAGACAAACTGTAGGAGAGGGTGTAGAGGAAAGGGAACCCTTGTGCATCTTTGATGGAAATGTAAATTGGTTAAGTTTGGCCACTATGGAAAACAGTATGGAGGTTCTTCAAAAAAATAAAAATAGAAATATAATTTGGTCCAGCATCCCATTTCTGCGTATCTATCTAAAGAAATGAAAACAGAATATCGAAAAGATATCTGCACTCCTATGTTTGTTGCTGTATTATATACAATAGCCAAGATATGGAAATAACCTAAGTGTCTGTCAACAGATGAATGAATAAAGAATATGTGAGTATAAGGGCTCCTGTGTGGCTCAGTTGCTTAAGCATCCAACTCTTGATTTCAATTTGTGTCACCATCTCAAGGTTGTGAGATAGAGCCTGGTGTCAGGCTCTATGTTGGGCATGGAGCCTGCTTAAGGTTCTCTCCCTCTCTCTCCCTCTGCCCCAACCTCCCTAAAAAAAGAATATGTGACTGTATATCACTATATATCACTATATATATACATATATATAACGTATATCATATATCACACACACACACATATATATATACACATATATGTATGAAAAAGAAACCCTGCCATTTGTGATAACATGAATAAATTTGATGGCATTATGCTGAGTAAGATGAGTCAGACATAGAAAGACAAATATTGTATATCAGTTATACGAGGGATCTAAGAAAACTGAACTCATAAAAATTGTAGAATAGTGGTTACTAGGGGTTAGAGGGTGAGGGAATTGGTGAGATGTTGTTAGAGGGTACAAACCTGCAACTAAAAGATAAATAAGTTCTGGCAATATAATGTACAAACTAGTAATTATAGTCAACAATCCTGTTTTATATACTTCAAAGCTGGTAAGAGACTGGATGTTCTCTCCACAAATTAGCAGTGCTGATTATGTGACATGAAAGAGATGTTGCTAAAGCCTTGCTGGTAATTATATCGCAGGATATAAATACATCAAATTAACGTTTTGTATACATTAAGTTTACACAATGTTCTATGTCAATTATATCTCAATAGAAATTTTTAAATATACCATGAGTCACATATGTACTTTTAAATTTCTAATAGCTTTATTAAAAATGTAATAAACAGATAAATTACATGTGGTAATATATTTTAGTTAACCAACCTCTCCAAAATATTATCATAGTAACATATGATCAATAGTAAAACATTATTAATGAGAAAGAAGTCTGTCACCATAGAAACAGAATACTAAAATAGAAATTCTATGAAAGAAAAGAGAGAGGGAACCAGGCTTCAGGCAGCAATAAGCACTGCCTTTGATACAAAACAAAACAAGACATAAAATATAAGGATATAAACCACAATTTTCAAAGCTAACTCATTGGGATCCTGTAAAGTGTTATGAATCTTCCTTCTTATTTGTATGGATGCTATCCTGAATTCTTTGAGCTCCCTGAAAAATTTAAATCATTTAGGCTTCTTTATTGTTTAGAAACATTTAATAATTCAATACTAATCTCTGACTTGTCAAATTTCCTAATTTTTTAAAGATTTTATTTAATTATTATTGAGACAGAGAGAGAGACAGAGACAGAGAGAGAGAGAGAGAGAGGCAGAGACCCAGGCAGAGGGAGAAGCAGGCTCGATGCAGGGAGCCCGACGTGGGATTCGATCCTGGGTCTCCAGGATCACGCCCCCGGCCAAAGGCAGGTGCTGAATGATTGAGGCCCCCGGCTGCCCATCATAACTTAATTTTAAGCCTGCTTTTAAAGTAGACATGATCATGACATTTATATTTTCTCCTTACATTTTTACTTCCAAAGCATCAGTTGACTATTTCTCATTATTTTTTAAGATTTTATTTATTGGGGATCCCTGGGTGGCTCAGCGGTTTAGTGCCTGCCTTTGGTGTAGGGCGCGATCCTGGAGACCCTGGATCGAGTCCCACGTTGGGCTTCTCACATGGAACCTGCTTGTCCCTCTGCCTGGGTCTCTGCCTCCCTCTCTTTCTCTGTGTCTCTCATGAATAAATAAAATTTATTTATTTATTTTTATTTATTTGTTTGTTTATTTTTATTTATTCATGAGAGACACACAGAGAGAGGCAAACCCAGGCAGAGGGAGAAGCAGACTCCACACCGGAGCCCGACGTGGGACTCGATCCCAGGACTCCAGGATCACAACCTGGGCCAAAGGCAGGCGCCCAACCGCTGAGCCACCCAGGTGTCTGTCTCATTTTTTTTTTTTTAAAGTCAATTCACTTCACTCCTCATTTCTTGGCCATTATTCCTTCAAAAATGATTTTAGCTAATTTAGAGTTGGAAATATATTTGCGCTTCTTAACTTCTTACATAAAGTCACCCACTGGAAAAAGAAAAACGGAATAGTTTCCTTTCCACCTATTTTTAAATAAGTTTTCCCACTTGATATTATTTTTTCCTCTAATGAAGTTTATGTGTACATTCTCATCCACAAGGCTTTATATACAGTTTCTTTCAGTTAGCATTTTCTAAAGATCTCATTTATGCAAGATGACAGTATGTAAACTGAAATAATTTGACTAAAGTCCATGTCTTACCAAATCTTGCTATTGAATTATGTTATCAGTGTACAGTAAATTGAATACATTTTTATGAGAACAAAGTGGTATATTATGGTCTTTGAGACTAAATGATAAATATTTCTTCTCAGGAAAAAGTTAAGATTTCTTCAAGCAGGTATAATTGAAATAATCTTTGAAAGATGAACAGTCATTGTCAGGAGACTAGGAGATTAATTTCTTTCTATCATCAATGACTACTGTGAATCTGACTCACATGACAAACTAGAGAGAGTCAGTTCTCTGTAGTTTGATCTTCTTACCAGTAGAATTAGTTAATACCTGTCTTCACCTAGAGGACTCATAAGTCATTGTGACAACATCTATATTTTACCTTGCATTTCCCTATAACCAAGTACCACACTTAATCTGGATGGTATTTATAAAAATATTAGAAGTAAATATAGTCATGGTATTTCAGATGACTATCCTATTAATTTTAGCTCTTATCAAATTAAAAGTTTTCCTGAAAATAATTACTATATTGGCATGCGCACAGGCTATATATTGCAAGATAAATAATCCTGACTAAAGCAAATTTACCTCCTGGTATTTTCTTGGATTTATTTGTTTTTATTTTAGTGATCTATTTTTATACAAAAATCTTGAAGCAGTTTGAGAATACCCTGACCAGCATGTGGATTTTGAAATTATTCCATTTGTGTCCTTTATTTATTAGAATGATAGTATTCCTTAAATATTTTGGGTACTGGTATTGAACAATTATCAAGCTAAGCAAATTCATAGTCTAAAAAGAAATTGTTATTTTAAAAGAATATTTGATGAATTTCAAAGAGAAAGTTAAAAATATAGAGTAAACTATGGGATTAAAAATTGATTTTATGAAACCCAGGAGTCATGAGTCAATTGATAAATAGCAATCTCTATGTCTAAGCATGTATTTAGTGTATAGATTTCACTTGAATACCTATAAATGAAATGCACTAATGAACAGATGTTTTGTAATTTTTTTCTTCCCTGTCTAAAACTTTTCTTAGCTACTTAGAGAAATGTTAACTCTTACATAGTTATTCAAATGTGTTAGTTTTGGCCTTATTAACGTACATTTTAAGGTGCATAGGAATTACAACTTCAAAAATGTCATTCTATATTCACTAGAAATATATAAACCCATAATATTCTTTTAAAATATATATGCATAAGTGGTGTCACTAATGTCTTCCTTAATATTCTGTTTCAGATGTAGTTAATCATGATCAGGAAAGTCAAAAATAGGTTACCTTTAAAAGCTTTCATCCAGGCTTTCAACTTTAGGTCATCTACATCTTTGAAAAATTGTATTGTTATTCAGCAAATATTTACTCTATGCCTCTCTGTTGAGGCAGAAGATACTACCCTGACCTACTGACTTTTAGCTAATGAAATATTGGCCAAGTGATGTAAGCAGACTGATTAAATGTGCCCATATGAATTAACAAACGCTATGTGCATTTATGATTCCCCATGAGACGAATACGTTTTAGTTAAAGCCTGATCTAAGGAGAATTTTGAGATAGGAATGTGAGCTGCAGATGAGAACCCAAATCACAATTTGGAACTTAGGCTTGAAGGAAAGCTTTCCATCTAACTTGCACACTAATGAATAGCTGTGTGTGCGTGTGTGTAGCGATTCAACACTTCCATACATCACCCGGCGCTCATCATTATAAATGCACCCCTTAATCCCCATCATCTATCCTCTACCGACCTCTTCTGATAACCATTAGTTTGTTCTGTATAATTAAGAGTCTGTTTCTTGGTTTGTGTTTCTCTCTTTTTTTTTCCCTTTGCTATTTGTTTTGTTTCTTAAATTCCACGTATGAGTGAAATCATATAGTATTTGTCTTTCTCTGACTTGTTTCACTTAGCATTATACTCTAGCTGTAACCATATCACTGCAAATGGCAATATTTTATTCTCTTTATAGCTGAATATGTATGTATACATCTTCTTTACCCATTCATTAGTTAATGGATATTTAGGCTTTTCCATAATTTGGCTATTGTTAGAATGTTATTGTAAACATAGGGTACATGTGTCCCTTTGAATTAGTGTTTTCATATCCTTTTGGTAAGCACCGAGTAGTATGGTTGCTGGGTCATAGAGTAGGTCTATTTTTAACTTTTTGAGGAATCTCTATATTGTTTTCCAGAGTATCTGCCCCAGTTTGCATTCTTACCAACAGTGGCAGTGGGTTCCCCCTTTCTCCACATCCTCCCCAACACGTGTTGTTTTTTTGGTTGTTGATTTTATACTAGCCTTTATTTTTTTAAGATTTTATTTATTTATTCATAAGAGACTCCGAGAGAGAGGCAGGACATAGGCAAAGGGAGAGCAGGCTCCCCATGGGGAATCTGATGTGGGACTCGATCCCCAGGATCCTGGGATCATGACCTGAGCCAAAGGCAGATGCCCCTGGGCCTTATTTTTTAACTGAAATTGTATATCAGTTTTCTCTCGTCTTTAACTCTAGAAGACGGGAAATATCATTGATACCCCTGGTCAAAAGGAAAGTATATAATAGGCAAATTTAGGTGGAGTATCTGGAGTCTGACAACACTCTTTCTTCTCCGTATTTGCACTGCCTTCATTTTCCCTCCCAACAGCCTTATTTTCTTTTTCTTTTCTTGGGAGTTAATATACATAGTTGGTTGCTACTTCCTTATTGGTATAAATAGGGATGCTGAAAAAAAAAATAAAAATAAATAGGGATGCTGAAACTAACTTTTTAAAATAAAAAAAAAAACACTACTTTTCTATTTTACATGTAGCACATTACCTTTTGTCCGCCTACTGTGTTCTTCCAAAGCAGTATGCCCATAAAATATCTCACAAGGATTTATTTTACTATTGTGTGTGTGTGTCTATGTGTATTTGTGTGATGTATAATAAAACTGTAGTATAAAGTTTGAAGTAACTACACTTGCCTATAACACATTGGCTAGAAATTGGATATAGTCAGTAAACTTTATGTCTCACTATATCACATCCTTCTATCTCCTCCTAGAATCAAGCAGTAATTCAACTTTTGGATATATCATACCTTTACCTTTGTATAATATTATTACTTATGTATATACCCTGATAATTATTTTAATATTGTTCAAGTTTATGTAAATGAAGTCATACTTTATGTATTCTTTGGTGATTTCATTCTTTTGTTCAATATGAGAGAAATGCATCCATGTTGCTATATGTAGCTAAAGTTTTTTTTTATTGCTATAAAATATTCTGTGAAATAATTATACTTAACTATTAACTTGTTTCCATTTGGGGATTATTAAGAAACAATGGTGTTTTGAACATGCTGCATATTTTTTTGCTGTACATGACTCACATTTTTTTCTAGGGATTGATATGTCAAAGGATATAGATCTTAAAATTTACCATATTAATAATAAACTATTTTCCAAAGTGGATACATCCATAGTGTTTCAAATAACTGTAGACGTCTGTCAACATTAATATTGTCAGACATTTTCATTTTTCTAGATTTTTTAGAATTGTATCTTGATAGTGTCATTGGAATTTGCCTTATTACAAAGATTTTAAGCATGTTTTCATATTATATTGATTGTTTTGACATACATTTTTGTGAATTGCACATAAAGTAGGTTACTTTTACCAAGTCCTTTGTCTCTTTTTTTCATATTAATTTACCAATGTATACTTTACACTCAACAAAAAGCATTTATTAAGTGTCCTGTTGGATAAACTATGATGAATGTAAATGTCAGTATAGCCACCAGGAGAATAGAGATGTGGAGTATTTCTTTAAAAAAAAAAAAAGATTTATTTATTTTAGAGAAAGAAAGAGACCATGAATGGGAGGAGTACAGGGTGAGGAAGAGGACCTGAAGCAGACTTTGTGCTGTGCATAGAGCAATACGGGGTTGGATCTCACAACCCTGAGATCACAGCCTGAGTGTAAACCAAGAGTCAAATACTTAACCAACCACACCATCCAGGCACCCCAAGATATAGACCATTTCTATCACCCAAAAAACATTTCTTTTTTTATTTTTTCAGTCATTTCCCATCACAGCCTCAATCATATCCATTCAACGGTTGACTTACATTTCAGTTGTTTCCGATTTGGACTATAATAAAGCTGCAATAACTGTTTTTATATGTCATTTTGAGAACATGTGCTTTCATTTATTTTACATAAGTATATAGTAGTTAAAATGATGAGTTACAAAGTAATTTATGTTTAACTTTTAAAAAGAGTACATTTTCCAAAATGTGTGTAATATTTTACATTCCTACTACTATTAAATAAGAGCTCTCTTTCTCTATGTCCTTATTACCACTCAGTAACCAGTGTTTTCTAATTTTAGCCATTTTACTGGGCATCTCACTGTAGTATTAATATATATTTTTCCTGATGAATAGTTATAATGTGTAATTTTATGAGCTTATGTAAATATATAGCTATATAAAGAAAACTTGTGTATATTTTATTTCTATATATTGTATATACAAACATACTTATATATTCATTATAGAATAAATCTACATATATCATACATATACACATACACATTTTCATTATCCAAGGATTCATATTTCAAAACCTCCTATTAGGTAAAATTATTGTATCTCTCAAATCAATATCATTTATACACATGTGAAGAGCTGTAAAAAAGTTAAATCCTCCAATATCATGGTTCCTAGATGAAGGTGAACAAAGCAATGCTCTGACTACTTGTTTCATCTCTCACACTGTAAACAGTGTCCATACTGCAGTCTACTTAGTGCCATGATTTTTTATTTTTATGTTTTCATTGATGAGTTTGCTATTAAAATTTTCCCCCAACTGACCTGACAGAAAATATGTGTTAGGTAATTTTTATACATTCATAACCTAAGTGCTGTTGGCTTTTTTTAAGATATTATTTATTTATTCACGAGAGACAGACAGAGAGAGAGAGAGGCAGAGACACAGGCAGAGGGAGAAGCAGGCCCCATGCAGGGAGCCCGAGGCAGGATTCAATCCCGGGTCTCCAGGGTCACACCCTGGGCCGAAGGCAGCGCTAAACCACTGAGCCACCGGGGCTGCCCGGTACTGTTGGCTTTTAACTTTAATATGAATGAACCAACAATATATATTGAGTAGGCATCCTTAAAGAGAAACACACAAAAAACAGGCTATTTATTAATCATTTGATAAAAATGTTGTGACCAGAGACTCACAGGAACCTAACCTTATATTTCTGGTAGGATCAATCATTCAGTACTCCGTGATTCAGCATTTGTGGCAATTTTACAGACCATAACTACCAAGGCTGTGAGAATGAACTTTGTGTATGTGTGTGTCCTGCATGCATATATGGGTGGGTATATTCTTAGTGAAATGTCTATTTAAATGTTCACATTTTGTTCAAAGTTAAATCAGATAGTCTTTCTTCATATTTTTGAATTCATATGTGTATATATATATATATATTAATATTAACCTGCTGTCAGTGTTAATTAGATTATCAACTATCAAGATTATTTGCATCTTTAAACCTACAATGTCAATGTCTACTTTCCAGTTCTGCATATAAGGAGCTTGGAAGTTGTCACTCTATCTTAACAACAAGTAAAAAGCTAAACAGACCGAAAAATCAGCAACTCCTCTAGAATGTTTGAGAGGTTTGGAAACAGGGCAAATCCCTACTCCAAGTCTGTATAGGCAGGTGAATATGGGGAGTCATGGCTTGCCAAAGGAGAGACTTATGAGCTGAAACTGCCATAGAAGCGCTAACCAAGTAGGACGACCTGAACTTAAGTGACAAATTACTGTGGTCCAAGGCAGATAAATCAGAGTGTTAAAAACTCCAGGGGGCCTGTCATGAGGGTGTTGGGGGGCAGAGTTTTGTGAGTTGCACCTCCTGCTTCCAGCAGAGAGCAGGGGAAAAGGAATCATTTTGTAATATTCCACAATATAACACTCAGTTCCCCTGGGACACAGATTGTTCCAGGGGAAACTGGTTAATGAGAACATAAGCAGTTGAGCTATTGTCAGAGCCTAACTGCCCTGGTGGAAGGGAAATTCCTAACTCCAGCCCACGGTTGCCATCCTGTCCTACGTAATGGGAGAGAAGTAAACTGAGAAACTCTTGTGAAAATCACAGTCCATACGCTCAGGCTCACTAAAAAACTGAGACTTTATCATTGGAGTAGAGAACCCTTCCCCTCATTGCAATATTACTAAAAGAATATTTACAGCAGTTCCTTCTACCTATTATATTATATCCAAATATTAAGAAAAAATTGTAAGTGGTAACCAAAGGCAAAAAACACAATTTAAAACCATAGAGTAAGCAACAGGACCAGAAATGGCAGGAATGTTGAAATTATCAGACCAAGAATTTAAAACAACTATAATTCATATCTGAAGGGCTCTCATAGACAAAATAGACATCATGCAAAAACAGATGAACTATGTATAGAGAAATACTGAGAAACAACTAAAAAGGAAACGTTAGGGATATAAGATACTGTACCAGAAATGAAGAATGTCTTTGATGGGCTTACTAGTAGACCAGACACAGTAAAGAAAAGAAACTCTAAGCTAGAAATATATCAGTAGAATCCTTGAAAACCAAAAAACAAAGATGACAAAAACTGAAAAAGCAAAGCAAAATATCCAAGGACTGTGGGACAGCTTCAAAAAGTGTAACATATATGTAATGGGAACAGGAGAGGCAATGAGAGAGAGAGAGAGAGAGAGAGGAACAGAAGAATATTTGAAACAATAATGACTGAGAATTTCCCTAAATTAATGGCAGACACCAATCCATGAATCCAAAAGTAAAGACAAATCATTATTGGAGTAATTAATAAACATTTATTAATCTTCTAAATCCATCATTACATATGAAACAAGTTAAAGGATTAAAGCAGTTTTTGATTAATCAAATTAAAATGACAATGAAAAATTTTAATTAGGAATTTAATAATGAATTATAATTTTATGAAAGCATTTTTAGCAATAGGATTCCAAATAAACTTTTATTAACATTTTGTATTGTCATATAATTTACATTTTAAAAATATATAGAAATATTAAAGAAGTACATTCTTAATCAGGTAGTTTGAAATCGGACTTATAAAATACAGAAACTCAAAATTTCAATTGAATGTAAATTAAAATATCAATGTGGACATAGAAGGTATAACTGTAAAGGACTTTGAGCCGTCATATAAACTGTCAGACCTACCAATTAAAGACCCAAATGTAGATTTAAAGTATTTGAAGATTCAGAAGTAAAGTAATTGCATATTACTTCCTCATTTCCTATTCCCAAGGCATCTCTGTGTCTTAGAATCTCTCTATTTAAAACAAAATTATAGCTACTTAAAATGCACTTTTTACCATGGTTCCTGAAAGATCAATCTGCCAAAAATTAGCTGCTGGTGCAGATTTGCTCTTTTTCTCTATTCCCTGGTTTTATTCCATTTGCTACAGTAACAAGAAAAATTGCTTTGATAAGTTTACTTTTAGAAGCTATTTCTCTGTACCAGTTGTACATAGTTTCCTTTATTTTCAGAAGTGATAGTACCTCAAATCAGTGGCACATATATTAAAATATAGTATCTAACGTCATTAAATATATCTTTGAGTTACTATTTTGTAGTCACAGCTATTAATGGCATAATTACTACTTGTTATCATCTCTAAATGTATGAAATTCCAAGTAAACAAAAATATTTATATTACGCCTTTTTTAAGTATGTTTTATTTGTTCAATTCTAGGAACTAATTTTAATGCATGTTTAAATTGCAACTTACGAAATAACCTTACACAAGTATTAGCCATGAAAATTATGTGCCAAATACATGTGTTTGCTTGGAATGACAGAATTTTTATATTAAAATAGATCTCTGATATAATCTAACATAAAGAAAAATACAATTCTTTGAAAAGCATATGACTTTTAAAATTTCTTGACCTATCAGAATTTTTTCCTCTCACCTAATCAATCTGCATGTTTCCTGCTTCCGTTTTAATTAAAATTAAATTAATATTTCTATTTTCACAAAGAATTGGCAGGTGGAACAATTAGATAGTTTATTGTTGAGAGATTTGGAGTTTTATAAAATAATGGGCTTTGTAAATCAATAGAATTACAAATTTTGTGGATTTGGGGTGAGACATCTGTGTAGTGGTTCTTTTTGGCTCAATGGTGATTTTTAGGTATGATTTCAAATAGCTTCAAGAAAATAGCAGTATTTTAGGGCTTCAGTTAATATTTTCCTTTGCAAATATCCAGTAATCAAAAGTAAACCATATGGGAGAGCGCCATGTAAAGATAATAGGTAGACAGATTACAGATAGACATATATCAGAGGAATGTCATTTGTAATATTTAGGAATGTTATATGTATACATAAAGTATTTAATATATGCAAATAAGTTTCAATCCGGTAACATTTCTATTTTAATTATTTCTATTTTCAATTATTAAAATAATTAGTGTACAAGGAAAAAATGCTACAGAATGCAAGTGGCTCCCTATCTCATTCTAATTTTACTAATTTCCCATGATCCGTCATTTTTTACTTTAGTCAGCAAGACCTTGGATGAGTCGACAGCAGCTTTACTTTTCTGTGCACAGTATTTACAGTTGTTAAACACTACATGTGAAATAGTAATAAAAAATAACTATGGGCAGGACAGAAAGAGGTCCAGGGCAAAAACAGCTAATTAAAACTCGATTAAATTAAATTTGAAAGTATTTATTTGTATTGATATCTAACTATAGAGGCTTATTAAAAGTAAAATTTTGGGGGGTTGCCTGGGTGGCTCAGTGGTTAAGCATCTGCCTTCAGCTCAGGACGTGATCCTGAAGTTCCACATCAAGCTCCCCACAGGGAGCCTGCTTCTCCCTCTGCCTGTGTCTCTGCCTCTCTCTCTGTGTCTCTCATGAATAAATAAAATCTTAAAAAATAATAAAATAAAAGTAAAATTTTCTAGTATGCCAGTTCTTTGCTTCGAATAATATTTAAAAGCATAAACTCTGTTCTTACCTGCTCATGTTGAAATCTCTACTTGTCACTTATTGATTGGGACAGAATCTGCAACTGTCCACAAAAATCTATTTCCCCTTCACTGACCACAACAAAATTACATTCCCCAGCCTCAAGTGTAGTTAAGTGTGGCCCTGTTCCAATATCTCTGTAATGAAATATGAATGGAAGTAATGTGTTTCTTTTCCAACACAGGGTCTTTAAGAAAGTGGCCATGCTTTTTGTTCGTTTTTTTTGTTTGTTTGTTTCCATTTTCCCAAGCTAGGCTGGGATTACAACGACCAGCATGACTTCCAGAAGCCAGAAGTTAAAGGTGGCAGTGCATCCATCAGCCTGGATTCTAGAAAGATTATGTGACCTGGAATTGCCTGTTATCTGAACTATAACTTGACCAATTATGTGACAAGGAACTAAACCGTGATGGTTTTGGACTCCCAAGTTTGAGGGTCTATAACCATTTATCCTACCTACCTAATAAACTAGTATTGTGATGTCAGACAAATTATTTTGCCTGTGAGCCTCAGTTATCTCACCTAAAATGTTTATTGTTTTGAATGAATGAATAAAATAATGATTTCTGTAGATTCTAACATTATAACTTCCATTGAATAATTTGCTTTCCCATCATTAGCGAATACAGTTCAGTGCATCTTCACCGATTTTTGCATTATTCTAAGTTAATTACTAGGAAGTTCTGCTTTTGATTATTACACTCAAGAATACCATCTAGCTCTTGTGTCTGGCTTTTTTCACTTCTCATAATGTTCTCTAGGTTTATCCATGTTGTTGCAAATACTACATGATGCCACTTATATGAGGAACCTAAAATAGTGAAACTTATAGAAGCAGAGAGTAAAATGGTGGTTGCCAGGAGATTGAGGGAAGGGAAAATGGGAAGGTATTAATCAATGGGTACAAGTTTCAATTACACAAGATGAAAAATCCTAGAGATCTACTGTATTGCATAGTGCCTGTGGTTAATAATACTGAATAGTATACTTAAACGTTTGCCAGGAGAGTAGATCTTATGTTAAGTGTTCTTCTCTTCTTCTTTTTACTTTATTTATTTATTTTAATTCTAGTAAGTGTACTCTTAATCCCCTTCAGCTATTTACTCATTTCCCCACCCATCTTTTCTTTGGGAACCACCTATTTGTTCTCCACAGTTAAGAGTCTGGTTTTTAGGTTGTCTTTTTTTTTTCCCCCTTTGTTCATTTATTTTTCTTCTAAAATTCCACATTATGAATGAAATCTTATGATATTTGTCTTTCTCTGCAAATAGTGACAACATGACTTATTCTGCTTAGCATCATACTCTAGATATTGTTGCAAATGGAAAAATTTCATTCTTTTTTGTGGCTGGGAAATACTCCATTGTATACACACATTACATCTTTATCCATTCATCTATTGATATACATTTCGGCTGCTTCCATAATTTGGCTATTGTAAATAATGCTGTAAGAAACATACACATATCCTTTAAAATTAGCCTTTTTGTATTCTTTATTTTTTTATTTCTTTTTAAGATTTTATTTATTTATTCATGAGAGACAGAGGGAGAAAGAAAGAGAGGCAGAGACCCAGGCAGAGGGAGAAGCAGGCTCCATGCAGGGAGCCCGATGTGGGACTCCATCCGGCGACTCCAGGATCACGCTCTGGGCCAAAGGCAGGCGGTAAACCACTGAGCCACCCAGGGATACCCTTTTTGTATTCTTTAGGTAAATACCCAATAATGTGATTGTCTGATTGTATGGTAGTTCTATTTTTAATTTTTTGAGGAACCCCCATACTGGCTTCCACAGTGGCTACACCTGTTTCCATTACCTCCAACAGCGCAAGAAGATTCCTTTTTCTCTACATCCTCACCAACATTGTTGTTTCTTGTGTTTTTAATTTTAGTTATCTGACAGGTATGAGATGGTATGTCACTGTAGTTTTGGTTTGCATTTCCCTGATGATTAATGGTGTTGAACATCTTTCCATGTGTTTAGTGGCAAACTATATGTCTTCTTTGGAAAAAATATCTGTTTTTTACTCAGATTGTTTGAGGTTTTTTGGTGTTGAATTGTATATGTTCTTACTATACTTTGGATATTAATTCCTTAACAGACATCATTTGCAAGTATTTTCTCCCATTTACTAGGTTGTCTTTTTGTTATGTTGATGGTTTCCCTCATTTGCTCTACAAAAATATTTTATTTTGGCATAATCCTAGTAGTTTATTTTCTTTAAAGATTTTATTTATTTATTTGAGACATGGAGAGAGCACAAGCAGGAGGAGGGGCAGAGGGAGAGGAAGAAGCAAGCTTCCCACTGAGCAGGGAGCCTGATGTGGGGTTCCAATCCCACGACCCTAGAATCGTGACCTGATGCGAAGGTAGAAACTTAACCAACTGAGCCACCCAGGCACCCCCAGTAGTTTATTTTTGCTTTTGTTCCCTTGCCTAAGGAGACAAATCTATAAATACTTTGCTAAGACCCCTGCCTAAGATTAGTACCTGTTTTTCTCTTAAGTGTTTCATGGTTTCAGGTCTCACAATTAGACCTTTGATCTATTTTGAGTTTATTTATGTCTGTTGTAAGAAAGCGGTCAAGAGGGACACCTGGGTGGTTCAGTGGTTGGGCATCTGCCTTTGACTCAGGTCCTGATCCCGGCTCTTGGGATTGAGTCCTGCATTGGGCTCCCTGTAGGGAGCTTGTTTCTCCCTCTGCCTATGTTTCTGCCTCTCTCTCTCTCTGTGTCTCTCTTAAATAAATAAATAAAAATCTTAAAAGAAAAAAAAAAAAGAAAGAAAGAAAGAAAGAAAAGAAAAGAAGAAAAGAAAAGAAAGAAAAGAAAAGGAAAGGAAAGGAAAAGAAAAGAAAAGAAAGAAAAGAAAAGAAAAGAAAAGAAAGAAAAGAAAAGAAAAGAAAGAAGAAAAGAAAAGAAAAGAAAAGAAAAGAAAAGAAAAGAAAAGAAAAGAAAAGAAAAGAAAAGAAAGAAAAGAAAAGAAAGCAGTCAAGTTTCATTCTTTTGCATATAGTTGGCCAGTTTTCCCAACACCATTTATTAAAAAGACTTGCGGGCGGGGGTCAGCCCCGGTGGCTCAGCGCTCGGTGGTTTGGCGCCACCTTCTGCCGGGGCCTGATCCTGGAGTCTCCGGATCGAGTCCCATGTCGGGCTCCCGGCATGCATGGAGCCTGCTGCTCCCTCTTCCTGTCTCTCTCTTTCTCTCTCCCTCTCTTGAATAAATAAAAAAAAATAAAAAAAATAAAGACTTGTCTTTTCTCCATTGTATATTCCTTCCTTCTTGGTCATAGATTAATTGACTATCAAACTGGGCTTATTTCTGGACTCTCTAACCTGTTCCATTGATCCATGTGTCTATTTTTGTTCCAATATCATACTGCTTTGACAGTTGTGTAGTGTATCAGAAAACCTGTGGTTTGACACCTCCAGTTTTGTTCTTTCTCAAGACTGCTTTGCCTAGGATTATTTATTCTAATTCTATGACAAATGTTGCAAATGTTTTATTAGGGATTGCATTGAATCTGTAGATTGCTTTGGGTAGTACGGACATTTTAATGATATTAATTCTTCCAGCCTAGGAGCATGGAATACTTTTCCATTTATTTATATTGGCGTCAATATCTTTCATCAGTGTCTTAACAGTTTTCATAGTAAAGGTCTTTCACCTCCTTGTTTAAATTTATTCTTAGATATTTTATTCTTTTTGGTACAATTGTAAATGGGATTGTTTTCTTAATTTCTCTTTCTGCTACTTCATTATTAGTTTATGGAAATGCAAAGATTTTTGTATATTAGTTTTGCATCCTGCAACTTTAATGGATTCATTTATTCAAATAGTTTTTTTGGTGGAGTCTTCAGGGTCTTCTACATCTAGTATCATGTCATCTGCAAATAGTGGCAGTTTTTCTTCTTCCTTCCATTTGTATGCCTTTTATTTCTTATTTATTTATTTATTTGCCTGATTTCTGTGGCTAGGACTTAGAGTACTATGTTGAACAAAAGTGGTGAGAGTGGACATCTTTGTTACTAATCTTAGGGCTTTCTTGATAATTGAAGTTTGTAGAATGTAGTGACCAGGAAAATCATCTGTAATCTTTGACAATTATTGGCCACTCAAAGACAATCACATTTACTTTTGTTTAAGAGATGGACATAAAAATAGCAATGGTTATCTTGGCAAAAGCTCAAGATAGCAGGATATATTTTTAACTGAAAATGGACAGTGGGAGCCCCTCAGGAGTAAAAGGACAGCTGGCATGACAACACTTGACATCCTGTGTGTAATTGGTTTTGAATGCTTGACAGATTTTTATAATGGTACAGAAGCACTCATACTGGCAGACAACTGTTGGAAATAGAATGTGTAGTGGTTAGGCCACTTTCATGCAACTCTTGCATGAGAATCCTTTAGATGTACTTTACATCAAAGACAGATATTCTAAGATAAAGAGCCTGCCCTCTAGTATGCCCCATTTCATCAAATTCAAGAAGAATTGAGCAATTTACCCATCAATTATTATTTAATTAGTTCTATTTTCTGTTCCCTTCCACATTCAATGTGTTGGTCACATTAGATTGAAAGCAAAATTTTGTTATCTAGAAGCAGGGGAGATAAATCCTTTAATGGGTTTAAATGTTATTGACCAGATATCACTTGGATATCATAGTTTAAACCAGTGCCAAAAATGGTTCCATTGTCAGAATATTAAAACTTAAGTAAGAAAAGTGGACTTATTTGTTAGTGGAAATTTATAATGTAATCAGCCAGAGATACATAAGAAAATGATACTTAAATTATAACATCAACTATGGTGTAGAAGAAAGAAATCTATATAAAAAGTCAAAATGCCAGGATTTAAGGCTTAAGTCCACTGTTTACAACATGACAAATTCAAATGTCTCTTTCATCTATGAAGTGATAATGATAATTTCCCTGTATTGTATGAAAATTAAATCAGATTACGTTATATAATCACTACATAAATATTGCTTGTTATTAAGCAAGCTATTCTCATGTAATCTATGTTCTATATTATTTTGTGTTGCTTTTGAGGGGAAGTGAGCTTTACAGCTATAAAATGATCAATATCTGTGTAATTATCAATGGCTCACCAGTTTTTCCTGCCTGAAAACCTTAGTAATTTGTGACCTCTTTTTCCACAATTGGCATGCCAAAATGGACTGATTTAATTTTATTATTAGGTGGCTACATTTTAAAATTAAAAAACACTAAGTTTAAAAAGTTACAAGTATCGATAAGACATAATTCTAAACTTAAAGAGCTCACAATATGGATTAAAAAGGAAAAAATGACTATAGTATAAAGCAGACAACTTAGTGCTCAAATGTACAAGCTGGGCATCCTAGGCATTAAAAGGAATGAGGATTAATCATTGATACTAAAAATTGGTAACTGCTTCATAGAAAATGAGATATGTGAGATGAGACCTAAACGGATAGAATATAGTCAGAGGTGAGAAAAGAATGTATTGATAATTTGATGATCTTATTAGAATACATTAATTAGATTTTGGTTTGAATAAACTTTACATGTTTCCAAAAAACATGTATGATTCTATCTTTTCATATATTGAATACAAACACATCAACTAGTTCATGTTTAAAAATTAGTGTTTGTCCTCTATGAAGGACTTCCAAATTCTTTATAGACCTGAGATTTTGAAAGAAGTAAACAATTCTGAAAGAAAGGCAGATGAGGTTGAGAACAAGTGACCTGCATCATTGCCTGTGGGTACTTTAAACTGAAGCTCAATTATAAACAAAGGGCATAATATTTGTAGTATATTGTAAATGAGAGTTCAAAAGAAAGTATCTGAATAAGAAGGTTGTGTACTGAGCAAAAAGTTGGTGTAGCTCCTAGCTAACAGATTTTATTCAACCTTGCTTGAAAAACATTACCTTCATGTTTTTTTTTAAATGGACATTTTAAAATTTGGATTTCATTTGGAGAGCATAGTCCTTTTAAAATGCTTCAAAATTATTCAGTGTGAAAATGAAGGGGGCTATGAAGACAGGAGAAGACAAGACATGGGGAATCTGAAATATATATTTTTAAAAGAAAGAGTCCAATCTGAAAAGGCTACATACTGTATAAATCTAACTATGTAATATTCTGGAAAAGGCAAAACCATGGAGACAGTAAAAAGATCAATGGTTGTCAGAGGTTGGTGGAAGGGAGAGATAAATAGAGTGCTGATGATTTTTAAGGCAGGGAAAATACTCTGCATGATATTATAGTGATGGACACATGTCATTATACATTTGTCCAAATCCACAGAATATATAATATAAAGAGTGAACTGTAATATAAACTCTGAACTCTGGGTGATTATGATGTAATCAGTTGTAGCAAATCTGCCATTTTAGTAGGAAGTAGGTAGGTAGTAGGTAATGGGGGAAAGCTATACATGTGTGGGACAGGGGTACATAGAAAATTTCTATACTATCCCTTCAACTTTGCTATGAATCTAAAACTCGTCCACAAAAATAAAGATTTAATTAAAATAATGTTTCAGTGAGGGATGTCTGAGTGGTTCACTTGGATAAGTGTCTGACTCTTGATCTCAGCTCCAGTCTTTTTTTTTTTTTTTTTTGATTTTTATTTATTTATGATAGTCACACACAGAGAGAGAGAGAGGCAGAAACACAGGCAGAGGGAGAAGCAGGCTCCATGCACCGGGAGCCCGACGTGGGATTCGATTCCGGGTCTCCAGGATCGTGCCCCCCCCCCCCCCCCCCCCCCCCCCGGCCAAAGGCAGAGGATAAACCGCTGCGCCACCCAGGGATTCCTCAGCTCCAGTCTTGATCACAGGATCATGAGTTCAAGCTCCATGTTGGGCTCCATGATGGATGTGGAGCCTACACTAAAAAAAAAAAAAAATGGGGACACCCGAGTGGCTTAGTCAGTTGAGAGTCTGCCTTCAGTTTAGGTTGTGATCCCACGGTCCTGGAAGGGAGTCCCCCATCAGGCTCCTTGCTCAGCAGAGTCTGCTTCTCCCTCTCCCTCTGTTGCTTGTGCTCTCTCTCTGTCGTCCTCTCAAATAAATAGATGAAATCTTTAAAAAAGTGTTTCAGTGGTTACCAAAGGAGGTAAAATAATTATTTTTAATTGGATTTCCTTATGCAAATTTTAGATTATTCATGGCCAGTATTATCCAGAGATACACTTTTATTTTCCTTGGTTCAGAGTAAACAATGATTAACATTTGAGTAAATGGTTCAGGTATCTTTTGAATCTATAACTGCTTTATATAGTAAGAGGTAATAATAATAGCTAGTACCATAATGTTTGAATACATGCTAGGCATGTTCTAATGCCTTATATTTTAACTAATTTGATGTTCACAAGAACTAATTTGATGTTCACTATTATTATTACTACACTTCTCCCATATAAGAAACATAAGAAACAAAGATATAAGTACCTTAACAAAATAAATAGTAGTAGGTTGTAGAACTGTGAATCAAAACAACCTAGGCAGTTATTTATGGAGTTTTTAGTTTGGTTTTTGTTTTGTTTTGTTTTGTTTTACCTCTATAATCAAGCAACTCAGAGCACATTCAGTGAACCTGTGTGATCCAAGAACCGTTTGGATCCATTTTGCTAGTAGGTACACAGATTGAGGTTAAATATTTATAAATATAAGAAGTATTTGACATTGATGTGTCATCTATATGCATGGCTGCTTTCTAATACCTTTTTATTATTTGAAAAAGTATTGGTCTGCATGAGTTGGAAACTAAACCATTTCCTTCACTCTAAATCAGAAACACAAACTTTTCCTATAAAAGGTCAATAAAATGTAATTTATAAAAACAGGGGCAATATATTAATTTATATGTTATATTGTGTTATTTTGTTTTACTTTATATTATTTTATATTGTTATTGCTATACTATACAATACATTTTGTAATTATTATATTATATCATGGCAAGGGGCAAAACTGTACTCTAGTGAAAAGGACATTACATTTGGAATCAATAGTCCAGGTTGTGTTACTTACCTTGCCACTTAGTAGTTATACAACCTTGGCATGTTAGCCCACCTTTTGAAATTACATTTTCAACCTTGAAAAATCAGGAATGGAAACAGGTAGAAACAGGAGGTTCGTAAATTCTAAAATTATGTGTAAATTGATTATTTTCATTTTTATCAACTTATAAGTGAACACACACTTGCTGTTTCCCTGACATGTACAATACAATTGTATCATTCATGTGTGAACTGAGATCCTTCACTCTCCCTAGGTGAGTAGTTTAACTTAAAACATATTTTATACAAAATAGGTGATGGGGATTAAGGAGGGCACTTGTGATGAGGACTAGGAGTTGCGGGAAAGTGCTGAATCACAAAACTCTACACCTGAAACTAATATCAAACTGTATGTTAATTAGCTTGAATTTAAATAGAAGCTTGAGAAAAACCATATTGTAAATCATATTAACACAATTGTTACCAACTATTCTTGTTCACTGATTTTCTGAATATCCCTAGTAAGTTCATTGTACATCATCTGCTCCTAGATAGATAAACTTTTCCCATGTTAAGTGGTTATATAAAAAAAAAAATTAACACTATTACCTCTGTCAATGAGTTTGTGTACCAGCCCTGGTCCTAAGGCTGGTGCCATGAAGCCACCAAGATATTCTTAGATAGCTGAATCAAAAGGGAAATTGTTCGGGGATCCCTGGGTGGCACAGCGGTTTGGCGCCTGCCTTTGGCCCGGGGCGCGATCCTAGAGACCCGGGATCGAATCCCACATCGGGCTCCCGGTGCATGGAGCCTGCTTCTGTCTCTGCCTCTCTCTCTCTCTCTCTCTCTCTCTCTCTCTCTGTGTGACTATCATAGATTAAAAAAAATAATAAAATAAATAAACCTCTTAAAAGGGAAATTGTTCATTCTAAGTCAGGTGAAATATATATGAGAAATAAAACTTAAATACGTAATATAGATGGAAGCGGAATAACTCTAGGGACTTAGTAATTTATATTAGCTATTCATATAACATAATTATTTTTATTGTTTCAAAGTGCACAAGATAATTTTTTACCTTTACCATCCATCATGACAGCTGTAGTGTGTCCTTAAACACATGAAACAAATCTGCTGAAGAAATATAGCCTCTATCTTAAAATAAATTAATATTTTCAGAATTTCCCCAAAATATTTAAAGCATGCAGCCACAAAATGTGATTTATAGACAACTCTGTGGATTTACCTTCTCATTTCTGTCAAAAATTTTTAAAATATTTATTTTTTAATTTTTGTCCAGATTTTCTTGCCCATTTATTAAAAAAAAGCAGTAATTGTTATTCAAGTGTTAACTCACTAACAGAATATAGAATTTTGAAAAAGACAATGTTTATTGCAAATAAGGCTGGGTTTTACAATGGAGAAGTATTAACTTTAAAGAAATAAAATGGAACATAAAGAATTGAAAATCTTGATAGTAACTCAAATTACATTTAAGAAAAGGAAAAAGTGTAGATAAATTGAGAATTGAGATCTTAAGAACTCAGGTTTTGAGATCTTATTTTGAATATTTTGAAATAAAAATATAGATTTACAAATACAGAAAGAGAAAGAAGGTAAAAGACATAAGGGAAATATTGAAACCTTTAATATAAGTACAATTGGCATTAAAGAATGAGAGAAGCATGAATACAGCAAAGATCAGTATGAGACTTTCCCAAAACTATGAGAAGCAAGAATCTAGAGATTCAAAAAGCACTACTTGCACTAAAAGAAAAGCATTACATAACACATGTGTGGACGCACGTACACACACACACACACACACACACACACATCTACCAAAAGCTACAATTTCTACCCCACATTCCCTATTACATTTCTGGCTTTATTTTTCTCCATAGCATTTGTCATATATTTCTATATATCTTATTATTTATCTTGATTTTTGTCTTTTCTCACTCACTAGAGTATAAACTCCAAGAAGAGTGTTTACTTTTTGTAATTATTTATTATGATATCTACAATATTTTTTTTGCACTGATGAATGGATAAGTGTTCTAGACCTTGCATTCTTCAAGAGCCTCTCTGGGAGTATCAAACCCATAAATTATATATAATTTATGGTACCACTATATTTTGGATTATGAATTCATATAAACTGCAGCAAAATTTCATTGTAAAGCTTGTGAGGAATTGAAGTAGGAATGCTTGGTACCAATAAGATTATTTCAATTTAGGGGCATCTAGGTGGCTCAGTTGGTTAGGCATCTGTCTTTGGCTCAAGTCATGATCTTATGAGTCCAGGATCAAGCCCCAAGTTGGGGCTCACTGCTCAGTGAGGAGTCTGCTTCTCCCGCTGTCTTCTCCACCCCTACCATGCTCTCTCTTTCTCTCATTCTCTCTGAGATAAACAAAATCCTTTTAATAATATTATTTAAACTTATATTTTGAAACTTGTTTTTATATACACATTAGAAATACTTAACTTTGGATCTCTTCATTGCAAATTCAGTAACTGGATCTTGCGTACAAATTTGTTATGTTTACTTACCAAAACAAACTATTAAATTGTTATAAGATTATAATATTTATATACTAAATCTACATAGATACATAGGGACCCTGGAAATGTACTCAGTGAGTAACATATTCTTAAAATTTCTACTTATGGACAGTGCTACCTCCAAGTGAAGTTCTCTCCTACTAGACTCTTTGACAAGATAACTGCAACTCCTAATAATCTACTATCATTAATCTCCTAAAAATACAACTTTGTTTAGAAATTGCAGATAGAAGAAACATGTGACAAAGAATGGAAGGGATGGAATGCCTGGGTGGCTCAGCGGTTAAGCATCTGCCTTTGGCTCAGGGTGTGATCCCAGGGTGCTGGGATCGAGTCCCACTTTGGGACTGCATGAATCCTGCTTCTCCCTTTGCCTGTGTCTCTGCCTCTATATATCTCTGTCCGTTTTGCTAGTGAATAAATATTTTTTTAAAAAAGAATGAAATGAAACTTCCATTGGGGTTTGTTTGTAGTTGGAAAACTATTTCTATTATTTTAATATATGCCTTCCTTCATATATTGTAGCTATTTTTAAATGTATTCATATCCTTCTAAAGAGCTCTTCATTCTTTTCCATTAGATTTTTTTCTTTTTTGCAAGTTTAAATTTAAATTCCAGTTAGTCAACATACAGTGTAATATTAGTTTCAGTTGTATAATTTAGTGATTCCACACTTCCATACAGCACCTGATACTCATCACAACTGGTGCTCTCCTTAATTCCCACCACCTATTTAACCGCCATTAGGTTTCTTTTTTTTTTTTGACATTTTATTATTTATTTGTGAAAGACACAGAGAGAGAGAGAGAGAGAGAGAGGCAGAGACACAAGCAGGCTCCATGCAGGGAGCCCGACGTGGGACTGGATCCCGGGTCTCCAGGATCACCCCTGGGCTGAAGGCGGCGCTAAACCGATGAGCCACCCAGGCATTTCCCCCACCCTCTTTAGTTTTTATATACAGTTTGAGTCAGAGTAGTCTACATTTATGTATGATGTTTAGTGTGATAATTTAAGCTAGTTGGGACATCTATCTAAAAAGATCGTTCGTATTGCTGTTAGAGAAACATAAAATTGTTCAAGTTCTGAGTTTTTGAATGTAGGCTTTGGAATAACATGTGACTAAAGCAATACAGGTTTCCCTAGGTGCCACTGGACATAGGGGTGGGAGGTTTATATCAACAGCATGGTGCCCAGGTAAGATATCATTGGAAGAAGATTCTACAGTTGTATTAAACTTGTGTAAACAAAGCAATTTTTAAAAATCCAGGAAGGCTTCCAATTGGCCCAATTGTGAAACAAATTTCCTGCACTTGAACTAGGCACTACAAACAATGGCTGACAGTATGGGAACAGTCTACTTCTGGGTCTGAGAGATATAGTCTTCTGGACCAACAGAGATAGGAGATCTTGTGACCTCGAAAAATGAGACAGCAGTAGTCTAAGTGTTTTATACCTTCTCCATTACTCATTATGAGCTCCAGGTGAATTGTATTAAAAGACTAAATGACTCTGTCAAATTATGAGAGCACCACTTAATTTCTATAAAGAAAAAGCTTGAATGTATTGCTTTCTTAAACAAAGGAGTACTTTGCTGGTCAGACATGGTGTCCTTAAGCAAAGCATTCTGATGTTTTACAAAGTATTTGGTAAGCCTCTGTTTTTAAGATGGTGTTGGTCGTAGAGTTTAGAGTGAGTTGACATTTGTCTTGAGAATGTGTCATGTAATACTTTATATTTTCTGTTGGGTACAGATATATGAGTTTGGTGACATCATCTTTAGAGTAATGTCCACCACAGTAAATTCACTAAAAGACTGATTTTTAATAAATGAGGTAGACAGTTTTCAGAGTGGGTTCACCAAAGTGAGTTGTTATTGATTGAATACCGGCTTTTAAAACATGTTATCATGGACCAAGAATTATAATGATCATAGAACTAATATTAATTGATTAAAAGAGTTCTTTGGATAATGACCCCATAGCTATAAAACAATCTTGTCCTAAAATTGGCAGGGACATTTAAAAGAATTTTTAAAATTTTTTTAGATTTATAGAAGAGTTGTAAAGATAGTACAGAGAGTCCTCAAATCCCTATCACTCAGCTTTCTCTAATGTGAACATCTTAATAACCATTGAGCATTTATCAAAACTAAGCAAGTAACTTAAAAATCATCAAAACAAAACAAGTAAATTATTTCAGCACTCTTGAAGTTCAAAAAAAAAAACATCAGGACAATTTTTGATGTTAAAAATCTTAACAATCGAATAAAATTTGAAAATGTAGTCATCTTAATAAAAAGTGTTGGGTAGGGATCCCTGGGTGGCGCAGTAGTTTGTGCCTTGCCCAGGGCGTAATCCTGGAGACCCAGGATCGAATCCCACATTGGGCTCCTGGTGCATGGAGCCTGCTTCTCCCTCTGCCTGTGTCTCTGCCTCTCTCTCTCTCTCTCTCTCTCTCTCTCTCTCTGTGTGTGTGTGTGTGTGACTATCATAAAATAAATAAAAATTTTTAAAAAAATAAGAGATGTAAAAAGCGTTGGGTAATATTTGACACCCATTCCTGGTTTAAGAAAAATATTCAAAGCTTAGAATAGAGGAACTCTTTGTTACATGACAAAATGCATATGTTAAGACAACTATAAATATTATTCTAAAGGAAAAATACTACAGATATCCCAAAAGTTAAAAAGTTGATAATATATAACTAACATAGTTAAATTAATAATTATAATCATACTAATATTTGGGTAGGGTAGCTATGTTATTCTTACATTCAATTTGAGACCTTTTATCAGTGCCATTAATGTTGCCCATAATATGGACATTTCATTAATCTCTGTAATCACCAATTGCAGCATCCAAGAAATTAGACAATCTACTAATACAAGGATATTGTTGCCAGAAAGATGCAATTATGGATCTATTTATGATTAGGTAACAATGCTAGCATCATGATAGCATGTAAGACGTATTTCTGGGTAATTAAATTATGGAGATTTTAATTGGAAACATCAATATTTTGGTCAAATACATTGTTTCTATAAATTAAAAACCTGAGCCACGACCAGCAATTTATAAGTGGCATCTTAGTTAGCAATATCACTGTTAGTTATAAATCAGAAGATGGTGGCCTTTATGAAACTATGAAAGAACGACTGTTGAAAACACATAATTCTGGAACGCCTGGGTGGCTCAGCTGTTGAGTGTCTGCCTTCCACCCAGGGTATGAGCCTAGAGTCCTAGATCAAGTCCCACATCAGGCTCCCTGCATGAAGCCTGCTTCTCTCTCTGCCTATCTCGCTCTCTCTCTGTGTGTCTTTCATGAATAAATAAATAAAATCTAAAAAAGAAGAAAACACATAATTCTTTTCAGCCATACTTGTGCACATGATCAGAAACATGACCACACAAACATCATTCCAACAAATTCATAATCAATTATCCTTCCTAACGTTTCTTTCTTTTTTATGTTTTTATTTTTTAAAGATTTTATTTATTCATTCATGAGATAGGGAGAGGGAGAGAGAGAGAGAGAGAGAGAGAGAAAGAGAGAGAGGCACAGACACAGGCAGAGGGTGAAGCAGGCTTCATGTAGGGAGCCCGATATGGGACTCGATCCCAGTTCTCCAGGATCAGGCCCTGGGCTGAAGGCAGTGCTAAACCGCTGAGCCACTGGGGCTGCCCTCCTTCTTACGTTTCTAAATTGTAAAATTAGATAAAAATAGTGCCTACTCCACTGGGTTGTTTTGAGGATTGGATTAATTTAATTTTCAATATATTAGTAAGAAAAGGACTTAGATGCATGTCTTGCATGTAATATACTCTTGGCAAATAATAGATAGTACTACTCTATAAGAAAAATACCAGGTTTTTATATATTCATTAAAATACTATGCACTTATGAAAATATTGTATTCATTGCATTGTATTACTAAAGTAATATCCCACTACTATTTTATGTAAACATTCAAAAGGAACTAGAAAATGAAGGATATTATTCAGATAACCTACTTAAAAAAATTGAGGAAAAAATATTATCCGTTGTATAATTTCTCACTTCACATGTGTAGTCTAAGCTTCACAGATTATGTAATTTTTATCTTAACCATTTGGTCTTGGAGCAACTAAAATTTTTGATTACTATTAAAAGAATACCTTTGGGACACTAATGAGAGTTCATATATTTATTCTGGCTCATGAGGAAAGTGATTTTGAGTTAATACTTAAAAGCAAAGACAGATGATACCTTTGGCATTTAGATCAATTAATGTAATTATTTTAATGCATAAATACTAACTACATGTTTTTAAAGCTTCAATTTATTATTTGAGTTGCTGATGTATCATTGTATCATCTGCAGAGGCTAATTTGTTTTTTGAAAAACTAAACACTTTTTAAAAAATAAATCAACCACATGTGCAGAGCAATAAAAAATATTTTAAAGAAGTTTGTTTTTCATTGGTAGAAGCCCAATAGTTGCATATTAGTGTGTGTGTCGACCTGTGTGTGTGTGTATATATATTATATATATATATATATATATATATGTATATGTGTGTGTACATATATATATATTATTGATTTTATATTCAATGTGTAGACATGGGCAGTATTATAAATGATCAAAATCAGAATAAGGTATGATGAATACATGATATTCTGACCATATTGTCGAATAATTCATATGGTGTTTAGCAAAATATATAGGATTAAAACATTTATCTATACCTTTATCTTTTTTGTTTGTTTGTTTTAGAAGTTTACCTTTTTCTATAAATTTATTTTTTATTGCTGTTCAATTTGCCAACATATAGAATAACACCCAGTGCTCATTCCGTCAACTGCCCACCTCAGTATACCTTTATCTTATATAAAAACAAGACTTTGAAAAAAACAAAAACAAAAACAAAAAACACAAGACTTTGTTAGTATTCTGTATAAAAAATACATTTTTTATAAAATCCTATATTGTAGAATGTAGCTAACATTCTAGCAATATTCTTGGTATGTAATGAGGGAAAAGGAAAATATTTTTTAAATCTTAATATACCTCTTTGAATGTTAAGACTGTATACTGGGGCTCCTGGGTGGCTCAGTAGGTTAAGCATCAGCCTTTGGCTCAGGTCATGATCCCAGAGTCCCAGGATCAAGCCCCCAGAGTCGAGGAGTTTGCTTTTCTCTCAGCGCCTCTCCCTGCTCCTCCTCTCTTTATCTCACTTTCTCTCAAAATAAACAATAAAATATTTTAAAAAAAGACCATGTATCACCAAGCAATGTATCCATTTTAAGCTCTTTGACAAAATTGCCTAGTGAAGGGCTGTTAAAAGAAATGCAAAAGTGATGAGCAATGTCTAAGTGAAAGATGTCAACTTACATTATAATTTTAATTTCAATATTTATTTTTTAAATGTTATTTACCAAGGCATTGAAATCGTGGTATGTTTTGCAGAATTTGTGAATGAAGTTCTGAATGAGACATCCAGAATTGTAATTATACTGTTAAGAATGCACCAGTCAATGTGAATGCACCAGTCAATGTGAATGTCATTACTAAGTGTGTTACTGATTTGGCTATTTTTACTATCAAATAGAATTATTAATCTTAATATCAGATAGGATTATGTGTCTAACAAGTAGCTATCAAATCTGTTCATTAAATAAATTAACATTTCACAAAATTTACTTGTTCAAAAACTCACAGTTCACACTAAAGATGTAGCTGAATCAATGTCATTCCCTTAATACATGATTATAAACCATGATTATTATTAAACTGCATGTTATTATTATTAAATATTATTAAATATTCTAATATAGAAAATAAAGCAACATGTGCAGATTATAGTATATCCTTCCTTTTGAACATTATGGAGTTTTTTAGGATAGATCTTGTGCTTTTATCTACAGATAATATTTTCTCTGTTTCAAAATGAAAGTTAAATAAGACATGTTTACAGTAGAACGACATCTTGGCTATAACATATGTGATAAATTAGATACATATTTCTCATCCATAGACACAAATGTGGAGTGTCTACTCCCTTGTTTTGCTATAATTTATTTCTTGATCCTTAATTCATCAGGTAGCTGTAATTTAATATTGGTCAATTCTAGAGAATTTCTAACAGATGTAGGAGTATTTTCCTCTGTAAATTATAGGCTTATTTAGTCAATAAAGGGTCTATTGATTTCATAACTGGAGTAATTTAAATTCTTACTGATCCTCTTTCATTACCTTCCCTAGCTGGCTTCCCTAGGTTGGAGATGACACTGTTTCTTAGTTGTAATCACACTCCTCATTTGCATTTGATGAAAAATTTATACTATCTGCTGATTTCTGGACAAACAATTCATGACATGACTGTGACTACTTCTTCATCCCAGTCAAGGATTCCTTCCAAGTATAACTAAGCAAGAGTAATATATTAGTGGCACTATTTGACATATGTAAACACATTTGACTCCTCCCTCATTATTCTATTACTGTATAAGAATCTCGTTAGTTCGTTGAGGAAAATGTGCCTGAAATCTCATTAATGTAAACAGAAAAAGAAGTTAAAGGAATGAGACATAAAATATTCCAATATTTTAGTTCAGAAGTTATAGAAGATTCAGAACATATGATGGAGCAGATGGTTGTCAAATAGGATATAAAAAAACACAATATTAGTTTGATGTCCAGGAAGGTAAGGAAAGAATGTCTTTCTATGATGAGGGATTGATCAATTGCATAAAATGTTTGTGATGAACCAAGTACAATAAATACTGAAAACTGATGATTAAATTTAGCAAATTTAAACTCACTGCTGACTTTCCTAGACAAAAGCAGTTTCCTGGAAGTTGGATGGGGTATTGTAGAGAGCTCTATTGAAGTTATTTCAAAAAAGAATGTAATTAGAAGATTCTAAGACAGGGAACATAAGCACTGTAAATAGTTCTGCTGACAAATGAGAGAAGATGAGATGTTAGGATCAAAAAAAACCATTAGATAAATATAAAGAGCTGTTTCCATTAGAAAGAAAGAAGAAATAAAGTGAAGTGATACAGAGACAGGAAGGAAAGAAGCCACAGGTGGACCATCTCTGTAAAATGGGATAAGAATTGGTGCACACAAAGAGGATATGACATGCGATCTCATGGAGGATTCCTGGATACCAAGAGTATCTGGGTATATGCTGTATGTTGGAAGATTTGGTGATGGAAATATGCAAAAGTCCTCTTTTGACAAAATCTGAAAATGAGCATGGTTGAGAGATTTTTGGAGCTTTGAGCAAGGAGAGCAGTATGTCCTCAGTATCCAGAAGACTAGGAGAGGGAATGAGGAAAGTGTAGTGTGATGGGCAGGCAACACTAAAGGTCTACTTAAGGCTGCCTCTCATTTATTTATGATAAAACCAGTCAGCATGGTGGTGAGGTTCCTCAGTGTATGGGTCCCATGAAGAAGTAGAGTAGACATTATATTCAAATGAGATTAAGATTTTGCCACGTAATTTCTCTCACAGCAAGAGAGACAAAAGGGGTTACGAAGACGAAGCCTTCTGGAGGGGATCCCTGGGTGGCTCAGCTGCTTGGCGCCTGCCTTTGTCCCAGGGCGATCCTGGAGTCCCAGGATCGAGTCCCGCGAGGGGCTCCTTGCATGGAGCTTGCTTCTCCCTCTGTCTGCGTCTCTGCCTCTCTCTTTCTCTATGTCTATCAAGATCTATAAAGAACTTATTAAACTCAACAGCAAAGAAACAAACAATCCAATCATGAAATGGGCAAAAGACAGAATAGAAATCTCACCGAGGAAGACATAGACATGGCCAACACGCACATGAGAAAATGCTCTGCATCACTTGCCATCAGAGAAATAAAAATCCAAACCACAATGAGATCCCACCTCACACCAGTGAGAATGGGGAAAATTAATAAGGCAGGAAACCACAAATGTTGGAGAGAATGTGGAGGATGGGGAACCCTCTTACACTGTTGGTGGGAATGTGAACTGGTGCAGCCACTCTGGAAAACTGTGTGGAGGTTCCTCAAAGAGTTAAAAATAGACCTGCCCTACGACCCAGCAATTGCACTGCTGGGGATTTACCCCAGAGATTCAGATGCAATGAAACGCCGGGACACCTGCACCCCGATGTTTCTAGCAGCCATGTCCACAATAGCCAAACTGTGGAAGGAGCCTCCGTGTCCATCGAAAGATGAATGGATAAAGAAGATGTGGTCTATGTATACAATGGAATATTCCTCAGCCATTAGAAATGACAAATACCCACCATTTGCTTGGAGGTGGATGGAAATGGAGGGTATTATGCTGAGTGAAATAAGTTAATCGAAGAAGGACAAACATTATATGGTCTCATTCATTTGGGGAATATAAAAAATAGTGAAAGGGAATAAAGGGGAAAGGAGAAAAAAAATGAGTGGGAAATATCAGAAAGGGAGACAACATGAAAGACTCCTAACTCTGGGAAGCGAACTAGGGGTGGTGGAGGTGGAGAAGGGGGGGTGGCGGGGGGTGACTGGGTGGTGGGCATTGAGGTGGGCACTTGACGGGATGAGCACTGGGCGTTATTCTGTATGTTGACAAATTGAACACCAATAAAAAATAAATTTATTTAAAGAAAAAATAATAAATAAAATCTAAAAAAAAAAGAAGAAGAAGCCTTCTGGAATTCACAAGAGCTGAGTCATTGTGTTTATGGCAGAGGCTACTTTGCTCAATTCTGTAATGTCCAAATATAAAAGAGACCATGAAGTCACTGTTGTTTCTTTAATGGCAGTGTCAGCATGCTTTCAAATCACAGCTTAACAGAATAGATGGGGAAGTCATACTTACATCTATATAATCCATGAAGTTACATTTTGCATTTTCTATTCTATAAAATGTGATCATTATAAAATCTTGGCAACAAAGGGATCAGCCCAATGCTTTTCATAACTTTTGATCAAGATAATTAGAAGCATAGAATTTCAAATGATCTTATATGTACTATTTTCAGTATTTTAGATATTTAACTAGAGTAGGTAATGTGTATTCCTTTCCATTTCCTTAGTCAGCATCTACTTTTTAAAATGCCATCTTATTTAATCCTATATAATAGAATTTATATTCCTGTAGGGGCAGTTAAGTTTGACACTTTTGAGGTATATAATAATGATGGACATGTATTTTGATAACTGATTTAATTACTACTACTATGGTGCTTACAAAATTGTGTCTCTTGACTGATACTGTAAAGCCTTGTGACACTCTCTATTTATATTGAGTTTTCCTCATCCATTCTTTCACACTCCCACCTTCAGAGAATTATGTCTTTGTCTATTTTTCCCCCAAATTAGACTAAATGTTATAAATTTAAAAGTGTGTCTCTGAAAAGAAACTCTGAACCACTTTGAAATAGTTTTGGACGCTTGTCTTTGTGGAGAAAAGAGTAGAAATTCAATCTATATATTATTCTATGCAAGAGGACAAGATTCACATTACAGTGAGAGCTTTACTGATTAAAAAAAAAATGTTTGCTTCAGGAACAAGGTCTGTGTGATATACACCTACTTCAAACCCAAATTTCACATCTTAGTCATCAGCCTCATAGAAAGAGCCAGTAAATTAAAAATTAGAAATAGGCCAAAGTGGCATCATATAAATCTTGACCATCAAAATCTTTAACATAGACCCCTAGAACAAAGAGGAACATTTTACAATTTAGCAATGCTAACTGTGCTTTTATGGCCTGCATGGTTTATGATGCAGATAACATTATAAAAGACAGGTTTCTCAATAACTATAGGTGGATAATCTGATAAATAAATTTAGAAAAAATAAAAAGGATTTTTTTTTATTTTTAGTTTTCACAATTTTCTTTTTTTAATTAAAAAATTCAAAGTTATTCAGAATGTTTTATCCATTTTCACTAGAGTTTAAATAGAGTTACAGATAGAGATAGGATAAAGATAAGAATGAGAGTTCAAAGTCTTGGTATTTAGAGAAAATGAAGATGTTAAATACAATTTCTTACTTAAATATTGAAAAGTATAGATTTAAAAAATGAGTCAATTTACTGTGAATAAAAGCATATTCCAACAACTCTATCTAACATAGTGGCAGTGTAACTGTCTCTCATAATTTACCCTTGTTTATCTTCATGGCATTTAATATATTACTCTTTGTCATGGTACAAATATATCAATTATCTCTTTATGACTTGTCTTTCCATCTTCTCCGCCAGAATGTAACATCCACAAAAGTAGGCACTTTTGTGTTGAAAATAGTATCTAATACATTGAAGCTCTTAATATTTTTCCAATTAATCAAAGTGGTGAGAAGGAATAAATCTTTAATAGCAGATATTTATTAAGCAGTTGCCATTAGCTAGGAGTTTATTAATACCTTGATACACATGGATTCATTCTACTTTTAGAGTAACCAATAGGTAAACACTATTACACTATTATTATCTCTACTTTACAAATGTGGAAAGTGAGATTAGTAGATGAGTACCAGAATTGTGGAATTTCAAAGCTTTTTATTCTCTAATAGGTATAATTAACATACCTTCTTACTCATATCTTGAAGTCAGTAGGTTGTTGCTAGACTATTTGCCTGCCCAGTTTATGTAATATGCATGCAAAAATTTGATTTATTTCTTTTTCAAAATTTGATTTATATTGATATATATTACACAGCATTTTTCATTCCCAGAAAATTTTAAACAAGCATAGACTACTTAAAATTGTAAAGTATTGGGGATCCCTGGGTGGCTCAGTGGTTTAGCGCTTGCCTTTGGCCCAGGGCCTGGTCCTGGAGTCCCGGAATCGGGTCCTGCATGGGGTTCCTTGCATGGGGCCTGCTTTTCCCCATGCCTGTGTCTCTGCCTCTCTCTGTTTCTGTGTCTCTCATGAGTAAATAAATAAAATATTTTTTTTTAAATTGTAAAGTATTCGTTACTTTTGGTCAACTGAGATACCCAAGTCCAAAACAGTGAGGAAGATCATAAAGGTATTTATAGTTTCCTCATTAAATATTTCCAGCCTTTTTTTGAAGAAATTGGATCTTTCTTAAGTAAAAACAATAACAACAGTCTGTAGTTTATCAAAATTAAATATGCCCTTGATTAAAAAGCTAATATGTAAATCCATGTAGACAAATAGTAAATCCAAATAGATAAATCCATGTATTGTGTGTATATTTCTATATGCAAGTTCTCAGTGATTCAATAAAAAGACTGTTCTATATTTATATTTCATTCATATATATATATATATATACATTTTTTAAAGATTTTATTTATTTCTTCATGAGAGACAGAAAGAGAGAGAGAGGCAGAGACACAGGCAGAGAGAGAAGCAGGCTCCATGCAGGGAGCCCAATGGGGCTCGATCCCGGGACTCCAGGATCATGCCCTGGACCAAAGGCAGGCACTCAACCACTGTGCCACCCAGGCATCCCTCATTCTTATATTTTTGTTGTTTTAATGGACTCCCCGAAATACCAGTTTTGCATTAATGCATCATATATTTGAACTTAAAAGAGCTAAGTAACAAAAGGCAACCTCCATAAGTAAAAAGTGTTAAATGTAAAACGCCCATCACTTTGAAATCAAGTCAGATTTATCATCATTTATAATTCATTAGGACTCCTTTTAAACACTGTTTCAAGCGTCTCTTAGGTATTTATATTGGAGGGAGATAAAATGCATAGATGCACGTTGCTACCTAATAAATCTCCCTCATGCTTTTCACTTGCAGTAACAAAATAACCTGACCTTGGAGGAGAGCTGTCATCCAATGTCTTTATAGAGAAGTGAGAACAGCTTCAACAAGCAAAAGATAAAACCTAGATGGTCTAGAACTCTCTTACCATTGCTTAATCTTCCTAATATACTAAGACAAATCCTTTTCTTCATTTTTATATTGACATATTTCAATTTTATCACCTACATTTTTAACTCTTAAATAGAGCAGTGAAGGATACAGGAAAAAATGCTAGGCAAACACACTATTAATGGAGAACTCCCTGGTCTAAAAAAGCCACAGGAAAGCTGATTTAAATCAACACAAAATTACAAGAGGGAAAGATTAGGGCAGCAAGAACAAACCCATAAAACTATAAAGGATGAGGCAATAAAAGTAAAGCAGTGAGATGAAAAGTAATGTTTATTAATTGTCTAGTGACTTTTCTTCCTATTGGGTCTCATCTCTTCTTTGAAAGGAGTCTAAATAAAAATCATAGCATCTGCTTTTTTTTCTTCTTTTTCTACAAATGCATCCATAGTGTCATATATTTGCAGCTTCCTTCTTGAATCACAGGTAATTGTATATGTGGGTCCTCATTTACAACAACAAGCAGATTCTTTGAGGAAAAAGGGGAAATTTATGCATGAGTGCTTCTTATATGCAGAGCCATGATTTTATTTACCTAGGATTTAGCAAACTATTTAAAGACATTTAGCAGTTTATTCATCCCCCAATATATTCTCCAAGTACCATAGTCCCAATGACAGATTATGTTAATTACCTAAAATTCTGAATAGATTTCATGCTTATGCTAATATAACCAAAACATATATTAAAAACGACTTTTTTTGATACATGTAAAAACTGTAACTTTTACATGGCATTTTAATGTTTTGTTCTGTTTAACAGTTCCAAGAGATATATTAAGGTTGCCATGTTGAACAATTGGTAGGATGGAAAAACAGGATGCTTTCCCCTACCAAAGAACTTAGTTTTTCTCTGTTTATATACTGGGATCCTACATAATAACACATTTTAGGAAGGATTTCTTTGTTAAATAATTCACAAAAATAGTACCTAAAAGTTTTATAATTCAGAGTATACTCATATACATATTCTGTTTTAATTTCTCTATAATTCACCACCAAACTTTAGCAAACTGTTTATGTCATGACTGTTCCATGACTGCATCTTATTCAATTCTTACTAATAAATAAAAAACAACTATTATTCCTTTCCCACGTGGAAGGAAGAAAATGGAAGGAAAACACCTATTAAGATAATGATAGGTATTCAAGTTGTATTACACAACATAAATTGATCTGATCAGAAGGAGGACATTTTATTCCTCACTGTAAGAATAATAAAACTAATTAGTAAATCCCCTTCTATTTTTTAAAATGAGAATCTCTCTCTTAGGATTTATTTCACCTGAAAACAATGCAAATACAAGGTTAAATGGGCTAAAACCAAAATATTTTTCTATCTCATATAAAAATCTGGAAGAAGTCAGTCCAGGGCTGGTATGATAGGACGATTTCCAAGAATCCAGACATCCTTCGGTATTCAATCTGCCATTGCCAGAGTGTTACTATTATGAAGACTTTAGTTTTTTAGGGCAGTTTTAGATTCACGGCAAAACTGAGGGGAGGTTGCCTAGGTGGTTCAGTTGGTTAAGCATCTTAGTCTTGATTTTAGCTCAGATCATGATCTCAGGGGTGTGGAATCGAGCTTCACATCAGGCTCTGCACTGGGTGTGGAGCCTGCTTAAGATTTTCTTTTCATCTCCCTCTGCCCCCCACCCCGCAAAAAAAATTGAAAGGAAAGCACAGAGATTTCCCATATATCTCCTACCCCCACATATGCATAGATTCTCTTGTCAACATCCCCTAATAGTGTAGTACATTTGTTTCAATTAAGTATTTTACATCGATGCATCATAATCAACCATGGTTTCCATTAAGGTTCACTCTTAGTATTGTGCATTTTATCAGTTTGGACAAATGTGTAATAATAAAGTGTATTCATACAGAATATTTTCACTGCCCTAAAAGTCATCTGTGTTTTATCTATTCATTCTCCCTGTCATCATCCCTCCAGCTTCTAGGAATGACTGATCTTTTTACTGCCTCCATAGGTTTTTCTTTTATTAGAATTTCATCTACTTGGAATCACACAGTGTGAAGATGTTTGATATTTGCTACTTTCACTCAATAATATACTTTTAAGATTCCTCTTTGTCTTTTCAGGGTTGATAGCTCATTTCTTTTTAGTGCTGAATAATACCCCATTCTGGATGTAATGCAGTGTTTTATCTGTTCATGTACTTGATTGCTTCCAAGTTTTGGTAATTATGTCTAAAGCTAATATAAACATCCATGCACAGGTTTCCATAGGGACACATGTTTTCAACTGCTTGAGTACATACCAGAGGGTACAATTGTTAAAGTGTATGGGAAGAGAATGTTTGCTTTTCTAAGAAACTGCCAAACTGTCTTTCAAAGGAGCTGTATCATTTTACATTCCCACCATTAATGAATGAGAGTTCTCGGTTGTTCTATATTCTTTTCAGCATTTGTTGTTATCATTGTTCCAGATTTGGGCCATCGTAATATGTGAGTACTGGTATCTCATTGCTGTTTTAATTTGGATGCCCATGATGACAAATTATGTGGACCATCATTTCATATGCTTTTTGTTCATCTATATATCTTCCTTGATGAAGTGTCTGATAAGGTCTTTGGCCCAATTTTTAAATCAATTTAATTTATTGTCTCCACAAAATCCAGCAACCATTCCCTGATAAAACTCTCAGAGTGTAGTGGGAAAGAGGGAACTTTCCTCGATTACTTAAAACCATCTACGAAAAGCCCACAGCAAATATCATTCTCAATGGGGAAGGCACGGAGCCTTTCCCCAAAGAATCAGTAACCAGACAGGATGTCCACTCTCACCACTGCTATTCAACATAGTATGGAAGTCCTAGTCCTCAGCAATCAGACAACAAAAAGAACATTAAAGGCATTCAAATTGGAAAGAGAAGTCACACTCCCCTCTTCGCCGATGCCAGAACTCTACATAAAAACCCAAAAGCCTCCACCCCAGATTTGCTAGAACTCATACAGCAATTTGGTAGCGTGGCAGGATACAAAAATCAATGCCCAGCAATCAATGGCATTCCTATACACTAACAATGAGACTGAAAAAGAGAAATTAGGAGTCAATTCCATATACAATTGCACCCAAAAGCATAAGATACCAAGAATAAACCAACCAAAGAGGTAAAGGATCTATACCCTAAAAACTATAGAACACTTCTGAAATAAATAAGGAAGACACAAAGAGAAGGAAAAATATCCATGCCCCCCCCTCATGGATTGCAGAATAAATATTGGTGAAAATGTCAATGCTACCAGGCAATATTACAACGTTCAATGCAATCCCTATCAAAAATACCATGGACTTTTTTTCAAACCTTAGAACAAATATTTTAAGAATTGTGTGGAATCAGAAAAAGACCCCGAATAGCCAGGGGAATTTTTTAAAATAGAAAACCATAGCTGGGGGGATCACAATGCCAGATTCAGGTTGTACTACAAAGCTGTGGTCACAAGACAGTGTGGTACTGCACAAAAACAACCACATAGACCAAAGAACAGAATAGAGAACCCAGAAATGGATCCCTGAACTTTAAGGTCAACTAATATTCACAAAGGAGGAAAGACGATCCACTGGAAAAAGACAGTCTCTTCAATAAAATGGTGCTGGGAAAATTTGGTCATCCACATGCAGAAGAATGAAACTAGACCACTCTCTTGCACCATACACAAAGATAAACGCAAATGGGATGAAAGATTTAAATGTGAACCAAGACTCCATCAAAATCCTAGAGGAGAACACAGGCAACACCCTTTATGAACTTGGCCACACAGTAACCTACTGCAAGAATACATCCACGAAAACAAAAGAAACAAAAGCAAAAAATGAACTATTGGGACTTCATCAAGATCAGAAGCTATTCTGCACACGGCAAAGATACAGTCAACAAAACTCAAAACAACCTACAGAATGGGAGACGATAATTTGCAAATAACAAATCAAATAAGGGCTATTTTCCAAAATCTATAAGAACCTTATTAAACTCACACCAAAGAAACAAACAATCCAATCATGGAAAATGGGCAAAAGACATAAAGAAAATCTCACAGAGGGAAGACATAGACATGGCCAACATGCACATGAAAAATGCTCTGCAATCACTTGCCATCAGGAAATACAAAATCAAAAACCACAATGAGATACCACCTCACCCAGTGATAATTGGGGAAAATTAAATAAGGCATAGAAACAACAAATGATTTTTTTTGGTTTTTTTGGAGAGAATGTGGAGGATGGGACCCAACTTACACTGTTGGTGTGAATGTGAAACTGGTGCAGCCACTCCTGGAAAACTCGTGGGAGTTCCTCAAAGAATTAAAAATAGACCTGCCCTACGACCCAGCAATTGCACTGTTTAGGGATTTACCCCAGAAATTCAGATGCAATTAAACGCCGGGGCACCTGCACCCCGATGTTTCTACAGCCATGTCCACAAGAGCCAAACTGTGGAAGGAGCCTCGGTGCCCATCGAAAGATGAATGTATAAAGAAGATGTGGTTTATGTATACAATGGAATATTACTCAGCCAATAAGAAACAACAAATACCCACCATTTGCTTCAACTGGATGGAACTGGAGGTATTATGCTGAGTGAAGTAAGTCAATCGGAGAAGGACAAACAGTTATGTTCTCACTCATTTGGGGATATGAATAATAGTGAAGGGGAATATAAGGGAAGGAGAAGAATGTGTGGAGATACAGAAAGGGACACAGAAACATAAAGACTTCTAACACTGTGAAATGACTAGGGGTGGTGGAAGGGTAGGAGGGCGGGGTGGGTGAATGGGTGACGGGCACGGAGGGGGACACCTTGACGGTGATGAGCACTGTGTGTTATTCTGTATGTTTGTTAAAATTGAACACCAATAACAAATTAATTTTATAAAAAAAAATTATTGTCTCCAAAAATCATTTAATCATTAACCATTGTTTTTTTTATTGTTCAAAGTTCTTTGTACATCTTGAATAACAGTCCTTTATTGGATATGTATTTGGAAATATTTTCCACCCACTATGTGGCTGGTCTTATTCTTCCCTTCCCATATTGCTGGTCTTCTAATTCTCTTGGTACTGAGTTTTATAGAGCAAAAGTTTTAAAATTAAATTAATCAAGACCAGCTTATCAATTGTTTCTTTCTGGGTCATGCTTTTGCTGCATCTCAGAAGCTAATTCCATATCCAAGGTCATTTCAGCTTTCCTTATGTTACTTTCTAGGAGATTTGCATTTTATAATTAGGTTTATGACCAGTTTTGAGTTAATAAGGTCTGTCTCTAGATTCTTTTTTTTAAATTTTGCTTGTGAATGTCCAGTTATTCCCACATCATTTGTTGAAAATACTATCTTTGCTCCATTGTCAAAGATCATTTGGCTATATTTGTGTGGGTCTATGTCTGGGCTCTCTGTTCTGTTCTACTGATCATTCGTCTATTCTTTCACCGATACCACACTGTCTTGATTACTGTAACTTTATAGTAAGTCTTTTAAGTCAAGCAGTGTCAGTCTTTCAACTTTGTTCTTTTCCTTCAATATTGTATTGGATGTTCTGCATCTTTTACCCCTCCTGGTTTATTTTCGCCATGGATCATCACTTTCTCTATTGGGTACAATTTACTTACTTTTGCTATTTCTTATCTTTCCTGACTAGAATACAAGCTCAATAAGGTTGGATATTTTGTCTAATTATTTTTTGTCCCTGTATTCCTAGGAGGAGGAAAATGCTAGGCATACAATAAATCTCTAATAATATTGGTTGAATAAGTGCACAAAGCGCATAGTAAATATTCAGTGAATGTTAATTACTATATCTTTAAATGCCCGGAATTAAAGAAGACTGAATCTACATGTTGAATGGGCACTCTGTGTCCTAGAGAAAAAAAAAGAAAACAAAAAGCCAAAAATATTAGTTCCAGAAAAATCTATTCTTAAAATATGAAAGCTATACATAAACTCAGGAAATATTTCCCATGAGCCCTCTTTGATGGCAAAATGAGAGGATGAATTTCAGCCAACAAAGTGATGACAGGGGAAACTACAGTAAGCAAAAAAGATTGTATTTTTATTCTATTGAAAATACAGGAGTTCATTTGTGGAACTTTCAAGTTCTGGCGAGTTAATGTTGACAAAGACCTCTTGATACTTGCCTCAAAATCATGAAGTTGATGCAGTATTTTTACAAAGTGTACTCCTGATTTCCTATGAAAACTGTGTCTAAGATAAATTAGTTTATTAAGATGTTATCCCCAAAGGAAACTATGTTAGTATACATTAATACTGATTTGATACAAGTTTTCAAAATATGAATATACCTACACTACATGCATTGCCCAAAATACCAAATCAGCCAACCAAATAAAATCTTATAGTTACAAAGAAAATGTAACTATAAAATATGAATGTAAGCACAGTATCACTTAAATAATTATTCAAGGAAATTAGGACTTTTTCAGGAGAAAATTCGTAAGGCATTTGTGTCTGCCTTACAAAAGAGAAAAAGGGAGAACATATAAGGGAAAGGTGATTTCTTCAGTCTATATTCATATCAAAGACCACTGGCAGATGTCACAAAGAGGATATTTCAAATTACTAATATTAAATTAAAGAAAATAATGCTAAATTATGTGATCTCCATCTCACCATGGACTTTCAAATAATTTTATCTGATCCTCAATAATCCTGTTATTTTTGCAATACTGATAAATTTAGATCAGAGAAGTTATTTGATTCTTCAAGTATATAAATTTAGGAAATATTGGAGACCAGTCTGAAATTTATTTCTTCTTCCTTTTACTTAATGCTGTTTTCTTTTCTAATTAAGTCCAATCACTCTTAATATGGATGTACTGCCTAATGCTAAACACATTCAAAGACTTCATTTTAGAGAATTATGAGGTAGATTTAAGTAGATGCTAATTGAGTTTTAGCTTTATAGACTATTAAATGATTAGCAAAACCAAACTAGTCATTTCACCTTAATACACAATGTGTTTTAAAAATTTAATATTTAAACATTGATTTAATGTTATATTCATGCAATATTTGTATGTTAGGTATATTATAATGTTAAATAATAATTGAATAATACCTATAAATCACATAAAAATGAAAAATACATTATCAAATTATAATCATTATCTCTAATTATAAATTAAAATTTTATAAGCCAGACATTAACCTCATGTTCTATTATCAGTAAACAAAAATAAAATGAACATATTTCAGGGAATTCAAACAATCTAATTTTTTAAAGGAAATCTTAAAATTTTATTATGTTCTAATATTTAAGCTATTCTTGAGTGTGTTAAATTAATATACCCATGCCAATGAATATACTATATTGGCCTGGCTTATTTATCATGATAGATACAGTTTGATTTCATTGGACATACTTTTCTTTATGTTAAGATAAACATCTTGAATGTATTGAGAGTCAAACAAAAGATAAAATGGATACTGAAATTTTTAAAACAAAGACAATGGGTTTAGCTGAGAATATTTGGAAGTTAGAACTTAACAGTAGTTTACATCCGATATTCCTTTACAGCTTAATTGCTTCATATGGATTGTTTATCCACTGAACCTGTTTCCTGTTTCATATACAAAGCTTTTAGCACAAGTGTAGAAAGGAGAAAAATGGAATCAATGAGACAATTGAAAGAGATCTTGAGGAAAATAAAGATGTAATCAAACTTTAATATTTGAAAACAATGGTCAAGCTATCTGTTTTCCTTTTCTTTTTCATAAATACAGCAGATGCAGCATGAGAAATAACATCAAATTTTTGTTAAGACTTTCTAGATGTCTACTATGTCTAAGCTAAGAATAATCTGGTCAAATAGACTTATTGTATTTCTGACAACAACATTTCAGCCTAATCTCCATTATAATTAGGGAATAGTTCCTTTTTAAATTGCATGTATTTGAACAGACCCTCTCAGAGCTTGGGGCTCCTCTTCTATTTCTACTTGTATAACAGAGAAGTTAATTGATTTGTCTAACTTAAGAAACTAGTAAATGTTGGAGACTAGACTCAAATTTAAAGGTTACACAAATCCTGACGTGCTATATGTAGAGCTAATCGTTAGCACAAGAATACCAGAGCAGGCATATCCATTTCTTATACCCAGTATTTCCTCTGATTAGTTTCTACCATTGCTATTCTTCCATAAAAAGTTTCCAAATATCAACCATTGTTCACCAAATGCTCTGTGGCTAGCCGAACAAAATATTCCAGAGTCAACCTGTTAACTCTAATTGTCTCATTAATGTCTAGATATATGTGTATGGGTGACAATGAGTATTGTGGAAGGAAAGAGAGTGTATACTTGAAAACACTGGTCACATTTAATCATTAGTCTGAAGTAACTAAATATATATATATTTAGTCTTAATAATATGTAACATGCACTTTCATGGTTGCATTATGGGGAACCAGTTACTAAGCTGAAATATATACTTTGAGAAAAATGTTTGCAAATACAGCCTTTAATCTAGAAGTAAAAATATTAAATACAAATATGGGAAAAGTTATGTACAGGAATATATAACAAGCCTTAGGAAAACACTGGGACCTTTTGCCCATGTTCCCTGTTTTATAGCTTAATATAAGTATGACTTTGAAACAATTGGAGAAGGACAAACATTATATGTTCTCATTCATTTGGGGAATATAAATAATAGTGAAAGGGAATAGAAGGGAAGGGAGAAGAAATGGGTAGGAAATATCAGAAAGGGAGACAGAACATGAAGACTCCTAACTCTGGGAAACGAACTAGGGGTGGTGGAAGGGGAGGAGAGTGGGGACTGGGGGGGAATGGGTGACGGGCACTGAGGGGGGCACTTGACGGGATGAGCACTGGGTGTTATTCTGTATGTTGGCAAATTGAACATCAATAAAAAATAAATTTATTATTAAAAAAAGAAACAGTATTTATTTTGGACTTAAGTTGCTAATGGACATTCTTTAAATTGTTTCATTTCCAAATGATTATTTGTAATAAAGATGTAGCTTAATTTCATACTATTGAACATTACCTTCTATTAGTGACATCTTTTTATTTCCAGGATATTGCACTCTTCTGTAATTCTTCCCATTACATTAATTTGTATTTTTCTGTCTCCCTATTTGCATGGTCTTTAAATATCAGAAAGCCAGATTTCATGCTTTAGACATCTTTTGTTCTACACTCATCCTCTAGGTTATTTAATAGACATGTAACAATATATCCCAAACTAAATTTTTATGTACTCCCCATCCTGTTCCTTCCACAGATTTCCCCACCTTAGTAAATGGTAAATATGAAGTCTTCCTTCACTTTCTCCTTTTCTCATATCCTGCATCCAGTCTGTAAACAAATCCTACTAACTCTAATTTCAAATTTTATCTGAATTTGACCAGTCTTACAACCTCCAATATTACCACATTGGACCAAATCACAATCCTCTCTTGTTTGAATTATTAAAAGACCCTTCAGGCATGCCCAAAGCATCTGCCTTTCTGCTCAGTCATGATCTCAGGACCCTGGGATCAAGCTGTGTGTTCAGCTCCCTGCTCAGTGGGAAGTCTGCTTCTCCCTCTTCCCTGACCCCTTCGCCATGTTCACGCTCTCTCTCCCACAAATAAATAAATAAAATCTTTTTTAAAAAACACTCTGCAATATATATTTCCAAAAGGGTAGTACTGGAAGAGGAAGAGGTAGTTAACTCAGGATGTATTTTAAAGGACAAATTGATGATCTTCATCAATTTGGAAAGTCTGAAATAAAAGAAAGAATCAAAGATAATTTTAGCATCTGACCTGAGCAACTGATTCAATTGTGACATCTGTTCAGAGATGGAAAATACACAAGTAGGTATAGGTTTTAGATAAAAAAAACAAATTCTTCATTTTTGGATGCCTATGGAAATGTTGAATAGTTTGAGTATGTGCATCTTAAATTTAGGCAAAACTTTGGCTATCATCTTGAACATATATACAGTAATTAAAGCAATTGTAATGGAGAAGATCTACATGGAATGGAATATAGATGAAAAAAAGGGTCTGAAGATTGGTCATGGGCTCCTCCAACACTGAAATATAAAGAAAAACTCTTCCTATTTGTTTTTGTTTGTGAATAGATAGATGATAGATAGATAGATAGATAGATAGATAGATAGATGATAGATAGAAGATAGATGATAGATAGAAAATAAAGTTGAAAGTTTAAGATCTTGTCTGAGCTCAGAGTGATGCCTTTCATTTATTCACTTACACTTTTGTGATTCAAAGGTTAATTTAGTTCCTGCTTCAGACAAAATTGGCCACATGATGCTGCTCACTGACCCACATTTTCATCTCCCCCAAGTTATTATCTCTTCTTGTAGTAATGTTTAGTTCTTGAAATGTTTAAATATTAAATTTCTCCTCTATGAAGAAATCACTTGCACAAAATACCAGATTCAATCTAATTTCCTAGAAGCAAAATGTGATGCCTTTGATTTATTTAAGACAGCTAAAGATTTATTTCTTACAGAAAGCCTCTCTAAACCTATCAGTTGGACTGTGACCCTCTTCTGCGCTCCCATATCCATCACTGTATATAACCGTGTCTCAGTATAAACCATAGTTTAGTAAAAAAAAAATAGGCTATATGCATGCCATTCTCAATAAACTCTAAATAATTTTTAATCAGAAGGTATTCACACAATATTTGTACTTTAGAATTCAATAAAGACTAGTTGACATGAAGTAAAGTAACAGATAATGACATAGACAGTATTATTAAATAATTAGTACAAAGTCTTATTTTTACCTTAAAAAATTTCAGCACCACCAATTTACCATAAAAATTTAAGTTAGTAAAATTAGAATGCTTAATTTTATTCTTGTCCTTTTGTTGGTGTGTTTTTAATACACATTGAAATTATAACCATGCATTCTCTAGAAATCTGTAAGACTTCCTTTTTCATAGTGTGCCTTTGTTGCCTCTCACATAAAACAAATAACTTGTGCTACTGTTCTGTTTCCTTAATATTTCTGTAGATAGTATTGCTTAGTAGATTTTTTTCTCATTAGTTCTTCTACTTTGTCCCTGAGAAAACATATTAACATCCTTACATTTTTCAAAGTACTGTAATTCAACTATGACAAGTTTTTTAAAAAGAAACTTGTTTTTGTAGAATCTTTTTTTTTTTTAATTTTGGGTAAAGTATTTTTGCCACATGGCATATTTGCAATAATGAGTAACTGATTTTGTGACTCTGACTTTGAATTATAGCCCCTTAGAGGTGGTAGTTGTTATGAAATGGGTAGATACTTAAGTCAATTTAAAAAAAAATAGCTTTAGAATTCTAACACATTATGCTATGTTCATTCAGTGAGTTGTATATATATATGTCACCTCAATAGTTTGACTGAAATCTCTTAATTACAAATAAAAACACCTTTCAATCATTTTGATTATTAATGCCAGGAGCAAATACCATATTGAATCACATAAAACTCTCACTCCTAAAGAATATTGGTATAGAGAAAACATAGCATGAAAATCATGAGCTTTGATGTCAAAAAACCTGCGGCGTCTTAATCTGGTACCATTACATATAAGATTTTTTCTTGAGCAAGTTATTTTAATTCTCTGTGCCACCATGTCTTCTGCAAAGTGGGAATATTAACCACCTACCTAAGACATTATAATGAATAATATTTAAATTAATAGTTCTAAAGCACTCAGAAATATGCTTGCCATATGCTACCTAATATAACTGTTATAACTGTTAGTAGTATTAACTATTATAACAATGATTGTGAAAAAATATTCTTATTCAACTTAGGTCACTTATTTCTAATCATGTTTAAACTTAAGGAAGACTTGAAAATCCTGAGAATCAATTCATTTTTTAGTAAGCAAACTGTGCAGCAATTTAAGTACAGGAAGATAATGGAAGATTATGAATTGCTTTCAGTCATTAGATAGAAATGTTACAAAGGGACTCCTGGGCGGCTCAGCAGTTGGGCATCTGCCTTCAGCCCAGGGCGTGATCCTGGAGTCCTGGGATCGAGTCCCGCATCGGGCTTCCTGCATGGAGCCTGCTTCTCTCTCTGCCTGTGTCTCTGCCTCTCTCTCTCTGTCTCTCAGTCTGTGTGTGTTTTATGAATAAATAAATAAAATCTTTTTTAAAAAAGTTACAAAATATAAGGAGCACACAAAGGAAAAATAGGATTGAGAATATTTAGAATAATCAATACCCATAATAAATGATTAAAATCAACCTCAGATAATCCATTTACATAATTAATTAAAAGGACATGTAGATGAAATTAAGGCAAATTTGTAGAGTGTGAAAATGTGCAAAGGAAAAGGTAACAAGCTCCTGCTCTATAGCCAGTGTTCTGAGGGAATAATAGGAAATTAATCACAATAAGATTAGAGAGTAATTGCTCCACTTAAAAATTATGGTTCAATTTAATAAAACTTATTTGTTGATTATAAAAGCAGCATAAACTAATTGTAAAACATTTACAGAAAGTATGAAAGAAAACATAAATTGCAGAATAATTACTTTTGATATTGTGTTCCTTTCTGTACACACATGCATGTGCGCACATATAAAATTACATGAATATAGAACTCCATGTGTATGTGTTATTTTATGAAACAATTAGGAAAAGTAACTAATTTTGTGAGTCTGACCCTGAATTTTAGCCCTGTAGAGGTGGTAGTTGTTTTGAAATGGGGCTACTCTCTGCCTCCATGTAGTAAAAGAGAAGGAAGCTACCTTTGCAGAAAATACTCACTAGCAGACATTTCACTTTTCTCTAGATTGACATTGGCCTTGACCTCACATTCATTATGAACAAGCATATGAGAAAGACAATACATATCAAAATAAAAGAAACATGAAATATATTTACCTCCCACAGTTTAAAATATACTTTTCTCCACTGTTAAAATTTCCACAGTGAAAGACTCCTGGGTGGCTCAATCCATTAACCCTCTGACTTGATTTTGCCTCAAGTCATGCCCGCAGGGTCCTGAGATTAAGCTCCCCATCCAGTTTAATGGTGGTAGGTGGTCAGCTGAGTGTTCAACTGGGAATCTGCTTCCCCTTCCCCTCTGCCCCTCCTCCTGTCCATGCTCTCTCTCTCCCTCTTTCTCTCTCTCTCTCAAATAAGTAAATAAATATTAAAAAAAATTTCCACAGTGAGACTACATAGATTGTGTGAATAAATGGCTGTGCAAAAATAAAAAAGTCTGAAGACAAAAAATAATGAAATTACAAAGTTAAAAATCAAGAGAATTATGAGCAATGAGCAAACTTTAAAAAATTGAGCTTTTATTAAATAAAAATGCAATTGTAATGAAAACCAAATCAATGGATGCAACCCCAAGTTAGACACAAGCAGTAAAATTAAAGAACTGAAAGATAGAAACAGTGAAACAGAAGAAAGAAGCCTAAAATTTCTCTGATTGGGATCAAAGAAGGAGTAAAATTTAGATATCAGAAGAGAGGAAAGATTTAGAGATTCTTTCCTCCCCCCCCCCTTATCTTTCCTTTACTTCTTTTTTTTTTTTTTTTTCTTCTCTCTTTGTTTTTCTTTTGGGCAGTGATAAAGCCAAAACATTTTATTATTATTATCAAAAATTTCCAGGGCAGAAATTTTATGGGATTTTAACCCTGCTTATACTATGAATGTATAATTCTTTGGGATCCTTATAATCCTAAAGGAACTCATTTTTATGCTGGGTTAACTTCCAAAACAGATGCTTGGATTTGTCTTCTCTTCCCCGCACAGGCAAATTTAGTAAAATCCAGCTCTGTACCATAAGATATTAACAAAAACTCCACTTAAATTCTATCTTCAGCAATGCACTTACCTCTGTGGACTCTCACCTTCTTGTAGTTTCTGGAATCTGAATATTTCCCATATTTTTCTCTTGGCTCAGTAATTGATTTAGAATTATTTGAAATATAATTAATTATAATCATTAGTTTATCTGTAAGAGTTTCTCCATGCTGTCTGCCAATTTGTTGGAAAGAATCTTGACCATTTCCTGTTCCTTTGTTGAAAGTCAAATGTGTGAAATTGGATTACTAACAATCATATTACTATTGTTTTTTGCATAGCTTTATTGTGTTTATTTATCATTTCTTAATGATATAATGAATATTCACGAACTCAAGGTATAAAGCAACTAATAGTGTAGTAGTTTTTAACCGTGGCCAAACTTTTGGGTAACCCGCAGATCTTTTAAATGTTCTAATATTCAGGACTCATCTGAAATGAATTAATAATAATATATAGAGGTATGAGTCAAAGGAAGAAGGTATGAATCAGGATGTGAATCAAGGATAAAAGGGAGGATTATAAAAGGAGGAGGAGGAAGGAAGGAAGAGAGAGAAGGGAGGAAGAAGGAGAAGGAAGAAAAGTAGAAGGAAGAGGAGTTAATAAATCCTTGGAATGGACAAATAGTCATCATAGAGTTTGTGTTTCAGACCTCTAAGAGGCATTGCCTTGCAGCTGGCAGCTGGTGTTTGGAACTCCAGGCTGGCTTCCCTATTGCCGGTTAACTACAGTGGGAAGGGCACCAAAGAGATCCTGCACTGGTTATTTGATAATGTGTGGCCTGACAGGTGTTAATAGCCAGATAGGGGTAAGTCTAACTTGTTATTTGACCACTGGTTCAAAGTGCATGGTTCAGATACGTGAGAGGTTGAGGTTTGCCATTGGTGCCTTTGAGGAAGTGTGGTAAAGTTGGTGCTGGGAGTGCCCAAAAATACTGGAGACTAGAACTATAATTGTTTGTTGTTGCTACAGAGAAGCTAACCGAAGGCCAAACCAGGAAGAGAGTTCTTTCTTTCTTCTTTCTGCAGCATTATAATCTTTCATCAGTGAGTTTCACTGTCCAGAACTTTCTTAACCAGAAGCTGGTTGGCAAGGGAATCTGGGAATGGGGTGTGCAGAATCAGCAACAGTGTCACAGAACCAGTTATGGAGAGATGGGCCTAGACCTCACTGCCAACAACTCAGTAATCAGCTAGGTCCAACTCCATGGCTTCTTGTAAGACTATACATATAGCCTTAAACTTTGATACAAAAATAATATTATGTATGAACAAAAGGAAAATCAACTATCCTTCATATAAAAATGTCACCACCTGGGATGCCTGGGTAGCTCAGCAGTTGAGCATCTGCCTTCAGCTCAGGGCATGATCCCAGGATCCTGGGATCGAGTCCCACATCAGGCTCCCTGTGGGACGCCTGATGCTCCCTCTGCCTATGTCTCTGTCTCTGTATCTTTCTCTCTCTCTGTGTCTCTCATGAATAAATAAATAAAATCTTTAAAAAAATGTCAACACCCAATTCCATAGCAGGAGAAATATCTAGTTCAAAGTCTCTTGGGGTATTGATTCTCTATTTCAATCACAATCCCATAGTATATCTGGTCACTCAAAGATTAAATTCTAAATTTAACTGCCACCAATACTCCCTGTATGAAAAGGAACCAGAAGGAAAATTAGATTATATGTTCAATATATACATGGCAAGCATAAATAGCATAACTTGGTTACACAGCTGGACCAAAACAGCACAAAAGTACTGTGTAATGATAGGCAGGATATATAAAAGCAATTTCCATAAAGGGAAATCTTCATAGCTCTTAAATATATGAAAAGAAACTCAGTCTCATGAATAATCTCTGAAAACAAATTTAAAGAAAAATGAAATAAAATTGCACAAATACCATCACTTAATAAACCTTAAATTTGATATAAAGTGTTAGTATGTGTTAAAAGAGGAATTTTCTTCACTACTCATGAGAATGGTATGACTACTTTTCAGCTATTTTTCAGTATTTTTAACATCAACAATGCTTATAGCGTAGGGCTCAGAGATTCCACTTGTATTCCACATATATTTTGGAGAACATCTTACATGTAAACACAAAAATGTGTACCAAAATTAGCATTTTTTGAAATAGGACACAGAGGTAAGTAAATTAAATACATGTAAGTGCAATGTTCAAGCAAAGGAGAATAGATAAATTGTGCCATCTTACTATGACATATTATAGAGCTTTCCAAATAGATATACTCAAAAGATACTAAATATAAAGCAAAGTTTATTCAAAACATAAAGTTGAGGGAAAACGAATATTGAAAGTTTAGTGGAATATATAAAATTTTAAAACATACCAAACATATACTAAAATTCCTTTATAAAGAAATTATCAAAGTGGCATAAAAATAATGTCCCTGAATTTAGATGATGGTACCATATAAAGAATGAAGATGATAACATCATAATATCCTCACTTGGCCAATAGGAACTATTCTCTCTCCTGTCTCTTCTTGGGAAGGCAGGAATCCCATTCATGAGGGTTCTACCCTCATGCTTAAATTACCTCCCAAAAGACCCACCTACAAATACCATCACCTTGTGGGTCAGGGCTTCAACATAAGAATTATGAGGGATGAATGGGCACAAATTTGTTCATATCCATTATATCCAAATGTTATAGAGGGCAAAAAAGTGAGATACCAGGATATTAAGTAATTTTAATTTTCTCAGGAAACTGTCATTTGCTAGTTTATCTCCAAATACCACATTATACTGCCTTTCATTCAAATAGATCTGATTCTGAAATCTATATTCTTTCTTATATGTTTTCCCCTTTAGCCAAAGGCAGAAGCTCAAAAAAAAAAATCCATTAGTCCCTATACTATTACTATTCCATGGTAATGCTATAGTGTCCAGTATCTACATTAAAAAAAATCTAAAAAAATAAAAATAAAAGATATAGTTTCTTTATTAAAAAAAACCCACTATTTGGTATCTTTTTGCATTCCTTATAGAGTACATTTATAATTCTTTGTCCTTAAGTATCCATATAAATTTTAGAAGAACCAGGTCAAATTGGACTTTAACACTATACAAACAAATGAAATTCATACATATAATTAAAAATTGGACATGGTACTTAGTAAAATACTTGACAAATCAAATTATTGAACATAAAGGCTGTGTTTACTTTTTTAAGATTTTATTTATTTATTTAGGAGAGAGAAAACATAAGCAGGGGGAGAGGCAGAGGCAGAGAGAGAAGCAGACTCCTCACTGAGCTTTAAGCCCCACAAAAGGACTTGATCCTAGGACACTGAGATCATGACCTGAGCCCAAGGCAGATGCTTAAGGACTGATCCACCCGGTGCACAAAGGCTATGTTTAGATAATAAGATATTTATAAATGAGAACATTATATCTCACTCTAGGCTGGAAAACATTAAAACAAATCATTTATCAGAATTAATCAATTTTATTTTATTTTATTTATTTTTTAAATTACTTTTTATTTTTAAGATTTTATTTATTATTCATGAGAGAGAGAGAGAGAGAGAGAGGCGGAGACACAAGCAGAGGGAGAAGCAGGCTCCATGCAAGGAGCCCAACATGGTACTCGATCCTGGGTCTCCAGGACCACACCCTGGGCTGAAGGCAGAGCTAAATGGCTGAGCCACCCGGGCTGCCCAGAATTAATCAATTTTAATTCTATTTTGTGTATTGTATATTTTATGGTTATACATAATGTTGATATTAATTTAGAAAAGCAATTAATTTTCTTAATAATTTCAAAGTTAAACTTATAATGTGCTTAATACTAAGTGAGTAGGAAATGATATTTATAGGGGACATTACCTTTAGACCTTAAAATACATGTTTAAAGGGTACCTGAGTGGTGTAGTTGGTTGTGTCTGACTCTTGGTTTTGGGTCAGGTCTGACCTCAGGGTCATGAGAGCAAGTCCCTTTTGGGGTTCCATGCTCAGTGGGGACTCTACTTGAGTTTCTCCCTCTTCCTCTGCCCCTCACCTTTGTTCTCTCTTTCTCTAAAATACAAATATATATATATATGTATATATATATATATGTGTGTGTGTGTGTGTGTGTGTGTGTGTGTTTAAAAGTAGTTGTATCTTATTGCACAGTATTCAAACCCAGGTCAACATCATGCCCTCCAGTAACTTCAGACTATCCAAAATATCAGGATTTGTTATATTTTGAGCTATCTAGAAATTATGGAAATGTGTACACACAGACACACACATGCACACATATCCATATACATATATGTGCATGCATATGCATGTGTGTACGCACACACAAATGTGTATGTATAGAAAATAACAAATATTTAGAGTGCTATACTTTTCTTTCTTCTATTACAGTTTAATGTGAAGAGTTAGGATCACACAGATAAGTAGTTCTCAGGAAAATAGAACTCATCAGTCTCATCATTTAGGGGGAAGTTTTGTTGTTCATGTCTGGTTTTCTGTAAGGACAAATAGGCAATTTTCCTACCATAAAGTTCTTAGTCAAGAGAAAATAAGGCTTATTTGCATATTACTATGCACATAATTGGAAATTTGAATATGCAAATTGAGCATTCCACATTCTGGCCTTGTATCTGGGTTTTCTAAGGCTTAATTGCCCTGAACAATTTTGAAAGGTTGAAAGGATTAGAGGTTGCTTTTACAATCAACAAACAAACAATAAAACTTGCCTATTAGTGTATGAGTACGTGATTTTGTCAGGTAAAAATATTAAAAACATAAGGCCCAAATTAAGTGAATGGAGAATATTTAAGCTGCATCTCTTTTATTTTAAATTTACTTTATTTTGCCAGATAATTCTAGCTTTTCCTTCCTTTATTTCAACTTGTACCATAAGCACCAGTATACAATAACCAGTACATATTTATAACATAACACTGCATAACTAAAATATATCAAATAAATTAAGCTTTGGCAAGACATTTTAAGTATTTGAGACTTGTTGAAAGTGAGTTTATAAATGAGAGTTTATTACAGAACAAAGGGCAAGAAATCAAAATAATTAACAAGAGAGGTGTTATGGGCTGAATAGAAGATCTCCCCAAATGTTGAAACTTTAACTTCCAGTACCTCCAAATCTGATTGTATTTAGAGTTGGAGCCTTTGAAGAGGTGACTTAGTCAAAATTAGACCATTAGAGGGACGCCTGGCTGGCTCAGCAATTGGGCGTCTGCCTTAGGCTCAGGTTGTGATCCCAGAGACCCAGGATCGAATCGCACATCAGGTTCCCTTCCTAGTGCCTGTTTCTCCCTTGGCCTGTGTCTCTGCCTCTCTCTCTCTCTCTCTCTCTCTCTCTCTCATGAATAAATAAATAAAATCTAAAACAAACAAAACAAAACAAAAACACAAAACAAATAGCATTAAAAAAATTAGACCATTAGAGTAGGCCTAATTCAATTTGACTAATGTGCTCTTAAGAACAGGAAATTTGGACACAGAAAATGAGACAGCAGAGAAACATGCACATAGAGGAGAAACCATGTGACATAACAGGAAGGCAGCTATCCAAAAGCTAAGGAGAGAGGTGTCAGAAGAAACTGCTAATACCTTGATTTTGGACTTCTAGCTTCCAGACTGTGGGCAAATAAATTTTGTTGTTAAGCCACCCAGTCTGTGGTATTTGATATGTCAGTCCTAGCAAACTACTATGGGAAGTATATATCATATTATTTAGATAAAAAGAGCTAGTTATAAGCAGGGGCAAGAGATAAAATGAGATTTATCTTTTTTTCCAACTAAATTCTTTTAAGCACTAAATGGCTATGCTACAGCACTGAATATTCATTACCAAAATACTGACAACATAAAATATATAATTAAAGAATAAGAAGTCAATATTTTGCAGTGTGTAGTGAGTTTTTAAACTATAAATAATCTCAGAGCAATTTCAAGACAACAGTCTTGTTCTATTTAGGATTCTGCATTTGGTAACTTGGAGAACAAGACTGGCATAATGAAACACAAGTCTTGAAAGAATAAATTGGTCACACTTAAATCTGTGGGACTAATGAGATTTTGGGAAAAAAAGAAAACTTTCAAAATTTATAATTTGTTAAAATAGATGACCTTTAATGGAAAAAAAAGATAGGTAAATTTAGAAGCCATTATTTTTTCCCATGAAATAATCAGATTTAAATTAATGTCTTCTAACCACAGACTAGAAGACTGAGTCAATAAATAGGCCAGATGTAAGCTTTGTTCCAAATATTTAAATCCTAGATGAATATATTTAATGTATAAATACTTCATAGTATTTTATCTTTTGAATACTTGAGATCAAAGAAAAATATTCTACTCTTTCATGCTACTTTAGTACAAACATGTGAGTATATTTTCAATGAATGCCATTTCAAAGAAAGAAAGAGAAAGAAAAAAAGAAAGAAAGAAACAAACAAACAAACAGATATTAAATCAATTGTTGAATGGGTTTGGTCCAGGAATCTTCTCACAGTTAGAGAAATAACCGGTAAAGGTATATAAATCACAATAGAGAAGACATTATGGTATAAGCCAAATAATACACTAATAATCAACAAAATTCTGTGGGATGTTAGAAAAGGAATCTTTAGTTAGGAAACTGAATTTTAACTTTCATCTGAATCATCTGTGTTTTTCATGAGTAAATAAATAAAATATTTTTTTAAATGTTTAAAAACGAAACATTTCAGAAAGTAGAGCCAACAAAAGGTAGAGTCTACTTAGGTGTGAGAACAAGGAGGAATGTAAAGGGACAAACCCAAATAATTAAGGGAAGTCTGTTACCACTAACAGAGGAAAAAGGCTCGCTATTGTCTTTCTGATGTCTTATCCTAATTTCATTTTCACTTAGCCCATTCCAGCTACTGAGCACTCTATCAAATCTAAACACCATTCTCTCTGACAGTGTCTATTACTTTTTCTATCCGTTTTTGGCCTTAGCACTTACTATTTTCAAACACACCGAATATTTTATTTATTATTTGGCTGTGTTTTGTTTCCATGATTAGAATTTGGACTTCTTAGAACAAGGATTTTTTACTGTTTTTTAGGCATTATAGCCCTGGATCCTATAACAGGCTTTTATGAATATTAACTGAATGAATGAGATAAGTATTTGTCATTCATGAGTAAAAAAAAAAAAGTATATTTAATGTATTTTTTTAAAAAAATAAAAGGATGATGGAAAAAGGAACTGACAAAAATAATCTAAATAGAATATCTGGGAAAGGTTATAATAATCCTAAAAACTGAAAGGGTACTTTGAACATATCTTATATAGAGTTTTGTCTATAATTCCATTTCTAATAATGTGATGTGCTAGTATTTGAGTGTTAGCTCCACTAGATAAACCTTAAGATATTTGAGAAATATTGAAAAGGAATTCTTAAAAACATCTGAATGTTGACAATATAGTCACAAATTATCAGACCAAAATGTAGAAATGATTCAGAACAATAAATTGAATACTAAAATGGTTTTTGAAGATATTCCTCAAATATAATGCATTTTTGAGATATATGTTCACAAATCTGAGGAACCTGCAGATTCCTCAAATAATACCCAGGTCATGTTATGTGTTGCAAAATATAAGATAAGACACTTGACAAGAATAGCAACTAAAAGTTCTACCCTCCATTTAAGAGTGGTCCAGAAATAAATCTCCTCCCTCCCCTATCTTCAGGGAATTTCATGAAAAGTTATTTGGTGTCTGACAGGGCACAATGAACAAAAACAAAATAAATATTTGAAACTTCATATCCACAAGTTGGTCTTTGTGTAGAGATGCAGTTCAAATTCACATGACCTGCACTGGCCAACAAAACTCAAGTGATGTATTTAGTTTTGTTATCTTAGTGAAGAGATTAAGGGGGAGATTTCATACATTTTATCAGAGTTACAGAAGGAGGAGATAATACCTGGGAAGATAATAGGGGAGAATGTTACAGAATTCTACTTAAAACTTATTATCTACATGTTTGGACCACTTATTTTTCTGGATTACCATTATTTCTAGACCTTTGCAATGAACAGAGTTTGAAATAAGTATTTTTTTTTTTAGGGAAAAAATAAGTTAAAATTCAAGATCACAGAATCTACTTAACTACTTGAATTTTATATTTGCATATATTTTCCACTTGGAAACTTGATTCCTAATCAGATACTAACAGGGACATGGTTATTTCTTCTACCTATTTCTCTCTGTCTAGCTATCCACACATGCATATGTATATAATATTCCAACACAGCCATATTAGTGATAAATAAATAATAGGGTTAATAGGTGAAATTTAATATTTATTTGAGGTCTTTTTTAACTATAGGAGGTAAATATATATATTTAGTACACAAATATAATTCTTAGTGGAATTATGCCACTAAGTTTATATATATTTACATTTTACTTCATTATTATGTATATGTATATATATATTTATAGTTATGTATATTTGTATATAGTTAGGTTTCCTTCATTATTTTTGATTTTAGCAATTGTTTTGTTAGGTTATTTTATTTTGCTTTTGAATTATGTCAAATCTATACGTGATTTCAAAGTCAAAAAACATAAAACAGAATTCTTACCTTCAACCATGTCCTTGTTTTCAATTTTTTCATGTAACAAATAAAGCTCAAATATAACATTTTATGTTTTTGCCATTGCACCTTCAGACTATTTCTGAATTAAAAAGATACCTACATGTATAATTTTGTTAGGTTTTAAAAATCTTCTCCATAGTTTTAATTTGTTTTCTTTCTGTTTTGATTTTATATTGAATATCCTTCTCTTTACAATTTGCTTTTATATAATTTGGACACCTGTTTAAAATAAATACTCAACCAGATTCTCAATAAGATGAGTTAATAAAATTGGGCAGTCTCAAAAGCAATTTACCTTTTTTACATGATTTATATTACCAATTTAATTATTCTCTGATCCTCTCCTAAACTCTATCTACAATATAGTTGTGGTAAAATGTTTATTAAATGTTTCCTTGTTCACTAGTCTTCATGGCATCATGAATCAATGTAAAGTAAAATCCAATGTTCATAATTAAAAGCATTCACTTTTTATTAAATTGTTTAATATGATGAACTGACTGAACATATTTTTGGCATACACATTAGATACTTATAAATGACACATGCAAAAATAGGTGATTACATGAGATATCATTTCAAGAGTTTCTGTCTCCCTTTTAAAATGAAAGAAGAAAATAATGTAATTTTGAAAGAGACCTTACTGCCTCCCTCTAAGCATAATCCATATAATTTAATATCAGGATAAAAATAATTTTATAATACAAAAAAGTGAAATTTGACAGGCTTCCCTACTTTTTAATCTTTAAAACAACAACCACAACACCCTTAGATCTACTTTCTAGCAGTTATTTATATTTTCAATATCAGAGGACAGCTATTTTAGCTTAGTGAGAACAAAAGTCCCATAGGTAGTGATTTGGTTTCTCTTGTGAGCTGTTAGCACAAGACTACCTACTTGTACTTTGCCTCTCAATGGCAATAACAAGGATTTACTTCAGAAAATTTGGAAAACTGAATAGTTTTTTGTGTAAAAATTGCCTGTACAAACATAAATATATGTATGTATACACGTACATACATTATAATATCATTAAAACATAGTAATCCTATACCATCTGTGTTCCATGCGTTCCAATTAAACATCTTTTTTTCCTACTATAAACAATAAATTTCCTACTACTATTGTGCAAAATATTGGCTGCTTTACTTCCAATTTCCCACTAAATATGCCATACTTTCCCAGATAATGGTGTAGTGGCATGGATCTGAGCAGGCTTCCAGTATTGCTGAAATTTCAAGTTAGCTGCTTTCTGTTAAGTGTATAAGCTTTCACTTATACAATTTAAAATTACTCCCAGAAACACATATATACAACTATTTTGAAGAAACATTGGTGTGTGTGTATTTTGTAGCTCTGAGAGCAATTTAATTCTCCATAATAATTGAATGCATGTAAATTGATTGTAAATATGATAATAGAATAATTATTGACTAATTCATTAAAAATGTGTTGGGTACCATTAAGCTTCAGATACTTTAGTTTTCTCAGAGAGGACATAAAGTTTTAAGACTAAATCCCACTCTAAAGAGGCATTTTGATTTTTGACAGTTATAATCAATAGCAAATAAATTTACCTATATATTAGCAAATTTTAAAATTGATATTTTAAGTGGTAACATTACACAGACGTTCAGCAGTGTTTTTCTTATGTCTGAAATTAGTAATTTTGAAATTTGACTCTCTAAAGATGTAGAGTACTGATTATTGAATCATTACATTCTTTATGCAATCATGAAAAACTTCATATTTTTCTATTTCCTATCATGTTAACTCCAAGTATGAATTTACTTTGCTGGAAAAAAATTTGATAAGCACTAGGAAATTATTTAAGATCAATTAATGTTACTTAAGACTGGACCATATATCTAAATAAGGTGCTGGGTGGAAAATAATTTGATCCAGTTTTCCATGTTGTTAATTAAGGAGACAAAGCACCACAGCAGAATCTTTTATATGCTGTATACTACTGTTGTCTATTATGCTGCATAATATTTAAGTTGTGAATTCAGTCCACTCTCTTATTCTTTAAAAATTCAAAAATGCCTTAAAAATAAGAGTGCCACTCTTCCTAATTAGAATCTATGCATATTTCATCAAGATATTCTCATGATTTAATATGTGACATTCTTTTAATTGAAAAGGAAAAGCCATGCAGGTGACGCAGCACATTTAAGCATTCACTGTGAATTCGCTCAGATTGATCGTGTCCTTTATGAATCAAGAAGACATTATATAAAATTATTTATTATGGTATTTTGAGAAAACTCTAAAAGGGAAGTTAGTGGGCTTGCCCACCTATGAATAAAAACTGTTTTGTTCCAGTAAGAAAAAGAAACGCAAGAATGATAATGATATTCCTATCTGCAATAACCCCATCCCTACCATTTTAGCATGGTCTGGCCATAAGATGAAAAATTAAATTATCTTATTAGTGCATTTATTAACTTACATTCAGTTCGCCAACCAATGAAAATTTTTTCATTAAAATTAGCTAGACACAGGGATGCCTGAGCGGCTCAGTCAGTTAAGCCTTCTGCTCAGGTCATGATCCTAGGGTCCTGGAATCCAGTCCCAAGTTGGATTCCCTGCTCAGCAGGGAGTCTGTCGCCATTTCTGTCTGCCCCTCCCCTAGCACATGCTCTCTTCTTCTCTCAAATAAATAAAATATTTTTAAAAATAACTTGACATAAGAAACACAAATAGAAAACTGATTATAGGGGCTCCTGGGCGGCTCAGTTGGTTCAGCGTCAGACTCCTGATTTTGGCTTAGGTCATGATCTCATTATCCATTCTATCTATGAGAATGAGATCCATTGTGTCTTCAGTTCTCTTTTTTACTTAAGGACACCAACATTTCCTCTTCTAAAGTATATAGTTCTTATTTTTTCTCTGTTGAACAAGAAAAGAAGTCTGAAATACTAAAAGTCACAGAGCACCTCTAGGAAAAAAGAAATTCCTAAGGCAAGGAGAAAGGTGAATAAACCATTTATGAGTATGGGATTTGGGAAACTTGAAAGTTGAGACTTTGGAAAATTATATAGTTAACAAAGTTAAGATGGATTTCATGTCAATAAAGTAAAGATTAAATGACTTTTTGATTAATAGTTACTCTGGAAATGGTTAATAGCACAGTGTAAGCAAGTCAGAAAGGATTGCAAATTTAAATAATTAAAGTAATAGGACAAGTTATTCTGGTATTCATTAATTTAAAGAATAAAGAATACAGTTGCTGATTAAAATATTATACTATAGGATTTCAGTACATTATTTGAAGATGGTGGTAGATTTATGACAAAAATACACCTACAACAAAATCTTACAGGCTTCCAAAATGATGTTTCTTTTTTCTCCTAAATTTTCATGCTTGCCTCTTCAGATCTCTTCTCACAGGCAGATTGTATTTTCATGGAACAATTTTGTGATTTACCAACAGTTATTTATTTATTTTTTTAATCAATTTCTTGTTAGACTTTAGAGAAACGCTTTAATTTGGATCTTTCATATGTTCAGATGAACCTGAATAGGACTGGCTTACATTCAACTAATTTAAATAGGAGCTGTGAAAAATCTGTAAAAGAGAGGAAACTGTTTTCCAAGGAAGAAAAATTAGCATATTTGTCATACTCAGCAGCTTTTTTCCATCTAACTTGGTAGGCCCAGATCGGAGTACTAAGCAGACTTTCACTCATTTCACATCCAGATACGCTGCATAGATTTGGACCAGTTCTGTACAGTACAAAACTGAAGGGAAAAAGTGATCCCTAAAATGTAAGATATAGGAATTGCAGTTAATTTAGATTTATAAAATGGACAGAATAATCATCAAAAACTGCTGTTATGTAAAAATTACAATTTTTGCTGATTTTCCAAGCATAAAAATTTTACCCAAATAAAATTAGAATTGAAGAGACACAAACTAAAACATTTCAGAAAGTTTTGATATATGAGCTAGTGACTGAGCACAGAATTTAGAAACTTAAAGAGATCTATATTTCAAATGCAGTGTCATCACTTACTATATATATGTGTGTGTGTATATATATATATATATCCAAACTTACTATATATATATATATATATATATATATATATATATATATATATCTCCAAACTCTTAAATCAATTATCTTAACTACCAACCACTACAACAAAAATATACCTAGCTTGTGGAACAGTTGAACTGGTTTAATTACAGTGCACGATAGCATATTATAATTTCTAAACCATGATATAGTTCTATCTGTGCTTATGTTTTAGTGCATCCTCCATTTTTAACTACACATTTACATGTTTACATCTTAATGAGTTTATATCTCTTTTTTTAAAAAAAATATTTATTTATTCATGAGAGACACACACAGAGAAAAAGAGAGGCAGAGACACATGCAGAGGGAGAAGCAGGCTCCATGCAGGGAGCCCGATGTGGGACTCGATCCCGGGTCTCCAGGATCACACCTTGGGCGGAAGGTAGCACTAAACCACTGAGCCACCCGGGCTGTCTCTATATCTCTCTTAATATAAGATACTAGAGAGTAAAATCATTGTGCTATTTATCCATTATATATGTGTATATATGTATGTGTATATATATTGAATTTTATTTATTATTTTACTGCTATATAAAAATATATACATATATATGTATCTATAAAAATAGATATACACATGTATACTGACACAGATATAATTATAAGTACAAGAGATTAATTGGAATCTCTACACGACCAATAATAAAGTATGTAAAAATATACAGAAAAGGAAATTAAGAAGAAGCAAATTAAAAAAAAAAAGAATAGTAGAGGATTTGAGAAACAAAAAAGATATGACCCAGAGAAAACAGAAAAATGACAAGCAAATCCTTTATTTTAAAGTGTAATTACTTTAAGTAAAAAATGCATTAAAAACTCTTTAGTAAAAAGCATAGATAGGCAGAATGGATTTTTAAAACCTTATTCAACTACATGCTATCTACAAAAGACTGACTTTTGACAAATACAGATGGAAAATAAAAGAATGGGGGAAAATTCCTTGCAAATAATAACGAAAAGAGAACTGGGTAGCACATGAATATATAGCAAAATAGAATTTGAGTCAAATATTACTATAAACTATAAGGAAAAATACTATAAATAGAGTAAAAGCCAAGCTATTAGAAGATATAACAATTATCAACATGCACACACCTACCAACAGAGCTCCACAAAATACAATGCAAAATTTAACAGGACTGAAGAGAGAATTAGATAGTTTTACAATAATTATTGTGAACTGCTATACCTCACTGTCAATAATGGAAAGAACATGACAGATCTTTAAGAAAATATAACCTTTGAATAATACTATAAACCAACTAGACCTAACAGACATTGATAGAATGCATCACTCACAGTAGCTGAATACACATTTTCTCAAGTGCACATGGAATAGTCTCCAGGCTAGATCATATGGTAGCAAGTAACAGTAAATTTAAAAGGACTTAAGTTATATAAAATATCTTCTTTTCTGACTACCATAAAATAAAACTAGAAATCAAGACCAGAAGGAGATTTGGAAATTTTACAATTATATAAAAATAAAACATCACATATTAAACAACCAAGGAGTCAAAGAATAAACCACACACACACACACAAAAAAAAAGGAAAATAGTGTAAAATAAATGAAAATGAAGAGACAATATGCCAAAATTTATGGGATGCAGTATAGCTGTGCTCAGGGAAATTATCGATGTAAAAAGTCTACATTTAAAAAAATATTTTTTTTCAAGATTATTTATTTATCTATCATCTATTATTTATTTATTTATTTATTTTAGAGACAGAAAGGAAGAATGAAAGAGAGGGGCCGAGGGAGAGGGAGAGAGAGTCTCAAGCAGACTCCATGCAGAGCACAGAGCCAGTCTCGGGGCTCAGTCTCACAACCCAGAGATCACCACCTGAGCCCAACCAAAAGTGGGATGCTCAACTAACTGTGCCACCCAAGTATCCCTAAAAAATAAAGATTTCAAATTGATAACATAACTTTAAGCCATAAATAATTAGAAAAAGAGGACCAAACTAATTCCTCAGTGAACTGAACAAAGGAAATAATAAAGACTAGAGCAAAAATTAGTGAAATACAGATTAGAAAAATCAATACAGAATTGATGAGATAAAAATTGGTTCTTTGAAGGGCACCCGGGTGACTTAGTGCATTAAGTGTCTGACTCTTGATTTCGGCTCAGTCCTGATCTCAGGGTCAAGAGATGGAGCCCCGCCTTGTGTTCCATGGTGAGCATGGAGCCTGCTTAAGTTTCTTTCTCTCCCTCTTCCTCTGCCTTCTACCCACCCATTGCTTGCACTCTTTCTCAAAAAAAAAAAAAAAAAAAAAAAAAAAAAAAAAAAAGTTTCTTTGAGAAGATCAGTAAGAATGGCAAGCTTTTAGGTAGGTTGATTAGGGAAAAAAAATAAATTACTAAAATAACAAATGAGGGGCACCTGGGTGGCTCAGTCAGTTAAGCCACTCAGTCTTGATTTTGCCTCCAGTCATGATCTCCAGCCTATGGGATCAAACCCTACATTGGGCTCTCCCTAAGCAGAGTCTGCTTCAGTTTCTTTCTCCCTTTCTCTGCCCCTTCCCCTACTCTTTCTCAAATAAATAAGTCTTTAAAAAATAAATAAAATAAGAAATGAATTGGGAACATTACTACTGACTTAACAGATATAAAAAGGATTATAAGTTTAGTTTGTTGTGATCCATTGGATGACAACAAACTAAACTTAGATGAAATGGACATAGTCCTAGAAAAACACATATTACCAAACTGACTCAAGAAAAATAGGAAATCTGAACAGAACTATTAAAAAAAAAAATCTGCACTCAAAAACCTCCCAACAAAGGAAAGTTCAGGTAGGTCCATATTGGTTTATTGGTAAATTCTACCAATCACTTCAAAAAAATTAATAATGATCCTTTTCAATTTCTTCCAAAAAAAGAAGAGGAAGAACCACTCCAAACTCATTCTTATAAGGCCACCATTACCCTAATAACAAACCCAGACAAAATTCCAAGAAGGGAAAACCACAAATCAGTATCTCTTATGAATATACAGGTGAATATTCTCAACAAAATACAAGCTAACAGGCATTATATTAAAAGGCTTATATAT